>NW_024096467.1:5318750-5985000 GCF_016545835.1 Crotalus tigris
TAGAAGCTAGAGAAGAGTGCCATGTTGATATTATAAGAGGATCATTCATTCTACTTTACATATTTTATTTGAATGTTGAAATACTACACTTACAGAGTATTACATGCTCAAAATTTGAGTGTAAAAGACATTTTAATAAATAATAGTAAATCCAGTTGTTTTTTGAAAGAGCATTTTTGAGACAACTGTGACCTGGATGACTGAGAATCTCCACAGACATTGCTATGGATGATTAAAGATTAGGGGAAAAGCTGAACAGTTGCTGCAATGTTTTCATTGATATGGTCTCCTTGCCTGAAGTGCTGAACTTCTGCTCTTGATTGCATGTGGTCAGTTTTGTTAGGGGTAAAGGGCATAATAAATGCCAGAAGCATATGATTATGGTTTACTTCTTTCCTAATTAGATATGATCAGCTTTCTGTTAATTAAATTCTACTGTGGCTTGATTGCTAAAGGCATAAAGCTGTCAGGACTTAAGTAGATTTTCCAACTCATGGTTTCCCATCCTCTATCCTCTTTGCCATGCATTGTTGCAAAACGTATTCTGTTGATTGGATTAAAATTCTTTTCTTTTCAAATTTCATGCCTACCATGTATAAGAAAATCTTACAGTACATATTTCTTGAACTGGGAGGGATGATGTCAGGAGAACTCAGGGCCTTGTTCTGTTTGCTACTTACCATCATATGCATTCTATTCATTTATAATGTTTGTAATCCTGCTCATGGAACCATAGGGTTTGAATGCATCTAAGAGATTCAATACCCTGTACACTGCATGATTGATATCACCATATCTGATGGAGAATTGCCCAGCTTCTGTTTGAAAACCTTCTGCGTAGGGAAAAAACCACTCCAGCAATAATCTAGTCCACTGACTGACAGCTCTTACTGTTCAGAGATTCTTCCTAACATTCTATTTATTACAGTGATAGATTCTGCATATTTTACTGTTCCTGTAAATTTTGTCCAATCCAGTTCCCAAATAATAAATATCCTTGACTGTTTTCCTGAAAAAAAAAAGTTTTCTGGTATCTTCATGCATATGAAAGGATAAAGTTCTGATGCTCCACATAACATCACCTCTACAAGCATAATTTCATTCTGGATTCTCATGTAACATCAGTATTCACTATTTCCAAATAATCTGGGTTGAGTCGCTTTTAAAATTCAACTTGTGGCAATTATTTCCAAATAAAACTCTCCATTTGTGGCAAGTCAATCAGAAGAGCCGAGGTGGCGCAGCAGTTAGGGTGCAGTACTGCAGGCCACTTTAGCTGACTGTGTTCAGCAGGTCAGCGGTTCAAATCTTACCGGCTCAAGGTTGACTCAGCCTTCCATCCTTCCGAGGTAAGTAAAATGAGGACCCAGATTGTTGGGGGCAATGTAAATATATATATATATATATATATATATATATATATATATATATATATATATACACACGACTCCTGGGCATGTCTATGGTACAAATAAAATACGAACACCAGGAGAGTATAAATATAAAAATATACTTTACTAAAAGCTGCCAAGCTTTCGTTTGGAAACTCCAAACATCATCAGGGCTAAGGAGCCAGTAAACAATGATGACTTAAATGGGTTTTGCCGGCATCTGCACCCGGCTCATGGACCGCGTCACCGGTCCCGGCCGGTTAATTAGTGTCCAGATGTTTCTTTATTACTCTCCTTACGCTTCCTTCTATGGTTCTTCCGGATCATTCCTTCCACTATCTCATTACTGGTATTCATCTCCTCCACCACCCCTTTATCCTTATTTCCTTCCATAGCACTGACCCTCCTCCCCTTTTTGTTTTCATTCTCCACCCTGGGGGCATCTGTTTCTCCTCGTTCGACGTTACCTCCCTCTTCACCTCCATCCCCCAGGACTTAGCTATTTCAGCCCTGGGAGAGCGCTTGAGGAATACAGAAGGGAGCCACCACCAGGACTCCCTTCAGACAGACGACCTCCTGCGATTAGTGGAAATATGTCTCACCACCTATTTCACCTTCCAGGGTACCATCTTCGAACAAGTTAAAGGGACACCTATGGGCTCCCCCATTTCTAGCACTATAGCGGAAATAGTACTCCAACAGCTAGAACACAGGGCTAGGGCCTTATACCAACCCAAATTTTGGGTTCGGTACGTGGATGACACGTTTGCGGTTGTTAAAAAACAACATGTAGCTACCTTTATGAGAGTACTAAACTCGATCTGCTCCGACATCCAGTTTACAGTGGAGGAAGAAAAACAAGGTCACTTAGCCTTCCTGGACGTGTCAATATACCGCCAGTTGGATGGGTCGTTACTTACAGGGGTGTTTCGTAAACCCACCCACACGGACAGAATACTCCACTATAGGAGCAACCATCCCGTATCTCATAAAGCTAGCTGCATTAAAGCATTGTTTAAGCGCGTGGACTCCCACTGCAGCACTGAGGAGTTTAAGAAGAAAGAAAGGCAATACCTTTTCCAGATTTGCCAACGTAATGGGTATCCTTTGAGGTTTATCAGACAGTACGGTCTTACACCCCAGTCCCGGAACAACCAAAAGAGAGAGGAACCATCATTACAAAGAATGCGTGTTTCTTTGCCATACATTAATAATGTCTCGGAGGCAACAGCCAGACTGCTGGCCCCCCATGGAATAAAAGTGGCCCACAGACCCAATCAGACATTACGGTCCAAAGTCGTTCGCCCCAAGGACCCACTTCCTGCCATGGATAGATCAGCAGTAATCTATAAAATCAATTGCAAGAACTGCGATGGCAACTATGTGGGTGAAACAGCTAAGTGTTTAAGATCTCGCTTGCATGAACATCAGTTAGCTATAAGAAGAGGCGAGCAGCATTCTCAATTGTGGATGCATATGGCACAACATGGCCACCAGTTTGACTTTGTGAATGTTTGCATTATGTCTGAGGATGCCACTAAGGGAGGCCGGCTATTGAAAGAGGCGTGGTATTCCAACAAAGATGCGGTTAATCGTCACATTGACTTACATCCAGCTCAACAAGCATTGAGGAAATGGGATTTTAAACACCATGCCAATTATTCTAAGCGGCCTGAACAATGCTTGCACAGCTGTAAACGTGACGGGATACCTGGCCTCCATCCTGAACAGATAGATGGAACTTTGTCTAACCCTCTACACTCCAGGGACACCCCCGTCTCGCCCGATCAACACCAATACCACTCTAATGAACGTCTGAGGAGGCTACCACTGTCAAACACACGTAATCATCCACCGATGGAAGACCTCCCCCTTCCCCAATATCATCATGATAGACCCCCACCCCCAGAACTTAACAACAACTGTGAGAGTGTGGAAGATCCAGCATGAGGAGCCTGCAGCCTGACGCTGTGGGTAGGGGGGAGAAGAAGATCGAAAGCATGGCTCGATTGCCTAGGCATACGGTGAAAGGGAGAGACACGGAATTCTGCCTGGATTCCCTGCAGACAAGGAATACCCCCACCAACAATACAGCCCCCTCCCGGGACGAACACTTTGAAGTCCCCCCAAAGACGAGCACAGAAGAGGGGAGTGAGAACGCGGGGAATCAGAATGCAGAGATCTGGAGACCTGGTGTCCGCCTGAATACCGTTCCTATCAGCAATGGGGAAGAGCGTGCGATAGGGAGGGGGGATGAATTGAGAGACGGGGTAAGCACCCGATCACGCAGCAAACAAATGGAACGGTGGAGAACTGTTGACACGAAGATTGCCAGGACGAAGGAGGGGGGTATAGACCCCCAAATATGTAACACCCGTATGAAAGTTACTCATGACCGTGGAAGAGTGAGAAGAAAGGGTGTGGAGCAGGGATTGAGAAAAACGTGTGTGTGGGGGAGCGTCTGTGAGCCCAGGGAAGCTTGTAACACTGATAGAGGAGAAACAGATGCCCACAGGGTGGAGAATGAAAACAAAAAGGGGAGGAGGGTCAGTGCTATGGAAGGAAATAAGGATAAAGGGGTGGTGGAGGAGATGAATACCAGTAATGAGATAGTGGAAGGAATGATCTGGAAGAACCATAGAAGGAAGCGTAAGGAGAGTAATAAAGAAACATCTGGAACACTAATTAACCGGCCGGGACCGGTGACGCGGTCCATGAGCCGGGTGCAGATGCCGGCAAAACCCATTTAAGTCATCATTGTTTACTGGCTCCATAGCCCTGATGATGTTTGGAGTTTCCAAACGAAAGCTTGGCAGCTTTTAGTAAAGTATATTTTTATATTTATACTCTCCTGGTGTTCGAATTTTATTTGTACCATATATATATATATATATATATATATATATATATATATATATATATATATATATATATACACACATTGCTTACTGGTGTACACCGCTTAGAGAGTGCTTGCACTTAAAGCGGTATATAAGTCTCATAAATAAATAAATAAATAAATAAATAGAGCTGGAAGGGACCTTGAAGATGTTCTAGTGCAGGGCTTTTCAACCAGTGGTACAGGTACCACCTGTGATACATTGGCACATGGCAGGTGGTGCACGACCATCCTAGAAAAGTGGTAGTGGGGGAGGAGAATGAGCTGAGCCGGTGGCAGCACTGCACAAGCCAGAGCGAGAGACGGCTGGAGCTGCAGGGCTGTCAGGGCTCAGCGAAAGCACCAGGATCAGTGCCACTTTCCAACTGATCGGCGCTTCTTCGGGGCTGTCAGGGCTCAGTGGAAGCGCCAAGATCAGCGCCAGGCTCCAGCTGGAGCTCGGCGTTGATCCTGGTGCTTCTGCTGAGCCCTGAAGAAGCACCAATCAGCTGGAAAACAGCACTGATCCTGGTGCTTCTGCTGAGCCCAGAAGAAGCGCCGATCAGCTGGAATGTTGCAGCATTTCCAGGGTCTTGTGATTTACATTCAGATGCTTGGCAACTGATTCATATTTATGATGGTCACAGTGTCCCAGGGTCATGTGAAGTGACCAAAACCTACTGCAACCACTCAGCAGACAGGGGGGGAATAAAAACCAAACACCCCCCCACCCCACACCCACTGCCAATCCTCAACAGAAATGCTCACAACAATGAAAACCTTGGATAGGAGGAGGAGCGCCACCGGGCAGGCAGGCAAGTGTCTTGCTTGGCTGTGTCTTGGGGGGCACTTTTTTTCAGTGCCATTGTAACTTCAAATAGTCACTAAGTGAACTGTGGTAAGTCGAGGACTACCTGTACTTTATCACTTTTTTCCTTTTTTTTTTTTGGTCATCAGGTTTTTGACGCCTTGCTAGGCGACTGTTGATACTTGGATAATGGGTGAAAAGGTTGAAAAGCCCTGTTCTAGTCCAACCCCCATCTCAAGCAGGAGACCCTATATCATTTCATATAGGTGGATGTCCAATCTTTTCTTAAAATTTCCAGTGATGAAGCACCTACAATTTCTGAACCCAAGCTGTTCTCACTGTTAGGAAATTTCTCCTTAATTCTGGGTTGCTTCTTTCCTTGATTACTTACCATTCATTGCTTCTTGTCTTGCGTTCTGGTGCTTTCGAAAGTAAGTTGACTCCTTCTTCTTTGTGGCAGCCCCTCAAATACTGGAATAGGCTATCATATCTCCTCTAGTCCTTCTTTTCTCTAGACTAGCCATGCCCAGTTTCTGCAACTGTTCTTCATACACTTTATTCTCCAGGCTATTATCTAATATCTGGTACTATTAAAAGAAAGGATTTGTTTGTTTGTTTGTTTGTTTTCATTTATTCATTTTTATTTATTTATTTATTTATTTATTATGAGTTATATATTTATCTTTGTTTTTATATTACTCTGCTGCCATCCAGAGATTTGCAACCCAGATTCAGTAATTCTATTTATAAGCTGTATCATTTGTCATTGTGTAGTTTAGAATTATTAATTATAAAATTATATTTGGTTTCCTTTTCTCAGTTATGATTATATGGAATTCTGTTTTTATCCCAATATCAGATTTGTAAATTCTATTTACATACAGAAGAAGTTTTATATAGTTTTTTGTTGGAATTTTAGGTATTAAATTGCTTCTGATGAAAGCTGTTTCATTTCAAAAACAGATACAGTTGTAATTTACACTTGCCTTATACCAGTGGTTCTCAACCTTTTTAATGCCGCGACCCCCAACCGGTCGTAAGTCGAGGACTACTCAACTGGTGCAGCACCGTTTGCAGAATGGGACTTTTGGCAGGCTCAGCAGGGCAGAGACAGCCTGGACAATTCCTATTGGCTTTTGAAAGCCAATAGAATTAGACTCTATTCAAGAGAGTCTATTCTATTGCTTTCAAAAGCCAATAGAATAAAAGGGAGTAGCACAGCTAAGGAAAAGGGGAAAAAAATGGCGGACTCCGTTGTTTGGCGACCCCCGTGAAATGGTCGTTCGACCCCAAATGGGATACCGACCCACAGGTTGAGAACCGCTGCCTTATACAATGCTTGATACAATGTCATTTAAGAGTCTAATTTATTGAGTAATTGCATTCAGTATGCAAAATCCTACACATTTTCTTATCCTATCCCTTCCCTTCCCTGTTTTTAATATTATTTTCCAGCTTGCACCATGACACTGAATTAGTGAGACTTCTAGGATTATATTTCTTCTTCTTCTTCTTGTGTCATATCTGTTATCAGCTGTTGGCGATCATGTTGGCGATCCTGTTTTTATCAGCAGCCGCATGAAAAAGTGCTGCTGAGTTTTGTCCAAACCAGTCCCTTAGATTCTGAAGTCATGATGTTCTCCTTCTGCCTGGACCTTGTTTGCCTTCAATCTTTCTCTGGAAGATTAAATGGAGTATGCCATATTTTTCTCGGTGTCACATCACATATCCGAAATATTCTAACTTTCATTTTTTAATTGTTTTGATGATTTCCCTTGGCTTTCCCAGGGGGCTTATCACCTCCTCACTTCTGATCTTGTCAACCCAGCTTATACGTAACAGCCGCCTCTAAATCCACATTTCAAATGCTTCTAGTCTCTTTAGGTGGCCTTCTGTCAGAGACCAACTCTATACTACTCCATATAACAGGATAGAAAAAAATATAACATCTGACAAGCCTGATTTTCAATCTTAGGCTTATGTCGTGACTGCAGAAGACCTTTTTCATTTTGAAGAATGCTGTTCGACCTTTCTCTATCCTTGTTTTTACTTCAGTGGTCATGTCCCAGCTTTCATGTAAATTAGAACCGAGGTGCATGATCCTTTCAACTTTTTCTAATGGTATTCCTTCTGAATTTATTGGTGGTAAATTAACGGGTTATTTACTGACAATCAGGATTATACTTAAGGAAAAAAAAATTGGGTTAATAATTTGAGTATTGCATTTGTCATCTTTTGGATGTATTCAATTGGACTGAGTTGATTCCAGGTTTTTATGTTTAGGACTGACTTTTTTATACAATAATTTTATCAAACAGTACAATTAAAAGAATAAGAATTTATACTATACATATATATCTATATCTACACACACACACACAAATAGAAAAGAGAAAAGTGCACAAAAGAAGAAGAAAGAAAGAACATAGAATATAGAAGAAGAATATAGTTAAGAAAAAGAAAAGAACTCCATAAATAATTTCCCCCTTCATAGCAAGTATAAAAAGTTTAGCAACTTATCATCTTGTCTTGTTTCCATATCTCATCTCCTGTCTATAAACAAATCTTTAAAGCTTAGTAGTTCACTGATCAGAGTGATTTTTAACAATTGGCCAGGACAAACTCCTGTGAAGTACAGCCCAAAGCACACATTATGAAGAGAGAACAGGAGAGAAAACATAATATTTTCATTTGAGGGAATTCAGAGAAACATAATAAGTAATTCCTAGTTCTGGCCATTATTACCATCAAAGTTCGCCTAGGATGAATTATTCTAATGAACGTCTACTACTGATTGATTGATTGATTGATAATAATCCCTCTATAACCTGCTGCCCAGATAAATTAGGAAAACAATCTGAAGAATGTTAACTAGCAGTCATGTTAGCTGCAAAGTCAGAAATTCCCAGCCCTCAAATATCTGGAGAAGGCTGAGTTAGGAAATACTGTTTTAAAAAAATACCAATTGAGAAAGAAACAGAATGCAAGTTATGAAGTACATTCCTGAAACTGTTAAGTCCTAGATTTAAATAAACGGGAAGGTCCAGTATTATGCCGGGTTAGGTTACTTTAAACAATCTTTTCATCAATGATTAATTGTATTCCATTGAAACAATTAATTGAATAAATAATCATTTATACAAAATACGACAGCACATAAACACAGCTATATGAAACATAATTCATGGGTATTTTCTTTTATTTTTCTCTCTCCCACAGATCTATTAGTTTAAAGCATTCATCAATGAATAGGAGCAGTTAGGATTAATTGCCAACTGCAGACACGATAAAAAGAATATTCCTATAGAAAACAAACTAGATTTGACAAAATAATACCTTACGCTCCAGCCCGTCATTATAATTTTTAGACAATGCAGTGATAATCCCAGTGATGGACTGTTTTAATGATACATTTAAAATCTCAACACCCCTCCTCCCTCTCTCTCTCCCCCCCTCTCTTTCCCACCCTATATTTATTCCTCTCCTTCAGATCTGTTTAGTTTGAAAAGTTAAAATTGAAAGCTGGGGATAAGAGCCTTTGATCTGTATCACCTCTAAATATAAACAACATTATGGTTCAAAGTGAAATCTACCATTCTATATGAATAATATTCCATACAATAACTCACATCATTTTATAAAACTCAGGGAAAATAGACTATTATCTAAAAGTGTCAACTTTGATCTACATCACTTCCTTATTATGAATTTTCTTGTGCCTGAACTTTCTGCTTAGATGTAAATAACTTATTTTTCTCTTGCAGAAGATGAGGACTATTTCCCCCCCCCCCACACACACACTTTTTCTCTCCTTATGAAGAGAGTTTATAATGCTAATCTCTTTTGATCTCTGCTACTTCACATAGAATATTAGTTTATGTCTTAAAATAACAAGATGAAGCTCCCACAGAGATTGTCAAACAGCTCCAAATATTAGAGTAATGGTATTGTTTCATAACCATTATGGTTAAATTCTACCCTAATATGCATTTTATCTAGACAGAAATATAGCATCACAAGTATATCTAATGAATTAGTTCCCAGATTTAGAAACACATGGATAGGTGTAGACATAATGGAGAGAGAGATGTTGTCTTTGAAGTGGAAATAATACATTTCAGAGTTGGCTGCAGCGTGCACCATAATATATAAGCTCTGGTGAATTCCATAGTTTGAACACATTTAGATATATCTGAATAAATGCAGAAATTACTTCAAATGAGAATAAATGCAGAAACAGCATTGGCTGTTATAACCAGAAGTATCTACAGGCACTCTAAAATCCATTTGCATCTGCCATGGAAATATCTGTACATGTGGTATTCAGCCCAAGCTGAAATTTTATCCTTCTCATAAGAAAACTAAAGCAATGAACATAATATGTGCTCTTTCATTTTCCCCTTTACTGCCCTCTATTTTTAATTCTCCTAATATCCCTTTGAAACAGATAAAACTGGATGATATCAGTATTACTATTACTATTAGTTGTCTTGAGCATGACTTGGTGCAAAGACAACATGTAAATTAAATAAATATATACATGATGGAACCAGAACCACCCAGTATGGTAGTTGTTCCTGTAGTCATTTGAACCCAGGTCTCTTCACCCAAGCTTGATTCTAATCACCAAACAGTATGGTATGCCATAGTATCTGAACTGGAGATATCCTGCAAAAGGTTGTAATAAAATCAGGCTATAGGAAAAGAGCAGGAGAGCTGGAGGGAGGAGTTAAATGGGTCATAGGTTTAGAGTCTTTGCATTGCCACAAGAGATCCAAGCTCCCTGTGAATTCCATTGACTTTTATCTAGCAGTAATTTAGTGCTGACTTGTCAGTTGACCAGATTCTGGTGTATGGAACTGAATAAATCTTCTGTGCTGCAACTTTATGAATGGTCTTGATTCTTTAGGCATTTAGTCTACAAAAGGTAGCCTTGGTAGACTATAGTTTGAAATAAGGTAGTTTCTACCTCACATTTCTCTTCTCCAAGTCTACTTTTCAGATGTGTGTGTGTGTGGGGGGGAAATCAAGACTTTTGTTACCTTCAATATCAGGCAAATATATTTATTTAACTAGGCACTAAAATTGCCTTTGATATCTCTCATAATAGACCTGTATATCTTATTTAACTGCTGTAAAACTGTATATTGAGTCCAATAGGGATTCCTTCTTCAATTGTGTGTCCAGAAGTTCCCTTTCACACTAACTGTACATGCAGGTGTATTTTGGTATTCTGCATAGACATATGATGGTATTTTATTTTCTCCTTTTTATAGAGAGTTGGTTGGGGTCATGCTGGTCATTGAGTTCAGCCATCAGAACTTCAGGGCAGGAATTCAAAATAAAGAGCTTGTGACAAATGCCTGATTATGTTTGGTTTGAACATCTCCAGTGAAGGAAGCCCATAACCACTCTTGAGAATTTATGCCACTATAGAAAAACTTGATTAAGAAGTGATTTCTCTACCATTCTTCTATAATCTGCTTTTCTGTATCTCAAATCTGCTTACTCCATGAAAGAGAACAGATCTTGATGTTCTTCTTTGTTATACCCTTTCATATTTTTAAAAGGGGCAAGGGATACCCTTGCTTTGTAATTCAGAACTGCTGGGGTTTCGGTTTGTGTGTCTGAATTGTGAGCAGGAGCTCTTAAGTTTAATTTCTAAACTTATTGCCACAAAAGATCCAAGTCCAGTTCCCTGTGAATTCCATTGAATTCCAGTTTAATTTCTACAATAGTTTCTCTGACTCAAGATTTTCATATTGTCATGGCAGTTGTAGAGGCCATTCAGCATGGAAAGTCTGCATAAAGTAGTTTTAAACAAACCACCCTTTAAGTTTTAACCTCTCAACTAATATCTGCAATGTGGAGGGTTTATAATCGTAGCCTACTTTAGATGCCAGGATGTCAAGATCCAAAGAGCGTGGACCATTAATGTTCAAATGATACTTTGAAAACATTATAGTCTACTAAAATGCAGCTAGTTATTTTTGGATTAAAGGATGTTAATACATAGGGGAATAAATCAGAGACTGACTTCCTTCTAGTCCTATAACTTGCATTGCTAAAGATGTTGCTAGGAAGAATAAACTTAATTCCATGGAAATGGAAGAACTGGTCCAAGAATATAGAATGCCCTCTGAATTTCCATGCACATAAATGTGGGCTGCTTAATGTATCAGGCTGCCGAGTGCTTTAACAAATTCCTTTTTTTGTTTTGTCATAAATGCCATATCTAGATACCAAGGTTGAAAAAAGAAGGACTGTAGTTTTAGGTATTTAAAGGTGTTGCATACAGTACTGTGGGTGGTTGCCTGCTGCTTTTTTTACCTTCCGGCATATAGGGGACATTCTCTTCATTATAGCTGATATTTAAAATGTCAGAGGCCCTTAGCATGAAGGAAAAGGTTTCAAGGACCATCCCTACTTCTTGCCTTCTCCAGAGGGTCAATTTGTATCTAGTGTGCTAATAAATGGGTAGGTGAAGGAAGCTCACCTTAGTGAAATTATATGAGAGAGCAAAACAGTGTAACAATAGGAGGCAAGAGATAGCAGAAGGCTGTTTCTTGTGAGGTATTCTATCACCTCAACCCCCTTTATAGAGATACGAGTCTTATAGGGCCAAAATTTCATATGAGCCTCCAAGGCATTGGCTGTAATTCCAGGATCACTTCCCAAAGTTGCCACCAAATATAATTTTTCACACGATGGAAGAGTCAAGTCATGAAGTACTTGAGTAATCACATTAATCATCTTTAATTCCATTATGTTTGCACTTCAGTTGAACTAAAGGAAATGTAAATTCTATGCTAGCTTTGCCATCATTGGAAAATCAGCTCCCAGCATACCAGACAAAGGCCCTTAGTCTTACTGGAGTTGTGATTCCTTCAAAATCAAAGAATTGGAAGGAGCTGCTTAAATCATTGTCACCATCAGTTTAGAGCCTGACACTGTCTTTGCTTGAACATAAACAATGATGGGGGGAATTCATTACTTCTCTGAACAATTAGCCCCACTTAGTGTTCTGGCTAAGTATTAAAAGATTCAACTGGAATCTGCTTTTCTATAATTGAAGTCCTATATAATTGACTTATATAATGTGGAACATACTTCAGTGAGTCATGGAGATAGGAATGAGAGTGCTAGTTCATTTTCTTCCTTCTATAGAGGAAATTATTGTGCTATGGAGAATCTGTTCCATTTATAGACACTTTATTTCAGAGCTGGTCTACCATTAGATACAATGATAGTAGCCTCAGGAGAGTGATGTTACAAAGATGACCATTAAGTTAGGGTCAATAAGTACCACATGACCTTTCCTATGCTGTCTAAACTAACTTCTGTCTTCAGGTGCAAAACAGAATGACCCATTACCAGAGCCAGTGCATGACAAAAATGAAACATGCTACAGAATTTAAAGAAAAGACAATAGCAGACCTTGGGAAGCAGAAAAAAAAATACTGCTAAAAATACATAGTCCATTCTGGATGATTTGAGTTTTCAAAAATTGTTCATATGGCAAACTAATTAGAAGGAAAACAAAGAAGCACTGTGTTTGAAGTACATCTGTATTAGGACCCAGTGTTAGCTGGACTAATATGATAATGCGCTAATATGATATTACAGGTAGTAAACTACTATATATTACAGTTTATAGAGCAGGGTTCTTCCAAAGCATATTAGAAAGAAGCAGCTGGCAAATTCTCAATTTTGAAAAGTAATCCTGCTATTAAAATCAGGAATGTTTCCAATTTATGGAAGTTACTCAGTTTTTTTGCCTGATAGACAAAGAGGAGACAAATTTTATATTAAAAATCTGAGCTGTTGCTTTTAGAATAGGTTGACAAGACATGGTCCAGTTTGCGTGAACCCTTCCCTTGTCTCTGCGCCCGGCTCCTCCAGCGTGTCATTGGCCCATTAGCTATGTTACTCTGCAGTGTGTTAAATTGATTCTCATCCAGCAACCTGTTGGTGGATCCGATGATTGTAGCTCTCTCTCCCTGATCCTGCAAAGAACAACTATTCAGATGTTCCTGCTTCATACTGCTTTTTTTGTCTCTCCTTCCAAGCCATTCGTCAATGACGCGCTCGAGGAGCCGGGCGCAGAGACAGGCAGCTGTATATAGGCAAGCTCCCTAATCACCTAGCATTTTAACTCTGATGACATCAGTAGTTTGGCTGATGAAAGCTCAGTAAGTAACTTTTTTACTCACAGGCTTGTTTATATTAAACGGTCCTGTTTATTTTTATCCTGGTGTTTGTTTTTCTTATATATATACATAAAAGGTATATATATATATATATATATATATATATATATATATATATATATATATATATATAGTGTGTTTGTGTGTGTGTGTATTTGTTTTCTGAGGTTTTCACGGGTGTTTGTATGTAGGTCTTTGGTTATTCGGGTTTTCTCCCGCGTCAGATTGGAAGTGTCTTGGCGACGTTTCGACGAAGTCTCATTTGTCATCTTCAGGCTGGTGTTTTCGGCTTCGTGCTTCTAGGAGCAATGTGTGATCGTAGCTGTTTTTTCCTTTTAACTGCCAGTGGGGGTATGAACTGATTGGATGAGAGCTTGGCTGTGTTCTGATTGGATGGAGGCGTGTTCTGATTGGTTAGGAGCTTGGCTGTGCTCTGATTGGATGGGAGAATAAGTGCACGCATTGAAGAACATAAGAACTCAGTCAAAAAAGAGGAACCAACTTCTTCCCTGGTCCAACACCTTAAAATCACAGGAGATGAAATTGACTTTAAAAAGACCAGAATTATCGCCAAAACTGAACACTTTAATAACAGAATAATCAGAGAAGCCATCGAGATAGAAAAACGCGCACACAGCATGAACAAACGAGATGATACCTCCCGCCTACCAGCCATTTGGAAACCCACTCTTATTGACAAACAAGTCCCTAACACAAAGAATGACACCAGACCCACATTCACAAAAGCCACACAGGATGTCACCACCACACGTCCATGCAAAAAGCAAACCCAAACCCACACCGATGATGAGGCACGACCACAAACCAGAAGCCAGGCCACAGCTGCATCATTAGCCACTTTAAACCCCTCCAATCCATACATGAAGCAAACTGACACCCACCATGAAGATGAGGCACGACCATGAATGCGAAGCCAAACTATAGCAATGCAGCTCACCATCTCACATTCCCGTGCAACTCAGACTAACCTGAGCACAACAAAGCCCCCACCCAAACAGAACACTCCCCCAACCAATCAGAGCACAGCCAACCTCCCATCCAATCAGAGCACAGCCAAGCTCCTAACCAATCAGAACAAGCCTCCATCCAATCAGAACACACCCAAGCTCTCATCCAATAGGTTCATACCCCCACTGGCAGTTAAAAGGAAGAAACAGCTATGATCACACATTGCTCCTAGAAGCACGAAGCCAAAAACACCAGCCTGAAGATGACAAATGAGACTTCGTCAAAACGTCACCAAGACACTTCCAATTTGACACAGGAGAAAACCCAAATAACCAAAGACATATACGTATATGTATACATATACATATGTATATGTGTGTGTGTGTGTGTGTGTGTGTGTGTATAGTAAAAAAGGATATATGCAGTGTTATCTTCATTTTAGATGTCAAAAGGGTCTCTCTCTGTCTCTCTCCCTCCCTCTCTCTCTTTCTCTCTCTCTTTCTTTCTCTCCCCCCCTCTCCCCCTCTCTCCGATCTTCTGCTCACCTGGCAAGCTGGCTTCAAGCTGTTCTCCAACAAGCTCAGGAGTAGGCAACCTCTGATCTTATGACTCATGGACTTCAACTCCCAGAATTCCTGAGTCAGCATAGCTGGGCTAGCTAGCTCTCTCCTGTTTCCTGCTTCCTGCTTCCTGCTTCCTGCTTCCTGCAGAGAGGTAGCAAAGGGAGGAGCTGTGCCCAAAAAGCTTTTCAGCTTGCCGGAGAACACCGTGAGTCTACTCTCTTTTACCCACACCCACACCCACCCACCCACACCCACCCACACACACACACACACACAGAGAGAGAGAGAGAGAGAGAGAGAGAGAGAGAGAGAGAGTCAGACAGACACAGACACAGAGAGAAAAGTAGGGAAGCGTATGTATCTCTCTGTGTCTCTCTGTCTCTCTCTGCAAATGGCAGAGGAGACTGGGAGCCACAGGGAAAGGCTCAAAGAGCCGCATGCGGCTCCAGAGCCGCAGATTGCCAACCTGTGCTCTATACTCACTAAACTTGATAATAGCAAGTTACTTTATTTCATTTGTCCCAATTGTAAACTATAGGGATTGAAAGAATTACTTAGCACAAGGAATTAGAAATGCTTTATTTGGCATAGGCTTCTTTCATCTCTTCTAGCCTAAAAGATTAGGAAATTCTTTTTTGATATGCCAAATAGCTTTTTTTTTAAAAAAATGCCAAGAAAATAAATGAAAACACCAGACAGTAGCTCATGGCAAGGTGACATAAAATGTCTTTACGGCCTTTCTTCCAAGTTTTAAAATGAGAATTTCGGAAGACTGATGTTTTGATGGATAATTGGCACTTAACTTCTCCCTAACTTGAAATATCTTCTAAACTGCAGGAAGAGATTTATAATAGTGTTATTGTAGGCATCATTCTAAATAATATGTTTTGGAGATTGGATCCCCATAAACAAAATAAGTATAATTTTGTTGGAGCTCACCTTGACACATCGACTTACTCAGAGATTTGTTTATTCGGCTTAAAAATGTATTTGGTTGACTGGTAAAATCAAGAATCTGCTCTTAGTAAACTCAAGGTAGTTATTTTAGCCATTTCATAGGGGTACTACCTAAATTCTGAGCTTTCCCAAGATCTTTTCATTTCAGATGATTTGGATTTATTTCTAGTATGGAGCCAATACCAAAAGGATTCCTGAATATCTATTTTTAATTATGAATGAAAATTTGTATATATAGCTCTCAAATTATGACCACAATTGAGCTGATCATTTCTGCTGCTAAGTGAAATGGTCATAAGTCACTTTTTTCAGCACCGTTGTAATGTTGAATGGTCACTAAATGAACTGTTGTAAGTCGAGGACTACCTGTATTTATACTACAAGATTCCTTAACTGTATTCTTCAGATTTAATTTTCTTCATCCTTGGTGGTATATTGGACCATAAAATAAACAATTGTATTGGGTTCATATAACACACTAAGCCACAGAATGCATCTTGGAATAGAGTTTTACAATACAGTACCTCCCAAAACACACATATGCACATAGACCTTGCTTCCAGTTTAAAACTAACAAAGCTAGGGTTTTGAGGAACCAATATAACATAGTGATTAAGGCCTTAAACTAGGGCTAAAGGTTAAGTAGGTTCAAATCTATTCTAAGTCATGGATAATTTGGGGCCAATCATTCTCTTTCAGTACAACCTGCCTTGCTGGACAAATATGGAGGACAATTTGCATGAATGAATAGAACTGAGCTGGAAGGGACCTTGGAGGTCTTCTAGTCCAGCCCCCTGCTCAAGCAGGAGAACCTAAACCATTTCAGACAGGTGGCTTCTCAGAAACCTCCAGTGATGGAGCACCCACGATTTCTAAAGGCAAGCTGTTCCACTGGTTAATTGTCCTCACTGTTGCTTCCTCAAGTCCTGGAGAAAATATGAAATACAAATCTAATCAATAAAGAAATCAACAAACATAGCATATTGTATGTGTTTGCAGCCTTTGGATCTTTAATGACCTGCTTAATTGCTTTGTGTGCACACAGCACTTAGATAATTACAAATGTACCTGATTTGCCTTAGATATTCAGTATTCCATTAACAAAGGATACATGCAAAAAACAGTACTTGGAGCGTTCACAAGGTGTGGTAAAAATATAAAGATGGTAGTCCCAATGGTATAATTGAAATTTCATTCATTTTTATTCACCGCTTCACTTATTTTTCCATACCTTATGGACACTCCTGGAATGTAAAATGATACAAACTTACTTTTTTTTTTTAAAAAAAGACTTCTATAAATCAACTCTTCTACTAACAATTATGTTAGTTGGCTTTTTTTCTGTATTCTTCTACGAGCGTATTTTCACCTGTACAATATTAATTTATTTCATGTATTTGGTAGATGGCAATGATGCTGGTTAATCTAAATTCTGATTAATTCAGGGGATGGTGAATTAGGTCAGTTTATATTGCCATTTGCCACGATTGCATTCTTTATCCAATGCTGTTTTTTTCACGTATCCAATTACATTAAATCGTTTCACCGTTTCTGTGTTATATGACTCTACATACAACATTGCAAAAAGAGAAAATGAGAATTAAATGCTGGTTGTTTCAAGAAGTAGAATGGATTAGGATAGTGATGGTAAACCTTTTAGAGACCGAGTGGCCCAAAACTGCCCCTATCCCTGTTCCACCCCCTGCCTCGCCCACACTCCGCCCCCACCCTGCCTGCCCACAGGGCCACTCACCATCTCCAAGGCCAGCCTCAGATCGCCCAGGCAGCCCAGCAGCGCTATGATGGCCATACCCTCTGCCCGCGCCCCGCAACATCAACTGTGTATGATGGGGTGTGAGGGCAGAGTCTTGTCTTTGCTGCTTGGCTGCCATGTCTTTGGCTGTGCTGCTCTGCATGGGCCACGCTCGGGGGCGACTCTCCTCCAGGAGGGGGTCGCAGGGTGAGGCAAGGCTGGGGCAATAGCACGTGTGCCCACAGAGAGGGCTCCGAGTGCTGCCTCTGGCACCCGTGCCATAGGTTCACCACCACTGGATTAGGATGTTCCTAGCCCTTGCATTGCTCAAAGACTTGGAATATCAGTTCTCTGATCAAGCTAAGTCTCATACTTCCTGTGATAATCTTGTCATCAAAAAGGACCTAGATCAGAGGTAGGTAACCTTGGCTCTTTTATGACTCATGGACTTCAATTCCCAGAATTCCTGAGCCAGCATGGCTGGGAATTGAAATCCACGAGTCATAAAAGAGCCAAGGTTGCCTACCCCTGACTTAGGTCCTAGGACAGGGGTAGGCAACCTTGGCTCTTT
Organism: Crotalus tigris; assembly: GCF_016545835.1. Taxonomy (NCBI): domain Eukaryota; kingdom Metazoa; phylum Chordata; class Lepidosauria; order Squamata; family Viperidae; genus Crotalus; species Crotalus tigris. The sequence continues at coordinate 5,336,851 of NW_024096467.1, forward strand.
TATGACTCATGGACTTCCATGCTGGCTCAGGAATTCTGGTTTGTTGAAGTCCACGAGTCATAAAAGAGCCAAGGTTGCCTACCCCTGTCCTAGGACAATCAGTAGCCCTACAACTAAGATACAAATTTGCTAACGGAAAGAGCAAGGGTAAAAAAAAAAAAAGAGGAAAATTTGATCAGATGAGGAGATTTTTTTCCTTACAAGAATGGGGTCTTAGATGTTTACAAATAGCCATAATGATAAGAAAATATAGTGTATGTTATGGTGACATCACAGCATAAACCCAGGTCTACATGCCCTTGTTCTGATGTTGGATGGAGATATATAAGTCACGGGTTTCTTGATATATGTTTTATACATGCCCATGAAAACCGATGAATGGAACCAAAGCAATGCTTCCTTCCGGCAGATTCCAAGATTTTGAGGTGTCCTTCACTATCTTTTCGTCCTTCTCCTTTCTTGAAGACTATCCAGAAATTACATCTGATCCTGGATATATAGTTATCAATTGGGAAGAAAGCAAGATGTGACTGACTGTAAACAAGGACTCCTGGCCCACAAATAGGCACAATTGGCACACAAGATACATCTGTGCAGACACAAAGAGACCTGTCATTGTGAAATTCAAACAGTGGGTCAATGCATCCATTTACTGGACAATAAAAGAGCACTGTTTGGCTAAGATAATTTGCTGCTCATCTATTGGAAGCAATTGGCAATATGGTTGCTAGTTCTCTGGCAGCTCTGGGAAGTTCCTGGCTTATTCCTACTATATCCTGATAAATTATTTCATGAGAATAACCTTCTGAAACTATAGATCCTTGTGAATGACGAAAGATTGATGGGCTGGAAGTGATCCCTCACTAGCATTTTATTGGTTCAATGTGGCATGGATTCATTTTTATTAATTGGTACAAGAAGAATCTTATTTTATTTTGATGAGCTATGTCTGTGTTTTAGCTTGAATTATCTTTTTAAAAATATGTTTTATCTCACATTCAATTTTAATGATCAATAGCCCTCTTACAGACTTTTATTTTATTTTTTAAAAGAAAGGGAAAATTAATCTCTAGGGTCAATCTCATTCTGAAGCTTCCACTTTGAGGAGTGTCCTGATAGTCGCCCATTTTTTTTCTCTGAGAGTTAGTAAGTAGATTAGGTTCCCCCCCCCCAAAAAAATTGAGATACAAAAGATGTTTGCCAGTCCAATTTACACACAAACTACCATCTAGAGGCCTCTAAACTGGTAGCAGCTATATTAGAGAATGTCAGCATATTCCTTAATTCGTTATACAGGTAGTCCTCATTTAATGACCATTCATTCAGTGAACATCCAAACATGTAACCTACGACCAGTTCTTGGAACTCTAGCCATTGCAGTGACGCTGAGCCCCACATTATCACGATCCAGGCACTTGACACCTGGCTCATGATTAAGATATTGCAGCAAGCCACAATCACATGATGACAATTTCAGTCATTCCCTGCTGGCTTCCCATAAGTGAAGTCACTAGGGAAGCCAGCAGAAAGTCACAAATGGTGGTCTCATTCACTTAATAATGGCAACGAAGACCGCAGGGACTGCCATTGCTAAGTAGCATGGTCACATGACACCACACTTTATAAACAACTTCTAATCTATAGGACTCCTTCTAATCTATAACTAATGATAGTGATGCCTTGCCAATTCAGATTGCTCTTAGAAGATTTGAAACTTGGCTAAAGTTATTTTATGCTTTTCTATTAAATATATAAAAATAGCTGCCTTTTCGCCAGTCATTACTTAAGCACTGTGCAGTAATAGCGTTTTAAACAGTGAGATGTTATTTGTTACATTTGTTTGGGACCCATCCCAATTTGTACATTTTCGTTTTGTTATTTAAAATAGCACAAAATAAGACAATTTGCTCTAAATGCTTTCTTTTAGTTTTTAGTTTTGTTTTAATTCCGTATGGCTTTGTTTTTCCATACTAATGAAATGCCCATAAAACGAATAATGAAATACTATTGCAAAGTCAGCTACTTCTATCCTCCATCCTCATTTAAGAAAATGAAAGCTTTGGATGAGATTTTAATTTATGGGAACCCGTTCTGCATTAAATGTCAAGAAACACTGGAATAGAACATATTAATGGGAGCAGCAACGCCTGCATTTTCTGCATCGCATGAGAAAAGCACATCTTCCTTCCCCTGTCCTGACCACTTTCTATAGGGGGACGATCGAGAGCATCCTGTCATACAGCATCACAGTCTGGTTTGGAAGCATCACTGTTTCAGACAGGAAGGCGGTGCAGAGAGTGGTGAAAATGGCAGAAAAGATCATTGGCAGTTCCCTCCCTTCCGTCCAGGATATAGCACAGAAGCGTTGCTTGAGCAGGGTCCGTAAGATTATCTGGGACACTACACATCCTTTTCATGTCCTGTTTTCCTTGTTACCTTCCGGGAGGAGGCTTTGTGGTATCCGTAGCAGAACATCCAGATTCAGCTATAGTTTCATTCCATACAGCATTAACCTTGTGAACTCTCAAGCTTCCTCCTTCCATTATATATTCAAAATGGACAGTGTTTAATATTTATTTGCTGTGTATATGTAGGGATATGGGTCTATACATATGTTGTTCATAGTATGTTTAGATGTGCGTCATGTATGTGTTTCACTTTGAGAGCGGGCAACTAAATTTCATTTTTGATGTATGCCGTTGTGCCCACAGTAAAAAAATGACAATAAAGGTTATCTTATCTTATCTTATTTTAGTACACCATACCGCCTTAGCACAATTGAATATGTCATTGAAAATCATGTTCCAAAAAAGTGCAGTCATAGAAAGAACTATGTCTTAGATTGTTTAGCTGGTTATTACCTTGATCTTCCAACGCTGCATTCTTTTTCTTTATTAAAGAAAGCATAAAAGCAGTTGTTGCCTGGAGCAACCTTCTCCACTTAGGGCCCTCCAGGGAAAAAAAGCCACCCAGAATTCCATGGCAAACATTAACTACACTGACCTGGAATTTTTGGAGCTGTTGGCTTAACACATCTGGAGAATCTCACTTTAAGGCAAATTACAGATAGTCCTCAACTTATGACTGCTATTGAGCCCAAAATTTCTGTTGCTAAGCAAGACATTTGTTAAGTGATTTTTGCCCCATTTTATGACAGCTCTTGTCATAGTTGTTAAGTGAATCACTGCAGTTGTTAAGTTAGTAATATGGTAGTTAAGTGAATCTGGCTTCCCCATTAACTTTGCTTCTCAGAGGGATCACATGACCCTGGGACACTGCAACTGTCATAAGTATGAATCAGTTGCCAAGCATTTGAATTTTGATCAGGTGACCATAGGGATGCTGAAATGGTTCTAAGTGTGAAAAAAGGTCATTGGTCACTTTTTTCAGTGCAGTTGTAACGTCAAACGGTCACTAAATGAACTATTGTAAGTCGAGGATTACCTGTAGAACATTTGGTTTCAGAAGAGATTTCCTATAGATCAGGGCTTTTCAACTGGTGGTATGTACCACTTGTGGTACATTAATGACTGGCAGGTGGTACGCAGCCCTGCCTAGCCAAGTGTAGTGGGGGAGGGAAAGAGCCAGCACAGGCAAGGACTTAGAGTGAGAGAGTCCTCTGGAGCTGCAAAGACCCCAGACTCACTTCTGGCTCACCCTCCCCCATGAGAAAGGAGGAGGGGGGTGGAGACAGGAGAGCCTATAAAAGGAGGCATTTGGGCAGGAGAGGGAGAGAAAAAAAGCAGCAGACTTGGGAGGAGGCAGAGTCAGCTGCACCGAAGGGGAACAAGGAGGGGGAGGGTGGGGGGAGAGGAGATCAAGCAGGCTGGCCATGAGCTGATCTACAGCTGCTGTGGCAGCCACCTGTGCTGGCAGCAGCAAACAGGCAAGAAATGCAGCGGGGGAGGGGTCACCCTCAAGAGGAATGAAAAAAGGCAGCAATGGCTGGAAGTGAGGCACGGAGGAGGGAAGGAGATGGAGAATGGAAGGATTCTTATGTGCTTTTGTGACTTTGAAGTTCTGGGATTTGTGCAACGTGGGCTTTGGGTTCTTAAGGAGTGCTTGGCAACTTCTATTTGGCTGATGTCTCGTGTTAGCTTCTATTGCTCTGCTGTTGTTAGCTGTAAATTTTGCTGCAAGGGATTTTGAAATATTTTTCTCCTGAATGGATTTTGCCTGTAGCATTCCCTTACTTATGAATGGAGCCATTTGGGGAGGTTGCCTTAGCCGGCAGCCAGTACTTAACATTTTTTTAAAACATTTTTTTTTCTTCCTTAAGTGCCGGCTTGCTCCTTATTTTCCTTTCTAGCCAGTAGCTAATTCTTAAAGGGGAATGTGCCTTTTAAAGCTAGTTTACTCAGCAGCTTGTCTTTTCTGTCTCTGGAGGCCTTTCCTTGTTTGATCAATATATGGAAGAGGGAAAATTTGGGGGGGGTTCAAATTCTTCCTTCAGAAGGAGATGGGAATGAGAAAGGGAGGCAGGGAAGGGAGGGAGGAAAGGAAGTCCCGCCTTAGAACTTGGCCACCAGCAGCTCTGCCATTGACTTTGCTTGTCAAAAGGTTGCAGAAGGGGATCACATGACCCTGGAACACTGTGACCATTATAAATATGAATCAGTTGCCAAGCATCCAAATATAAATCACATGACCCTGGGCATGCTGCAATGGTCATAAGTGTGAAAAATGGTCATAAGTCATTTCAGCGCAATTGCAACTTTGAACAGGTTTTTTTTTTTTTGGTCATCAAGTTTTTGACATCTTGTTAGGTGGTACTCGAATATTGCCATATCCTAAAAGTGGTACAATCGGTAAAAAGGTTGAAAAGCCCTGATCTAGATAACATTATATTTCACCAAGAGAGGACAAAAAAGTCTGCCACTGGAAGGGAGAGATGTGAATCTTTTGGGCTCCTAATCACATTCTTCGGCCTTTTTTTAAGTTTATGGGGCAGGTTTTTTCCCTCAATCTGGTGGCTTTCTGATACCATTGATGTGCCAAGGTAAAACCTGCTCTTATACTCTGGCCTTCCGTAAAGGCCTTAAAGTCCGTCTCTACTGATTGGCCTAGGGCCCGACAGGGGCATGCGTTCCTGGAGGTAGTTACTGGATTAGAACAGGGATTAGAAGATCCGTCCTCCACTGTATTGTATATCCCAATGCCACTATCTTAGCTACTCCTTTGTTAATTTTAATGTATTTATTACCTTACTGCTTTAATATTTTACAATATTGCTTTATTATAAGCCACTCCAGAGTCTCAGGACAGCAGAATGGGTGGTGAATAAATTTAAATCAATCAGTCAGTAAATAAGTAAATAATACTTAGACTTGGGCTCTATAACAATTTCTGGTAATAAGAGGTCTATGAAAATATAGAAATCAGTGGGAGGTTCAAATCGGCTGGACGTATAGAAGGTTTCAGCCACTGAAATGGTGAATATAACCCTTTGTTTGTTGCCTAGACTGATTTTCTCTTATTGTTCTTTCCCATTACATTTTTAAAGTTTTTTTAATGGCAAAATTGTTATGTGATTTTTTTTTTTTGTTAGTCCTTTTGGGCATAGCTTGGCATTGATTACTTGACTGATAAAATTGATATAACCTCTGGTATTCTTGTGTTTTTTTTTTGGTTGTAACATATTTTTTTACTTCTTTATACCATATCATTATGTTTTTGTTGTTTCAGTATGCAGAAATTCTTTGATGTTACTGGAAATTGCTTTATATATAAACTTTATTAAAATTCTACACATAAAATAGACATAAAGACCCAATACATAAACCTGCAAACATAAAACTAAACATTTAACTTTATCTCTGTGTTCCACTATTGCCCTTCACTTTCCTTATGGATCCATTAACCATTTCTTATTCTTTTTATACCATTGTAATCACTATTTAAGTTTTCTTTTGTATTCCCTTATAGCCATAAAACCCTTCATCATCAAGCTTTATCATCAAGGAATTTCTTTATTAATATTTAGAATTCCTTACAGGTTATATTCTGCACATTCCCTATTTTATAGATTTTATTTTGTAAAATTGCATATTATTTCTGATTTTATAGTTTTATAGATTGATTTTCATGGAACATTCCTGTGAGGTGAGGCGAGTTACCACAAAGTCTCAGAATAAGCTTCCATGGCTGTGGGGTAGACTTGAATTAAAGTTTTACCTGTGGTTCTTCATCACTCAAGTTATTACATTCTGTTCAAATTCATACTATCTTCTTGCCCTAGCCCTGTGCAAGCCTATTTTTATCAGGACATATCTGTATCTTCCCACATATGAAACAGCTTGAAGACAGCTGCTTTCTAAATGTGTTTTCCCTAATATCCTGCTTTAAGATCCTATATGCAAACAATGCAAGGTACATTAAAATATATACAGATTGGACAGCATTGTGCTTGGACTTTGAAGACCATTTCCAATTTAATGCATGCAATTTAAAGTATATGTAGATGTAGATGACCAGGCTGAGCCTGAAGGAGGGGTCAAACGCATCATCAGCCGTGAGTCCCTGTGTGCCCACAAGAAGTCTGTGTCCAGCCCACCTTCAATGCCTTTCTTAACTCCCACTAATTTCCCTTGACCGCTAGTAGCTCAGATTCTTGTAGAGAGCTTAAGCTTGCAATAAATCTTTATACTCCTTTAGACTCCTGTCTAAATCTACTGATTTCCCCTTTACTTGACAATATATTTGAAAGAACTGGGTTTTTGTATTTTGGTAAAGTGCCAAGTAGGAATTTCCCTTTTTACTTGTTACTGTACCCAGAGAAGCCTTGCCCCATCATTTCTTCTTCTCATATTATGGCCTTAAAATTGATTACAGTTTCCACAGTGATCCCTACAGCTAAATCTTTTCCTCAAATATATACTGATAGCCTCCCCTGTCATTTAACCATTTATCCATTCTTTGCTTCTTAGCAGCACAAACCCAGAATACCATTAGATGGCAACCCAGAGTTATAAAACCACTAACTCTTTGCTGCCACCCAGTGAGCAGTAGGACATGCAACCAAATTATTTTTGAAAATCAGTTGATTGACAGTTTGACAAGACAGGAAAATAATGGATTAATCAGGCTGTTGTACCTGCCAATTGGTGTAGGTTTTTAATATGTTGAATGGAATTAGGCAGGGTAGAATATCAAACTACTAATTAGGGCCCTTAGAATATTGTCCATAGAAGTAAGTTAGATGGGCACACACAGTACAGGCCTGTACTGCATATATGGAGCAGCAAGATTTAAGGGGAGCATGATTTCCTGTTGACCCCATAATTGGAAAATATCACAGCCAAGTAGCTGCATTACATATATAAATTTAAAGAGAATTTCAAATCTACTGTCCCTTATGGGGAGTCTTAGGGAAACAGTTGGTAGTCATAAACAACATCTCACAACTGCTCCAGTGAGTCATTTCTGTTTGCAGATGATTATATAATAAATTAACAATGGGCTTGCAAACTCTTTTCTGAACAGAAAATCAATGCCGAAATTGCAGTGTAACACAATAGATGGAGTATCAAGTGAGCTACATCAGACTGTTTCTTAAATACCACAGAAACAAAAACACTGCAGAAGGCTTCTCTTTTGCAAACAGTCCTTCCATACCATAGATCCATCAAGCTGGGTAGCTTCTCTTCTGACAGGGAACAGCTCTCTAAGGTCATAGGCTAGACAGCAATTTCTATCTGACAGGGATTGCACTTGGGACTTTGTGAAGCAAAGCATGTGATTTAACAGGGAGCTTTGACTCACCCTCCACATTCTGCATTAATGGAAATGGTGATGATACAAGAAAGAGGCATGAGATGAAATGAGTAACCCCTCAATAATGTGGACTTAAAACTGTTTTACTGCACAAAGAGCATCAGTTCCTGGCTCCAGTGAGCCATGAAGGTGAATTGACCAGTAATTTTGATGCTTGATAAGCCATTGCTGTTATGAAAAAAAGCAAGCTTCTTCAGTCACTTTGTTGACCGTGGGTCAGTATTTCCATCTCTCTCTCTCTCTCTCTCTCTCTCTCTCTCTCTATATATATATATATATATATATATATATATATATATATATATATATATATATATATATATATTTAAAAAACTTCTCTGCACTTAATTTTCACAATAAGGAATTCCACCGAGATCCTTATCTTGTCCATTAAACAGAAATGGAAGTGGGATGCTTAACCACTTTAGAATTGCAACTTTGTTCTGCTACAATAAAAAGAGAAACTTGTGAGGAAAATGGGTCAGTATAAAGCTGCAGTACTTGGATAACAGTACCAAATTAGAACTCATCTTCTAAATTTAAAAGTAGTCCAGTTTACTGAAACCTGGGTTTGTGACGAGACAAAAGGCTGTTATCAGAAGGGGACAAGATCTAAGAGCCGTGATGGTGCAGGGTTAGAAATCAGTATTGCAGGCTAATTCTGCCGACTGCTAGCAGTTCGATCCTGACCTTCTCAAGGTTGACTCAGCCTTCCATCCTTCCGAGGTCGGTAAAATGAGAACCCAGATTGTTGGGTGGAATATGCTGACTCTGTAAAACTGCGCAGAGAGGGCTGTAAAGCACTGTGAAGGGATTTATAACTCTAAATCTATTGAAATTTGTGTTTTAATGTTTTCAGGAGAGGTAGGATCAGACATTCTTAATGACATGTGCTTTGCTGGAAACAGAAGTGCAGGAGCTAGGCCAGTGTATCTTAAGCTTGAGAATTTTAAGAGGTGTGAATGTTAACTCCCAGAATTCCTCAGCCAGCATGTTAAAGTCCACACATCTTAAAATTCCCAAGGTTGGGAAACACTGGCCTAGAATGTCTACTACAATAATTTCTAAGTGTACAAGTCATAGCACAGAAACTGAAAAAGAGACTGTATATCATGAAAGGAGAGACGAGATTATTCAGTTCAAAGTGTATATTACCTGTATAGTATCTGTCCAAACCTGCTTTGCGATGTCTTCAAAATTTTTGTCTGTTATGAAAGAAGGATCTTTTTTATCTACCTTCCCCCCCCCCAGGTTCTTAAGAATTTATTTTGATTTGTTTTCTTGCTCCTGTTTTTAAGCTTTTTTTTCCTGTTTTTGCTGGAAGAAGTAGGTAGAAGTTGTTGCTGCTGCTGCTATAGTTGAAATGAAATGGCAGACTGCATTATTTTCAAATCCCAGCAACATTAAAAATAGGATAGATGAAAAACAAACACAATGTGAGCGCAGTAATTGTGCTAAAATTATGTTTGTGACCAGTCTCATGGATTTTTATAGGAATTTTGGAAAAAGCCCTTTATTATCTCATGTTTGGATTTATATGCTGCAGTGCAGAATTTAGCTGCATTGTATATAAGGTTTGGGTAATTATCTGATAGTAACAAGAAGGCATAATTGGCTGGATGACCTAGACATTTTGGGTTAAAAAGGGTAAAATGAGCTTACTCCATTGTCCCTCAAGTGTGCTCCATGAAGTAAAACACTGCTAGATATTTATGTTTCTTCCCCATTAACTTTATTAAACTGGCCCCTCATTAGGTTAAATGACAATACATTAAAGTAAGCCCGAGACAAGGTTCCACAATATTGCTAGGCAATTCCAAATAAAGGTATCGCTTTCATAATAATATTTTAAGTCATTGGAAGCTGGGCTCAGATCCTGGTGCATTTGTACTTCCGTAACTCATTCTTTCGGAGACTCCATAACTTGATTGTATTTATAATAAAAAAGCTCTGATATAAAGATTGTACTGTAGCAATTTGTCCAATGAGGCTTTCTGCCAGACTGTGATATTGATCAAGGATTATTAGGAGGGCCAAGCCAACTGGATAGAAGTTTAGCAAAATTGGTAGATCACCAGCTCAGTTAAAGTTTCTGCTCAAAGCACCAAATATACTATATTTAGCAGCAATAGAAGAGAATATCTGTAGCTCCCGGTTGAACTGTGGGGGTTTTGGTGCTCTCTGAACTCAGTTGTTTTCTTGCAGATGTTTCATTTCCCAACTAGATAATATCATCAGTGCAGTAAGGCAGAGGGATTCACTCCCTGTTTATATGCAAGTGGCTTACCCTGTCAGTGTTGGTGAGAGTGTTCTTGGTAGTTCCTTGATTAGGCTGTTGTTGCTTTTTACTGTACACAACAGTAAACAGTAGACAACCGCTTAATCAAGGAACCACCAGGAATACTCCCACCAACACTGATGGGCAAGCCACTGTTTAAACAGAGAGTAAATCCTATTCCCTTCTAGCCTTGATGATGTTTCCCATTTGAGTAATGAAATGTCTGCAATAAGACAACCACACTCAGAGAGCAGCTAAAGACCCCACACTACATTTAGCACCCATCTTAGAGATCTGCAGCACTAGTGTCAAAAGTAAATGTAGTCCTCGAGTTACGACCACAATGGAGCCCAAATTTCCTGTTGCTAGGTGAGATGTCTTCTAAGTGAGTTTTGCCCCATTTTTTAAAGACCTTTCTTGCTACAGTTGTTAAGTGAGTCACTGCAGTTATTAAGTTAGTAACAAGGTTGTTATGTGAATCTGGCTTCCTCATTGACTTTGCCTGTCAGAAGGTCAGCACATGACCCCACGACTTTGTAACACGTCGCACATACGAGTCAGTTGCCAAGCATCTGAATTTTGATCACATGACCATGGGGATGTGGCAATGGTCCTAAATGTGAAAAACGGTCACAAGTCACTTTTTTCAGTACCGTTGTAACTTTGAATGGTCGCTAAATTCACTGTTGTAGGTCGAGGACTAACTGTATTGCTTGAACCGATTCCAGGAAATTACTGCTGGAATATGGATCTAATTGAAATCCATAGAAGAGATGCATGAAAGTATTTGTGCAGATTATTCGATGGCATTAGGAGCAAACTCTTCTTGTCTCTGCTGCAACATTGCATGGATCACTCTTGCCCAAGGCTGCCCTTAGATATTCTTGGTTGTTTCTGTTCCATGACTTATTATAACTTCAAAAACTGCCTAAGCTTTCAAATCTGAAACATTTCCAGGGGAAGAGTCCCTTGGAGTTTAATTAATGATAGTTTCTAGTCCTCCAGTCTGAGCCATCCACAGCAAAAAAACAAAAACAAATACCGTACAATAATCTATACAAAACTCAAAGGCCATTGAAGCAGAGTCATCTTAAGGATATTGCAGAATAACAGCAATATTAGCACCAAAAGAAGGTTCCAAAATATAGGAGTTAAGGCCTCCTTCATCTAGCATTAAAACAATCAATCTGAATGTTAAGCGGGATCTCTTGCATGCCTTAGAAATATGTTAAGATTGAACAAGAACTGCCTTGAGCTCAAAATACTTTATAATGATTGGAGGAACCGATTTTAGGCCCAAAACACTCAAACTAACCATGCCGAACTCACAACAGGGCATCTGGAGTGCAAAACAGGATGTTTTGAATTTGGAAAGTTCAAGTTGGAAACATTATACAAAGAATCCTACGAAACATGCTTGGAATTAATGAAAGCAATTCTGCCATGAAAAATCACGTACTTTGTTCCCTTTTAAAAAAAAATGAAAATCAAGTTGTCTTTCATTGAAACCAATGAGAATTGCAGAGAAAAAATTCAGAGGGACCGGATCAATTTAGCTTCATAAATACAGCTAGCCCCTTTCATAGATGTTTAGCAGGGCTCTGCCAAACATTTGAAAGAGATTCTTCATCAGGAAGTTGGAGTATGTATGAAGTATCTCTGCTTACATCCTGAAAAGCAAGTGAATCTTTTATAGGGTCATACAACTGATTTTGTGATTTTAGTCCCTGCATGCATTTTTATGTACAACTTCAAACCAAACAATCAATTTTTTGTAAACCAGCCTAAATGTAAAACCTTATATTCCACGTTCCCATATCCACTCCCATACTTACCTTTTGCAAGTGTTTTGCACAGCATTCAGTTAAAAAAAAAAAAAACAACCATTGCACATTCTCATTATTTAGAGCAGGGGTCTCCAAACTTGGCAACTTTAAGACTTGTGAACTTCAATTCCTAGAATTCACAGCCACAGTCTTATAGTTGCCAAGTTCGGAGACTCCTGATTTAGAGAAACAAATATTGTACATTATAAGGTAGGATTATGGTTTTTCACCAAAAATGGATCAATAAAATGATTGATAGGAATCTTGCATGCCCATTGAAGGAGGAAATTTCAATGAGAAGTTATGGAAAATCATTCACTGGCAGCTTTGCTTGAGAAGGGTTAGAAAGCAGACATTCTAAAAAATAAACCTTGAGGTTTTAACAACTATGAATAGATAATACTGGCGTACGTTGATAAAAGAATCATTTGGAAGACATTTGAGTTTTGTACACGTGAATGCTAAAGTTGTGGTGAGTGATATTTCCACAGATTTTTACACTTTGAATATCAGGACATTGAGAGGAGAAGTATGCTATCTTTGCAACTTTCTCCAACTTTAGGAAAAATTTCCAAAACAGACAGATTTTTGAACGTACTCAAGTGAAATGCATTTACAACCTCCTGCCCCATGAAGGCTCTCATTGCCAACCTGTACTTCTAATTTGAATCTGCAGTAGAAACTTGGAGGTCTTCTAGTCCAACCCCCTGCTCAGGCAGGAAACACTATAACATTTCAGACAAATGGTTTTCCAATCTCTTCTTAAAAACTTCCAGTGTTGGAGCATTCATAACTTCTGGAGGCAGGTTATTTCACTGGATAATTATTCTAACTATCAGGAAGTTTCTCCTTAGTTCTAGGTTGGTTCTCTCCATGATTAGTTTCCATCCAATGCTTCTTGTCCTGCCTTCAGGCGCTTTGGAGAATAACTTCATTCCCTCTTCTTTGTGGCAGCCCCTGAGATATTGGAACACTGCTATCATGTCCCCCCTCGTCCTTCTCTTCATTAAACTAGACTTACCCAATTCCAGCAACCGTTCCTTATATGGTTTAGCCTCCAGTCCCCTAATCATCTTTGTTGGTCTTCTCTGTACTCTTTTGATAAGGACTATTTTCTTATACATATGAAGATGCCATGTCCCTATCAGTGGACTATAATATCAAAAGAATGATTCATAGTGAGTCTCATTAATTAGGCTTATTGTCTACAAGGAAAAGGGTTAAAATACAGAATCTTGGAACCTGAATTAAACCCACATTTTATCATTCATGAAAGGTGGGGAAATTTGCTTGAACCTCTTTATTTTTCCAGAATGCAGTGCTGCAAGGCTAGCCATCTTTTTCTCAGATAATATTAATCTGAAAAATCTAGTGCTCATCATTAATTATGTTTTGAGATATTCCTGTTTCTTCCGAGCTCCAGAGAACTCTCTTACAAGGGTTTCTTGTATTACAGATAGCCTGGATAGGAGCTGCATTATAATTGCACTGAGTACATGAAAAACAGCTCACCAGTGACCATAATGTAAATAAGTGTTTGACAGCTTTGATCCTTCAGGTATTTGCTATGCTAGCTAAGATTTCTGGGAGTTGTAGTCCTCTGGAGAGTACAAGGTTAAGGAGGACAGTTGTAGTCAGACATCCTGCTTTGTTACAGGCAGGAGAATATTTGTCAGAAAGGGAAGATCGTAATCGTGTTTCCTGAATCCAAAAGTAAATGGAGAAAAAATATTATAACAGCTGTAAACCTCTACGGTAGTTTGATTTGATAAACAGATCTGTGACTTTCAGCTGATTTGACTGTGTTGGCATGTACATTTCTTTGGGATAAGTGGTCAAAAGGAGAGAATTGTATTTCAATGGTTTGTAGAAGAGAGCAGAAATAATGGCTGAAGGATACAATGTGCCTCAATTGTCCTGTGCAAAAAATGTCAGATTCATACCAAACCATGTTATTGAAAAATTAGCATGCTCATGATGGGCTGTATGTTTACATGATAACAAAGTAGAAAGGCACATTGAAATTAATGAATACATTTAAAATTTAGGACACTGTCTCTTAATTTGCCAGAACGATTCATTTTTATATATTTATTTGTTTGTTTTAGGAAGCATATTCATTTTTGCAATTACAATTAGTATAGGAATCATTCAGAAAGATTTATTCCTTGTGGCATCATGCCCAGAATACACCTAGTTAAATCTCAGTTCTTTCATCTGTAGAATGGGAATAACTAATTCCAGCCTCTCTTAAAATCACGGAAGAAAGGTCTATAAGAGGGGTCTTTAAGCTTGGCATTTTTATGACTTGTGGAATTCAACTCCCAGAATTCCTCAGCCAGCGTGCCTGGCTGAGGAATTCTGGGAGTTGAAGTCCACAAGTCATAAAAGGGCCAAGTTTGAAGACCCCTGGTCTATAATAAACTGCTTCAATCACATCAGTTAAAACTATACTGCTCACAAAAATAAAGGGAACACAAACATATAGGATCCTATACGTTTGTGTTCCCTTTATTTTTTTGAGCAGTATATTATGAACACCTTTGCAACATTTTACGATGGATCCAGATGTTTTTTAATCTGCCACAAAATTTATACGCTATGGACTTTCAGGGACATTTTTAACAATTCGTTTATAATATTGCCTAATTTAACAAGCTGTTTCACTTAATGCAACATTTCACCAATATGTGCATTTTTACCCAAAGGTATTCATTAAATTGGTATAAAAAATAAAAGTTCCTCAAAATTAAGGTCAAATTCTTGGTTACTTTAACAATAATGCATTGCCTTCTTCTGATATGAATTTTGGATTTCCCTAGCACTACAACATTTGAAAAACTGCAGATTTTGAACAGGTTTTCCACATCATATATTAATGTATTTATCTGTAGAATTTAGTAGGTTGATAACAAATATTATAAGTAATACTAAGATGGTGCTGCAATCTTAAGAAGGTGCACCATGTTGTTGATTTGCACCATGCCAGGTCATCTGAAAGTTGAATCATAGCAACTGGACTTCTTGTTACTTCAGAATGTTTTGCTGCTTATCCAAGTATTGTTGGATAAGCAGCGAAATCGTTAGCTGTGTGAGATAGTCCAGTCAAGGAGCCCACATAGGGTTACTGGCTCTATCTTTATTCTTAGGTTATAGTAACAAAAACTTGCAAGACTGAAAGACTAGGACAGTGTTTCTCAACCTTGACAATTTTAAGGCATGTGGACTTCAACTCCCAGAATTCCACTGGGAATGCTGGCTGTGGAATTCTGGGAGTTGAAGGCCACATGCCTTAAAATTGTCAAGGTTGAGAAACACTGGACTAGGAGGACTACTTCTGAAACATGTCCCATGCCATATCTCACTCTGTGGGCTGAGAATATTTTTATATACCAATTGTCCCATCTGTGACTTTTCTTTCTCCCAAGGTCATTTCCACATAATATTATGCCAGTGATTAGAACTTGGATAAAGGCTATAGCAGTGATGGTGAACCTTTTAGAGACCGAGTGCCCAAATTGCAACCCAAAACCCACTTATGTATCGTCGGGTGCCAGTTGGGTGTGATCCATTGGGTGGACGTAGCCCATTGGGTGGGCATGGCAGGTTGGGTGGGACTAAAAAGTTCAATCAATCAATTCCAACTTTGCGAGATCTTTTTTTTTCCTGCGAGAAGTTGAAATTGATTGATTGATTGAACCTTTTTTATTTTTTTGTACACAGTGGCAGAAGCC
The DNA here is from genome assembly GCF_016545835.1 of Crotalus tigris. Taxonomy (NCBI): domain Eukaryota; kingdom Metazoa; phylum Chordata; class Lepidosauria; order Squamata; family Viperidae; genus Crotalus; species Crotalus tigris. The sequence continues at coordinate 5,352,462 of NW_024096467.1, forward strand.
TAAAGCGAAAAGGTTTTATAAAACCCAGCTGAAAGCCTAGGACTGGGGTGACAGCGCATATGCCCACAGAGAGGGCTCTTCGTGCCACCTGTGGCATGCATGCCATAGGTTTGCCATCACGGGGCTACAGCATAGCATGGTCACCATTAGGCCATGCTGACTTTCATTTTCCCACTATCTGAAATCTGGTTATCTCCATAAGGACCGTATTGTCCTGCACTGGTAAGTCGCTGAATCTTTAAATGTAAATATTCCCACTATCTTCTGCATATCAGATACATTAACTTGCATGTATGGAGCAAATAAACCAACTCCTGCTCCTGGTAGTGAAGCAGAAGAGATTGTGGAAGATCCATAGATCACCTTAATGTGGTTTGATACAAACAAAAACAAACACGAAAACAAATGAAATCCCCAATGAATGCAGACAACGTGGATTGAGACTACAGGGTGAGAGAAGGAGGGGCATTCTGCATTCTGTCATGCTTTACTGTTATGTTAGATTGTGCTATAAAACATGACCTTTCTATCAGCCTATGTTGTGTTTAGAAATGTGAGTACCTTCATTGAGCTACAGTATTCCATATTGATAGCTGAAGAAGTCTTAGCTTGTGGGTTCCTAGGTGCTCTCTGAGCTTGGTGGTTTTCTTGCAGATGTTTCATTACCCAACTAGATAATATCATTAGTGCTAGAAAAGAGTGGGGTTTGCTAGCTGATTATATACCTAGCCCTGTCAATGTTGGTGGGTGTGTTCCTGGCGGTTCCTTGATTGGGCTGTTGTTTACTGTTAGCTTGTTTGCCTTTGTTGGTAGTTCCTTGATTGAGGTATTGGTTACTTCTTGATTGTTGGTCGAGTGTTAATCTTGGAGTTAATCTCTGGTTATATGGGTGTTGATTTCTGAAGTGGAGATGTCTTGGTCTTTTTTGTTTCCTTTATTTTATTTATTACATTTGTTTGCTGCCCATCTCACTGCAAGGTGACTCTTGGTGGCTTACAACATCAAAATAAAACCATAAATAACGATAGTTGGTCTAGTGGTAATCTTGATATTAATCTCTGTTCATATGGATGTTGATTGCTGGTGAGAATGTGTTTGGGTCTTTTTGGTTCCTTTGAGGATTTTTAATTGTCTCTTTTGAGTGGTATGTAGATATTGTTTACTTCTGTGTGCCTATTGATGGCCGATTTGTCTGAGTGTCAGACCTTCAGGAATTATCTGGCAGTTTGAGACTTGGCTTGATCTAGAAATGCTCAGTTTCCCAAATGAAACTACAGTTGTCCATGTGTTGTGAAATTAAGGCATTTTCAACAATCGTTCATCTGTAGTCTTAGCTTTTTCAGTGTTTTCCCTGATTGTGCACCTGGCAGAAGAAGATAAAAATTAGATACACCTTTTTTTTCTCGATGGTGTCAGCCAAGCTCTCCCTCACCAAGGCCACAGCTATTTATAACCATAGCCCACAGGCAGGAAGGCCTATGTACCCATAATGCTGCTTTTGCTCTCCAGTGACTCACATTATTGCTACCACATTAACTTGAGGTAACTATGTCAATAACTCTTGCTGTCCCACCGAAGACACACATACACACACAGTCAAGTACTAATAAATACAATTAACACAAAGACCTGCAGCGAAAGTCCTTGAATTTCTTTTGCAATGAAATGATTAAGGGAATAATAAAAAAATCCTCTACAGAACAGCCTGTACTGCTGCTGTATTGTGAACTGCCAGGCTTTTATGTATTTACACATTGCACCACACAAGATGCTTAACTTGATTACTGAATGAATCCATTTTCTGGGTTTTCACAAAACATTGAATCATAACCTACAGTCACTGTGCAAGCACAAAGCCCACAGTGTACAAAAACACACACACACACAGACACAAAACCAATCAATCCAGGGTTTGTAATCTGAGAGTAGGCTTAAAGAAATAAAAACAAAACTAGACTCCATTTTGTTGAATTCTGCAAACATTATCCTCAGCTGTAGCAGTGGGGAATTAAAATTTCAAAATACATATAGCAATCACTTTATTAAAATTGATGCAAATGAAGCACTTAGCATTTACAATAGCATTATACCTCAGCTTTCCCCCCCCTAACTCTTGATGAATTGAGAAGTTTAACATGAACTCACAGTAAACTAAATTAGCTTGCATTGCCTCCCTTAAAGTCCTATGCAAATTTTTTTCCCAAGCAGGACTACAAAATGTAAACCTTAACAGTTTTGACTAGACAATATGGTGGTGCAGTGGTTAGAATTGCAGACTGACTCTGCCCACAGCCTGGAGTTCAATCCTCACCGGCTCAAGGTTGACTCAGCCTTCCATCTTTCTGAGGTCGTTGAAATGAGGATCCAAATTGTTGAGGGTGATATTCTGACTCTGTAAACTGTAAAGCCCTATGAAGTGGTATACAGGTCTAAGAGCTATTTTTATTTCTTAACATTTGTCCCATAGAGATGTGGAGTGACCATGGTTCATTAGGCCCGCACCAGAATGCAGAATTCTAGGGAAAATACTCCAGGGGATTTCTCTACATCTCTTAGTTTGCTTTCACTGAATTTTAGCAAATGCTTTTCCCAAGGAGGAATCTTGAAATGTAGCCAAACACACACAAAAAAACCCTAGGATATACAAACATGAATTTTGAGTGAATAAAACCATGCTGATTAAACAAATTAATGTAGTTAAATTCATTTTTAAAAATAACTGATTGCTCAACCATTTAGTTGTTTTCTCTTTCCGTCATCTTATAAATGACAAATTGGCAAAAGATTTGCATGACTTCTAAAGCTACCTGAAGACTTTAGGTATGTGGCACTATGGCCCTTTAGTTGATGGACTGTTGCATCCGTGCTTTACACAAAACTGATTTTGGGTAGTTGCACTGTTTCCTCTGTAATAGCTGTGCACTGATTTTTAGAGAATGATTATAAAGCTTTCAAAGCATCTTCTCCTAATGAATGTTTCTCATTTTCATTTGACTGGGTTCTCTTAAATCCCAGGAGACCAGTGGTGGGACTCAGCCGGTTTGCACCACTTCGGCAGAGCTAATTTTTTGTTGCCCAGGCCCAGAATGGACTTCCGGAAGTGGCATCCACACAGAGAACCATATATTTGAATCCCATCACTGCAGGATATCCTCTGCTTCTGGCCACCTTAACTACCTCACTGTAGTTTATTCCAAATCTCTGAAAAATGTTCTGTTGCTTCTAAGTGATATGACAAAACACAACAGGAAATCCCACAATAAAACAAATTGTACTTTTAGAGATGGGTGGAACTGACTGAAAACAATAGGACAAGGAGGAAACAGAGAAGGCTTTTGGGAGCAATGGTATTTCTTTTGAGCCATTTCCCTCCCTCTCCCCTTCCTATTTTGAAATAAATAAAAAACAATCAAGTTCTGTACTACAGTACTATAGTCCTGTTGTTGTTGTTGTTAATTGCGAAGTCGTGTCCGACCCATCGCGACCCCATGGACAATGTTCCTGCAGGTCTTCCTGTTCTCTACCATCTTCTGGAGTCCATTTAAGTTCACGCCTACTGCTTCAGTGACTCCCTCCAGCCATCTCATTCTCTGTCATCCCTTTCTTCTATTGCCCTCAATCTTTCCCAGCATTAGGTCCTTCTCCAGTGAGTCCTTCCTTCTCATTAGGTGGCCAAAGTATTTGAGTTTCAACTTCAGGATCTCGCCTTCTAAAGAGCAGTCGGAATTGATCTCCTCTAGGACTGACCGGTTTGAACACCTTGCAGTCCAAGGGACTCGCAGGAGTCTTCTCCAGCACCATAGTTCAAAGGCCTCAATTCTTTGGCGCTCAGCCTTTTTTATGGTCCAACTTTCACAGCCATACATTGCAGCTGAGAAAACCATGGCCTGTAAGTACTACAGGACTATATCCAAAATTCCAGTTTTATCCGTTTCCTAGAGATGAGGGCCTATTAACAGAATAGAACTGAATTCTAAGTAGGTTCAGTATTACTACTGCACATGTAATTTATGAAAAAGACTTTTAATGACTTAGTTAATTCCAGTGAAATCTCTATTACCTTATTAGGACCTGTGTAGTCTTCCTTTCCTTTTCTTTCCTCCCATATCACTTACAAATTATACTATATTGTGACTTTGTAATGCCTCCCTTCAATATAAATAAATAACTTTCTATGCTCAAATGCTTTATTGGTGGGTAACACACACTCTTTCTGATGACTTCATGGAGAAGAGGGATTTTGCGTTCTTGCAATTTTTCACCATGCTCATAAACCATTCAGGCAACAAAATCCTGATAAAAATAAAGCAGGGCATCTGTCTGCGTTATTTGGCAGCTGAGAGCAAGAAATATCAGGTCAAGAATGTAGGTCATGCTGGACAACATTTTGCTAGTTAGGAAGGAAAAAAATCAGAAAGCATTGTATGGATAATAGCTTTCATATTATATTTGTTATACAAAAAATGTTAATCTCCTCATTCATATAAAATAGTTGCATCTGCTTCAGAAGGAAGGAAATAAAAGTGGTATATTGGAGATCTAACTGCAGTCACTATATATCAAGATAATGATTATTATTATCTCCAAAGCTCTTGATTATTACTATTATCCAAAGCACCTGAAGGTAGATAGATGAAAAGAGAGAAGCAGCCTAGAACTAAGGAGAAATTTCCTGACAGATAGTACAATTAAATCAGTGGAACGAGTTGCCTCCAGAAGATGTGGGTGGTCCAACACTGAAAGTTTTTAAGAAGAGATTGGACAACCATTTGTCTGAAATGGTATAGGGTTTCCTGCCTGAGTGGGGGGTTGGACTAGAAGGCCTCCAAAGTCCCCTCCAACTCTGTTATTCTGTTATCTCCACCACCAGTTTTATTTGACTAGAACATTCCTTATATCTGTCATCAAAGTACTTGACTTTATAAACATTGCAATAGATCCATAGAGGGTTTCCATATCTCATGTTTGCCTCAAATCATCTTCAACATTCACCGCAGAGGTGAGATTGAAATTGGTCAGATCTTGCTTCCCTAACCTGCTTTAATCTTTCCTCTCTTCCTTTTTGTATGTTTAGATAGGAGAGCAATCTTTAGAACTTTGTATTGTGTTAGAAATAGAAATATATATATATTATTGCATAAAGCATTCTAGCAATTACACCATATTCTTTCAAAGTAAAAGGTTAGTTCTGTAAAAGTACAAACTATGTGCCCTAGTTGTAGCTAAGTATTCATGGAGGTTACTAGGATTTTATTTTTTTATCCTGTGATATTTTTTTAAAATGCACTCCCCAGAGACAATACAAGATAATTGATTCATTGTTAATTTATATAATTTTCTTAGTGCTGTCAGTGCATGGGCAAGAGCCAGTTTGGTGTAGTGGTTAAGGCATCAGCCTAGAAACTAGGACTTTGGGAGTTCTAGTGCTATCTTAAGAGTGAAGCTAGCTGGGTGACCTTGGGCCAGTCTCTCTCTTTCAGTCCTAGGAAGGAGACAGTGGCAAAGCAATTCTAAAAAAGCTCTGCCAAGAAATTTCAAGGTGTGGGTCCCGACAGTTGTTAGAAGTGAATCCAAGGCACCAAAAATAATAAGAAAAGAATCATTAGATTTTTTTTAATAGAGCTCTTGAGCATAATCTGAGATTGTTACACTGTTTTGCACAGCAATTGCTGATATTTATCTAGAACTGGAATGTCTACCTATCTACAATATTCCTTTTTTTTTTTTGCCTGAATGTTGCCCTACTAATGGTGATGTGAATTGTAAATGAAGTGTTGGGTATGCCTACACATAGTTCTGAATATAGGAAAAATGGCATAAGATTTTTTTTTCTCAGCTGAGCACTATCTGTATTCATGAGTAGTAATTCCCTAAAAGTCTTAGAAAAGGGCGTTTCTTAATGCTGCAGTTGTTGCAGTGATAAATCTGGAAGCTCATCTGGAAGCTAACACACATCTGGGCTATTCTGTTATATAGCCTCAGTCCATCAAAGATTGAAATATCCCAAATGGAGGAAAAATAATAAATGGTTCACATAGTGATAAATAATAAATTACTTTGTAAATGAATAAATGAAATAAACCGAACTTAGCAATAAATCCAGCTGGATCTAGTCATTTACATTTGACTGAGTGAGTTCAAATTATCAAAACATGAATTTTAGCAAGAGATCTTTAGCAGGTTTTTGGCTTTTAATTAGAAATTCAACAGCCTTAATAGAGAAAAGGTTACCCTGGGGAACTCAAAGAGAAAACAGGAACCACTTCAAAGGAAAGAAAAGAATTATCCATATTTTGCTTGGCTGTTTTTCTTAATGAATCATTTGCATGTATGAAGTCTGAAAAGTGGAGTCTCAGCTCGTTTGGAACAGCGCCCTCAGCCAGAGGTTTTTTTAGGCTCTGAATAGCAAGAAGACCATTTTGGTTGCACCAGTTTGAATATCTTTGTTTCTCATGTTGTCACTTCCCCATATGATTTCCTCCTCTCACAATTACCTTTCACTCAAGGGATCATTTTGTAGTGCAATGGTTAAAGTACAGTAATGCAGGCAACCTCTGCCCATAGCTTGGAGTTCAATCTGGATGGGGTTTAGGATTGGTTCAGCCTTCCTTTTTTTCGAGGTTGGTAAAATGAGGACCTAGATCGGGGTCTTCAAACTTGGCCCTTTTATGACTTGTGGACTTCAAGTCCCAGAATTCCTCAGCCAGGCATGCTGGCTGAGGAATTCTGGGACTTGAAGTCCACAAGTCATAAAAGGGCCAAGTTTGAAGATCCCTGACCTAGATTGTTGGGGGCAATATGAAAATAATGCTTCTACCTTGTAAACCATCCAGAGAGTGCCTAAATATTCTTGTTCTTATTACATGTCTATTAAGCAAGCATCTGAGATCTTTATTCTCAAGGAGCTGGTGGAACATCAATTCTCAGAATTCTTCTGCTCAGCTGAAGGTTGGACAAGACTGGCAAGTACTTCCCAAGTACTATTACCACCAAATACTATTACCACCATTAAGATCAAATGTTAAGTGCTAACAGGGAATCTATAGAGATGGCTGTCATTTTTGTAACCATTTACATGTAGGATTCTTTCTCTGCATAATCATTATGGATTTTGTAATTAAATTTAGAGGTTGCTTTCTTTTTGCAAAAGAGAAATAATCTGAGCACAAGTCGAATTGCTACTGGCATGGTCATGTTGCTCATAAGCTTTATTTTTATTTTTTATATCTTTATTGAATGTCAATATCAAACATTAAAATACAAACTAACATAAAGGAAAAGGAAATAACAAAACAAATTAAAAGCGACAAAAAATTATAGTCAAACAAATATTACAATAATGACCTCCAATATTTTTAGTACAGAGATAATAATAAAAGTACCTCTCTCTAAGTTTAAACAAATAACACCCAACTATAAAATATATTAAAATATTACTAATCAACATACTAAAAAACTGTATTCATAAAATATTCTTCTCTTTGATAACCCTAAAGCAGGGGTATCAAACTGCCAGCCTGCGGGCCGGACACATCATGAGGAAACTGTGCCCACCCCATTGCCAGCAATAGGGAAAAAGCTCCAATACGTTGCGCAACATCACGTGACATCGCGAGTTTGACATGTCTGATCTAAAGCATAGTAAATTGTCAGATGTGAATAACCTTATATTTTTTTAAAAAAAAGCTACAATATTTCTCTAGTCAGATGTAGTCTGATCTTCAAATCCCAAAGTCAAGCTCAGAGCTTTATTTTTAAGTGGAATGGCTTGCTTAATGAGAAAGAATTGGGTTTTGTAGTCTTACCTGCATTTAGTCTTTTGTTGACCTGCCTCATGGTTTCTCCATTTCAAATCCTAATAGCAATTAGTAGCTACTAACATCTCACACACATTGTGTCACCAGTCTCAAAGAGCCTTTTTCTCTTTCTACCATCTCATCTGCACTTCGTCTCTCTGTCTTCTTTCTTTCAAAGCAGCAGTGGCCAATATAGGATTTCCAGTTCTCTTTGAATGTTTCTCAGTAAAATTACTAAAAGAAAAAGCTCGGCAGTTGTACAGAGGTGTGGGAGAATAGGACATAGCTCCCTCGGTTTAATGAATTATTTGCAGCCCAGTTCAATAAAAGATAAAATGTCAAGTATGCAATTCTTCATTTTTTTTATTCTTTCCTGCTGACAATGAGCCAATCCAAAATTGCCCACGAGGTACCTTTTGCTATATTTTCCCATTGCAGCCCTTTACAATTCCTAAATCCCCTCAAGGGTTTTCCCCAACTTCCGCAAGCATTTTGCCTTTAGGGAATGAATGACAATTAGTTTTAGGCATTATTTCTTTATCTCACTTCCTCAGTTTGATACCTTCCAGAACTGCTGGATTGCCAGGTCCCCACTGAAAATTCTGTGAAGTCCCCATGTATCCAGAAGGCACCGGGTTAGAGAAAGTTGCTTCCAGTAAATTAGACTTTTTTCTCTCCTCCCCTTAATAATAAGGAGAGTTTGTTTGGGCTTGGATGTTGTAGGGAAGCATTTCCCTTGTGTACTGCAAAATTGGCGTAAACCAATGCACATCTACAAACCCTCGCAGTGAATCGAGAACGCAGAGCACATAGAGAAAAAAGGCGAAGCTGTAAAATCTCCCGCTTTTAAAATATGCATGTGCAATGCAATATGGAATTTTGCTAAATCTGAATCTTCTTAAGAGACAGAGACATTCGGTTTTTTAAAAAATCCCACAAATATTCCACAGTATACTGAACATCAGTACAGATTCAAAGAGAATTCAGAACTGCCTATGGAGATTCCCAGTCATCCAGGTCATGGTTGTTCCAAAGGTGCTTTTTCAGGAGACAATTGGACTTCCTTATTTTTCTTTGAAGATGTGTGCTTCTCATCCAAGAAGCTCTGACTAGATAGCTCTGACTAGATCCTTCCATTCCCCATCAGCTAGTCAGAGCTGAAGAAGCTTATTGGATGAGAAGTGAAACATCTCAAAGAAAAACAAGAAAGTCCATTTCTGAAAAAAAAAAAAAAAAACACCTTTGGGACAATTGAGAACTGCTTTTCATCGGATTGCACATATGAGTGATACACGTTTTGTGATTGTTGTATGCAAATATCCAGCTAAAGAACTAGAGAAAGATGGAAAACTTTGGTAGAAGCAGTTTGTTTTTAGTATTTTGCAGTGATCGATTTGGATGGGAATATATTCATCTGGTTTGAAATATTAGGGCTGTGATACCTACCTCCACTTTCTCAAAAACCATCTCACAAATAATTGACTCTGGGTCAACAAAGCTAAATACAATATCTACAAACAAGTATTAATATCATTCTTAAGCACTTTAAGATTATAAAAGGCACAAAACTAAAAAAAATAATAAAAAAAAATGGGAATAGAGAAGATGTTCCACTGGAGCCATATTAACAATTCTAATGACACAATCAGGTCTTGAGAAACTTCCGGCAAGTTAAAAGGATTGAAGCCAGATTTATTGGGGAAAGAATGTCCCATAAAATCGGGGTCACATTCACAAGGATCTGTTAAGTGAGACTCCCTAGCTCGGGGTAGGCAACTTTGGCTCTTTTATGACTCATGGACTTCAACTCCTGAGCCAGCATGGAAGTCCACGAGTCATAAAAGAGCCAAAGTTGCCTACCCCTGCCCTAGCTGATGGGAGCCACAGTGTGCCCCCTCTGATGGAACCCCAGCATATCCTCTTCTGACAGATCTGGTGAGAGAGGGAGAGGTGGTCTCTCAAATCACATAGTTCCATGCTGGTTAATGCTTTTAAAGTCAGAACCGTTAGCTTGCATTGGATCCGGAAACAAATTTGTAACCAATGTAATCTGCAGAGCAGGGGAGTAACATGTGTTCTAGCACCACACATAACTGCCTGAATTGCTGCATTCATCACCACCTGAAGCTTCCAGATACTCTTCAGAGATAATCTCATGTAGAGAGCATTATAGTAATCTAACTGGGAGATAACTAGGAGTAATTGTGAATAGAGCCCCTCAAGCTAGGAACAGACACAAGTGATGCACAATACAAAGTTGAAGAAAGAACCTCCTAATCATGACTGCCACCTGCAGACTCACAAGGAGTCTAGGACAATACCCAGATTGTGAAGAGTGTCTGTTTGGGATAGTACAGCCCAGTGGTGGGATTCAGCTGGTTTACACCAGTTCAGCAAAACTGGTAGCTAATTTTTTATTGCCCAGGCCCAGAATGGACTTCTGGAAGTGGCATCCAGACAGAGAACCAGTTGTTCACATATTTGAATCCCATCACTGGTACAATCCCATTCAGCATTAAACACAATGTAGTCATAGCCTCACGACCCAAAGTCACTCAGACTTGGCAGGGCTCAATTGCATTCCATCCAGACCCTCACAGCTTTCAGGAACTGGTTTAAGATATCCACAGTGTTGCTTAATTTGTCAGTGCAAAGATGTACAGTATAATTGGGTATCATCAGCATACGAATGATACCTCACCCCATGGTGACAGATAAACTCACCCAGTGGCCTCATGTACATATTGAACAGAACTGGAGAGAGCACTGACTCCTGTCAATAGGGACCAAGGGTGGGGTAATAGGCAGCTGGTCATTGGCTGCCATGATTCTAATTGATTAGGCAAACAGAGGACTATTCTGTCTCAACCATATGGTGGATTAATTAAATTAATGGATAAACCTAGAGAGCAACCTACAAAATTATAGTGACCTGGCTGGCAATACTAAAGCCAATGAATTGTGAGATAATTTTGAAACAGGGCTGCCAAAATTGTTCCCTCCTAGTTAAATTTTACTGTGGCTTTTCTAGCTTGGGTAACAATATACTTTATTAAATTATATTTGAAATTATACTTTAATAATATAATAAATTATACTTGATTAATTGAAGCTATGTTTTTAATGGAGTAGCTTTTACAGCAATACATAGTTTATTTCAATAATAATAATAATAATAATAATATTAATAATAATGCCAAATCCAGTCTGCACATCTGGCTGACTGTGCGATGATCAATAATAATAATAATCTAAAGTCAAAATTGAGAAGACAGCAACAGACAAGTAAGTGCTGCCTATGCAAAGAAGCTGAAGAAACAGTGGACCACTGGTAAGCTGCTGCAAGAAGATCGCACAGACTGACTACAAGCAGCGGCATGACAAAGTAACAACAATGGTGCATTGGAAGATCTGCAAGAAATATCATTTGCCTGTAAGCAAATGATAAATCATAGAAAATGATAAAATTAAACTGCTCTGGAACTTCAGAATTCAAACAGACAAGCACCTACAACATAACACCCTGGACTTAACAATTGTCGATAAGAAAGACAAAAAAGTATGGATAGTGGATGTGGCAGTGCCTGGAGACAGCAGAATAGACGAGAAAGAACTGGAGAAGATAACAAAATACAAAGACCTACAAATAGAAATAGAAAGACTGTGGCAAAAGCAAGCAAGGGTAGTACCAATAGTAATAGGCTCCTTGGGTGCAATCCCAAAACAACTGGAGCACCACTTGAACACCATTGGCATTGACAAATTTGCTATTAGTCAATTGCAAAAGGCGGCCTTACTAGGAACTGCTTCCATCCTGCGACGATATCTATAATACCATCAAACATCCACATCTGCCTATCCCAGGTCCTGGGTAAGGACTCGATAGGTAGACAAAATGCCAAATCCAGTCTGAACATCTGGCTGACTGACTGTGCGATGATTAATAATAATAATAATAATAATAATAATAATAGTAGTAGTAGTAAAAGACTTAGCGGTCTTCTAGTCCAACCTCTTGCTCAGACAGGAAACCATTCTACAAATGGTTGTCCAGTCTCTTCTTAAAAACTTCTAGTGTTGGAGCATTCACAACTTCTGGAGGCAGGGTGTTCCACTGATTAATTGTTCTAACTGTCAGAAAATTTCTCCTTAGTTCTAGGTTGCTTCTCTCCTTGATTAGTTTCCGTCCATTGCTTCTTGTCCTGCCTTCAGGTACTTTTGAGAATATCTTGACTCCCTCTTCTTTGTGGCAACCCCTGGAATATTGAAACACTGCTATCATGTCACCCCTAGTCCTTCTCTTCATTAAACTAGACATATCCAATTCCAGCAACTGTTCTTAATGAAGGACAAGTTTAATACATATTTGACAGATTAAATGCTTTGGATTCTGAAGCTGTTTGGTTGGTAGATGATTAGACATAATAAATATATGCATATATATATATATGGTCTGACAAATTACATTCAGAAAAACGGCCAATAGCAATTATAGTTTCCCTGTCATTCTGCCTTAGCTATCACCTACTAACTTTACAAAGCATCTAGCTATTCCTTTTAACAGAAGAGAGGGATATGGGCATCCTACATATGCTTTTAGCAAATAGGGTAAGAAGCATTAATGGTAAAAGATAAGAGAAAGCTATGCCTTGTTTATTACAACACCATTTAACATAACTCATTATGTCTTTCTGCTTATACTATACCAATACAGTATAGCCATTCCTTGTTCTTTAAATTTCTCACTGCTGTCTTTTTGAGGATCTCATCAACTCCCTCCAGACGCAATTTTCCTCATCTTTTTCTTATCCTAATTGCTCTCCTTTAACTTTTTTTTCAATGTTATCCTCTCCACATTACCAAACAACTTCAAGGAACTTCTTTCTTAATCTCAAACATTGTGATTGAGTTCATGTTCATTTAGCATTCCTGAGCCTTTTATCATACACATAAATACTCCATTCACTCTTCATGCATTATACCAGTCTTTCTTAACCTTTAAAGTAGGCAGACATCAACTCTCAGGATTCTGGGAATTGAAGTCTACCCATTTTAAAGCCGCTAATATTGAGCAACACTGCATTATACTTCTATATTTTTCCTAGGATATCCAGATCCATCCAATGAAATTGACAGAGGCAAACTTATTCACAGCCAGTTTTACTTCTTTTGACAAAACATTGAGGGTGTTTGGGTTTTTTTTGCAACAGACCAATTGCTATCCACTACCTTTTTACATGTATTTGTACTTATTAAAAATTTCTATCCCTTTTCCACTCTTTAGTAAACATTCTACCAAGCTACACAAATGTATCAAATTGCTTTTCTTTTTCTCTGTTTATGTATAACTTGTAATAATTTACTCCATTTTCCTGTCAAGTGTTGTTTTTGATCTTTGGTACATTGATTTTCATATCCACACTCTTGGGCGCCTCATAAAACTGACTAACATTTGCTGTAGATCATTAGGAGCCTTAGACAACATCCCTAGAGGCTGAATTCACACAACAAACTGATCATCATATCAACCATTTACTTACAGCATGCTATTCAAATTCATCCAGTGAGTGTAATTAGGTATGAGTGGTACTCAGATGTGGTCAAATTCTGAAAGGGGTCATGACTAGTGAAATATTGTGTTGTTTTCTTGTATAAAAGAAAAAGCAAGTGCTGGAAGATCAGTAAAATACTGTTGTTTTAAAAGCAAAACTTTAATCACAAGGGTTTTTATAGTGCTTTGATGGGTCAATTGGCTTTTGTCATTGTGGAAATCAGAAGCATGACTTGGAATAAAGTGTCTACAACTAGAGTCTTCAACCCTGACAACTTTAAGACTTGTGGACTTCAACTGCCAGAATTCCTAAGCCAACCATGCTTGGGAGTTGAAGTCCACAAATTTTAAATTTGCAAGATTGGAGACCCCTAGTCTACAAGTAAGGTATCATGGCCAAGGCTGGTTCTATATAAACAATACCAAGAACACCAACATCTAAGGGAGAAATGGAAAGGTACCAATTAAAAAAATCTACCAAGGTTATTTAGATCCATCTCATAATAGGGGTACATGGAGAGAGGCCTTCAATGAAACAAAAAAAATACCCTGAAAGAATTTGTTTAGATGCCACTGCCTCCTTCAGAGTACCTTTTCCTATTTCACATCTAAATCTGCAGTATAGTAAGTAAGGCTTTTTGCTGAGGGACAGTTCGATGCTACAGTCTCCTATCTGTTTCTACATGAAATTAAATAATCTATCTTTGCAGATTATTGTATAGTGGTGGAAGTATATACTAGCTTTGATAAGACAGTTTTGAGAATCAGAGTTTGCGTCAATCATCAATTTAGCACATCATCAGCTTCTTGTTGATGACAGTAGTGGACATGAAGTTACTAAGTTTAATTTAGGAAGTGTGCAGATCAGTTCATTTGTTTTGCTTTGGTGTACATATAAGAGTGAAACAGACAGTAAAATATGATTTTGTCAATAAAGTTTATCATTAAACTGACAATTTGCTAATTTATTTTTCAAAATACAATTTTTGACCTTGTATAATTTACAGCTAAGAGGTTTAGAAAAAATACAGATTTGGGAATATTTTAAGATTCAGGTTAGTCTCTTGATGGCAATCTTCTGGTTCCCAGCTGTGGAATTGGAACTTACATGGGAGTGTAAAATTCACTGTTAAAAGATACTTTCTGTGGACCTAATGTATCCACCAGCTTTGATTTTGCACTATTTAGAGCAGTGGTTCTCAACCTTTTTAATGCCGCGACCCCCAACCGGTCGTAAGTCAAGGACTACTCAACCGGTCGTAAGTCGAGGACTACTCAACTGATGCAGCACCGTTTACAGAATGGGACTTTTGGCGGGCTCAGCAGGGCAGAGACAGCCTGGACAATTCCTATTGGCTTTTGAAAGCCAATAGAATTAGATTCTATTCAAGAGAGTCTGTTCTATTGGCTTTCAAAAGCCAATAGAATAAAAGGGAGTAGCACAGCTAAGGAAAAGGGGGAAAAAATGGCGGACTGCATTATTTGGCGACCCCCGTGAAATGGTCGTTCGACCCCAAATGGGATCCCGACCCACAGGTTGAGAACCACTGATTTAGAGCATAGAACTAAAGTTTGCATATCTTCAGCACTATGTAAGTTGAAATTTTTGGCTGGATACATACAATACATTAACTAATCATGTGATTTAGTACCTTTCAACACTTTAGAATTGCCTCATTTGAGTCTGGAAGATTTTTTTTTTTTTTTTTTGGTGTGATGGCAATATTTGACAATGATTTATGTTACAGTAATGTTAGGATTAAAAATATTTTAAATGGATTAATGTATGGATGTTTTTATTGTAAGTTTTTTTGTGTGAATTGGCCAGAGTCACACAGGTGAAATGGGTGGTAGAAATATAGATAAATAAATATGTTGATACTGGTCTATACTTTGTTATGTTATTATTGTTTTGTTTGTATGATGTTTAAAGACAAGTATATACCAACTAAAAATACTATTAAATATTACTACCAAATCTCTATTTTTTCAGTTTTTATATCTGTCTGTCTGTCTGTCTGTCTGTCTGTCTGTCTGTCTGTAAGTCTCTAGTGCTTGGGTGCACATTTTCCCCTATTGGACATAACTATTATTTTTTTTCTCCCCAATAAGTCTAACTTCCTGGGTCCTTCCTGATAAACTTGTTTCCTACTAGGCCAAGGATATACATTTTTAAAAAAAGAACTTTGTGGTTTTTCCTTAACTCAAACATACATACTAGGGAAAGAATTCACAGAAGGGACAATCAAACAGTGCCTCAAAAAGATTGACATTCAAGTAGATCTGATGGGTTTCCTTGAAAAGGTATTTCTAAGTAACCCTTGTATCCCATGTGGATCAGCCAGATAACCAGAACTGTTTCCAAACTAAAAAGGTTCTTAATCTTGGCATGGTTCAGTGTGCTTCAGTTAGAGGCCTTAAAGGGTAAATACAAAGTCATCGCATTTAAATTTAGATTGTGTCCATATGGTGAAGGAATCATTGAAACCAGCCAACATTTTTTTAAAAAAAATTCTGTTCATTTTATGCTGATGCTTGATGAGTGTTAATCTTACACCTAATTAAATATCTGGGTCACCTTAACCAGTTTTATTAAAACATTTACTTTCACAGTAAAATGATTCCATTTCCTTAAGTATGGCCATGTTGTTGTGTTTGTTATGCTGCACCTAGGATGTGCAGCAGTATATTAGATAGATTGCTTTATCTTTTTGGTTAATCAGTTTTATGTCTATTGACAGTAATTCTTCTTCTTCTTCTTCTTCTTCTTCTTCTTCTTCTTCTTCTTCTTCTTCTTCTTCTTCTTCTTCTTCTTCTTCTTCTTCTTCTTCTCCTTCTTCTTCTTTTTCTCCTCCTCCTCCTCCTTCTCCTCCTCCTCCTCCTCGACTACTTTTGGTACATTGGCTTGCAAAATATATTAGTGCATCAGTAGAAATAGAAGAATGAAGTAAAAGATGTTGAAAAGTGACTTGCTTTCTAGCTGGAAGGAGAATGGGTGGTGACCCTTGTCATTTTTTTCTTCAAATATTGCTCAATTAAAGATGAGTGTGAATTGCTGTTTGTGCACATTTCTGAAGTGAAGGCCAGCAAAGATGATTCCACTTGAATCTGGCTAAGAGCTCTCCTAGGTTTCAGGAACCATTGGAGAAAAGAACATTTGGATGCAAAATTGTTAAGTGGGAGTAAAGAATTACTTCTCTACAGTAAATACTTACACAGTAAAGTTCCACTCATGAAGAAAAATATTTTAATATTGTCTAACAGCACATAGCTGATATCTGGTCAGCCTTGGCACTCTAGTATTATGAATTCTAAGAAATTACTATATTCACTGTTTAATGCAATGATTGTATTGCCTAATGCGTGAAACAATGTTGAAGCCATAGTTTACTGAGTCACATTATCTGGTTTGTATGTACACCAGAAACTAGGTTTCCAAAATACATTGAATCATTTACAATAGTTAAGCTTCATATGTTGGTAGACCCATCAGATGTTTCTTCTGCAGTTCTGACCTTACATGAGAATTTCAGTTGACCATCTGAAACTCTAATTGCTAAAATGCCACATTTTAACTTAGCACATTGGGAAAAGTCCATGGGATTATTTTTTAGTTCAATGTGTCACATGAACCCAGAAAATCAGGTTGAGTAAGTGATAGTTAACTGTATCATGCAGAAGCATAGTGGCTGAACAGACTTTTATTTGATATCATAAACTCCATTCAAATATATACTATTAAAACTCTCCTGTCTATAGCCTTTAACTGGGTGAAATGGTGCCTCATGGGGCAAAACATTTTGAACCAAGACACTTCAAATGGGCTATTTTACAAAATGCATCCAAAACCCAGGACCCATGATTCCTATGGAATTGAAATTTGGCAAAATTTATAAGACATTTTACAACATAAAAACGATCATAAAACGTTTTATGACACACTACATAATGTCATGAAACATTTCCTCTGGTCAACTCCTGATGTTTGATGGTGCTATGTAGTTCAACATGGGTTATTTACATGACAGATAGATCCTGTATTTTTAAGAACTTTTCAAATACATTAGAAGCTCTGTCATTGTTGAGGATATTGAAGAATCTGACAAGGAAATATCTTTGAAATGATGACCCAAGGGTTATGGGTTGTCTAGTTCTATTTATGAATTTTGCTTTGCTTTCATCTTTTTTTTTCTTCAGACTGGCAACTTTTTTGAAGCTCAGCTTTTCTGATCTTAATAATAGTTTAATCATCTTCATCTGGAACAATATATTTACCTCAGGGTCCTCTTGAAATAAAAGGCTATGAGTAGAAAGGTACTATTGTATAATGCCATGCATTGTTAAAACTGGTTTTGAAAAAGTGTTATGGAGGGGTGGACCTCTCTGCTTTTCAGTAGAGTGGTCTGGAGAAGTTGGCAAAATGGCTTAAAAAGTCCATTCATTGAAATTTAATCTGATTCTTAAAACTCAAAAGCTGCTCTCAGAGTCACATGAAAGTCTAACAATTGTTTGGATACTTAAATAAATGGCTGAGAGGTGTTGTAACAACATGAGGTTCATCACACTTTTTCCAAACTTTTGAAATGGGTCAAACTTGGATACTAAATTAGAGCTGGGATGTCTTTGCCAGCTTTGGGTTGTGGGCCTTCTCTTTGCTTCCTTAGGTTATATAGAGCTCTGGTTTCACAGGCATCACACGTTGAACATTTCCTAGGAGTATAGGACAGTCAGAAGATGTATAAATGTAAGAATCAGGGAGCAGGTTAGTACCTACTTGAGAAAGCTCTTTGTGAGTATTGCACTACATCTGTACAAAGCCTTCACACTAGAACCATTGTACTACAAATTGATCAGTAGTTGAGTCTTTAGATCATCAGAGCTTTCAATTCCAGTTGTTGATTGCTAACATAAGGCTTCTTTTGATTGCCAGCCCTTTATTTGTTGTCATTGCCCAAATGCTATTCAGTTCCACATGGTCATGTGCTTGACTTTGCACATGAGTTGGCCTTTGCTTTTGCTTGCAAAGAGCAGCTTCCTTCTAACCAAGACATTTTGTTTCTGTGAATGATTCTGGTGCAGCCAATAAGCATGCAGTAATTCTGATAGCTGATAATCCAGTTTATTGTATTAGTAAAAGAACCTACCACCCAGTAAACAGGGTGAACTAGAAATTCAGGTAAATGAGAGCAGATATGATATTGCTGCCATTACGGAAACATGGTGGGATGAAATCCACAAATGGAACACACAGGGATTTAAATTATTTAAAAGAAACAGACCAAACAAAAGAGGAGGTGGAGTTGCTCTCTATATAGGAAATAACTATATCTCTACAGAAATAGACCAAAAAATGATGAAAACTGTCTGGAATGCATTTGGGTCAATATACAATGGGAAAAAATGACATTGCCATAGGTGTATACTATAGGCCACCCAACTAAAGAGAGGAAATAAATGAACTTTTTGCTAGTCAGCTAACTAAGGTATGTAGGAAGCACATCACAATAGTAATGGGGGACTTTAATTACCCTGACATCAACTGGGAGATAAAATCTGCACCAAGTGGAAGATCAAACAAATTCCTGACAAACATAGCAGACCACTTTGTCTCCCAAAAAGTAGAGAAGGGAACTAGGGGATTAGCCATATTGGATCTAATCCTCACTAACAGAGATGAAATGATAGAAGGTGTTGAAGCCACAGGAACCTTGGGGGGGAGTGATCATGCAATATTGGAATTTAACATTCTGGAAGCACAAGCAATAGAACACAGTCAAACTAGAGTCTTGGACTTTAAGAGAGCTAATTTCAATAAACTCAGAGCTTGGGAAGGATTCCATAGATGAGAATACTCAAGGGGAAAACAACTCAAGAAGCTTGGGAAATTTTGAAAAGTGAGGTAATAAAAGCCCAGTCTAGCACAATATCAACAAAGAGGAAAAATAACAGCTCTCAAAAGAAACCAGCATGGTTGCATAAATAACTTTCTGATAAATTGAAAGATAAAAAGGACAAGTATAAAAAGTGAAAAGAGGGGTACATAACTAAGGCAGAATATTAGCAAATAGCCTGAGCCTACAAAGATGAAGTGAGGAAAGCTAAGGCTCAAAATGAACTAAGGCTTGCGACCAAAATCAAAAATAATAAAAAAGCTTCTTTCGACATGTAAAAAACAAGAAAAAAGTGAAGGAAATGATTGGTCCATTAGTGGGGGAAAGTGGCAAGAAGGTGACAAGCAACAGGTTTTTGCATCTGTATTTATATAAAGGGAAAAAACAGACCAATCTATCAAAAACAGTACCATAAAAAACAGATTAGAAATATGTTAAGATAGGCAAGAAAGTGGTACGTAAGCACCTGTCCAGCCTTAGACAAGTTCAAATCACCTGGACCAGATGGATTACACCCCAAGGTTCTCAAGGAACTGGCAGATGTGATCTCAGAACCACTGAACTATATTATTCAAAGATCCTGGAGCACTGGGGAACTACCAGAGGACTGGAAAAGAGCTGATGTAGTTCCAATCTTCAAAAAAGGGAAAAAAATAGATTCAGGAAATTACAGACCTATCAGCCTGATCTCAATGCCTGGGAAGATTTTGGAAAAGATAATCAAACAATGAATCAGCGAACACCTAGAGGCAAACAAAGTCATTACTAAAAGCCACCATGGTTTTCTCAAAAACAGATCATGCCAGACATATCTCATTGCATTCTTTGACCAAGTGACAAAATTAGTGGACCAGAGGAATTTGTGGATATAATTTACTTGGACTTCAGTAAGGCATTTGATAAAGTAGATCACAACCTACTACTTGATAAGATAGAAAAATGTGGGTTAGACAGCATCACCACCAGATGGATTCGTAGCTGGCTGATTGACCACACCATACTCAGCGTGTGGTCCTCAATGGAACTGCATCTACATGGAGCAAAGTGTGTAGTGGGGTGCCCCAGGGCTCTGTTCTGGGCACAGTGCTCTTCAACATCTATATCAACAATTTGGATGAGGGGATAGATGGGGAGCTCATCAAATTTGCAGACAACATCAAGCTAGCAGGAATAGCCAACACTCCAGAAGATAGACTTAAGATACAAGAGGATCTGGACAGACTTGAACACTGGGCGCTATCTAACAAAATGAAATTCAATGGTGAAAAAAGTAAGGTTCTACATTTAGGCAAGAAAAACCAAATGTACAGGTATAGTATAGGGGGTACCTTGCTAAATAGTAGTAACTGTGAAAAGGATCTTGGAGTCCTAGTGGACAAACACTTAAATATTAGACAGAATATTGGCCAAAAAAGCCAACATAGTGCTAGGCTGCATTAACAGAGGGATAAAATCAAGATCACGTGACGTGTTAATACCACTTTACAATGCCTTGGTAAGGCCACACTTGGAATACTGCATCCAGTTTTGGTCACCACGATGTAAAAAAGATGTTGAGACTCTAGAAAGAGTACAGAGAAGAGCAACAAAAATGATTAGGGGACTGAAGGCTAAAACATATAAGGAATGGTTGATGGAAATGGGTATGTCTAGTTTAATGAAGAAAAGGACGAAGGGGGACATGATAGCAGTGTTCCAATCTCTCAGGGGCTGCCACAAAGAAGAGGGAGTCAAGCTATTCTCCAAAGCGCCTGAAGGCAGGACAAGAAGCAATGGATGGAAACTAATTAAGGAGAGAAGCAACCTAGAACTAAGGATAAATTTCCTGACAGTTAGAACAATTAACCAGTGGAACAACCTGCCTCCAGAGGTGATGAATGCTCCAACACTGGAGGTTTTTAAGAAGAGACTGGACAGCTATTTGTCTGAAATAGTATAGGGTTTCCTGCCTGAGCAGGGGGTTGGACTATATGACCTCCAAGGTCCCTTCCAATTTGATGATGATGATGATGATGATATGGCTGCTAACATCTATCAACTCTGGGCAGAATACCACTATAAATAATGACCACTTGAACTATGAGAGAGAGAGAGAGAGAAACAAAACATATCGTTAGAGGTGATATCCCAGTGACTGGGCTAGCAATGTTTCAAAATTTGGATAAGAAAACTACATCACAACAATTTGAGCACTGGGCAGCCACCCAACATCTTTCTGTAATGGGGCCCACATGAACGGAAGGTCCAACTTTTAATTCCATGGCCATGTCCCTATGAATGGGAGCCTAGCATTCTGTCCACCTAGCAGCTTTATGAGCATTGGAGTGTGTCATTGGCTGGTTGTTTGCTTTGCCCCTAAAGAATGGCTAGAATAGATCAATGGAATGGATATGAGCAATGTCTATGCCGTTTAAAGGTGTTTTTCAGTTTAAGTCCTACAAAGGCATTCAGTAACTCAATTCATTTAAAATTTTATAGTGTTTATATATCATGTGGATTTCATTTTCTTTAAAAAGCAACAAATTGCAAAAAAACCCCAAAACTTCAAATATTTTACAGAAAGAGCGTTAAGATACTTTTTCTTAAAGAATCTGTCAGCAAGTCCATAGAATATTGATGTCATAGTGAAATTATTCCATTAAGAGTCTCTCACTCTCTCTTTTGTGTTGCTTCTTCCCTTCCTTTGTTCTGTATATATAACACTTGGTTAAAGGTTACAGCGTTAGTAATTTGCGCCTGGCAATTTTGTGGCAACTCTTCTTTAATTGCAAATACAGTGGTTGTTTAGTTAACATTTTAAAATAAAGAGCTACTGTTTATAAATTATGTATTAACACACAGTTTATGGATAATAGATGTGGCGCTACTATTCTTTAGCTTATTGAAAATTATGTTAAAATTCTAGTGGTGATACAGAGCAGAACTCTGATAGATCACACTACAATTGGTGCACAAGTTTCGGTAGAGTGAAGATGTGGCTTAACTCCCTGGATTGTTTTGTAGTATTTATCCTTTGTAAGTCAATGGTGGCAACCTTGGGAAGCTGGAGTTGTATGACAGAATAATATAATTAATCATATTATTCCCATCTATTTCCCCTTTTCTCACATTCAACTTACAATTCAGTGGCAGTGCTGTAGCTTGGAGAACTGGCTCAGAAAGTTTTAATATCAGTTTGTGCATCACAGGTTTGGGGAAAAAAAAGTTTTCTATGTTCCGATGCCATATCACAGTTTAAGATTGGAGATATGGATAATTTAACACAATGAATGAAACCTTCTGAGCCTAAAGCTCCTACTGAGTTGGAGAGAAATTACTTATTTATATGGCAAGAGACTATACCTTCTTGTTATTTAGAAACTGAATTCCTACACACTTTGTAAAAAGTGTACATTAATATTCACACATCTTTTAATATCATCAAATTATTCTTTGCTGGAAAACCGAGTTGCTATACTGCAGAAATAAATTCTCAAATGGCCACATTTCCTGCAACTAATTTTATTGGAGGGCATAACTTTAATTGAGGAAAGATTTGATGCCCATCTTAAACTGTTTATTTTCTTATAAAGCTGATGAGAAGAGTCTTTCTCTGCAGCAATTTGCCAATATTACGTAATTTACAGTCCTGTTGCTTGGATTTTCTTTTTGTATCTCCTTTCGCAAATTACAGTGAGAGTCATTAAGGTAGAACTCCATGCATTTTTTTTTTTAATTTTCTATGTTTTCAGGAGAAACCTTTTGCATCTGTCTGATATCAGAGGGGGGAAAGATCATACTGACCGGTAAGGACACATAGTTTGAAGGCAAATATACATGTCCCAGGATAATGTTGCAAGGATCCATCTGGATTGGTCACTGGAACCAGAGGTTTAATCTTCCAAGCTTTCTGACTCATGCTGAATAGCCAGTGAAGTGATTGAAGCCAGGGAAATCCCTTGTTAGTCAACAGGAGTGCTGATTTACCACCATCTTATCAATTAAGAGATGAGGGCTTGGCAGCACAAGGAAACACAGCCAAGGACTTAATAGCCGGCCATCACCACCCCAATCAACAATTAAAGAAAGCCACATATAACCAGGCACCATATAAATACCAGCCACAAAATAGCTCAAAGTACACATTTTGGTAGAGAGAAGTGTCAATGCTGCTAACATCAGAGGTTTTTGCATTGACAACAGAGGGAAATGTAGCCACCTTTTACCTTTTGCTTTTAGAGTTAGATAATGCTGGGAGGGGGGCTAGACATAAGAACACTAAACCTAGCGTGATAAACAAGGTTATTGTAATCAGAGCTGGTAAGGAATTGGCTGGTTGGAGAACTGGAGAGGAGGCCCGCACATCAAGCTAATTGGGGAATGTGACTGTTAATTGAAGGAGGGAGTTGTGCTTTGATACTAAGTGCTCAGGGGAGGGGAATTCAGTTTTTGGCTTCAATTATGCAGTACCGATATTATGCTACTCAGAATAAAGATTCTTAAGGTAAACAATGCCTCAAAGTTCTTTTGAAGAGTTTCAGCTGTTGGAACCATGACAAGAAGTTCCCTGAGGATGGGCTCCAGCACAAGTCCAAAAGCTCAGAAGACTTAATCTCTGGTCCCAATGACCGATCCAGATCGAATCCTACACATATAGTTTATTTACCAATTTAGTTTAAAAGGATCTGCAGTAACAGAGTATTTATAAAACCACAATCTGAATTTCTGGAGTAGCTATTAAAATGCAAATAATGATATAGTGCAACTGCAAAGAATTATACACATTCAGGTATGTATATGAAATATAACCCTAATCATCATTGTGCAATCTTCTTCAATTACATGAGCACCACAAATATTTTCATATTCTCAGATTTCATGAGGAGTTGGTATTGTCCGAAATTTTAGTTATGAGGTGAACTACGGTATGTCTGAAAGATCGGACACGCTCATGTCATCAATCCCATAGAATATAAATATTAGGAAAATAGAAATTACACATATTTTTGAAAACTAGGAGTTTTATTTGTTAAATTACACTCCTTTTATTTATTAAATTAAAGGAAGGGGATTTTAGTTTTCAAAAAGCATGGTGTCACATTGAGGGTGATTGGTAAATTAATAACAGATCCCACATCCCTCCCTGCTCATCCTACTCTCTCTCTCTCTCTCCCCACCTTTTAGTTAGGGCTGTGTACAGGTAGTCCTTGACTTACAACAGTTTATTTAGTGACCTTTCAAAGTTACAATGGCACTGAAAAAAGTGACTTATGATCATTTTTCACACTTATGCCCTTTGTAGCAACCCCATGATCATGTGATCAAAATTTAGATGTGTGGCAACTGGTTCATACTTATGACAGTTGCTGTGTCCCAAGGTCATGTGATCATCTTTTGTGACCTTCTGACAAGCAAAATCAATGGGGAAGCCATGTTACTAACATATCCACTGCAGTGATTCACTTAACAACTGTGGCAAGAAAGTCATAAAATGGGGCAAAATTCACTTAACAAATTTTTCACTTAACAATAGTAAGTTTTGGCTCAGTTGTAGTCATAAGTTGAAGACTGTATTGTATTTTTGCATTTTTGTAATATTTTATTTTTATAGTTTTATCTTTTTAATATTGTAAGCTGCCCAGAGTTTCTCTGTGGTAGATTGGGCAGCCAGTAAACAAACAAACAAACAAACAAACAAACAAAACAAAACAAAAGTTTCCAATCCAGGAAAAACACAAAAATCTATAGGTCAAGACCCAAAATAAAGGGATGATAGTTCTAAAAAAATGGGACCTGAAAATTCAGAAAGTTTAACTTGGCTACTTCAACATAGAGTTGTTTGTGTTGTATACTGCTTTATCCTAAATGTCTTTAATGTGTCTCACAGGAGCAAATATCCCCAGGCAGCCTTAGTGTCAGCCAAAGAACCACAGTGTAAATTGTGCATAGGAATATCCTGAAGAGGAAATGATTTGTTGATACCTTTTTTAAGGAATCTTGCATTCTCTTTGGAAACTTGTGATGGCAGTCTTCATGAATAATTGCCATGCCATTCACAGCCTATTGTTGCTGTAAGAGATGGAAAAGACAATAAATGAAAAGGGCCATAACTGAGCAGTTTGCTCTGATGGGCACTAATGAACTGCCAGTTCAATTTGCTGGTGTGAATTCATTTCGAGTGTTTGATTTCCCCTCTAGCTACCACTGCAAGTTACTTTCTGTTAAATGACTGCTGATAAGCAGATGGCTTTAACTTTTTTCTTATTTAGGCTCTTGCACAGTATTATTCCACAGGGATGGCAGTCTTCCCTTACTTAGGACCCTCGGGATAAGTAGATCGAAGGAAGCTGAGCTCTTCCTTCCTTGCATATTTATAACAGTACTTTTGTGTTTCTGAGTATCTGTGGTGAACTTACTTCATTAACAAAACTAGTAGTCATCCGGTATGAATGTCTGATTTTATCTCCAGACTTCTTAAACAGCTTTTGGTAAATAAATGTTAAAAAAGGAAATGGTAGTGGTAACAAAGACTAGAGAAATAAATATGTTGTTGCTTCTTCCATGAATTTCTGATAAAGAACAAGCATTTTAACAATAACCTACCTTTGTTTTTAATTTAATTTAATTGTTTTTAATTTAATTATACATTTGTTCTCCTAAACCTAGTGTCCTTGGAAACCTTTACCACCAAGTAGTTAGATTACACAGGATGCTTTATTTCTGCCTGCCTTTAAAGGTGACTTGGAAGCAAAACTGGTCCTTGACTTCTACCATAATTGAACCTGGCAATATGGCTGTAAATTGTGATGGTGTCAGAACTTCCACCTCACAGTCGCATTACTCTTTGCTTCAGTGCCAGTCTGCCATGAGCTACGGGGGAGGGGGGGACAGAAACTGAATGGGAGAGGGGAGGAGGATCCCACTGTTCACTGTGCAGGCCAGAGATACGAATTCAAGGACAACCACCCACGAAGGAATGTAGCCACATATTAAGGATGACTGTTCCAACAACACCTAGTTTGAACAGGATGGTACAATTGAGGACTAATGGTAGGGAGGAAATTGGAAGGGGAGATTATGCTTGGAAATTTGGCATGTGAACCTTACAGTAAATACAGTTTGCCTTACTGTATTTCACTTGACCTTTAGTAAAATATATCTTTCTCATAAAAATGGAGCCATGGATCATTCTTGCCTAAGGTTCAAGTTTAGGCAAGTGCCAGAGATGGTCTAAGGACCTGCCCAAACTGGCCCTCTTAGGAAAGTACGACTCTTGACGCCATGTGGTTAATCAAAGAACTTTTACTGAGAGATAGTGGTTGTAGTAAGTCAGGCGGAATCTAACATTCCCCGCGCAAAGCACCAAGCTATTCTTCCCAGTTTGAAGTCCACTGGCAGCCAATACAGTGCCACAAGGTTGTTTTGAGAATGCTGAGGTACAGGATAGATAATGGGTCATCCTCACGGCGCAGCAACCTTGGAGTCAGGCTGGAACCGGCTGGGAGTCCATTCTGTCTCCAAAGATGATCCCCCTCTCTAATTCCCCTGCAGTTACTGCAAAAGTGAAAGCATGCAAAGAATGGTCTCCTGGAGCGTCCTTCTCCCCCCTCCACCAGAATGGCAGGGTATCCAAAAAGAGGACCTGACAGATGGTCCTGAAGTGGGTCACCATATGACTGGACCCCTTTTTATGACTTTTTTATGATTGCTGCACTGATTGCCAATAGCTTCCAAGCCCAATTCAAAGTATGAATTGTTATCTTAAGAGCATGCTTAGGGATTATCATGTACAAAATGAGTCAAACCATCCTGTTAGTTTTTTTAAAAAATCTACATATTACTACTCAGTGCTTTTTTTCTAAAAAAAAAAAAAAAATGCCGGAACTCACACATGTCATACAACCTGCCTTGCCTACTCTACAAGGTTCCATCCAAAAAAGGTGGCGGAACTCCGTTCTGGGCGTTCTATGAGAAAAAAAGCCCTGTTACTACTATGATAGCTAGATTGGTATACAAATTAAAAGCACTGGATTACAATAGAGAAAATGTGCGCTTAGTCCTTCCTTCCTTAGACACACACACACAAACACACACACAGAGAGACAGAGAGAGGGGGGGGGGAGAGGGAGAGAGAGAGAGAGAGATTTAGATGACTTTGAGCCAATGGCTCTCTCTCAACTCTAGGAAGAAGGCAAGGGCAAAACATTTGCAAAAAAAAGTCCATTGTCACAAAAACTACAGGGAGTTATAGTTTCCAGCAGACAAAAGGTATGTTTGGAAATTGCTACCTGAGATTCTTATATATTGCCCCTAGAGTTGTAAAGGTGGTGTGGAACTTATTTTAGTAATAAAATGGGCTCATTCAGTAACCAATTAAATATTTTATATGAATGCAGCCACATATTCCCACAAGTCATTGTGGGAACTTTATATAGCCATGCACTATCATACATGAGCTAGGAGCATTGAGCAAAACACATTAAGGTTGTGAATATTTGATTTTGCCTCATTTAATTGCTCTGTTGCAAAATTCCAGGTGATATTTTTGTGCAATAGGATTGGAAGTAAAACAAAAAAGCTGACCTTCTGTATACTCTAGAGTCTTTTGTGCTTCAGAACAAAATTTAATCTTGCAAAGAATTCATTTCTTCTCTTTGGTTGTTCTCAGAAGCAAAGAATGCTCCCTTTTCTGCCCTTTGTTCTCTGTACATATTCTGCCTTTAATTTATTTACTAATGGATGAAAGCATTGAAGAGCAATAGTGAGAAACAAGAGAGCTTCCCCCCCTCTTATGTTTTCCAAACACAGCTGTGATCAGATACTGCAGCTGTGAGGATCTGCAGTGGAGGTGGGGGCAGCAAGGGAAAAAGTACACATCCAGATGCAAGCTTCACTCTTTAATACTCACATCAAGAGTTTGTGTCGTGACATCATAATGTGTCATTGAGCACTAACAAATGCCAAAATGCTTTTAATAATAACTGGAAGTGTAGATGTTCCCTAATGCCTTCTTGTTCCATACACTAATGCCACTCATCAGGAAAATTGAAGGTGTGAGTTTATGCTCTTGCTACAGCCTCTGTATGACAAGTAAGTGAATGGCAGTCAGGAAAGATGGTTTAGAGCACGGGTGTCAAAATCGATCACATCACATGATTTATTGCCATATTTATTGCCTTTGCGGAGCTGAGGTAGGCGTGGCCTGCGTGTGACACATCCAGCCTGCAGGCCACTAGTTTGACACCCCTGGTTTAGAGGAACGAAAGTGATGGGTTGAGGATATGGATTATGTTGCATGGACAAGAGGTATTTTTTCCTGTCCACCTATTGTTTAATGTCTTTTTTTCTTCCTAGCATTTTCCCATTAGTCCATTTTGGGGTGGTTGGGCCAGTGTTGCCTAAGGTTCCATGTATTATTTCTATATGGATTCAAATTTCAGCTCACCATCTCCTGGTTTCTACCCTGGTGCCTTCACCACTAAACTAATCTCTGAGGAAAATGGAAAGGGATGTGCATAAAATGCATAGTGTCCTGACCTCGGGACTTTTTGGAACAGGCTTATTTCTAGATGAGATCATTTAGAACAGCCTATTTCCAATGTGGTTTGAGAATGGAATGTTAAATGTTGGAGGGCTGTGCACACTTGAAAGAACAATGCCCATAAACAATGTTTATTTCCTCCTCCTCCTCCTCCTCCTCCTCCTCCTCCTCCTCCTCCTCCTCCTCCTCCTCCTATTTGAACGATGTGCTGTTTCTATATGGATCCAAATTTCAACTGGTACAGGAGCATCCAGAAAGTGGGACCAGCAAGCCACCCTTCTCTGATTTTTTTTAATGTCAGGCTAAGTCCAAGAATGACATAGAACAGGGGTGTCAAACTGCCAGCCTGCAGGCCAGTTGCATCATATGGAGGCCACGCCCAGCCCAGCTCTGGCAATGCAAAAAAAGTCATGATACAACACATGACATCACATGACACAGCGAGTTTGACACCCATGACATAGAACAATTTAGCCAGTGTTCATTACTTTCTTTGGTTACACATAGCAGACAGAATCTTGCCAGACTAAACTCTTACTCCTGGGCTAATCCATACAACTTGAGAGATATTAGGCACTGGTTATTCTACTTTATTCCTTTGTCTCCTATCCAATTCTGGGCTATAGTACCTCTTGTCTCCCTCCACTTTCTGGAATGTGCTCCTTCCTTCCTGGGAAACTGACATTTCACAGCAGCCCATCACCCCAGCTTCCCCTCCCTCGGTACCATCTCTCACATTTATACCTCTTTGTTACTGTTTCATATTTTGTCAAAGTATCAAGTTGTGCAAGACTTAGGAACTGTTCTATAATTCTGTAGTTCTGTTGCTCATCCATATTGCACTGCCAAAAGCTTGTTAAGCTAAACATGGCCCCACCCAATTAATTATCCACCTCTTGCCTTCAAAGAATATGCAGCTATATCGCTCAACCTACAGGTGCTTAAAAGCAGGAAGAGAACTGCTCTTACTTCTTTCAATAGGTAGGCCTGTATTAAAAATGGTATTAGAGCTGCACATTTTGCAGCAAAGAACAGTTTTATTGCTGTCTTTATTGCCTACAAAATGCACAGAATTTAAAATTAATAGTAACCAATGTACAGTAGCAGAGCAGAAAATAAAAGGATATGGTTATTGCAAAGAAGCATCTGTCTCACTTTCTCTGTGAGAGAACAAGGAGCAGAGAAGCACCAATGCTTTCACATAAAATAAAGTGTTTCTCC
The DNA here is from genome assembly GCF_016545835.1 of Crotalus tigris. NCBI lineage: Eukaryota > Metazoa > Chordata > Lepidosauria > Squamata > Viperidae > Crotalus > Crotalus tigris. The sequence goes on from NW_024096467.1 coordinate 5,382,441, forward strand.
ATTCTCTCTTGCTCAGTAAAGCATGTTCTTCTTTTCTTCACTCAGCATTGGCAAAAAAAAGAGAGCTACAGTGTGAAAACAATGTCTAATTTTCGTTTGAAAAAAAAAAAAGAACTAATTTTGGCTGAAAAAATGAAGTGTTTTTAAGAAAATATGCCTTACTCTGTGGACCAAAGTAAAGTGCTTTTCATTTTCCTTTATGCTGTTCTCTTCAGATTATGATTGAGATAAAATCTCCCATAAATTGACTTTACTTTCTTTCTAAGTTCATGGAGAAGCATCCATATCCAGGTATCCTCAACTGACAACCACAATTGGACCCAAATTTCTGTTGTTAAGTGAGACATTTGTTAAGTGAGTTTTGCCCCATTTTACAACCTTTCTTGTCACAGCTGTTAAGTGGATCAGATTCACTTAACAACCGTGTCACTAACTTAACAACTGTAATGATTTACTTAATACCTGGGGCAAAAAAGCTCGTAAAATGGGGCAAATCTCACTTAACTGATGTCTGACTTAGCAACATAAATTTGGCTCAGTTGTGGTTGTAAGTTGAGGACAACTTGCACACAGTAGTTTAGACCTTCTTGTAGGTGGGGCTGATAATGTGAGTATGAAGGTAATATATTGGGAAGAATGGAATTGAACCAAATGCTAATGAGAAGGAAAAATGATGGAAAGCCAAAATTACCGTATGAATTTCTACTTGACAAGTCCAAGAAGCAAGAACCGCACCTATTTTAGAATCACACCTATTTTAGAAATAGATGCCACCTTTAATGCTAGTCAGTTGTAAAACCTAATGTTGAAGATTATAGCAGTAAATTCCCATGTTGACTTAGACCAGTGAATAACGGCAGAGCCTTATAGAATTTTTTTTATTCACAATCACATTCTCCCTCCAAATGGATTGTGCCACCTATTCTCATACTCACTGAGAATACTCACACTCACCTTCTCTATCTGCTTCCCACAGAATGCAAATAATTTGCAGAGAATAGTAGATAGCCCACGCAATGCAACAAGGAATATGGATCTGAAATTTAATTTCTTGAACACAAGATAGATGTGTTTGACATGAAAAAGGGAGTGAATGTTTGCACGTTATACAGAAATGGTGGGCAAAAAATAGATGAATGTTGTGTTCCTCAGTAAAAAAGTTTACTAAAAGTGGAAAACTTAAAAGACATCTGTTTGCTGCAGAAGGGTTACATGGTCCATTGTAAAGAATAAATGTTTATTGAAATAAGTTAAAATGGCTGTTATATAAGAACTCATGTTTTGCCTGCTTTGTTATTTGAAAGTGGGAACTAGCCATGAAAAATAAGATGAATATAATGGAAATAGACTAACTTAAGAACTGTATTGTAAAAATAAGGGTACAGGGCAAGAATGAATAGGTGCTGAAAGAATGTGGACTGGATGTAAAAGTAAAGGGCCAAAATGAAATATGCTGAAGTGGTTTGGTCTTAAATATAGAAAGAATGAGGGAGGATAAAATTGTAGCAAAGGCAGAGTGAATGAATCAAGAGCTAGAGAAAGATAAATTTTTTTTCAGATGGAGCCAACACGATCCTCTAAAAGAGGGAGATGAAAAAATTTTAAATGCAAAGCATATGTACAAAACAGTTTATGGATGGAATGCAGAGTTAGAATGTAGAGTTTTCTTTTTCTTATCTCATATTTTAAATTTATTTGCTTTACTTTTATTCCTTTTTGTTATTCGCCTAATGTTTTTTACTCCAAAAGGGAGGAGTATGATGTGTGTGTCTATGTATGTATTTTACACACACGCACAAAAAACACACACACTCATATGCACAAATGTATTTATCTACTTTGGGATCCAAATTAATTAATTGCACATGTTCCTGCTTGTACTATTAATGCTGTCACCACTGCTCCTAAATCCCACTGCTTTGTTACAATTCTCTGTTGTCACACCCAGGTTGACCTCCCTGTCCCTTACTAAGGAGTTATAGTTTTTGAGAGAACTCACTCTATAGTCTTTGCTGTATCTTTTTTAAAAGAAGGATAAATTGAATCTACTCACTTGCAAAAATCTCACTTCCTATAACAGGGGTCCCCAATCCCTGGTCCATGGACTGATACTGTGGCATGCCAGCAACCAGTCCACATAAACAAGCAAAGCTCCATCCATGGGATGCAGGCAGCATACAAAACCATGCACTCTCCGGTCCATGGAAAAACCTTTCTCCATGGAACCAGTCCCTGGTGCCCAAAAGGTTGGGGACCTCTGTCCTATAGAGTTCATAAATATCTTAATATGGCATCAAAATGGCAGGCAACCTCTCTGGGGAGGCATTCCACAACTACGATGCCCAGTGAATAAGACCTCACTCAGTAGCTATCCATGAGAGTCAATTTCTTCTAGTGGCTAAGGAACCAGGCTAGGAACAGGAGACCGTGAGTTCCAGTGTCATTGGGCCAGTCACACTCTCTCATCTCTAGGAAGCAGGCAGTGGCAAACCACTTCCAAAAATATTACCAAGGAGCTTGCAAGGACTTGTCCAGGCAGTCTCCAGGAGACTTTGAGACTGACGCAAAGGCAAACTCAAACATGCAGTGCTTTTCCAGAACGGCTTCACCATGGAAGCCGGATAGCTTTTTTAAAACAAGTGGATCAAGGCAAATTGGCACTGTTGTAATGCTTATGGAAGTATAGAAACTCACATCCACATATATGCTATGTCAAGGGTGAGGGATGAAACCATGTGAAGTGCCTTATCCTGACAGATCAGTCACAGTTTACACGGTCTTTTGGTTTACTTATTACCTGGCTAAAATGCTGTGAGGGTCCTCTTTTTCAATGCACCACAATCCTGTCTCTAGTGTTGCACATATTCCTTGGCATCTCCACTTTCATGAATGCCCAAGGGAAGGCAAGAGCAGAGACTTTCTCCCTCTGAATCATTTTGGTTGCACTACTATTATCAGGCTCTTGTTTTGCTCTTCTAAAATCATTGAATAAGTTCTTTCTCCGTAGACTTGGGAAAAAATCATCTACTCAGTTTCATTGTCCCTAAATTTTTTGTTGTTGTTAATTGCAAAGTCGTGTCCGACCCATCGCGACCCCATGGACAACGTTCCTCCAGGTCTTCCTGTCCTCTACCATCTTCTGGAGTCCATTTAAGCTCACACCTACTGCTTCAGTGACTCCATCCAGCCATCTCATTCTCTGTCGTCCCCTTCTTCTATTGCCCTCAATCTTTCCCAGCATTAGGTCCTTCTCCAGTGAGTCCTTCCTTCTCATTAGGTGGCCAAAGTATTTGAGTTTCAACTTCAGGATCTGGCCTTCTAAAGAGCAGTCGGGGTTGATCTCCTCTAGGACTGACCGGTTTAATCACCTTGCAGTCCAGGGGACTTGCAGGAGTCTTCTCCAGCACCAGAGTTCAAAGGCCTCAATTCTTTGGTGCTCAGCCTTTCTTATGGTCCAACTTTCACAGCCATACATTGCAACATACATTGTCCCTAAATTTGGGGCAATGCTAATGTGGTCCATACGATGTGGGCTTTTAAAATCAAACACTTTTTCTAATGGTTATGGCAGTGTTATTTTCAACAACCTATTTTTTTTTCTTTTGAGTTGCAGTTGCTTTTTAAAACTCTTTAAATTGTTCTAGCAATCAGCATAAGCTGTGTAGGTGTAGCAAACTTGAGAATTGGACTGTGTTATAAAAGCAATCCACATGCTGCTTGAAATTTACTAATAGGCCTTGCTTTCTGCTGGGCTTGTGATGCCAATGCAAATACATTTGGCAATTCTGATTTGTGCTATTTGTGACAGATGCACATCAATACATTCAGCTCTCCCCCCTTTTTTTTCTTTAACTCACATGTGGGGAAAAACAGCTTTCTTACACCTTTAATTGGGCTAATTAAACATGAGTGAAGGCGTCAATTATGACTATCTGCATGGGTTTTTTTAAAGACAGACTTAGAAATGGGGTAGGAGAAGAACTCTGTACCTGAGTACCATTTGTGATTTGCATGAGATCATCAGCTGCATCAAATTTAGAAGCAATTCAAATGATTAGTGTGAATTTTATAACTAGCAACTTTTCTCCACTTAAAAATGAAAGTGTTGAAATAGCACCCAAGGATGAAATCAATACAGCTAGTTCTTAATTTACAACTACAATTGGGACCAGAATTGCTGTTGCTAAACAAGAAGGTTGTTAATTGAGTCCACCTGATTTTTATGACCATTTTTGCCACAGCTCTTAAGCAAATCACTCCAGTTTTTAAGTGAATTGTGTGGCCATTAAGCAAACCTGACTTCCCCATCCCCACTGACTTTGCTTGTTGGAAACCAGAAGGTTGCAAATGATAAGCACATGATCCTGGTTTGCTTCAACCATCATAAATTCCTGCTGGTTGCCAATTACCCAATAGTGGAATGCTGTGAGAGTTGTTAAGTGTGAGGACCTGTTGTAAGTCATTTATTTCAGTACTGTTGTAACCTCAGATGTTTACTAAACAAAGTACCAGTAAAATGTTGAGACTCTAGAAAAAGTACAGAGAAGGGCAACAAAGATGATTAGGGGACTGGAGGCTAAAACATATAAGGAACAGTTGCTGGAATTGGGTATGTCTAGTTTAACGAAGAGAAGGACGAGGAGGGACAGGGATAGCAGTGTTCCAATATCTCAGGGGCTGCCACAAAGAAGAGGGAGTCAAGCTATTCTCCAAGGCGCCTGAAGGCAGGACAAGAAGCAACGGGTGGAAACTAATTGAGAGAAGCAACCTAGAACTAAGGAGAAACTTCCTGACAGTTAGAACAATTAACCAGTGGAACAACCTGCCTCCAGAAGCGGTGAATGCTCCACACTGGAAGTATTTAAGAAGAGACTGGACAGCCATTTATCCAAAATGGTATAGGGCAGTGGTGGCGAACCTATGGCACGGGTGCCAGAGGCGGCACTCAAAGCCCTCTCTGTGGGCACGCATGCCGTCACCCCAGTCCTAGGCCTTCAGCTGGGTTTTATAAAACCTTTTCACTTTAGGCCTCCGCTGCCGTGTGCAAAAAAAAAAAAAAAAATAAGGTTCAATCACACCCCCCAATCAGCCACACCCAGCCAATGGGCCATACCCACCGGGCACCCGACGATGCATAAGTGGGTTTTGGGTTGCAGTTCAGGCACTTGGTCTCTAAAAGGTTTGCCATCACTGGTGTAGGGTTTCCTGCTTGAGCAGGGGTTTGTACTTGATGACCTCCAAGGTCACTTCCAACTATCATTACTATTATTATTACTATTATTATTACTATTATTATTACTATTATTATTATTATTATTATTATTATTATTATTATTATTATTGTTATATATTTATGAATCTGATTTGTGGGGGTATAAAGTGGCACTCCACAGTGCAGTGACAAACCACAGTGCAGTAGTACAACAATGGCACTGAACTTTCTAATTTAGTGATGGAGCACATGTTCTGTAAGAAGGTCCTGCTTTCATCCCTGCTAACTGCTAGATAATAGGAATAATAGATAATAGGAGTAGGAAGCACTCCATTCAAAAGCCTTTGAGATCTTTTTGTAAGATGTAATGCTAAATGGTCCAAAGGATTAGTTTTATGCAAGACAAAACTATTCATATGTCTAGTGATCAGGTCTGATACTAGCAGCCAGTTGATTTTAGTTATTTTGATCAGATTTGGACTTTTTTGTTAGACATTTTTAATGGCTCTATTTTTTTTAATAAAATATAGAATAGCAAAGTTGGAAGGGACCTTGGAGGTCTTCTAGTCCAACCCCCTGCTCAGGCAGGAAACCCTATAGCATTGTGCAGAAATGGACAGATTTACTATGAGGTTGAAAGAAAAAGAAGAAACAGAATACTATCAGACTTTGGACTTGTTTTATCAATGGCTGGAGAAAAGAATAAAGGATTAGGAATTAAATTTGTATTAGAGAATGATAAACCCAGACAACATGTTGTTGAATAACTATTATTGAATTGCATGGAAAAATTAATAAAAAATTTACACAAAAAGGAAACCCTATACCATTTAAGACAAATGGTTATCTAATTTCTTCTTAAAAACTTCCAGTGTTGAGCATTCACCGCTTCTGGAGGCAGGTTGTTCCACTGATTAATTGTTCTGTCAGGGAAATTCTCCTTAGTTCTAGGTTGCTTCTCTCTTTGGTTAGTTTCCATCTTTTGCTTCTTGTCCTGCCCTCAGGTGCTTTGGAGAACAGCTCTTCTTTGTGGCAGCCCCTGAGATATTGGAACTCTGCTCTCATGTCACCCCAGTCCTCTTTTTTCAAAAAACTAGACATACCCAATTCCATCAACCGTTCTTTATACGTTTTAACCTCCAGTCCCCTAATCATCTTTGTTGCTCTTCTCTGTACTCTTTCTAGAGTGACAACATCTTTTTTACATTGTGGTAACCAAAACTGGATGCAGTATTCCAAATGTGGCCTTACCAAGGCATTGTAGAGTGGATTTATACCTCGTGTGATACATTGTATTTCAACTTAAAATATGGGATCCAAAACTAGTTGCATCACTCCTGTATGATCAGAACAGAGTAGAAGTATTTTTTGTTTGGATTTGGGCATTATATTACTTTGAATATCAGTAAATGTTGCATTTTTGCAGCTTCTAAAATAGGTTTTAAAGTGGATTTCAAACCATGTATTACAAACTAAAAGGTGTTTAAATAAGAGATTTGTGGCATTTTGGGTGCAGAAGTGGGCTAGAATGGATATGTAGATGAATGTGTCAAAAATAAGATAGTATAGATTCTCCATGTCTACAATATATTCATAATGTGGGAGAATCAGCCGTTGGCACATTTCCGTTTTGCTCACTTAAGGATAATGATATTTATCACATTTACCGGCATCTGGTGATACTAATCCATATAGTAGTTGCCTATAGTAACCTAGATATTTGGGTAAAACTATTGTTTTAGTAGCTTTAGAGCACTTCTGTCAGGTGCAAGAAATCAGGAACCAGGGTTGTTCAAGTGAGTACAAGTTTATTTCATGCTATCTCTAAACAAGAATCTGAATTACTAATGGTCAAGGCAAATTGGTGGTAGATAAGATTCAGTGGAATTCAAGGAGGGTTGGACTTAGATCTTTTGTGGGCATGAAAGGAGTTCAAACTGATGGTACATTTGATCCCCCTCTTGGGCTCAGCCTAGTCATCTCCTGCACTTCACTATTGGAGCCTAGGAGAGATTCAATGCTTGGTTGCAAGGAAGAAGGGTGGAGAGAGACATCCTGCCTCCCTGTTTATGGATGCGTTGGATAGCCACAAGAGTTTGAATCCAGTGAATGCACCACCCCTTCCAACACCATCTCTGGCCAACCTCTGCAATGGTATTGGAATTTCTGCCATCAGAAAGAAATTGCTCTGGAAGCTATGGGAGCGGTACTAAAGTGGGTTTCACTTTTCGAATCTCTCTCTGATGTCTGAATAATCCTATGATCCTTAACGAAGTTCAGTTGAAACATTGTCCTTAACAGGCAGTAGTTGTACACACTGCAGAGAATTTTTTTCATTTTTTTGAATATTTTGTATATTGCAGAGCAATATGGAAACAGGTATAACTATTAAAAGAAATATGCAGGTGTTTTTTTTCACAATAATAGATACTTGTCACCTGGCATGTTCAGATATAAATATATGTTCTTAATAGAAATAAGTATCATTAGCAGGCTGGATTGTGGGTGACAACTCTTCATATGGTAACTATTACAAAAACAAAGATAATGAACTGGAAAGGATAAGAATCTTTCTGGAACCTGCCATCTAAATTGGTATTGCTTTTTGATCTTCTTATGTAGTCTGTAAAAAAAAAAAAAGGTCAGTACATATATTATTGGCTGAGATGGTGCAGGCCATTTAAAGAGCATCCCTCCATACCCATAAGGGACATGCTAGCTCAGTGGTTAGGACACTGAGTCTTAGACCATTAAAAGCCTATAGACTTGAGTGTCAAAAGACAGAGTGAATTCCTGTCACTTGTCTCAGCTCTTGCCAACCTAGCAGTTTGAAAACATGTATAGTAAATGCAAGTAGATGAATGGGTACCATATATAAGCATCTGGGAAGGTAACAGCATTCCACGTTTTGCCATACACTCTGTGCCGCAGTGTGATGTCATGCTGGTCATATAACTATGGGAACGACTCCAGACAATGCTAATTCTTTGGCTTAAGAAATGGAGATGAGCACCACCCCTTAAAGTCAGTCACAATTAATGGGGTAAAATCTGCAGGGACCCCTTTACCCTTTACCTCCTAACCTAGGCACTGCACAGCAGTGTTGGGCTGCACAGCAGTACATCCTTAAGCAGCTCTTGTCATGTGTTCATACTGGCTTGTCTCTAAAATGTCTTAATAATATCCTGTTCTTGAACAGCTTGCAAATTATTCAGTTCAAGCTGCAGGTTACAACATCCTCCACTTCACTGCTGCGTCCTCTCACAAGTTTGCTCCAGGAACCAATTACCAGTCACTTTCGTTAAACCTCCCAAATGCACATATAAGCAGCTTTGAAGCAGTGCACCCGTTAACTTATTTAAAGAGGGAAAAAAAATAAAAAGCCAAGAGGGAAAGTAGATGCATCATGGAAATAAAACAGTATTTTTTTATTTTATTTTATTTTATTTTATTAAAAAAAGGGGTTTCCAGGTTTTAAATTGAAGATGTTCTGCAGGTCAGGCATGTGTTAAACCTCCATGCTAGTGAGAAGCCTTTGCTGTAACTGACTTTATTCAAGAGAAGATGGGAAAATGAGGCTGAGGGCATCTTTTTCTCCATAAAGCAGCCAGTCAAAGTAAAGAGTAGAAAGTAAAGTGAATCAAGCAAAATCGAGAGCAGCTCTTCAGCCAACAGAAATAAGGAAAACACCCACTTTGAAAACAGAGGAAGAAAGCTTGCCTAAAGAGTTTGTTTGTGGTGAGCAAGATGCGCTACTGAAAGAATACCAAAAAAATTACTGGTGCACGTTGATCTTCCCCACTTACCAGTTGGAAGGCTCAAATCTACCAAGCCCCCACAACATTTGCACAAAACCTGCTTAACAACATTAACATTGATTCCCAAAGGAAAGCCAAATGGGTTGCTGAGTGCCCAGATTCAGGAAGATATATAGATGATCCTAGGCAAAAGTGCCAGGTTCTGAACTACCTTGCCAGCAATGGACAACCCTGAATAGGATTAGCATCTCACAGAGCATCTACAGGGATTCATTGTATAAATGGGGTATAGTATCCCTGGAATCACAGTGAGGGTCCCACGTCAAACTGTAGATGACATTGTGACTGGCTGTAAACTGAGAGCATATACTGGTCCAGTTTCTGATTTTTATTTAATATAAACTCACTTCAATGGTTGTAGACATTGTATCCGAGCATAGATCTTTCTAACATTCCTGTTTTATTGTGTTTTTAACTTAGGTGAAATATTAATATGCATTGTAAGTCTGTCTTTGTTATACCATGTGCTAAATAAATTTTGGTCAGCTAGAAACTTCCCAAAATGGTGGCTGGTCTGTCCTGGGGCAACCTGGAAATGTGTATAACCTCTAAGAGGGATTCTAAGATGGCGGCTCCTGGATCGGCTGCATCTGCATTGGCTCTCGAAGATGAAAAGTTTTGGGAGGGATATAGGCCACATGATTGGGAAGGTTTTAATGTGTTTGAGCAACGTAGTGGGACTAAGCAGTAAGATCTGACTTCTGGCCCAGTGAAGGATTCTATTGCAAATCAGGGCTGTTTCCAAAGGAGGCAGAGGAGGAGAGTCCCAGGGCTTATGGAGCAAAGGAACTGGATGAGGCTGTCCGCAGGCCCAGAGGAAGGGAGAGAGGCTTTTGGAGAAGTTGGAGGTGGTGGCAGAGTGCAAAAAGGAGCGAGGCCTCTTTAAGGAAAAGGTGAAAGAGACAGGATCAGAAAAAGGAAAGGAGATGAGGTTGTCATGAAGGAATACAAGCTAATTTGAGGGCTAATCCACATAGAGCTCCATTTCTAGCTGTCCTGTTTGCCATTGTTCACTCCCTAGAGACTAAAATGGACCTTCTGAAACTTAAGCTGGCCTCAGACAAGGAGTGTATATTGGAGATGGTGATCCTTTGAGAGCTGTATGCAATGAAATTTCCTTTTAATGTATGCCGATTGGTGTACATTCAAAGTGACAATAAAGTTGTTGTTGTTGTTGCTTGCTCCCTTGCTATTCAACCAGGGACTTCCACCTGTTCAGCTTTGACAAAGAATATTTCCACAATTCAGATTTTTCTTTTCAAATTTAAAGCTCCAAGATTCTAAAAATCACTGATTGTTCCATTTCTGATTTTCAAATGTTGTACTACGTATTCTATGTCCACAGTTTTCCGATCGGTTAGTTCACATCCTTAGCATATATACAGAGAGTTCTCAACTTACGACTACAATTTATCCAAAATTTCTGTTGCTAATTGAGATATTTGTTAAGTGAGTTTCGCCTCATTTTACAACCTTTCTTGCCACTGTTGTTAAGTGAATTCCTGCAGTTGTTAAATTAGTGACATGGTTGTTAAGTGAATCTGGCTTTCCCGTTGACTTTGCTTCTCAGAAAGGTTGCGAAAGGGGATCACACAACTCTGGGACATAGCAACCATCATAAATATGAGCCAGTGGTCAAGCATCTGAATTCTGATCACATAACCATGGGGATGCTGCAGTGGTCGTAAGTGTGAAAAATGGTCATTAGTCACTTTTTTCATTGCTGTTGCAATTTTGAACGGTCACTAAATAAACTGTTGTAAGTTAAGGACTAGTTGTAATTACATGCTATACATTATACTTACATCAATAATATATGCCAGCAAATTATGTTGATACAATCAGCATGCATAAATATTCTGTCCTCTGCTCCACCACCCTAATATTTAACAATTTACTAGCACATGTTGACAGCATACAGATCAGAGAACTAAATGTTTTAGCAAATGGCTAACATTCTCCTTCTGGAATTAATTTTAGTAATTTTAGCTAAACTGGAATTAACAAGCACTAGAATAATGGTCAGAACAAACTACATGAATCATATTATTTCTAATATGTGTCACTGTTGCCTAGAGAATAAATCAAATCCAATTTCCGTATGAATATGTAATTTGCTAAAATTTGCCTGTGTAGAATTGAACATTGAACTCCATTTAGTATAGGAATTGACATATCAGATGAATTGGACCTGAATAAAGCAGTCTAAAATTGGGTTCTTTTTTGACTTGAGGACTGATGTTTTTAAATAATCAATTTATAGTAAAAGTGAAGTAGAAAACATTGAACAGTTTTTTTATTTATTTTCAACCGATTCACAAGGTATAAATTATTTTTTTTAATAACTGTTGAAGGAAAAGAATTAATACAAATATACATAGGGCCTTTTTAAAATGAAAAAAGAGATATATTGGTCATTGTGGAAAAGTATTTTTCTCTCTTTCCCTATGAATTCTGAATTTTTGTTCACATTACACTGAATTTGCTTGTACTTCTTCACAAATGGTAAGCAAAACTCAACATACATGTACACACACAAATACATGTTAAATGTGCCTGCATTTCACTCTGGATTCATAGCTGGCTGACTGGCCATACTCAGTGTGTAGTCCTCAATGGAACTGCATCTACATGGAGGGAAGTGTGTAGTGGGGTGCCCCAGGGCTCTGTTCTGGACCTAGTGCTCTTCAACATCTTCATCAATGATTTGGATGAGGGAATAGATGGAAAACTCATCAAATTTACAGATGACACCAAGCCAACACTCCAGAAGACAGGCTTAAGATACAGGAGGATCTTGACAGACTTCAACATTCAGCGCTATCTAACAAAATAAAATTCAATGATGAAAAAAGTAAGGTTCTACATTTAGGCAAGAAAAACCAACTGCACAGGTACAGTATAGTATTGCTCAATAGTAGTAACTGTGAGAGGGATCTCAGAGTCCTAGTGGACAATCTCTTAAACATGAGCTAGCAGTGTGCTGCAGCTGCCAAAAAAGCCAACACAGGCTGTATTAACAGAGAGATAGAATCAAGATCACGTGAAGTGTTAATGCCACTTTACAATGCCTTGGTAAGGCCACACTTGGAATACTGCATCCAGTTTTGGTCACCACGATGTAAAAAAAGATGTTGAGACTCTAGAAAGAGTACAGAGAAGAGCAACAAAGATGATTAGGGGACTGGAGGCTAAAACATATAAAGAACAGTTGCTGGAATTGGGTATGTCTAGTTTAATGAAGAGAAGGACGAGAGGGGACATGATAGCAGTGTTCCATCTTTGTGGCAGGGACTGCCACAAAGAACAGGGAGTCAAGCTATTCTGAAAAGCACCTGAAGACAGGACAAGAAGCAATGGATGGAAACTAATTAAGGAGAGAAGCAATCTAGAACTAAGGAAAAATTTCCTGACAGTTAGAACAATTAATCAGTGGAACAACCTGCCTCCAGAAGTTGTGAATGCTCCAACACTGGAAGTTTTAAGAAGAGACTGGACAGCCATTTGTCTGAAATGGTATAGGGTTTCTGGCCTGAGCAGGGGGTTGGATTAGATGGCCTTCCAACATTATTATTATTATTATTATTATTATTATTATTATTATTATTATTATTATTGTTGTTGTTGTTGTTGTTGTTGTTGTTGTTGTTGTTGTTACTCTGTAACACCTCTTTGATACACGTCCTTCCCCATATACTTGTTGATTCTAAATTTAAAAGTCAAATGTAAAAAAGTAGGAACATTTAAGAGTAACTGTAATTTAGTCTTTATGTTGTGTACCGTATTGTGTCAAAATGTTATGGAAGAGCTGGAACTGATGTAGAGAAGATCTAGAAAGTATGAACAACCGTCTGAGAAGCTCAGCATGCTTAGCCTGCAGTAGAGAAGACAAAGTAAAATATATTAGCCCTCCTTCCAAGAGAGGGCAAATCTGTTCGCTGCTGAAAATGAGGGCACTCTATGCCTAGGATTGATGGTTCAGTTCGTAAGGAAAGAGAGTAAAGCTGAAAATTAAGATCTGTTAATCAATGGGAACATCTACTAGAACACTTATCCAGAGTGTGCTTTGGTTTGGTGGAAGTTTTGAAATAGGGGCTGGAGATCAGCAGTCACGGTCAATTTCCTTCCCATTCTGAGAAGGAAGTTGAAATGAATGAACGAAAGGGTCTTTTTCACTGCTGATGTTACCTAGCTTGCTAGCAACATGTCCAAGAAGGAAAGCTAGCTCAGAGCTCAAGAACCCATGAATTAAGACCTGAGCTACCTATACTTTCCTGTATTGCAGGTTTTTCAGATCAGACATTCTGTGACTGTTCAGCAAATGTGGATGATACCCAATCTATGTCAGAAGTGGACCAAATAAAATCCTTAATCATCCTTTGCGCAGATACCTGGAACAATCTGATGTTGCCCTGTTGTACTTCCTCAATGCAGGATTTCACTGAATATCTTGCTGAAAATGTATTGCCTTCTACTTGGTTGCTTAGTGATTAGTTTGATATATGCTTAAGTACGTCATAATCCTGTTTTATGCCTCATGCAATCTTCTGATCTGAATGAGCCTATCCGTCACTAAGCTTGAGGAGATATGGCTGTTTGAAATAATCAGCTAGAAGTTATCTTTCTTATTCATGCATATGAGTCCCTTCAGGGTTGTTCTGCTTCCTTTTGTAAAAGGTTATGTGTACATTAGGTTTCGGTGCTATGTTTTAAAAAGGTTGAATTTATTATTATTTATTATGCTTATAGCTGGAAAAGTTTCTCTGGGTGGCTCCCAAAATGAAGACAGCATCAAAATCAAACGCATGAAAACAATTACAATCAGGTATTAGAAATTGTAATCAGATATCAGGAATGTTTTAAAGCAGGCAGTTCCGAATCTGAGCATCAGTGCAAAGGAATCATAATGCTACTATTAGGATGATTCATAATTTGAGATTTTATTAATTTACTTATTCATTTGGCAAAAGAACCATAATGTTAATACTAGGAGGATTCACAATTTGAGATTTGGGATCCTCTCAGAATTCCAGTTGTTTATGCTTCAAGTGATGTTCTGAAATATTTTTCAAAGATAGATCCAGGCAGGGTATTTTGCAATAAATCTAACCTAGATGTGATCAAGCCATGTGTATAGATATAGAAGCCTACTTTTTCCCAGCAAGTATTGGTAGTAACTGAGCAAAGTTACTGTTGACCACAGCTGCTCCTTAACCTTCCAGAAATTGCACATCTGAGAATCAGCACAGAGATTGCTGGCATTGGAGTTGCTTTTACCACTTGTCCCCCAGCCTTGTATACTGTACAGTCATTCCATTAACTTATAATTTTTTAAGAGACAGACTGTAGCACTTTTGGAAGAAGGATGAGGTTCCGAGAAGTTGTAAGAGCACTTATCCAGAGTGGAAGAAAGAACAGCTATGGTAATATATTGAAATATTCATCTGGAGAGATGTTTTGCCCCGAAAGGAAGCCCTTCTGATTACTTTCCACATCACGTTTGTAACAAAAACTGGTATTTTAGCCATTGCTTGGTTGCCTAGGATACGTAGGCTATATAGGTCTCAGATGATTCTGGCAGACACACTTTCAGGCCCTGATTCTAAGGGCTATGAGTAGCTGGTTGCTCTTTGAAGATGGAGGAAATGCTGCTGAACTAGAAACAAAGTGGTTTCTGAAGACATTTGTCGTTTTGCTAATAAACTGTCGAGAGCAACTTAATTACACAGTTTGGAATAGTGCTGCTTATGAAACACTGGAGTTTCCCCAATGGCAAGTTGCATAGTAAATATGATTTCCTATTGATCTGTGTATGCAGTAAATTGAATGTAAGTATATTGTCATCTAGATGATGTGCTAGGAAAGAGTTGTGTGATCTCCAGCAGTGTAGAAACAGAACAGTGTGTTACTGTAGAATGGTAAGAAGTTGTAAGATTGGATGCTCTTGCACTTTAGGTTCCAAAACTTTCCTTGAGCTTTGACCTGGATATGGGCTGAGCTTCTTGTTGATGCAATGGTTGCCTATTCCATGTGCAAACTCTGGGATTTTTAATTGCTTTTTGTCAGGCTCCAAAAACCAAGAAAGCAAGCTAAGAATATTAAAAGTAGTTTCCTTTATGGTTTCTTTCCTATAGACAAAAAAATTGTCAAACTAAAAAAGACTATACCATAAATCATACGCTGTACCATGAAAACTATTAGGGAGCAACTGTCTTCATCCTCTTTCTCCCACACAAACTGCACCGTCTCTTGCTACTCTGGAATGCAGCCACTCCCTCCTGGGAATCCAGACAACATTCCATCACATTTACTTTCATCAATAATGTGATGGTTTGTTGATGGTTCGCCAACCAGAATCACATGCTGATTGGATGGCCATATAAATTATTAAATAAATAAACACAGTCATGCTTGAAAAGAAGTTATAATAACAAATGTACTAGAGGAATCGCCAGCAAATTTGTGTTGCTTGCTGGTTCACTGAACAATTGTTGTACCCAGGTGCACAGCTGTTGCAGAATGGTTTATACAGTATAACCAATCTGTTTCACTCAAGTTACCGCTCTGCTTCTCTGCACAAATTCAGACCTGGTAAAGTAATTGTGTATCTGGCTGCTACAAAACAACAACAACAAAAACCCACCACATACTGTAGAGAAGTAAATTGTTAACTTCTTAAGAGGCAGAGAAACTGTGAGGTGAATTCTGTTTATTAAAATACTTATAATGTGGATATATTTTTTTGAAAAAAGGTATTTCTGAAGATTAATTCTAAAAGGTACATTTAATGCTTCTAAGCTGAGAGAGAGAGAGAACACAAAAATTAAATGGAAAGTTCAAAGAACAGCAGAGTTAAAACTTGTAAGTTTTCTGGGAAGTAGAAACCACAAAAGTACAATTTCCAATGTAGACTGAACAAAATCTTGGAACCTATTAATTGTCAAGCTCTACTAGAAAAAATAATTGAAGATGCATATAAGTCTATTAGTTACTTTTCATCCTGAGTGTAACATTTTAGGAGAGATAGCATATACAACATTAACATTACTAATAACTTAATTTCAAGACCTTGAATGGTTTTAGCTGATTAGCTTCAGTTTTTTGTTTCCAGATTGTCTGTGTATAAAGAAAAGGAAAATATTCTAAATTGTTCTGTGTTAAGTACCATTTTTGTTTTGTTCTCATCATGGCCCAGCAGCAGCTAAATGACACAATAAAGATAATTACAGTATAGAATTAAGGATTTGCAGCATGCTGAACAAGTCATATTGCCTCTTATTAATTGTCATTACAAGAAAAGCAAGGGGCAGTAGTTTCCTGCACATAACTAAATGCATGAGTTATGCACTCAACATTAATCCATTTTATATCTATTCTGCTCCTGAGATTTCTGGCTTGGGGTAAACTGTGGCATTTCAGTAGCTAAGCAGAATTGATTGTTTCTCATTTCCAAATTCAGATCTCAAGCAAAGGACGGATAGGAAGAATGAAAGATAGTCCTATTCACTTCTTATCCAGATCCCAGAAATCTATTCCCAAAGAATTTAAGTGCACATACATCCCCATTACATTTACTTTTATACTGTATGTACGGTATATGACAGTTACATTGTTTTAGCTCTTTATTCTGCCTTGCTCCTGCAAGCTACTTGGTGTGAAAGAATTAATGCAGTAAAAAAAAACAGGTCTGGCCACAGATAGAAATCGGCCTTTCTCATTTCATTTTTATTTCTATAGAAAGACCTCTCTTTTATTATGGCTTCTTGGCTTCAAAAAAGTTTTGTATCAGAAGTTCTTAGATTCTTGTGAATCCAATTGCTTAATTGGGTTCAATCATTGCCCATTGGGTAAAGCTGGACAGGCAAGACTGAACCAAAAAAGGGGGAAAAATAAATTGAACATGCATTGGAATAATAGGTAATAGAAGACTCTCAATTTCACTACTAGGTCTGACCCATTTAACCAGAATGCCTTTGGTGATGTGGCAGTGAATTGCTTTCACTGCATTTTGTTACTACTAACTCCACTGTCTCCACTCAAACAGGAAATCTATTTAATACTAAAAAAAAAAAAAGGTGCAGAATAAAAGGTGCACTTTCAGCCAAGTATGTTGGTAGATATTCAAGAGGTTCAGATCTTCTAGGACTGGGGTCTTCAAACTTGGCCCTTTTGTGACTTGTGGACCTCAACTCCCAGAATTCCTCAGCCAGGCACACTGGCTGAGGAATTCTGGGAGTTAAAGTCTACAAGTCATAAAAGAGCCAAGTTTGAAGACCCCAGTTCTAGGACATGTGGTCAGACACAAAATTGGAAGCAAAAAGTTCTTTCTCCTTTAACTCTGGTGGACTCTGTTATTTATTTTTGATATTATTGACATTTTATTTAAGATGCATATTGGCAAAGAGAAAAAAAGTGGGTGAAGTGTTAAGCTTATAGTAAGGCAGTGTTTCTCAATCTCAACCACTGTAAGATTTGTGGACTGGGGAATTCTGGGAGTTGAAATCTGCACATCTTAAAATAGGAATAACAGAGTAACAGAGTTGGAAGGAATTTTGGAGATCTTCTAATCCAACCCCCTCCTTAAGCAGGAAACCCTATAGTACCACTTCAGACAAAACCTCCAGTGATGGAGCACCCACAACTTCTGGAGGCAAGTTGTTCCACTGATTAATTGTTCTAACTGTCAGGAAATTTCTCCTTAGTTCTAGGTTGGTCAGGTTGAGAGGTTGAGAAACATTGGAGTAGGAAAAGTAAAATGGAAAGATCTCTAATATACTCCAATTCCTAATGCAGTGGTGGCGAACCTATGGCACGGGTGCCAGAGGCGGCACTCAGAGCCCTCTCTGTGGGCACACGTGCTGTTATCCCAGTCCTAGGCCTTCAGCTGGGTTTTATAAAACCTTTTCGCTTTAGGCCTTCACTGCTCTGTACAAAAAAAAAAAAAAGGTTCAATCAATCAGTCAATTTCAATTTCTGGCGGGAAAAAAAAGATCTTGCAAAGTTGGAATTGATTGATTAAACTTTTTAGTCCCACCCAGTCTGCCGTTACCATCGCAACCACGCCCACCCAATGGGCCACTCCCAGCCGGCACCCGACGATGCATAAGTGGGTTTTGGGTTGCAGTTTGGGCACTTGGTCTCTAAAAGGTTCGCCATCACTGACCTAATGTATCTAAAATCCAGGTAATTTATATTTCTGTTTCTAAATACAGTACCAGAAGACTGAGATCTGTAATAATCTTCTATGGGCTTTTTTTCTTTTCTGCTTTCCCAGAACTAAACTGTTGCTTTTCTGAAAAGGATTGAAAGAAAATAATTCTTTTAGCAAGCATTTCTTTGCTCTTTGAACTTGGAGTAGTGTTGCTCATTAGCCCTCCTTAGCTTCAGTACTGAAGATTAAGAAGAGATTATGTTAAGAGTAAACAGTGTGTGGTTTTTGATTTAATGGTAGATTCTGCATCTCCCCTTGCCAGAGCTGCCCATTATACAAACAAATGGATGAGAAATCATAGAAAAACCATAGCAAGATAGGAAATTATTAACACATGATAAACACATTATAAAATGATGATTCAAGTGAAGTGAAGCATTTGCAGTGTCACTCTCAAAACTCAATGAATGGCAAATCTGAGATTAAATAAGGCATAATCAGTAATAAAAGGTATTCTAATTAATTTCCTACTCTTACTAATCACATTTCTAGTGAAATCATTTGGAAGCTTTCTAAATATTTAAGCTGAAAGGAAAACCCAGCTACTTAGGCAGAGGCTTAAAATTCTTAAGACAGTTTTCAGGTTGAGAGAAAGTGTCAAGAAGACAGAGACAAGTTGTAAAAATTAGCAAGTAAAAACATTCTGAAAAAGATAACTCTAGAGAGTCACATTCATCAGAGAGGCGGCTATATAAATTTGATAAATATATAAAATAGAAGCTAAAGAAAATACAGTAATTTAACACTGCTTGTCCATTGTGAAAAAAGCTAAAGCTTGACTTACAATTATATCTGAAAATATACAGGTAGTCCTTGATCACAATTGAACTCAAAATTTCTGTTGCTAAACAAGACAGTTGTTAAGTGAATTTTGCTCCAATTGTGGACAATTGAATGTTTTTTCTTATTTTGGTTTTAAATCTATTTTAATATTTAAAATCATAATACCTAATAAAAGTATGAATGAATAGCATACATGTTTGCTTGATTTAGCATTCCAGAGACAAATACTGGCTTATTCTTTTATCTTTGGTTTCTTTTGTGAACTGTGTTAGTCTCTGTCACTAAACAGCAGAAGTGGATTAACTGTACCATTGTTAGATTTGTCTTCATTGCTTAAATATTCCCTGCAGGTAATTATATGTCCACACTTGATTAAAGACTTACTTATGTTGGAATAACAGGCTAAAACAATTTCAGCTGTAACATAACAAAATGGTTTTCTGTTTGGCTGGGTGGCCTTGATGCCAGACATTGGCAAGAAATAAGAACTTCAGCTGATTAAAATGCAGTGCTTCTGAGAACTCAAGGAAGCAATAAAGAAAGATGGAAGAAGAACAATAGACGAAGGAGTAAAAACCAGTAAGCAGCAACATTAGAAGGGAGTTTAAGAAAGAACCTTGACAAGGAAGCAGTACACAAATTATAAAACATAGAATAACAGAGTTGGAAGGGACCTTGGAGGTCTTCTAGTCTAACCCTCTGCTCAAGCAGGAGACCCTGTACCATTTCAGACAAATGGTTGTCCAGTCTCTTCATGTGATCTTGATTCTATCCCTCTATGCCAGTGGTTCTCAACCTTTCTAATGCTGTGACCCCATAATACAGTTCCCCATGTTGTGGTGACCCCCAACCACTTATACATCACCGGGTGCCAGGGGCGTGGCCAAAGAAAAGGGGGAAAAAATGGCGGACAGCCTTGTTTGGCGACGCTCGTGAAATAGTCGTTCGACCCCAAATGGGGTCCCTACCCACAGGTTGAGAACCACTGCTCTATGCAGCCTAGGATTGCATTGGCTTTTTTGGCTGCTGCCACACACTGTTGGCTCCTATTTAAGTGATTGTCCAGTAGGTAGGACTCCAAGATCCCTCTTACAGTTACTGGCTTCAAATCAAGTCTCACCTTGTCTATATCTGTACAGTTGGTTTTTCTTGCCTAAGTGTAAAACTTTACTTTTATCTATATTGAATTTCATTTTGGCTATTCGTGCCAGCTTCGTGTCATCTGCAGATTTGATAAGTTCCCCTTCAGTTCTCTCGGCTAGATCATTTTTGAAGATATTGAAGAGTACTGGGCCTGAAACAGAACCTTGGGATATCCCACTACTTACTTCCCTCCAGGTGGATGTAGTTCCATGGAGGACTACACATTGAATATGATTTGTCAGCCAATTACAAACCTACCTGGTGGTGGTGCTATCTATCCCATATTTTGCTACTTGCCAAGAAGTAGGTTGTGGTCTATTTTATCAAATGCTTTACTGAAATCTAAGTATACTATGTCCACAGCATTTTGCTGATCTACTAATTTGGTCACTTTGTTATCTACCGTATATTCCGGCGTATAAGGCGACCCAGCGTATAAGATGACCCCCGACTTCGGCACCGAGTCGCATGCCTAGAAAGTCGTCTTATACGCTGGAAACTACCGTTATTTCTGGCGTATAAGATGACTTAGCGTATAAGATGACCCCTGACTTCGGCGCCGATTTCAACGCTTTCGAAAGTCGTCTTATACGCCGGAAAGTACAGTAGCCAACTTTCACCAGACCTCAAAAAAAAGGGCTAACCAGAGTTGTTCCTCTTTAGCATTCGAATGGGAGAATGGAGGGAGAGTATTGAGGCTTGACTGGAAAGTCAGAAAAACAGCCCAGAAGAAAGGCATGGCAAATTACTTCTCTGTGTTATCAATGAAAGCTATTCAGAAATATCCAGATAATCACCAGGACTTGACAGAGTCTTTAAGAAGAAGAAGGGGTAGTTATTTTCAGGTTTAAGTAAGAGGAAATAGCATTTTAAAGTGGGCCTAAATGATTTTGCATGTAAACGTAAGCTATTATCCTTTGAAATAGGTTTCTTGGACTTTTTCAGTGCAGCTCTCTAATCAGGAATGCATTAAACATATTAATAAAAGTTACACAGATAGATTAGATGTGCAGTAAGGGAAATAAAAGAGTCAGTTTGGTGTGATGGTTAAGATATCAGACTAGAAACCAGAAGGCTGTGAGTTCTTGTCCCACCTTAGGCACAAAGCCAGTGACCTTGGGCCAGTCACATTCTCTCAGCCCTAGGAAGGAGACAATGGCAAACTACTTCTGAAAAACCTTTCCAAGAAAACAACAGGGATTTGTCTAAGCAGTATGTGTGGATTTGACAGGATTGAATTGAATAAAGAAAATATGATGAACATTTAAGCAAACTTTTCATGTTTTTTTTTAAATACTAAAATGGTTCTAGAAATAAGACCACTGATATTTGAAATAAGATGACTGCAAAACTGGGAAGATGATTGGCAATTCCGTCCCTTCCTATTTTATATATTTTTATATATTTGTAATAATCCTTTCCTAAATAACAGCTGTTCTATTTCTAATCCATTGCTTTAGATGACTACAAAAACACACACACACACACACACACACACACACACACACATTAAGATACATACAGTCTGCATAGGAGACTGCTCTGATTTTATAGTAGAAAGATGTCAGCAGAGAAACATGCCAGATAAATAAAACAAGAAGCATTTCTGCTTCATCTACACAAATGTTACCTTTGCACATATATTGCTTCCAACTTTACTGTGCAGACTCTAACTTGGATTTTCTCCTTTAAACAAGCCTTTTATATGCTTTCATTTCATCAAGGCCTGTGACTGACAGGTAAGATTGACAGTTTCTTCTTTGTAGAAAGAAGAAACACATATAACTGAAACAACAGAGGAATCACACTGCCCTGTTTCTGTGAATTAGAAAGATGAAAGAGTGGTTCATTATTATTGATTATTGATTATAGATTTCCTTTGTAGCTTGAAATAACTTCCATTACTGGATATTTCCATAAGATGTCAAAAAGCCTGGAAAAATGATGAAACAATGGAAAAAATAACATAAATATCAAGTGTGTTTCTTAGAAGAAAGTGGAGCAGGTATCTTCAACGAGTAATAATTTAGATTAAAGCAAATACTTCATGAGGTGAAATTTTCAATCCCTCTCTAGGTAGGCCTGGAAAACACGACTGAAAATCTGATAAGCATCGCTCCACTGCTTCTCAATGAGTCTTTAAATGAAGTTGCTTCAGCTAAACCACTCTGGTTTAGTGTCTAGAACCACCCCATTGTGGCTTATTTAGTCAATAATCTTTTTAAAAAGTCTGGTGAAGTACAGTGTGTCTTTGGAGATTCTCAATCATCCAGGCCATGGTTGTCCCAAAGGTGTTTTTCCAAAAGGCAACTGGACTTTCTTGGTCTCCCCCCCCCCTTGTTTCCAATGTTTTGTTTCTCATTCAAGAGGCTTCAAAGTTAAAATTGAAGAAGCTTCTTGGATGAGAAGTGAAACACGAGAAGAACTGTAGTGGCGCAATGGCTAGAATGCAGTGTTGCAGGCTGACTCTGCCCACTGGCAGGAGTTCAATCCTAACCCAGCTCAACATTGACTCAGCCTTCCGCCCTTCCGAGGTCAGTAAAATGAGAACCCAGGTTGTCATTTGGAGGGGGGATATGCTGACATATGTAAACTGCTTAGAAAGTGCTGTAAGTACTGTTGGGCGATATATAAGTCTAAGTACTGTTGCTATTTTCAAAGGAAAAAAAAGCCAAGAAAATCCAATTGCTTTTTGGCAAGCACCTTTGGGTTACATGCAGTATGTTAACTTAAGTGCTGTGTTAATGATCATTCATGCCCAGGATGGGAGTAGCAGTGGATTGTGATAGGTGAGAGGAAGGGGCATAATTTTCCTAGTAATGATATGGTGTCTCTTACTAAGAAAAGACAATGCTGTCTGAAAATAGCAGTAGCACTTAGACTTCTATACACTTCACAATGCTTTATAGCCTTCTCTAAGCGGTTTACAGAGTTAGCATATGGCCCCCAACAATCTGGGTCCTCATCTTACCGATCTTGGAAGGATGGAAGGCTGAGTCAGCCTTGAGCCTATGAGAATTGAAGTGCTAAACTGCAGGCAGCTGGCAGTCAGCAGAAGTAGCTTGCAGTACTGCCTTCTAACCACTGCACCACCATGGCTCTAGAGCAGTAATGGTGAACATATGGCACGTGTGCCAGAGGCGGCACTCAGAGCCCTCTCTGCGGGCACACCTGCTGCCACTGCCGCCAGCTCGCACAGGTCCATTAGGCCACTGCTGGCACCTGGAGCGGCAGCCCCACCCAGCACAAAGGAGGTGAAGCAGCTGGCTAGCAAGCTCGAGTAGAGGTGGTAGACCATGCCCCATGCGCTTGCTGGCGTCTCTGTGCAGGGACTGATGGTGTCAGGCAGAAGCCCCCCACCTCACCTAGAAGCCCCCCTACCCTATCCCCTGCCTCACCCCACAGGATGAGCCTCCTGCCCACCGCCCCACCCACCAGAGACCCCCTGGATCTCCCCCATTCCTGCCCAGCCCCCACAGGCATCCCGCCACGAGCAACATCAAGGTGGCCATGCCCACCCCAGTCATGCCCAGTCTGCCGTGTCCACTGCAACCACGCCCACCCCCCCTGAGGGCACCACAATGCTGATGCGGCCCTGGCACTTTGCGATAAATAAGTGGGTTTGGGGTTGCGATTTGGACACTCATCTCTAAAAGGTTCGCCATCACTGCTGTAGAGTTTGCCATTCCAATTTACTCGGGGTGCTGCTTGGAAAGGGAAGACCAATAGAAATAGACATAAAAAAAAAGTACTGGTCTAGTAATCTGACCTGTTATGTCAGACTTTTCTTTTCCTTAAAATGGTTCAGACTCAAAACTATGTCCTGCTTCAACTCCCGGCTGTCATGAAATTACAGTGGAGCCAGTACCCACAACTCCATTTTGCAGATTGACTAAGTGTGCTTGTAGCAGCGGTTCTTCATCAGTTAAGAAAATGCCACTAAATTTGCCCAGGTTGCCTGTTCCCTCCAGAAAACACCATATAAATCTCTCTGGGTTGCTTGTCCAGCTGACTGAAGGCTCTATAAATCTTTCCACATCTCCTGTCTTCACCATCAAGGCATTTCTAGCTCTCTTCATGCCACCTGTCCCAAAGCAGTGAGTTGAGGGACAAAGATTTATATATCCAGTTCCCTGCATAATAAATCTTTGTATCTTAATATATTACATTGGGGACAGATGGCATAGGGGTGGGTGGGTGGGTGGGTGAGTTTACAGCCACACATACAAGTGATTTTTTGATGGCAAAAATTGAGACAGGAATTTTGGCCAATAAAATATTTGTGGTAAGTTCATCCCTAGCCCTCTTCCAGTAAAAAACCTTTGTAAATGGCAATTAAGCTATAAATTTCCAAACTTTGAATACGTAATTAATTTTTGCTAGATAATTGTATAGACAGATCTAATGCTTTCTTTTGTTTCTTCCTTCCTTCCTGAAATTTACTAGGGTTGGTTTGTCTTGACATCAGAAATATGCCATTCATTTCCTTTTCTAATTAACGGAGTAGAGGAGATGAACAGACTTTAATCAGGGCTGTGATATATGTGGGAACGGAGTGCAGCTGAGGATTGCAGCAAAATTCTCTTCTGAAAACTAAGCAGAAGGACCTTTTTGTTAAGCTATTTCTCCCTGGTAGGCATTCATCTGAGCTATTTCATTGTTCAAGCAAGAGCTCACCCATCTCAAAGATTTTACTACTACTGAGAATTGGTGTCTCAACATCCTAATTCCTTATTCATAGAAAACTAACATATAAGGAAGAAACGATGCCATCTGGTTTCCCCTTGATATAATGCTTTCTAATGGACAGGAAGGGGCGTTGTCTTACCTGAACGCCTTTTCTCAGCATGATGATGGAGAATCCACTCCCTCCCATAAGGTCAGTTGGCCTGGTTCCGATATTGATCAGACGCGTCGGACTAAAGTCTGAGTATCGCCTTAGCCTAAAACTGGGGTGCAATTGGCACAGCGGGGGCGGTACTAAGATTCAGACTTAGTCTAATTGGAGCAGATAGATTACTTGTTCATTATTTTTCACTTGTATTAGTAGAATGAATAAAGGGTAGCTGCTCCTTTTTGTAAAGTATATGTGATTACCAATACTGTAGCTAACATGCTTTTTTTTTCTTTTCTTTGAGGATTCAGGGCCATCTCTCAAATTAAGTTGGTTTCTCATCCTCTTGGATGAAAGAGATATGTGTTCCTCCAGTTAGAAACATATTTAGTTATTATTAAATGATATCTCCAATAAGGTATACATATTTGCCGCTTAAGAAAAGAGCTTATGTTTGAGGTCTAAAATTTGAGGAGATGAAAAAGAGAGAAAAAAAAGATCCTTCTATCTTGATCTTTTCTCTTCTTTGTTAGAGGGCTATTTTTTATATTACAGTGTCAACTTGAAATTGGAACATTTTTTGTTTTTTTAATAGAGAAAGGGAAAAATGGGTCTTTTCTGTGCTCTTTAAAGTTGTCTTATATATAACAAATATAAGTAGGAAGATTATTCTGTTAGTACAAAATTTTATATATGGATGATGGACAGAGTGAATCTTTGTATCACTGGATAACTTTGGTTTTTATTATTATGGTTTCTGTTCTGAGACCTGTTCTGAGATTTGAAGCAATTAGCTTGCTCTTTCAGAAATGCTAAGATAGGACATCTGCATTTTATCAACAAAGTGTATAACCTGCAGTTTAGTTGGGTTGGCCAATGGACCAAGTTATTCTACAAACTATTTCTAAAAATTAGAATAGATACAGAAATAGAAATGGTTCTGCAGTTGTCTATGGAGATTCTCAGTCATCCAGGTCAGGGTTGTCCCAAAGATGCTTTTTCAGGAGGCAACTGGACTTTCTTTGTTTTTCCTTGAAGACGTTTCGTTTCTCATCAAAGAAGGTTCTTCAGCTCCGACTGGATGATGGGGAATGGAAGGATTTATATTCCTTGCATTATATGACCAGCTGTCTGCAAGGAATATAAATCCTTCCATTCCCCATCATCTAGTCC
This sequence comes from Crotalus tigris, assembly GCF_016545835.1. Classification (NCBI taxonomy): domain Eukaryota; kingdom Metazoa; phylum Chordata; class Lepidosauria; order Squamata; family Viperidae; genus Crotalus; species Crotalus tigris. The sequence continues at coordinate 5,408,615 of NW_024096467.1, forward strand.
AGGGGTTCTCAACCTTGGCAACTTTAAGACTTGTGGACTTCAACTCCAGAATTCCTCAGCCAGCTTTGTGGGAGTTGAATTCTGAGAGTTGAAGTCCACAAGTTGCCAAGGTTGAGAACCCCTGATTTCTAGTCAGAGCTGAAGAAGCTTCTTGGGTGAGAAGCAAAACTTCAAAAAAACAACAGCAACAAAAAACAAAAGAAGAAAGTCCAGTTGCCTCCTGAAAAAAAAAAAGCACCTTTGAGTTCTGCAGTTAATAATGAATCCATGACAAATAGACTGAATTGCTCACATCCTATGGAATCAGTGATTAAAGTATTTTTGGCTACTGATATTGCTTTGGGTTTTTTTTGTGCAATGTGTCTTTTGAAGGAAGAGATTGTGATAGCTGAATTCTAGTAGCTGCTCTTTAAAGTTGTACAGTGGGAATCTACAGCAAATAGTTTTCAAGGTTAGGATTAGGAAAAGCGCTTCATATTCTCCGTAAACAAAATGGCTAAATTAAAAATAAAGATCTCAGTGAAAAGCTGACTTGATCTGGGTATTAAAAAAAATGGAACAAAAGCATGCATCTATCAGTCAAAGAAATAGGGACATAAATCTGTACTGGCATTATGAGCTCAGTTTATAAAAGAGATGTAATAAGTTTTAATGCTTCCATGTTAAATTGAGAAGGCAAAAGATTTTGCAGTTCCATCTCTTTTATCAACAATAAGAGAATAAACCTTTTTCTCCTCCTTCTACTAGTAATAGAATTGTAGTCAGAGCAGCCTACCAGTTTTCTCATTGTGGAAATAGTGCTACAGCTACAGCATAATTTTCAATCAACCATTTTGCAGTAAATAAGATAACTGGTTACTATAGTTGTCATGTGTAATGGAAGCAACTTTTTAAAAAAAAATAGTAGAAAAGGAGAACAAAATTCTTTGCCTATATTAACCTTGCCATAACCAATGACTAGGGGAGCATTGGTATTCCAAAGGTTGCTAAAGTCTAGCAAACAGTATTGCCAAGAGTGAGAGATGCAAGGATTTTTAGTTCAGCAACATCTGTAGAGTTAAGGGGTTATCCTTTTCCTTCCCCCACTCTCTCTTCTTCTCTCTCTGAGTATTTGCACTCCAATAACTGTCTCTGTTGCGTCCTTCGCGAAATGGCAAGACACGAGAAGCAGTTGTAGTTCTCAGGAACTCTTTATTCTTAGTTCAGCTTTACAGTTAGAAGACACTGGCAACGCCCAAAACTCCTGGCCTCTTATATAGGCCATCCCCGGGTCAATCTGCAACTTTTGGCGCGCCAGCACTTGCGCATGCGCACAAGTACTGGTGACAGCCTGTCTGGTCCCGGGCAACTTGCACCTGCCCGGGACCGCTTGCAATGCCCCGAGCCTGCTTGCACAGGCTCAGGACATAACACCCCTTCCCCCCGGGCTAAAACTATTCCTCATACCATAATAACACATAACTCATTTCTTTAGTGTAGTGCCATGCTCCCCAATACCAGGTATTCCCCGTTTTCCATCAGCCTCAGTGCTCTACTTTTCTACTAGCTCTGTTTTGCCAAGAGAGTTATAAAATCCTCCAAATACTTAGGAGCTTTCCTTGCTCTCTGTGACCTCCTAAGTTCTGGGTACTTGCCAAGTACCCTTTGACTGAGGGGTGATGCGTGCCTGTCCCCCCTATTTTGCCTTGGGGTTTCCCAAGGGCTGTGCTCCACTGCCTGGCCTGCTTGCTTGCCCACCGGGCTCGTCAGGCCAGGGCTTTTTCCTCTGTGTGACCTGGTTGTCCTGCCTAGCTGTAGGCTCTCTGGCCCTTCTAAGTGGCTATCACTGTCGGGCGTTCCTGTAGAACCTCCTAGGTCCGTCCAAGACCTGTCAGGAGGCTGTCTGTTTCCTGAATCCCGTTCAGTGTCCGGGCTTGTGTGGTTTTCAGTACTGTCCCAAAACTCAGTTGTCCCCTGAGTGAAGTCAGAGGTGTTGTAGTTGGGATTTGATTCCTTGACCACCTCCCTATGTGTTTGCCCCCTTCTGGGGACAGGGGTAGTGTTGGGCCAACTAGAAGGAGTGTGTGCCAGCTCTCTTGCAGGGTATGGATTGTTGGGATGCTCCCGGGTATTCTCCCTGAGTGGAGTACTGAGTGATGCGGGTGAGTAGTGATTATGCCCCCGGGGTGACTCCCTGGCTGGAGTAGGCATTGATGCCTGGTATCTAGTTGGGCTCCTTGAATTCCTGTTTGGAGCACTCGCGGGATCTTGAGATGGGCTGTTTGTAGCTTCCCCATTGATAATGGGCATCATTCCATGCCCCTCCCTTTGCCCAAAGGGTTCCCCCTCCCCCTCCTGGAAAAGACCCAGGAGTCTCAGCGGGAAGGTCCCGTCGAGGGCGAAGTTGGTCAATGTGCCGATGCAGGACACGACCGTTGTCCAGGGACACCTCGTAAGACAGAGGACCCGTGACCCTGGATATAGAAGCGGGGACCCATGTATGACCAGGCCCGTAATTACGAGTCCAAACCGGGGCACCCACAAGTAGTTGCCTAGGTGCCCTGGGGTGAGAAACAGAAGGAGGCAGTCTGTCCGGATGCAACCGGTCAAGCTTGGTAGTCAGTTTGCGCCCCCAACGAAGTTCAGCTGGGCTTCTCCTGTAGAAGTGGACGGTGTGGTGCGATAAGAAAGGAGGAAGTCAGCCAACCTGTGATGCCAGTCTCCGTAGGTGAGTTTCTTCAAAGCATCCTTGGTGATGCGAACCATGCGTTCAGCCATACCGTTGGTGGACGGGTGGAAAGGTGCAGAGGTGGCATGACAAATCAGGTTAGCCTGCAAGAAAGCTTCAAATTCGGAGGAAGTGAATTGTGGGCCGTTGTCAGACACAATGACGTCTGGGAGCCCGTGTGCAGCAAAAATCCCCCTCAGTACTGAATGGTCTTTGCAATGGTGGTGGATGAGACAGGTACAACCTCAAGCCATTTTGAATGGCTGTCAATGAGAACCAAGAAGAATTGACCCTGAAAGGGCCCAGCGTAGTCAATGTTCACCCTAGACCATGGAGACTGTGTTTCCTCCCATCTATGTACAGGAGCTTGGGGCATTTCAGGGTGCGAGCGTTGACAAAGGTGGCATGCGTGCACCTTAGCTTCAATGTTTTTGTCTAGGCCCGGCCACCACAAATGGCTGAGCGCAAGAGCCTTCATTCGTACAATGCCAGGATGACCCTCGTGGAGGGAACCTAAGACCCTAGTCCTCATTGAGGTGGGAATGACAACTCTGCTTCCCCAAAGCAGACAACCCTGAGAGGTGGACAACTCGTTCCTTTTAGACCAGAAACTCTGAAACTGAGGACCAGGACAGTGCTCAGGCCATCCAGACAAAACCCAAGAAAGGACACGTGAAAGTGCGTGATCTGTGCCTGATTCAGCAGCTACATCCCTGGCATTCAGAGGGGACTCGGGCAAGGCTTGGATAGAAAAAAGATTGATGGCTGGCGCGGGGTCAGCTTCTATTACCGGCAGGGGTAATCTACTGAGGCCATCAGCATGGCTCATTTCCTTCCCAGGCTTGTGAAGTAGGGAAAAATCATATGCAGACAAAAAGATAGACCACCTGAGCATCCTGGGGGAGATGATTTGGGGGGTTTGCTTACGTGTGGTAAACAGTCCCAGCAAAGGCTTATGGTCAGTGAAAACCGTGAAATGCCTACCATATAAAAAATCATGGAATTTTTTAATCCCAGCAACAACAGCTAAGGCCTCCCTGTCTATTTGAGCATAATTACGCTCAGCAGAAGATAATGTTCTGGAGTAATATGCAACAGGAACCTGAGTTCCATCAGACCTGAGGTGGCTCAGTACAGCTCCTACCCCATAAGGGGAAGCATCACAAGCGATGCACACAGGAAGGGATTCATTGAAATGTGCAAGTACACTGTTAGAAGTGAGTAAAGCCTTGACCTCATTGAAACTTGCCTCATGTGTCTGTGACCACTGCCACACTGCCTGTTTATCTAATAGCCTGTGAAGAGGCTCAGCTACACTAGCCTTATGTGGAAGAAAGGAATTGTAGAAATTCAGAAGGCCCAGAAAGGCCTGTAGTTCGGCCTTGGACTTTGGCCTAGGGGCATGCATAATAGCTTTTAGTTTGGATTTAGCAGGATGAATCCCAGCAGCATCAATTTTGAACCCCAGAAAATCAGTAGAAGGCACCTCAATTTTGCATTTGTGCTTTTTAAGTTTGAGGCCTGTTTTCCTGAACCTTGACAGGACAGCCCTCAGCCTTTCAGCTAAATTGTGTGTGGAGTCTCCTGCAATTAATACATCATCAAAGTAGGGGCAAACCCCTGGTATACCCCGTAGTGTGTTTTCCATTACGCTTTGGAAAATCCCAGGAGCGACATTTACTCCAAATTGTAGCCTCTTTACCTTGAAGGCCCCTCTGTGGGTCACAACGGTCTGAGCTATAGCAGCATCATCATCAACAGGCAGCTGTTGATATGCTTGAGCTAGGTCAAGCTTTGCAAAAACATGCCCCCCCCTTGAGGGAGGCCAGAATATGACTGACCACAGGGACAGGATAGGCATGTTGCTGCAATGCCTTATTCAGGGTGCATTTGTAATCAGCACAGATGCGAATGTCCCCATTTGCCTTGAGAGGCATGACAATGGGGGTCTCCCAGGGACTGGAGTCTACAGGTTCTAGAATTCCTTGTTGGATCAGTTTATCCAACTCAGTGTGAATTTTACTCTTTAAAGCAAAAGGGACCCTTCTTGCTTTAATTCTAATGGGAGTGACAGTGGGGTCTAGCTTTAATGACACAGGGGGTCCTTTGAATGTGCCCAGCTGGGGGCTGAAAACATCTGCAAATTCTTTGCAGACTTCCTGTAGGTCGAGTGTTTGTAGGCTGTTGAGCCCTGTGATGTGTATCTCCAAGGTCTCAAACCAATCGAATCCTATGAGACTCGTTCGTTCACCCCCTACTACTAATAGGTCTAGTGGACCCTCAAAATCTTTATATTGCACATTAAGGGTGGCCTCCTCCTTAACACACATTCTGGAGTTTTGAAAGTCTGTTAGCACAATGTCAGAAGGCCTCAACTTGGCCTGGATTCCGCTGCCGGAACAAATCTTCCTAAATGTGTGCATAGAAATGATTGAAAGTGCAGACCCCGTGTCCAGTTCCATAGTTAATGGAACCCCTTGTAGTTTTACCTTAAGTGACAGTTTTTTCTTAATAGGCTTGTGTGTGCCTGTCCTATAGATGCTTCTTCGCGAAGCGCAAAACCCCACCCTATTCTGGCTGGGACCCCTGGTACCTTTCAGGCGCAATTCTTCCTGAGGTTGTACCTTCTGACGGCCCAGGCACACAGCTGCAATGTGTCCTTGTTTTCCGCACGCCCTGCAGATAGCGGAGCGGAACTTGCAGTTGGTTCTCTTGTGTCGACCTCCACAGCCGATGCACTTTGGGAGAGCTGAAGAGCTTCCTTTTTGTTTCCCTTCCTTTGTGTATTGGAGACGGTCCACTTCCTCATCAGGATCCTCCTCAGAGTTTCTTTGGACTTCTTCCCGGTGCACGGATGCAGCATCTGGACTGTTTCTGATTGGCTGCATGTTCTTGATGGCGCCGCCCGCTGCTTCTTCTGCGGTGACCTCTCTCAAGGCATCTTGGAAAGACAAGTCCTCCTTGGCAAAAAGTCTCTGTTGTAACTCTCTATGCCTTAGCCCACATACAAACCGGTCCCTCAATCGTTCTTCGAGGTCCTTGAACTCGCAATGTTTGGCGGCCTTCCTCAATGCGGCGATGTACTCCTTGGCCAATTCTCCGGGTCGTTGATCTCTCTGCTCGAAGGTGTGGCGCCACGCGATGATGGACATCTTGGGCTGGAAGTGCTCCTTCAGTAGCTTTTTTAGATCTGCGTAGCTGACAGAATCGAGAGGGACAGGTGCTGCAAGGTTCTCAGCGATTTCAAATGCGTCTTGACTGCAAACGCACAGCAGGGTGGCAGCCTTTAAACTATCTTCCCTTACTTGGTTCACCTTGAGGTAGTTTTCCACCCTGGCTACGTAGGACTCCCACCTCTCTGGATGTGAGACGTCGAATTCCGAAAGCCTTCCAATCTTTGCCATTTTTGTAGAAGGAAGGGTCTATCAGCCAGCCTACCCCCGAATGCACGCTGGATTGGCGGGTAGCTGCCGAGTCAACGCTGTTCCTGCCGCTCAGGCCTCACTCGGGTAAGCTTACACCTTTCTTCTTCGATGTAAGGCAATCCCACCTTCATCGCCAGTGTTGCGTCCTTCGCGAAATGGCAAGACACGAGAAGCAGTTGTAGTTCTCAGGAACTCTTTATTCTTAGTTCAGCTTTACAGTTAGAAGACACCGACAACGCCCAAAACTCCTGGCCTCTTATATAGGCCATCCCCGGGTCAATCTGCAACTTTTGGCACGCCAGCACTTGCGCATGCGCACAAGTACTGGTGACAGCCTGTCTGGTCCCGGGCAACTTGCACCTGCCCGGGACCGCTTGCAATGCCCCGAGTCTGCTTGCATAGGCTCAGGACATAACAGTCTGGTTTGGCACAGAAACAAAACAAGGCAGACACAGACTTCAATGAATGGTTAGGACTACAGAAAAAAATAACTGCAACCAGCCTGCCTTCCATTGAGGACCTGTTTACTGCCCGAGCCAGAAAGAGGGCTGTGAAAATATCTACAGACCCCTCACATCCTGGACATAAACGGTTTCGACTTCTTCTCCTAAGATGATGCTATAGGGCATTGCATGCCAAAACAACTATTCTATTCTATTCTATTCTATTCTATTCTATTCTATTCTATTCTATTCTATTCTATTCTATTCCATTCCATTCCATTCCATTCCATTCCATTCCATTCGGGGCAGCCCTAAGAGTTTCCCTGCAGCGTTATGAGATTGGTTTTAAGCCATTTTTTTTACCATGCCAATTGAAAAAAGTAATGATTGAACAATTTTGGCCTTTCATTGTTATTTATTTATTTGATTTATGTGCCAACCCTCTGGTCTAGAGGTTACTATTGTTATCATAGCATAGCTAACTTTCCCTCTATCCTAACTCTGGTAGTTTTTCCTCCATCTCAGCATTCCAACCAGCTTAGACGTTTCATGGCAATGCCCAATGACCCACCCATGTCGGGCCATTCTTATAATGGCAGATTTATGAATAATATATATGAATAATCCCTTGTTGTCCAAGCTTTTCCTGTGCTGCTATAGATGTCAGGGAACAGGTTAAGAGGTTAAGTGGAAAACACTAAAGGTGTCTCCCAAGGATTCAAAAAAGTCAACAAGGTGATTGAAGTCCTGCCTCTTTTTTTATATGTGATTGCATTTGTTCTGGTTGCCATCTGGACTTTTTTGACCCCCAGGCATATTCCTAACAAAACCCATTAAAAAAAAACCTAGAAAAAAATGTCTTCCTGCACAGTATTACCATACTTCATTTTCCAACCATTGTAGCATTTGTTTATTGAAAATTTTTCCATGACCCTCAAATACAAAAAAAAAAAAAAAGTATACCCCCTTCTGCTTTATTTAAACCAGACTGTTGTTGAAAAGTAAATTTCACTCTTTCCAAATTATTTGATAACATTTCCATGGTATATATCTATATATTTTTTATATTTAAATATATAGGGTATATACACACAGAGAGATAAACCCTTGTCTTTGTGAGGAAGTAACACATATACACTATCTCTTGCAAATGTACCAAAAATATATTTTTTTAAATTTTTCCTTTTTTATAGAAAGTCAACCTTCATGCCACCATCAAGGGATATATCAAAATATCCTGTAATATCAAAACTTATAGCTCCCAAGGAGTCACACAAAACTAAACTACAAACTACTATTATTACTTTGCGTAAATTAGAAAACAGCTACGTCTACTGTTAAGGTGTCATTTTAACATTTCCCTGTGATATGAAGAATTTAAGAGAGTGATGTACTGGCCTAGAGGTTAAGCTCTCACAATCAGGAGGCTCTGAGTTTGATCCTAGATAGTGGCAGATATTTCTCTTTCTGGGTGCAATGAGTTATTGTCTGCTGCAAACTCTGTGTAGGAGTCAGGAAGGGCATCCAACCAATAAATGCTCAAGCTCCATTCGGTCTGATGCAAGGGATTACAAGGTTGTTAATAGAAAAAAAATGAAGCATTTAAGAGGAAGGGAGCTAACTAACCAGGGTCTAGGACAACTTGCTGCAGCCAACGTGCCACAGCCAACTTGCTGCAGGATAATTCGCCATGGTGAATTTGCTGTAGGACAGTTTGCTGTAGAACAAGAGTTACACTAAGATCGAAGAAATGGTGGAATATAATCATTAAACAAAGGATGCCAAAGGAAGGGCAACATGAAATATGAGTGACAAAAATAAAAAAAAATATTTTAAATAATTAAATTGAATTGTTGCACGGTGAGTTGCCCTGCAGCAAGTTGGCCATAGCGAGTGGTCCTGTTGCAAATTGGCTATGGTGAGTTGACTGTGGCGAGTTAGCTGTGACAAGTTGGCCATGGCAAGTTGGCCACAATGAGTTGTCCCATTCTGAAGTAAACATATTGTTGAAAAAAAGTATTTTCAGACAAGAATTTGTGCAATCATCCAGCCCAGCCTCATTGCACAGATGAGAGTGTCTTACACATTTAAGATTGCTTACACAGGTATAAATTGAAAGAGTAAAAATCAAAATATCTGTGCAATGTCCTTTGACTATACTGCTAAATAACCATCCAAATGACCTCCCACATATTTAGCAATATTGTTTGCAGTACTAAATACCTTAATTTTGCTACCAGAAAGTAGGGGTCAGCCACTTCTGAAATGTTGCCACGGAGACTGCATGGACTATCTATGCGTCACCAGGAATCCAGGCTGACTTTGAAGACTCATAAGGACAGGATCTTTGTCAACATAATTTTCTTTCCAGAAGAAACAGAAGGCTCACAAATAAATGCAAAGAGAGACAAACTCTTGAAATTGCTTAAGAAAAAGGACTTCTCTGCAGGTATTAGAAGGAGTTCATTTGATTTGATAAAAATGTAGATTGAAATCTTACCATCTACAGCAATTTCTGTCTGCAGTCCAGCCCAGCCATAGTCTTTGGAGAAACAGAACAGTGATACGTCTAAGTCACTATCCTTTGGGTGAAAAATCTGGTATTTTGATTTGTAATGTTGAAGGGTATGAGTACAACATATTCCCTGTGAATTAAGATGAAGGCACCAACAAGAAGAACAGACAGGACTAAAAGCAAAAATCCTAGCATCAAATATGACTCAGAATGGTCAACCTTTGGCAAATGATATAAAAGGAAAGAGGACATTTCCAAGGTTATCTGTATTTTGAAGTTTGTTTGTTTTTCTTATGGAGGACAACAAGTTTAAAACGATAGGCTTATCAACACAAGGTTTATATAATTAAACACCAAGAAGGTGCTTGATGAAATAAGGACAATCTGACCCCAAAACTGAATGGGTGAGGATGCAAAGTAAGGGCAGATTCTTTTGGCTTTATAGCTATTTTTGGATCTCATTCATTACTTCATTATAAGTTGGGCACTTCTGGATTGCCCAAAAAGGACAAGAAGCCACAGATTAGCATAAAATTTCATATGCTAATAGACATATCTAAATGCAAATTTAGACCTAGTGATTATAATTTAAATAAAGAGTATAATCTCCTTCACATTGAGCTCAACATTTAGTGACTACATGGACATATCCATGCGCTTTTTCTTGGCAACAGTGCAGAAATGATTTGTTTGCTATTGCTGCCTTTTTTATTTATTGATTTGTCAAATTTTTATACTGCCCGACTCCCAAACAACTTCAGGCAATTTCACAAGATTAAAAAGAAAACATTATATAGAAAAAGGATGTACGACATCATAAAAGAACATAGTAATAATCTGAGGGAGCAACATAACATATTTGCAGTTTGGCCTACAGTCCTGGGATTTGTTGATGGTCTCCCTCTAATTAAGATGAATTTATATTATTAAGCAAATTTATGTGATCACCCATCTACAGAACAATTTTGTGTTATATTGCTTAGTTTCTAAGAGGAGATCACTTTAACAAACACTGTCACATGCTTTGAGTAGAGAGATTTTTCTCACATTCACCCACAGCTTGCTGAAATTGTTCATGAAATGCTGACTTCAAGGTCTCTTTTATCAGTTCTAATGATTGGAAAATACAAGTTCAAGTACAAGACTGATTCCAATAGAAGAGAATATTTGTAACTGAATTGAACTGTGGGATCCTTGTTGTTCTCTATTTTCTTGAGACATTTCATTACCCAACTAGGTAACATCATCAGTGATTGAAGGGAGCAGGGTTTGGTCTCTGTTTATATTCAAGTGGCTTGCCCAGTCAGTGTTGGTGAGAGTGTTCTTTTCTTCTTGGCAATTCCTTAATTAGGCTGTTGGTTGATTGAGGTATGGTTTACTGCTTGATTGTAGCAGTTATTGGTTTAGTATTAATGAACATTAAGAATACTCCCCTAACACTGTCAGGGCAAACCAAACTCCACTCCCTTCTGGCACTTATGATATTACCAAGTTGAGTAATGAAACATTTGCAAGAAAACAACCAAGCTCAGAGAGCAACAAGGATCCCACTCAGGACCGATTATCTATGTATTTTTTATCTCTCTCTTTCTTTCATCTACCAAGAAAGAAAGAAAGAGAGAGAGAGAGAGAGAGAGAGAGAGAGAGAGAGAGAGAGAGAGAGAGATTTTATCCTACCAACAATCCTTTGAGATAGCTTGAACTGAAAGAAAATGACTGGCATAAAACCAATGTCAGTTCTTTGGTTAGGAGTCTGAACTGAAACTGATTTCGCCCCCTGTTTTTATCTAAGTGTGAACCTCACAACTTTCTCTTTGCTGGGTTTTATAAAGAAAAGGAGTTCTGGTACAAGATTTGCAGGAAATGAACTTCATTTTCAATTTAGGATCAATATATCAATTGAATTAATGTATAGGGATGAGATTTTCTGAGCAGCCCCCCCCCTCAATGACATGGCTGTAACTGGCTGTTCTCAGAATGATCACCTAAACATTCATCGGTCCAAGAAGAAATTTTCTGCAGTTGAATGAAAACTTGAATCTTCCTGATGCTGATCTGAGACTCTGATTACTACTCCACACTAGGTTTCTGAAGAATAGAATGCAGAATAACAGAGAGGGAAGGGACCTTCTAGGGTTTGGACTAGATCTTCTAGTCCAAACCTCCTCAAGCAGGAGGCTCTATACCATTTCAGACAAATGGCTGTCCAATCTCTTCTTAAAAAACCTCCGGTGACTGAGCATCCACAACTTCTGAAAGCAAGCTACTCCACTAATTAATTGCTCTGTTAATACATTTCTCCTTATTTCTAGGTTGGCTCTCTCCTTGATTGGTTTCCATCCTTTCCCTCAGGTATTTGAGAGAATAGGTCAACTATCTATTCTCTGTGATAGCTCCTCAAATATTGGAAGAGAACACATTATTACAGAGTGAGAAGCAAAAGTAGATAAGCATGAACTCTTTAAAATTAATGAATGTTTTATGTCCGTTGTCAGGACCAACATAACTTCTGGGTGTTAGGAAATTTGGGGAGTGTCAGCAGTAGAGGGTATTGTAATATTCCCTTCAAAAATCCTAGCTGTGCTCTAAATGCTCTAAATGGCATCTGCTGATGGAGGCTATTTCCCATCAAACTCTTAGTGGGATCCAATTGGGAGAAAAATCAATCATATAGAGTTAGATTTCTTGCCAGGTTGCAATTAAATCTGCAAGTTTCATTGCAGGGAGCAAAATGAAACTTGAGAAGATTATCCCAGTGTTCTGTTCATTTCAATTTTCAATTGTTTTCCACTTATTTTAATATCTCACCATGTGAATATTTGATTAACTGAAGCATCCAGAGGCAAAAAAGTAATCAAGCAAAACATATTCAAATATACATGACCACGACATAAATGAGGTAAAATGACCTTTTTGACTAAGATATTAAATTAGATTTATAGCTGGCTTTATTGAAAAGCAGAGAGTGTGCTGTTTTCATATTATCATTGTTTCACATGTGTCAGTGTGTTAGACACCTTCAGGTACTGAATATACCAACTTCATTGAGTAGACTGCAGTTGTTTTTGCAGACTCAGCTATCCATCCCTCCTATTATAAGAATACTCTAGAACACGGGTCGGCAACCTGCGGCTCTGGAGCCGCATGCGGCTCTTTGAGCCTTCCCCTGTGGCTCCCAGCCTCCTCTGCCTTTGCAGAGAGACAGAGACAGAGAGAGGCAATTGCACTTCCCTGCTTCTCTCTCCCTCTCTCTCTCTCTCTTTCTCTCTCTCTCTCTCTCTCTCTGTGTGTGTGTGTGTATGTGTAAAAGAGAGTGCACTCACAGTGTTCTCCGAGGAGCTGAAAAGCTTACTGGGCAGAGCTCCTCCCTTTGCTGCGTTTCTGCAGGAAGCAGGAAGGGCAGGAGAGAGCTAGCTAGCCCAGCTAGGCTGACTCAGGAATTCTGGGAGTTGAAGTCCATGAGTCATAAAAGAGATGAGGTTGCTTACCCCTGAGCTTGTTGGACAACAGCTTGAAGCTTGCCAGGTGAGCAGCAGATAGGAGGGGGGGAGAAAGAGAGGGAGAGAAAGAGAGAGCGGGAGGGAGGGAGGGAGAGAGAGACAGAGAGAGAGAGAGAAAGAGAGTGGGGGAAGAGGAGTGGCGGACCAAGAGCAGATAGAGAGGGAGAGAGAGAGGGAGAGAGAGAGACACTTTTGACATCTAAAATGAAGATAACACTGCATATATCCTTTTTTACCTTTGTGTGTATGTAATTTTATTCTCTTAAAGCATTCTCTTGGTGATCATTTTTTAATAGCATGGATATTCCCAAAAGTCATATTTTTATTTTTATTTTTAATGTGTGTGTGTGTGTATACACACACACACACACACACACATACATACACACACACATATACACACACACACATACACACACACACCTATAATAAATCTTCATTTTAGATATCAAAAGGGTTTTGCGGCTCCCAGTGTTTTGTTTTTGGTGGGAAACGCGTCCAAGTGGCTCTTTGAGTGTTTTGGGTTGCCTACCCCTGCTCTAGAATACTATAAAATACTATTACAGAGTATTAACAACTTATTTGAGGATACCTGCCCATCCCACTAAATTAGATAGGGTGGTCGAACTCCAGATCCCATCCCATAAATATTGACATTTAATGGGACCTAGGAAGCATGGCTTCCTGCCTTATGGATTACACTGATGATCCAGCAGGTCATTATCTTTTTAGCTTTCAATAATAAAATAATACTTGGTACATCAGAGCCACCATTCCCTTAATCTACAGGCCAAACATATCTAGGAACAATGCAATTTTGACTTGTTTTCAAAATATCTCTAAAGTGGGGCAATCTATACTTCTGAGAGCAGACTGCTCCATAAACAGAGGCTACTACCAAGAAGACATCTTGACTGGTCCACATTCCATGAACATTTCAAGGCAGGAAAAACCCACAGTAAGAAGTAGTGTAAGATCAGAAGACATGGCCCACCAAGAATTGGACATGACTGTATGGATAACATCATCATAAAATGATTGGGCCAGAGGAGTAGATTCAGTTTTGGCAAAGTATTGTCTGACTTATCCCATTCCTGTGTTATAAAGGGCTTTATAGGTGCCAACTTTGCTCAGATCCAAACTGTGTTTTTCCTGAACTGGGAAGCCTTGACTACACTTGTTCACTTGCCCTTAGTCACTTTCAGCTTGGATTATTACATGTGGCTGCTGTTGAAGATTATTTGGAAGTTACAGCTAGTCCAGAATACAGTAGCCTACCCAGTATTGAATGTTTCCAGTTTTCCCACATTAGACCTCTATTATGTCAGCATCACTAGCTCTAAGTTTCTTTCCACATGCAATTTAAAGTTCTGTTATCAGCTTTAAAATCCCATATGGCTCAGTACTTGGTTGGCTAAGAATTTCTGTCCATCTGATTAAATCAGATAGAATGCCCTAGATTCCTCTCTTTAAATCCTGCCACCTAATGGAACCTCAGAAGCATGCCTTTTCCATGGTTGTCCCTACCTTATGCCACACTCTCTCTCCTCCCCTAGGCAATCTGAAGGCCCCCATCCTTTCAGCTTTTTGGAAAGCCATTAAGACTTGGCTTTTTACTCAGGCACTGAGACTGAATTGTATAAATGAGTATGGAATGAGTATAGTATGGAATGAAGGTAACTGAAACTTGGAGATGGGTTTGGCTAGTCTAAAGAAAAGAAGAAATAGGGGAGACATGATAGCAGTGTTCCAGTATCTGAAGAGCTGCCACAAGGCAGAAGAGGTCAGGTTGTTCTCCATAGACCAGAGGGAAGGACGAGAAACAATGGTTGGAAACTGATCAAAGAGAGAAGCAACTTGGAATTGAGGAGAAACTTCCTGACAGGACAGTCAACCAGTGGAACAGCTTACCCCCAGAAATCGTGGGTGCTCCATCACTGAAGATTTTTAAAAGGAGACTGGACATTCACCTGTCTGAGATGGTATAGGTTCTGCTTGAGCAGGAGGCTGGACTAGACTTCCAAAGTCCTTTCCAGTTCTATTCTATTCTATTCTATTCTATTCTATTCTATTCTATTCTATTCTATTCTATTCTATTCTACTGTACTCTATTATGTTACGTTCCGTTACATTACATTACATTACATTACATTATATAGGAGCCAGGTTTTTGTTTAATTGTTTGTTTTATAGTTATGTTTTATAGTTATTGGGTTTTATTGCTGTCCTGAGCCACCCTGGGTTGGTTTTTTTTTTTGCCTTACAAGTATTTTAACTAAATAAAATAAAAGAGGCTCATTAATCTGAGCCTTTATTGGCAACCATTGCTGGTTCAAATGACTCAAAGTCTCATAGCTACTCTACTTTGACAAGTATCTGGGGCAAGGGAGAGGTGGTTGTTGCTTTGTGAGTCTAAGTTGGATTCCATTACTACTGAATCAAATACTGCAGTGTTCCCAGTGTTCCAGGCAGTTCTCAGAAATCCTCAGGCAGAAGGACGATGACTGAGAATTCTGGGAGTTGAAGTCCTTACCTCAGGAAATGGTGGGACACCCTGAAATAATGCCATTGACATTTTGCATAGGCTTATGCTCTGTGGTTGGATTTGTACCCCAGCTCTGCAATTCTGAAGTTCTGCAATCAGGGGAGTGTAAATTAGTAGTAGAGCACGAGTTTTTTTTATATATATATAGAGGCACCAGGTTCAAGCTTTTGCAACCAAAATCCTGATGTTAAAGTTCACGCTCTGTTGAAGAACCTAGAAAACTGTTGCCAGGTAGACAATACTGGAGGACTAGATGAGTCAAAGCTGAGTTAGATGACCAAAATTGATCTTTCACTTCAACTTTGCCTGGCCAAATGCCTTGAAGTTTAAAAATTAAAGGGCTACAAACACACCGATTTGCATAAAATGTCTTTTTCTGTTTCCATTTTTTATATAAATTATGTCACTAAAGGGTTTTTATTTTTGTAATCAAAGTATTCTGATGCAAAAATAATACAACCTTCTGACCGACCGTAGCATTCTTTCCTTTAGGATGAGGGTTTTTGTTTTTTTTTTCATTTCACTGCATCTTCCTGGCTTCATAAAACTCATATTGCTTTGGAGACATCAGTAATAATGAAGAATCGGGCTTCATAACAAATCCTTGTTGCACAAGTTTTTTTTTTTTGTGAGATATATAAAAATACTTTGCTTTGGGATAAAAAAGAAAGAGTCAGGATCTTTTCGTGATTAAAGAAAAATGTGGTAAAGATTTTTTAAAAGTCAGTTTTCTTTTCAGTATTGAACATCAGTTTGGTTATTGTTGTTCCTGTTATTGTTCCAATCATGTGTGCGCCACTTCTTAGAGGCAAAAAGTTGTTTAAATTAGACAGACGTTGATTGCCATATATAAATCCATCACCAACTGCAACATTTTTATCCTGTTTTGTTTTTACTTTATTTTTATATATGTGTTTTTAATTGTAACCCTAATCTATGACTAATAAAAATAGTCTCTCTCTTTCTCTCTCTCTCTCTCTCTCTCTCTCTCATACAAACACACACCCCTTAGAAATGACTAGAAATGAATAATCTTTCCTCTTTTTTAAAGCTTTCTTTTGCTGAACACTTTGCCACCATTTCAAAAAGATGGAAGTGTTCTGTCCCTATGCTAGCTTGAGTTATTGTGATTGTGAAATTATCATCCTGCTTTCTAAATCCAGTTACCATACTTGGGGTTGTCCATATCTGTTGGATTTCAATTTCAAACATTCCTGGCCAACATGGCTTCTGGACCTTAGATCTTCATTTATCTTTTTATTTACTTGTTATTTATACAAGTAGTCCTCGACTTACAACAGTTCATTTAGTGACCATTCAAAGTTACAACAGCACTGAAATAAGTGACTTATGACTGTTTACAGCCGTTGCAGCATCCCCTGATCAAAATTCAGACACTTGGCAACTGACTCATATTTATGACAGTTGCAGTGTTCTGGGTTATGACCTTTTGACAAGCAAAGTCATTGGGAAGGTCAAATTCACTTAACAACCATATTACTTAATAACTGCAGTGATTCACTTAACAACTGTGGCAAGAAAGATTGTAAAATTGGGCAAAATTGGCTTAAATGTTACGCTTAGTAACCAAAAATGCGGGCTCTATTGTGGTCGTAAGTTAAGGGCTACCTGTATTATGTTTTATATAATAATGACATAAACAATATTATTTATTATATTGTTATTTATAGTAGATTTCTTATTTATATTAGATTCAATAACTGTGTGGATTTAAGTATGATCACCCAATGGAAAATGAATAGCTTTCTTACCCCAAGTTAACTTTTGTCTGAAGCTATCCTATTGTTTGCTGAAAACTTTTGCTAGCATCTACCTCCCTCCCCCCCCTCTCTTTGGTGTATACCAAATATTTCAGTCACCTTCTGTGCCTCTGAAGCTTAGATGCTAGTTTTAGAACAGTTTCGCTGATTCCTAGCCCTGAGTCACTTTCATTGACATTTGTTGTACATTCTCAGGCTCTGCAATATGCTTCCGATAATTCGCCTGCCAAAACTGAAAACAGGGTTTCAAATGTGATCTCGTTAGTGATTTAAAAAAAAAAAGAGCATGCGAAAGGGCATCTAAACTTTGCAAGTGTTAAAGCTACTGTTCTTGTGGAAATGCCACAAGACGGAGACCTTGTTGCAAAGTGCCTAAGTGTGAGTAACATACTTTTATGGCATTTCTCGACTTGTTTTGATTAAAGTATCTCAGATACTTTAAAAAAAGAACAGAAATCTTAGACATTAGGCCTGAACATCTAGATATATTATGAAGCACCCAGCCAAATAGTCCATCCACTGTGCATGTAGGCATGATACAGTGTGTGTTTTTTAATCCATTTTATTTTTCTTCTAAGCACACATTAAAATCAGGAAGTTTTCTTAGAGGCACAGAAGCTGTTTTATCTAGCTTGTAAGAACAGAACAACTTGGTTAAATGAGTAGTCTGCCTAGATCTGTATTGTCCAGATTGGTAGGCAAAAGCTGTCCAAAATTTCAGCAGGAGTCCTTTTCATCCCTCTCCAACCAAGAGATGTGGGCAGTTGTAATTTGGGCCATCTGCAGGCAGAATGGAAGCTTCTGTCATATAAACTTGATCCCTTCCATTCTGCTTCGAAGCTAAAACCGAAATACTATTTTCAAAAGATTAAAAAGTAGGAAAATCTCAAAACTATAAAGGACATGACTCTTTCAAACAATCCAGAAAAGAGAATTTCTTCAAATACATATTCCTGTTTTTGTGGACTTCAACTCCCAGAATTCCTTAGCCAGCTTTGCTGGGAGTTGAAGTCCACAAGTCTTAAAGTTGCCAAGGTTGAGGACCCTGTATTATGGTTATAGTTTCCTGCCCTCTGTTCTAATCAGCTCCATAAAGTAACCTAAGAAGACCAAGAAACCAATGACATATAGGTCTATAACTATTTTAATGGAACATCTAGTGACAGAATCATTCTGAGTGAACTTCCCCCTCCCTCACTTAATTTTCATGGGAATCAGGGATATTTCCCCCCCCCCCAATTAATTGGTTAAAAGGGACTCAAACTCTGCGTGTCTGACAATTGCCTTGATAGTGATTTTTCTTCCCTTTCCAGACTACTCCCTATGTCCTCTAAAGTTCCTTTGAATTGCCTTCTCTGGAACATAGTAGGATACAGTCCTCAACTAACAACTAACAACTAACAGTTCATTTTGTGACTGTTCAAAGTTACAATGGCCCTGAAAAAAAATGACTTGTGACCGCTTTTCACACAATTGTTGCAGTATCTCTGTGGTCACATGATCAAAATTTGGATGTTTGGCTGTTGACTCATATTTATGATGATGGCAGTGTCTTGGGGTCATGTGACCTTCTCATTAGCAAAGTCAATGGGAAAGGCAGGTTGATTTGACAAACATGTTACTAACTTAACAGCTGCAGTGTTTCACTTAACAACTGTGGCAAGAAAAGTCGTAAAATGGGGCAAAATTCACTTAACAAATGCCTGACTTAGCAACAGAAATTTTGGGCTCAACTGTGGTCGTAAGTCAGGGAATACCTGTAGTATGTAAGTTAGATTGGATTTATGTCTCCGGAGTTGAGGGACAACCTGCTGACTCCAAGACCCCTAAACTTACACTACTGGTCCCCCTTGCCAGGATTAGTAGTAATTGAGATTAAGCAGCATCAATAGAGCTACACTTTGCTCACTTCTGATTAGTTGATACCCCACCATTCTTAATTTGAGATACTCCAGTTGTAGCCCTGAGCATACTTAGACCCGTTTTGTTTCTGTAAGGTGATAGCTATTATTATATATCTTAGACCAAGGATAAAGAATGCAAGATTGTGCAGTACTAGCAGTTTCCTCACCTTCCATCCTGACTGGCTGCTGAAAATGTGGAACATATGGAATGAGGACTTTAGATCAAGAGAGGACAATATTATATTTTCAATGTTTATCATGAT
Source organism: Crotalus tigris (assembly GCF_016545835.1). NCBI lineage: Eukaryota > Metazoa > Chordata > Lepidosauria > Squamata > Viperidae > Crotalus > Crotalus tigris. The sequence continues at coordinate 5,427,698 of NW_024096467.1, forward strand.
TAGCCAGCATGGGTAATAATGAGAGATGATCATAAAAGATGATGCAGAAGGTTCTCATTGGCGCATATCAGGATCTCTGCCTTGATGAACCAGTTTGCTTTTCTTCATGCCATCATACTTTTCAAGGACTTTACAAAGATATTTCAATCCTATCAATGTGACTGAAAAAGCAAGTATAGAATAGAGAATAAAATCTAGAACTCAGGGTTAAACTCTTCTTGTATAATGGAGCTTCCAGGATGAGATTGGGTCAGTCATTTTCTCTCAACCCTACTCCATTTCATAGGAATATGAAATTATGCCATCTATTTTTTTACTAGTAAGAATATTTTGACTGTGCAAAATGTAAAAAATGAATACATGAAATAATCCTGAACATTTTACAGAAAGGTTAAAATCATACTGTGTTTGTCATTAAAGTGTTATTCAGATGCTCCAAAAGAGAATCTATGAAGAGACAGTAAAAAACTTCATTGGAGTCCCATTTCTCTGGCTTCAGCTTCCTATGTTCATATGGGAAATCCAAATTACTTTATCAGAGTCCTGTTTGTCTGCTGTCAGCCTTCCTATGGCAGCGCAGAGCTGTGGTGGCGCAGCTGTTAGGATGCAGTATTGCAGGCTAACTCTGCCCACCGCCTGGAGTTCGATCCTGATGGACTCCAGGTTGACTCAGCCTTCCATCCTTTCGAGGTCAGTAAAATGAAATTGTTGGGGGCAAAATGCTGACTGACTCTGTAAACCACTTAGAGAGGGCTGTGAAGCACTGTGAAGTGGTACATAAGTTCAAGCCAGTGGTGGGATTCAGCCAGTTCACACCGGTTCAGCAGAACCAATACCTAATTTTTTTGTTGAGTTTGGCAAACCGGTTATGATAAATCTGTGCAAGCCTCCCCTGCGCCTCTCTCTGCCAATCCTGGTATCCCTCTGCCAGCACTCCGTTGCCGCCATTGCACTTCCTTGCATACAATTTCTTGCTGCCCTGCATCAGCCGGCATCTCCCTTCTCCGTTCTGGAAATGGCAGACATGTTTTCTGCTGCTTTCCTCCTGGCAGAAGGAAGAAGGAAAGGAAGGATGCTTTATATGGAAGGATGGTAGCTACCGGTATTATTTTTGTAAGAAGCTGAATGTCTGCTCTCGATTTTAAGGCAGAAAAGCGAAGGAGCGGGGGCAATTTCAAAGGGCCTCATGGAGAAAAAGAGCAAAGCTCTTCTGTTTGCCATCTGAAGCAGGTGCCGAGGCTAAACCTGGGGGAAATGGAACTGCTCCTCAAGGGCTTTGCAGAGCCATCAGAGAAGGGGAGCCTGGCCTTCCTGGAGTAGTTTTCCTGGAGCTTAGCGTCCTTCTATATGAAGCATCTTTCCTTTCCTCCTTCCTTCTATGGGAAGGAGCAGGAGGGAGGGAGGGAGGGAGGGAGGGAGGGAGGGAGGGAGGAAGGAAGGAAGGAAGGAAGGAAGGAAGGAAGGAAGGAAGGAAGGAAGGAAGGAAGGAAGGAAGGAAGGACACCCGGGGAGGCAAAAGAAGCTACCATAAACCACCTTTCTCCCTTTCTCTCTTTCTTGGCTGGGAAGAAGGCAGCCCACATGGGCTGCTGCTTTGTGCAAGCAGGTGCACTGTAGTGGCGACAGAGGGCTGGTGGAGAAATACCAGGGCTGGCGGAGGGAGCCTGCAGGAGAGGCTTGCACACACACACACACCCGTTATGGTGCAAGCCATGGGAGAGTTGGCGGAAGAGGAGGAGGTGGCAGCTGCGTCGTTGAACTGGTGGGAGGATGTAGTAGGCAGGTGCGGGGCACATGGGATCGCTCCTCCCCCATCCTAGCTTGGTTTTTACGCATGCATCTCTTAAAGGGTTCTGTGATTTCAGAGAGAACTGGTTATTAAATTATTTGAATCCCACCACTGGTTTAAGCGCTATTGCTATGTTCATTGGGAAAATCTGCAGTGAGAACATTAATGCTTTCAAAGGAACATGACTGCAAGGTTTTGTGTCATCAGAGTCCAGATCACATAGAGATCATTAGGTTCTGCCAGAGAGGGCTATAATCCCACTCCAAACGTTCACAATGAGCTCACAGGAATGGTGGTATGTAAAGGCAGAATCAAAGAAAGTCTTCTGAGGTTTATTGTTTGGAATTCTCCAAAGAAGACTAAATGCACACAAGCTAACATTTTCTATAGCAAGGAAACATGATCCAAGTACTAAAATGCTGAAGGGTAAAAGAAAAATAGAGCTACATGATAATTTAGTGGCGTTGTACCACTGACTGCCTTGTTTTTTTTAAAAAAAGTGACCAGAGAACAAATGAGTGTAACCTCATAAAAATTCTATATTTCTCTTTCATGAATAGATCAATCATTACTATTGGCCAGCACAGAAACAAAATCCATAACACATTTTTATTAGTCACCTTAATGTGGCTTCGAATCATTAAAAAGAGGAGAAAAGAACAGATTTCAAAACGTTGGAAAGAGTCCAGTTTTTCTTATACTGATGCTAATTAAGCTGCTGACTAATTTACTTGCTGCTTAGCCACAAAAATAACGAGGCAGAGGAAGGGGGGTAGAAAAGGTTGTAGCTTTTGCTGCAATGATGCTTATAGTCCTCCAGCTGCACATTTTTGTTCTGTTTCTTTTGCTTTCTCTCATTGCAAGAAAAAAAAATGTGAACACAATCCAGCCACGTTTTTAAATTCCATTTATTTTAGGTGTAGAAGAGAGGCCACCAAATGATCCATTTTCTTTCTCATGTCTTTAAAACTAAATGCTTAGTATTATTTATAGTTTTCCCAATTTTGAGTCCTAAACTCTGAAGTGTGTTTTGTAATTGTTAATATTATAATGACTATTCTGTAAAATTAATATATACAATTAATATACACAAAAGTAATATATAAAATTAATGTATTGGAGCAGGACTGGTTAGAGCCATGCTCAAGTTTATTCTCCAGCCATGAAAACTCAGTGGAGATAGTTTAGGCAAGTCACTTTCTCCAATTTACTTCAAGGGTTGCACTTTTGGGGGAAATTGGAGATGTTGAAAAAAATTGGAGGAAAAATGTATTGTGGCATTGTCCTTATAATTCATCCTTATGTCATTTCCAGTAGAATTTGAAGGAATCTAACTTTTTCCAGATGGAGGAAATCTGGAAATGCTACGAAGAATGTTGTAACTTTTCATTCTCTTTAGTGTTGGTACATCTGAGATATAGTGTCTGTGCAGATTCTCAGTCATCCAGGTCATAGTTATCCCTAACATGCTTTTTCACAAGACAACTAGACTTTCTGGGTATAAATCCTTCCATTCCCCACCATCCAGTCAGAGCTGAAGAAGCTTCTTGGATGACAAGTGGAATGTCTTCAAAGAAAAACAAGAAAGTCCAGTTGCCTCGTAAAAAAGCACCATTGGGTCTGAAATAAAGTGACCATAGAGGGGAATAAGAAATAAGAGTCTAAAGCTGGGGGGAAACTAGCATCAGGAGTAGTAGAGAAAAACTATGAAGTTGTGGTCATGAAGACAGAGAAGAATGAACTTGTAAATGACCTTATGGTATCATCTCAAGCACTAATCAGGTCTAACCTTTTGTGATTGGTTTCGTCAGCTTAGGTGCTTCTATCTAGTCTGGTAATTGAATATAAAAAGCCCTCAGTTTTAAATAATCTGTGCCAAAGCATATATATTGTTGTTCTGTATTATGATGCAACAAAAGCTGTGATCACATCTATGTAATCATAGAGGTGCATGCAGGATTTTGATTTTTATACAAGGGATTTTTATTTGCTAAATCAGAATGCACAATAATGCATAAAATTGGAATTCAGGACATCAGAAGTTGGATCAAACTATTCTTTTCAATGTTGCAATTGTACAATATTTTTATTTGATACACTAAATGAAGAGCAGGGATATATCAAAATCCATCTATTTATTTTTGCTAATTTTGAACACTCAATCTCATGAAAACATACCCTAAATGCTCTCATTTTAAAACCTTTCTTCATTAGTGTTCCGTGAATTTGGGTTGACGTTTAGTTTTGCTTTGTACTTTTGATTAATGAAATCTTCAAACAACATTGCACAATAAGTCCGATTTTAGAACAGTATTGACCTACTGTGATCTAATGTCAGGGTGTTTTGACTTTCATACTTTTTATAGGAACACAATTCCCTGTCATCTCCTCTTATTTTTATTTATTTATGTATTGCTGGAATGCAGTGTTCAAAATGTACAGTGGGGGTGCCATTCAGCTAAATTGGCATGACAGGAAAAAAGAATTTAGTTGTTGGGATTTAACACTGACACATTCTCAATAATGAATTTCTCTGAATTGAGGATAGTCTTTAATTACGCTACTTGGAAATTTTTCATTGCTGTTTCTCTTGTCACTGTTTTCCTCCTAATCATGTCTCATTTGAACTGATCACATTACTCACAAAACAGCATTGCAACTATGCTTAGGAATGCTGCCTTTGAATACATGACTTTGCTTCTTTGAAGACGTATTTCATTTCCTCTACTTTTTTCCAATTTGTAAAGTCTTCCCTTTGCATAAGCCTTCTTTTTCTTGTTTTATTTTTATTTATTTGTATCCCTCCTTTATTATATTTAACATAATTCAACAATCAATAATAATTCAATAACTTAACATAACTGGCACACCTTCATCCTCCTATTTTTTCCATAACAACAACTCTGTGAGGTGGGTTGGACTGAGAGAGAGTGACTGGTCCAAGGTCACTCAACTGGTTTTCATGGCTAAGGTGGGACTAGAACTCACCTTCTCCCACATTCTATCCTGATGGCTTAAACACTAGACCAAACTGGCTCTTGTGGGTGTGTATGTATGTAAGTACACACACACACACACACACACACACACAAATGGACAGCCAGTTTGGTCTAGTGTATAAGCCATCAAAGAATGTGGGAGACTGTGAGCTCTAGTCCCACCTTAGCCATGAAAATCAGCTGGGTAATCTTGGGCCAGCCACGTTCTCTCTGTACAGGCATATATATGTATATATACTCCTGACAACTGTCTGGACTATTTATTTAGTGCAGGGATTTGTTTTAATTTTTGTAATGTTCTCTGAATAGGTCATGTGGACTGTCGTATTTGTGGTCCTGGGATGAAAAACAAGGAAATATTAATGCAAATGTAAATTCCCATTGTTGTTTATGGTAGCAACTGTCAAAGCATTTCAAGTTTTGTTCTTATAAAACATAGAATTTGAGTTCTGACTGTTGTTCTGTCAGAGGAAGGCAAAGATATAATATTTACATGAAAAGTTTTAGATAACATAAAGTTTATGTTTTCACTATAATCGTGTTATGAACTACAGGAATCCTGCATGATGCATGCACTAGTGGTGATACATAAGACCAACTAGTTTGTTTATCAATGTATGGAGTTGAATTTATGAAATAATTTAGGGGCTAAATGAACTACTATTTTTGTTTTCATCTTGTACCTTCCTCCTGCTCTCTCAGAGAACACAGCCAACAAGAGATGACATGATAGTAGTCTCCCAATATCTATGGGATGCCACAAAGAAGAGGGAGTCAATCAGTTCTCCAAAGTACTTGAAGGCAGGACAAGAGGCAATAGATAGAAACTTATCAAAGAGAGATCCAGTCTAGAACTAAGGAGAAATTTTCTGATAGTGAGAATAATTAATAAGTGGAATGGCTTGCCTTCAGAAGAACAGAGTTGGAAGGGAACATGGCGGTTTTCTAGTGTTCTGTCATTAAGAGATTTTTAAGAAGAGATTGGACAGCCATTTGTCTGACATGGTACAGGGTCTCCTGCTTGAAAAAAGGATTGGACTATAAAACCTCCAAGGTCCGTTCAATTCTGTTATTCTGTTAATGGTGGCTGGAATTTCTGGGTTTTATCAGTTAAAAGATCTGGGAAGCGTTAGATTTTTAGAGGAGGCAAAGAATTGACAGCGTTCCTTTTTCTTTGGAATACTTTGAAATACAGTACCTAGCCAGTATTCTAATGAACAGAAAGTTTTCCTCCTGAAGAGTAATTCAGAAAGAAACAGAGTAGATTGTGTTTCCATCATAATGAATTTTGGTTTCATTTTGCTTATCTGAAAATATATTGCCAATAATTTAGTACAGTGCTGTTTCCTCTCCTCTTTGCATAATATGAGAAAGGTCCCACGTGCATTCAAACATAAGCATGTAGGCCAGGAATAAGCAACATGGGGTCATCCAAACATTTTATGTTTCAGCTTTCATAAAACCCCAATGCACATGTCTGTGGAACTTCTGTTCCAAAATATTTGCTTACCTCAGATCCAGAAGTACATGAGGTGGAGCATTACAGAAGGGAAATGTCTAAGACTACATTGTTATCATGCCAGTCTTATTTCAAGTCATGAAATAGGAATCTCTCTTTATTCCATGTTTATTCCAGACCCCAGTGGAATAGACTTTATATTCAGTGGACCAAATTGCCATGCAGATTTACCTCCTTCATAATGACATATTTATACACATATGTAATTTGCCTCATTCGTTAGTTGGTGTCTTAATGCAATTAACACACATTGGGTTGATTGATTTACTCTACAATTTACTGGATGTTTGCCAATAAAAAAAATGCCCCTCGCATTAATTTATTTTTTCACTGTCATTAGAAGCCTTTCATTTCAATTATGAGGAAATGTAAGAATACTGGCAATTTTTTTGGGCGGAAAACTGAACCAAATGAAATGTTCAGTCATCCATACTAACTAAATGCAAATATTACTTCTCTTCTTAGTTTAGAAAAGGCGATGCTATTCTTCCTTACTTTGTAACTGGTAAAAGGCCAAGAATCTGTCAGAAAAAAAATAAAATGGCAAACTACTCTTAATTCTGTAAAATTGTGGCTGATTATGGAAACTTAAAAGTGTCGTGTGAAGCAAAACTACTGTGGTTTGTAAGTCATGAGCCTTAACTGATTTGTTTAACAACAGTGGAAGAATAGGTCATAAAATCAGACACAACTCACTTAATTGCCTCGCTTAGCAATGGAAATTCTGCTGCCAATTGTGCATGTAAGTCGAGAACTTCCTGTATATGGAAAAGTTTTAGTTCTATTCATATGTTTATATATTTTATTTATTAAATTTAATGCACCCCTGTCACTACTGAGTGACTCTGAGAGGTTTTAGACATCATAAAAACACAAATATAAAAATCACTAAAGCATTGAAAACATTAACAACATTCAGCAGCTTTGAAATAATCAAGCTCTTAAGCCCAGCTTATAAATGCATTTACAAATTTTAATTAAAAAATAACAGAAGTGCACTCAATGTTTTGGCTCTAGCTTAGCTCTTGTGAAGGTGATGTGGCTTGGGGTTCTAATAGCTTCAGTTAAAACATAGAAGGTATCTGAATAAAGGCGTACTAATTTTTTCTGTGAATCCTTTGCATTCCCTGCAAATCCCTAGAGGAGTAATTCTTTAAATACAAATCTCAGAGAAATTTAAACAGTAACAACAACAATAATTGTCGATCGGGTTATGCACGAAACAGAAGATATCCCAATGGCACCATTTTGCAAGACAGATGGTTATTAATGATGTGCTTAATGATTTTATGTCTGCAGTTATTACATAATGCAATTCTTTTTACCCCATAGTGTGTTAATATAGTTTTTGTTATTAAAGGGACACCTCAGCAGATTATATGCCTAATCATAGATAGAGCAGTTAATGCTTCTTTAATCAAATCAGCTTCTTGCTGATGTAGAAAAGGACTGAGCCATCCATCCGGCACAGGAACTGTTGTTAAAAGATTAAGCAGAAACACTGAAATTCACTCAAATGTGTTTAAAAGGAAGATTTTTCTTTCTTCTACCAGTTGATGACTATGAGCATATGCCATTTTAGCTGGATCAGGATAGGAATATGCTGTGCCTCTAGTTTGATTCTTTGTCACTCAAGTCAAGTAGCATCTGTTGTGACCGATCCCTGCTTTCTAAGGTATTTAGAAAGACAGATTTCATATCACCTGCTTTTTACTTCTATTATCTGGAAATACTAGGTTTTATCTTGAATCCTGCTGAAGGCATAACTTATATTATACCACTGAGACACAGCCACTCTCATTCACTGGCAAAAAGTAGTGAAATTAAAAATGGTAGTTAGCCTAACTGGATAATTTCAACGTTAAGGTAATTATTAGGGCTGGGATTTTCAGCATGATGTGTATCAGGAGTGACTAAGCTGACATGTTGCTTGGTGCTTGCTTAGTGTCTACTTAGTGCCAACCAGGCTACAAGCTTAAAATGTGTTCAGATGGTCTGTGTTTCCAACAATGCTTCTGTACCAGGCATCAACACAGGATCTCCACAGTATCATTTAATTGTCCCAGAGTAGAGATATAAAGCTGGACATCACCAGCCTATTGATGATACCTAACCCTGAGCTCTTGGATTAACTGGATAAACTGGATCACCCAGCAGTTTAGTGTAGGTGTTAAACAGGAGAGGACAAGATAGTGAATCATTGGCAGAAAGCAGGGGCTGAGGGTGGGACCTCTCCTCTCTCATCAACACTAACTAAAACTGATCCTAAGAAGGGAAGAGAACAAGTACATCATAGTGCAGCCTACAGCCAACTCCTGAATCCCATGGTCAAGGATATTGAAGGTCCATGAGAATTTAAGAAGAGCGAGGATGGATGCACTACCCCTATTCCACTCCTGCTAGAGATCCCCCAAAAGGGTGACCAAAGCTGTTTCAGTCCCATATGAATCCAGACTGAAAGAGCTCCATATAATCCACTACATTCAGGATACTCGGAAGCTGTTGTGAGACCACCTTCCACACTGCATAAAAATTGTACAGAACAGTTGGGTCTAGTAATGGCTTTTTTGAGCAGGGAGAAACCCCACCTTTTTGTTAAGCATATCCTAATTGATTTCTCTAGTAGCCAAAAATAGTTGCCTGCATTGCAGTGACTTGAACTGAAGAAAGAAAAATAAAGCTTATTTCCAATGTTCAAACATTAATATCTTGAAGTGTGCTCCTGAAATAATGAAATGTCAGTACCTTAATTCTGAACTTCATCTATAGTCTTCCAGCACTGATTTGAATTAAGCACTTTCCTCTCTATTTTTCTTGCTTGAAAACATTTGAAACTTTCAGATGACACCAGAAATGATACGGAGGCAAAGACAAGGGAAGAGCCAAAATCCTGTTCTTTCAAACCCATGGTCTGTGCTCCTAGTCTGTACTGACCTTGAAATTCCCATAAAGAAGTTAAAATTATAGAGAGGAATGCTGCTTTTAAATGACACTTTCATTCAAAAGATGCAATTGTTACTTTATTTTAACTTTCCAGGTCTAATATGTTTTGGAACAAGTAATATTTTCTTTTTCCTACATGTCCACACTATGCTTGGGGCAAAAATAATAATCCAAACTTAATTAATATAGCTCTTCAGTTCTGTGTATGTGTTAGAGTTTAATAACATTATCCAAGAATGAGGTATCCAAGAATGAGTACATGCAGCCATGTATTTGCAGCCAAGTTGTTTAAACACAACATAAGGTCATATAATTATGTCCTTGCTCTATGTTAAAATATGTTTTGGGACAGGACGGAAAAAAAATCAAGTTGTGAGACCTTGTCTAAGAATTTGGTCAATGCTTCTTATACCACCTATTGGTGTGTGGCCTTACTTAACAAAATCATTATTTTCCCTTCACCCTGCATCGGTTTAACCCCTTCAGTCCCTTTTGATATAAACTCTGAAAGATTGCTATAAATGTCAGTTTTCTATCCTGCAAAAAGCATTGTAAAGGTGTCTTTCCTTAGTTTGGGCAAGTTTCTATTTACTATAACTGTTTTTTGAGCAAATAAACACTTACTGAAATGAGCATGCAGCAACAGATACATGCAGTTATTTTTTTAATGGTTATTGATGAAATCCATTTGTGCAGTTTCTTACGCTATTTTTTTTTAATTTAATTCCTTTTCAACAGAGTTGTTTTAAATTTATATCTAGAAAATACAAATTGTGTGTGTGTGTGTGTGTGTTTACATTTTAGCTGAGATGTATGCTTTGATTTTTGTGGGGGGGGGGGGTGGTGCAGGAAAAAAATGAAAACCAGTCTAGGTAGACAGTTCTACCTTTCTATCTATTAAATTAATCTGCACCTCTTTGTCTCTTGAGCTGATTCCAAACAATATGATACCAATAGTTCAATGTTTCTCAAACCAATTTCAGATGCTGCTGACGGCTTTGTTTCTGACACTTCATCCTTTGGCGTTCTTAGAATTGTCTCTGGCATAATAGCTGGCCTTTAAAAAAGAGTCAGAGCACTCCAATACTATGGTTTATAGTTAAGAATTTGTTGCTAGAGTCATCACTTTAAGGCAGGGGTCTTCAAACTTGGCCCTTTTATGACTTATGGACTTCAACTCCCAGAATTCCTCAGCCAGGCATGTTGGCTGAGGAATTCTGGGAGTTGAAGTCCACAAGTCATCAAAGGGCCAAGTTTGAAGACACCTGCTTTAAGGTTTAAGAAATCTGGTGCTAGATTTCAGTAGAAGAGAATATCTGTACTTGTATAGTACAGACACTATAGACACTTAACTTGTATACTTAGAATACTGCATCCATTTTTGGTCACCACATTATAAAAAAGCTGTAAGACTCTGGAAAGAGTGCAGGGAACAGTGACAAAAATGATTTGAGGGCTGGAGGTTAAAACATATGGAGAATAGTTGCAGGAATTGGGTGTGTTTGCTCAAGTGAAAAGAAGGACTGGGGAGACATGTTAACAGTTTTTGAGGGGCTGCCACAAAAAAGAGGGGATCAATCTATTCTCCAAAGCACCTGAAGGCAAGACAAGAAGCAATGGATAGAAACTAACCAAGGAGAGAAGAGCTAGAACTAGAAATTTCCTAGTAGTGAGGACAATTAACCAGTGGAATGGCTTGCCTTCAGAAGTTATGGATGCTCCATCACTGGAGACTTTTAAGAAGAGACTGGACAGTGACTTGTCTGGAATGGTATAGGGTCACCTGCTTAGCAGGGGGTTGGAATAGAAGACCTCTAAGGCCCCTTCCAACTCTGTGATTCTGTAAATTCTGTAAATTGGAAGCTTAAAAACTTCACCAAAGGAATTAAAAATAACCACATCTACTGTTTGAAGAGAAAATGAAAATAAAACACTAACTACTTGATGTAGAGGTACATGATTGTAATAGGGACTGTAATGCAAAACACGATGTTTGGCCTCTTTCTCACCATGCTATCTACCAGGGTGATAAGAATTGAGACTCTAGAAAGAATGCAGAGAAGAGCAACAAAGATGATTAGGGGACTGGAGGCTAAAACATATAAAGAATAGTTGCTGGAATTGGGTATGTCTAGTTTAATGAAGAGAAGGATGAGGGCGGACATGATAGCAGTGTTTCAATATCTCAGGGGTTGCCACAGAGAAGAGGGAGTCAAGCTATTCTCCAAAGCACCTGAAGGCAGGACAAGAAGCAATGAATGGAAACTAACCAAAGAGAGAAGCAACCTAGAACTAAGAAGAAATTTCCTGACAGAACAATTAACCAGTGGAATCACTTGCCTCCATAAGTTGTGAATGCTCCAACACTGGAATTTTTTAAGAAGAGACTGGACAACCATTTGTCTGAAATGGTATAGGGTTTCCTGCCTGAGCAGGGGGTTGGACTAGAGGATTTCCAAGGTCTCTTCCAACTCTACTATTCCGTTATTCTGATATTCTGTGATGGTTTGAACATCTGCCTCATATTTTACTCCCTCTTCCTTATTGTTTTGTTAGTCATCTTATTTAATGAAAACCACCTTCTGTGTACTCTGCCTCATGCCTTCTAAAAAAACAAACCAACCAACCCTGATTTTTCTCTCTGTTTAAGAATAGAATAAAAGGGACTTTGGAGATCCAACCCCCTGCTCAGGCAGGAAATCCTATACCATTTCAGACAAATGGTTGTCCAGTTTCTTCTTAAAAACTTCCAGTGTTGGAGCATTCATAATTTCTGGTGACAAGATATTCCACTGATTAATTGTTCTAACTGTCAGGGAAATTCTTCTTAGTTCTAGGTTGCTTCTCTCCTTGATTAGTTGTCCTGCCTTCAGGCACTTTGGAGAACAGCTTGACTCTTCTTTGTGGCAGCCCCTGAGATATTGGAACACTGCTATCATGTCACCCTTAGTCCTTTTTTTTTTTCATTAAACTAGACATACCCAATTCCAGCAATTATTCTTTATATGTTTTAGCCTCCAGTCCCCTCCTCTTTTCTGCTAACAAGAACAAATGGCATTTTTAATATATCATTCTCTGAAGAAACTTGAATACCCGTGACAGACAAGTGCTGCCTTTTCCATAATTGGCATAAACAGTTGATCCTAGCTAAGAATAATATGTTTCACTGTAGAAGGAAATGCTATACAAAACTTTATTTTATAATCTCAGCCTACATGGTCCTGGATAGTTATTTTATTCTCTGGTAGTGGAACATTTCCGAATATGGAAATTAGAAAACTCAGCCTCTAGTTAGCTGTAGGAGTTGCAGATTATTTATAGGATTGTTCATTAAATTTGACATTCTTGTTTAGATAAGAACTTGAATACTCTACAAAATTTAACTGGGTCATTCAGCTCTCAGAAAGGAAGTCTATCCTAGCAGAGCATAGATTAGACTAATAATATGGGAATTCCTTGCCTATAAGCATTTTATTTGAGAAGTAGGCAGTACATGTTATGTGCATCGTTTGGATCCAGAGTTTAGGTTAATTAAAAGGTTTTGCTCCATTTGAAAATCTATTAAATATTTTGGGCAAATCTCAGCCAGCATGGGTGAAAATGAATGGGAATTCCAAGAAGTTTGGAGAGATGTGAGATTGTTAAGGGATTATGGTAGTGGGAAGTAGTGGTTTAAAGACATTCAATCTCCATATAGGTAGTCCTTGACTTACAACAGTTCATTTAGTGACTGTTTGAAGTTACAGCAGCTCGGGAAAAAAGTGACTTGTAACTGTTTTTCATGCTTATGGCCATTGCAGCATCCCCATGGTCTTGTGATCAAAATTTAGACCCTTGGCAACTGACTTATATTTATGACAGCTGCAGTGTCCCATGGTCATGTGATCACCTTTTGCAATCTTCTGACAAGCAAAGTCAATGGGGAAGCCAGATTCACTTAACAACTGTGACTAGAAAGGTCATAAAATGGGGCAAAACTCACTTAACAAATGTTACAACAACAGAAACTTTGGGCTCAATTGTGATCATAAGTTGAGGACTACCTATACTGGGATCCCAATTCCCACAGTTCTATAGATATGTGTATGCATATGTTCATGTGTATTTCATTCATTCATTCAAGCATTCTCAAGGAAATTCAAAGCAAATCATAGAATGTATTAAGACTTGACTATATTTTGAATGAAAGCTTATTTAAAGACAATGGATTTCAATGGTTTTGTTTCATGTATGTTAAATCTCAATCATACTGACCTTGTTCAAACTCTTTGTTTAGTCCTGATAGATTCCAAAACCTTCAGTTAGTAATAAAGCACAATTATTATTTCTGAAAGGTTCCAGATTGTATAAATTAGGAATCTTTTCCATAAGTTGGGAAAGATTCCTGTCCAAAAGCTTAAAGCTCTATGACTGATCAGTACTAAGTTTGATCATCCTGTGAAATGCCCTTCTTTGTTATAATACTGCTTTTAACAATAAGTTCCATTTTTCAGGAAAGGTCTTGAAAAATGAAGATTTTTCACCTCAGACACTTAGGAAACATGTAAATGGAAGTAACCAGTTATCTTTTTCAAGCAAGTGTATGAGATGTTGACACGATATACAAAGCCATTGTGGGAAGAATCCATAGAAAGAAATATTTTGGGAAATATTAAAAAGGCAGAATATATTTCTGCAAAGGAGTAATGGAGAAGATCTTTAAAAGGTAGAAACTTTTCCTTTCCCCCATCCAGAAAAGTCAGCAGAAACCAGCTTTTAGAAATGCAGATGTAATAATCCATTCAGGAAGGTTGGAGCCAGGAAGCTAGAAGAAACTGATGAGATTAGGAAGACAAAGACCTCTAAAATCTACATACCCCACCCAAATTCTAAAAGACATGACCTTTGGGGACATAATAGGATTAACCCACCAATACCAAAAGGGCACACTCAGGCTCGGGTCAAAGTACATGACACAGGAAATACAAACCCTCAAACAGGAACAGGAAACAAGCTCAAAAGCCCCAGAAGATATAAAAACCCACCACTCCCAGCAATATGTGGTCAGCCTTCCCAGAGCCATCTTTCTGTCTGGCTCTCCTCTTCAATAAACTGCAACCTTCTTTCTAAAGCAGTCACCATTTTTTTTATTCCTGGCTTGGACTGGACCCTGATGGAGACTTTTCTTTCAACACCATCATTCATGTTTTAGACTCTTCTTGTTCTTTCATAAACTGTGCCTGCTATGTTAAAACAATACACACACAACTATCTCTGTGGCGTGTGTGTGTGTGTGTGTGTGTGTGTGTGTGTGTGTGTGTAAACTTGGAGTGGAGCAAGCATACTAAAATAATGCTATTACAGCAAGCAATTAGTTTAATTAGCTCTGATTATGGGTTGGAATTCTCAGGCAAGTGGGAGGAAAAAGTAGTAACTTAGAGAGCTAAATTCATTTGCAAATTTAACTCTCTCTACAGAGCTGCCACCTGCATTAGGTTAGGTACATCCCAGCTCAGTAATAAAGCAAGACATTAGGAAAAGGAAAATTAACAGAGTTGCCCTTAAGACATATAAATTAGCTTTTTAGTACCATGCAATAGGTGGGTGTGTGTTTCTTTTAAATAAGCTTGCCAAATTCCCACTGTATAGTTGATCTTGTCACACATTGTATACTTAATATGCACAAGATTACATCTATGTATAAATGAATAGGATAACCCGATCAAGAAACTACGAACTCAGATAAACAAACTAACTGTTAACTACAGCCTAATCAAGGAACCACTAAGAACATTTTCACCAACATTGACAGGGAAGCCACTTGCATATAAATAAAATAGAAAATCCCAATTCCCTTCTAGCACTGATGATGTAACTTACAGTAGTTGGCTAATGAAACATCTACAAGAAAACAACCAAGTTTAGAGAGCACCAAGGCCCCCTTAGAATATGATATGGTTTGAAAGATAAGAAATAGTGCAGGCACACACACACACACACACACACACACACACACAAAACATGCACACAGAGAGAAACTTTTACAATAGAAGGGCAGAACAAAATAAAACAGCTTCATTTGAACTCAATTTTTGCTAACTTCATGAGCATTTCAATATTGTTTACCTTGCAATTGCATGAAAATATTTTGTCATTATTTCTTCATGAATGCCAATTTCCTTTTGTGGAAAGAGCCTTCTATTTTTCCATTTCTTCTTAACTATGTTTAAAAATTTATTTCTATGCATTGACTTCACTTATTGTCACCTTTATTGAAAAAGTCTAAAGAAATTTAGCATTGTAGAACTTCCGTGTATTCTGAATGTAGCAATGCACTGCACATGTCTTCTTGTTGGGTAGATGTGCACTACAAAATGTTTGCTTGTCAGGTAACCCCTAATTTCGAGATCCTAGCTTATGTAGAATAGAAGCAGCACATATGGGATAAAATTAGGCTTTGGTTATACTTGTGACATGAACACTTACATGTTTCTTTACTATTCTTTATTTTTATGAGGAACTATTCCATGGACCATGGATACAACTAAGGCTGGTAATCTAGTCTAATCTGTTCTTTCTAAAAAAACATTAAGTTATAGTTTCATTTCAGCAAAGTCATAATGTGCAGTGAAGTTTAAACTTCATGGAGTTATTTGGTGTTGACGATGGCATATGGAAGGTTGTGCTTTGTAATGTAAAGAACATAAGTTAATTAATGAAATGACAAAAGAAGGAAGGAAGGAAGGAAGGAAGGAAGGAAGGAAGGAAGGAAGGAAGGAAGGAAGGAAGGAAGGAAGGACTGGAGATCCGCTATTCATCCACTCCCAGTCGTCTCTCCCCACCCCCTCATTCATCTTAGTTTGCCTCTGTATTGCCACGCTATCTAGCGTGTGTGCTTCAAGCTCTGTTCTTCTATTTGCCAGCCTTGTTGTATTCCTTGCCTGTGTGTAAACTCCTGGGGGTTTGTCGTCTCGTTGTTCCTGTTTCTTATCACCCCCCCTTCTCTCTCTCACTAACGGGTAAGCTCCTGTGTGTGTTAATGGGTTGCTAACCGGGTGTGTCTTTGGAGTGGCTCCACTACTTGTTACCCTCATTGCCCCCTCGGTACATATATGAGAGCGCAGGAGGTACCCATCCCATTTGCACTTGCTATTACTTGCCTGTTCTCCCGTTAATCGGGACGACTGGGAGCGATGAACAGCGGATCTCCAGGCACCCACCCACACACAAAGAAAACAACAGCAATTGGAGAGGAGAGGACAACTTTAGAAATGGCCCCTTTAAGAACTACACAGCCGATGCTAATGAGCGGACCAATGACCCGATCCAGGGTCAAAGCGCAGAGGCAACCAGCCACATAAAAATCGACTCCCGGATCCAGCATTTTATACCCTGACGATGTCGGTAGTGTGGCCGACGAAAGCTTGGTTTTGTACATTAAATATTTGTGTTTATGATTTTATCTTGGTGATCACCTTATTTTATTTCACATTATGTGTATACCCGGGATTCATGTTTCTAATACTATTAAGGACAATATATATATTTAAATACGTACATAAATTTGCCATGTATATGCATGGACAGATATGTTTAAACAACTTGACTGATATTTTTTTTTCCAAAACTCAATGCATATAAACTTTCTCCATATATATATATATATATATATATGGAGAAAGTTTATATGCACTGAATTTTGAAAAAAAAAATATCAGTCAAGTTGTTTAAACATATCTGTCCATGCATATACATGGCAAATTTATGTATGTATTTAAAAGTGACTGTTTTGGATGAAAGATTAAAATAATTAGTGAAGGATATAAGGATAACAAGAGATCCTGAATGTGAGATAGACATAATGTCAAGAGGAGACATCAATCCAAAACAGGGCAATTGTAGGGTAAACCTATGCCATTTAAATAAGTATCTCCTAACCCACTTTACATTTCCAGTGTAATCAGCTAATGCTTTTTAAGACATTCTCTGGAGTGTCCAAAAACATAAACAAAAAAAAAAATCTTGGGTTGAATTAATTTAATCTTATATCAAAAGAAATGTTTAATGGTCTTTAAAACTGTAACCATTAATTTGTTAATATGGGATGTTTTAATTCATTATTCAGAGTTCTTGTAACTATTTAATAACCACTTTACAGTGTTCTTTAATTGTTTATAAAGAATATTGCTGCCTTACATATAATAATAATCATATACATATAATCAAAAGAGATGGAAATGTTGACAGTACTTTGGGAGACATAGATGCTGTAATGGAATAAATTGTGTAACCAAAAGATATAATATACTGACATTCTGCAGTCATACAAAATTAAACTTAATGTTGTAGTAATTCGAGTAATTTAAAAACTTGATTAGCAATAAGTTGAGTGTTAATACATCTAATAATCCATAACTTCCAAACAAGAATTTACCTGCAGTTTCCAGATAGGCGTTATATGTCTATTTTATGCATAGATTATAATTTATGTCCCATTTGAACAATTTACAACCGTATATTGTATTTAGAAAAAGAAATAGAGCTAAATCATGCCATGTTATCAGAGGGATCACACAATAGCATCTAATAATCCTATTTTTTTTTTTAAAAAAAAAACTTGATTGCTTACAACAAAAAAACTAGAACTGGCTCCAAAGATAAAACTAAAAGGAAAGATAGAATCTTGAGTTCCCTGAAATATTGTGTTAGAAGAATTATTTGTAATAATCCTGTCTGAGGGATTTAGAATCCATATTAATGAACAAAAAAGGGAAAAGATGAAGACTATGGCTCCTGGAATACTTTCTGAACCATTAAACATGGTCTGCTCTAGGTCTCATGCTGGGAAAGAAGCAGATAGAAGAATTACAATGAAGAAGTGAGCAAAATTTTTAACTGGTGTCCATCTGGTTCTTTCCTAGAGATGCATTTGGGAATTTTTTAAATGATTTTTGTTTTGGAAGGTTCTCTCCCAAAACAAAATTCATCCCTATTGTGCTTTGCTTTCAGAGAATTATCTTGCTGAAGGGTAAAGTCCTGAGGCCCTTTCTATGATTTGTTTCCAAAATCCTACTGAGTTGGCCAAGTCTTTGTTCAAAAATTCCCACAGCACATATCAAAGGACATTTCTATATATAATCTGTAGTATGTGTTTCAATTTTACTGAACGTATATCCAGATTATCTATCTGGTGCCCATGCCAACTTTTATGAAGCCAGATGGATAATCAAATAAAACATCCTGCAATCACCGCTGATAGGTTAGCGTCTACTTTTAACAAGGAAATGGGACACAAATCAGCAGACCTTGAACCAGTCTTCAAAATCAATAATGGAAACCTCATATTTGAGAAAACCTTGTTGAAAAAGCATCATTTTCCATTTCTCCTACTATTAAGGACACACATACCCCCTCAATTTATCGCTCAGAAGGATTGCCATCTGCACCCAGGGCTTTTCATGTCCAGATAGACTGAGTGGCATCTTTTTTTTTTCAAGAGTTAAAGGATAAACACACAACATAAATAATAGCTTGATATTATGTACTATTTGAAAAAGGTATATTTTATCAAACTGGATTAATTTCTTCCTCAATTGTTTTTGAGTCGTTATTATAGAAATGAGAAGTTATATTTGTGTGTGGGGGGATGTGTATGTTATATACATAAACACAGACATACTGTATATGATATACCAAGCTGGTGCAGGATGGGATAGGAGATATTTTCCAATTTTCCAATTTCTTGGAGCCTTTCGTTCTGCCTGCTAACAATCCATTTGTTCTCTCTTCAAACTCATTTTGGACCTGTTTTTCTTTTTAAAAAAAGATGGACCCCATTAATTTAAATATGAACTTGAATAAATGATATAACTTTTCCAAATAAACCATGACCATCTATAACAATAGAACATACATTAAATTCATGTATTTGGTCAACTAAGGATAAATATATTAAAATATGAACAATATAATCATATAAAATTGGTAAATAAAATAAATAAAATTATATTTATTTATGTTTGATATGGAATTGAAAGAATATATTTTCATATTGTGAAGAGCTTAAAGAGTGCCATGTATCTGCCAGGTTAATCTTCATTTTATAATCTTCTTATAATTTCTATGCATAAGAATTTAATCTAGGTGGAACAGCATGGTAGCTTAATGAAGGGCCTAAACCATTTTGCCTGACCATAATCATATAATCCTAGCCAAAGTAAATACTTGTTCAAAACACCTCAATAGTCATTAATAGGCTCATAATTAATAAGATGGGCTCCAGCATGAGTCCAAAAGCTCAGAAGACAAAACTCCCGGTCTCGGTGACCGACCCAGATTGACTCCTGCAACATTATCCTGGGATACGTATATTTGCCTTCATTCGTGAATATTTGTTAATCAAAATGTCTAAACCCTAAGAGATGTTTTTATTTCCACTAATATATACTTAATAGGCCTGTCTCTTATTGCAGCTCTTTCTCTTGTGGATAGAATGGAATTTCCTATTTTTTTCAAAAGGAAACTTGTTATTTTAAACCGCCCAATTTAATAATAGGTATCCGTCTGAGAAGAACATCAAAGTCGCCCTTTTACATTCTACAGATCTAAGAAAGACATCTTACTGAACTGAAAAATGAAAAATGTACAATATTTTTGTAGGTCAAAGACAAAAGGAAAAAGTGGAAAATGAAACAGAGGAATGCAGGAAAACGTATTTTAATGGTTTGCATGGGAGAGATTCTAATGTGTGGTAAAATTGAAATATATTTTAAATGATATAGGCCAAGAAAAAATGAAGAAAATAAAGTCATAATTACTGCAATGTTTAGTATAGTAAGGCTGCAAGTAGAAATGTAAATATAGAAAAAATATTATGGTATAGTATGAAATATGTTATGGGTTCAGTGTAGGAGGTGATCTTGTAAAAACATCTTAAATTAAAATATTAAGCAAAACACAAAAACACGTAATTTCATTTTATAGATAAAAAATTACAGAATAAACTAACACTAAACTAAAATGACATAACTTTTAAGAAGTTTTGACATAATTAATTGCTAGTAATAACTCAAAATCTCTAGCTGGTATAAAAGACAGTGGCTACAGAATTTTTAAACATGACTGTGAGAACTGTCTCTAACCCTGATGATTGAAGGAAACCTATTTTTATTTTTATTCCCTTTGGCCAAGGGAAAAACTGCAGGGAATTGGTTTATTCAGTATGCCTGGGAAGCTGTTTGACAGTATTCTGATTGAAAACGTACAGGAAATATGGAATGGAATGGAACAGAACGGAACAGAACAGAACAGAATAGAATAGAATTTGGCACGGCATGGCATGGAATACATCAACATGCTCTTAAACCAACATAGACAATGAATTACACTTGGGAAGTTTAGTTCAGCTTCATGCACATGAGAGAGTATACAATATGGATTTTTTCTCTTTCCTCAACAAGTCATTGAAAAATGTACAATGCAAGAAAGAAAATGTATTGTGCATTTGTTGTCTTAAAATGTATGAGAAAATGTTTTGTGTATTTGTTGACTTAAAATACACGATAAAATGAATAACTTATGATTCTGAAATGTTTTCTACAAATATGTAGCTGAAGATCAATTGCTGAATGTCAATAAAACCAGTGTATGATGGAAGCAAAGTACATGTTACAATAATGCTCACTGAACTGTTCAGCTTTGAACAAAGAATAAAGGAAGGATATTTGATGCCCAGTTTTTGATGAGTTATTTTATGTATTTATAGATGAGTGTGTGAAGAATGCTTGTGATGATGTTTGAGCTGCGTGGATAAGGAGAATAATGTATGTGTATCTTTATGTATGCATAGCCGTGTTGTTGGCCAAGAGCCTGAATAACCCAAAGCAAATGTTAATCAGATGTACAAAGCAGCAAGCAATATGGATTTGAAAATTAATGTACCAAACACCAAAGTATTTGTGTTTGACAAGGAAAATACACTGCTTGCAGGTTGTATATAAATGGTGAATTAGAGTAAATAGATGACTTTTTGTATTTGGCTGCACTATTAACTAAAGGGGAAAATAGATAAATAAATATTTAAATGGTGCTGATGAAAGGTAGTGGTTAGTATGCCATCTATTGTGAGGTATCGATGTTTGTTAAAATGAGTAAAATGGATCCAAATGAACATATGCTTTTGATTATTTTGTAATAAGTGAAACTTAAGGCCATCAGCAGAAATAGTAACTAAAGTAAGTTTGATGTGCTATGAAGCTCCCTAGCACTCTCATTAGAGAGTATTAACAACTAGATGACTGTAAGGAGTATAAATCCTTCCTTTCTCCAATATTCAGTCAGAACTGAAGAAGCTTCTTAAATAAGAAGCAAAACTCTTCAAGGAAAAAAACAAGAAAATCCAGTTGCCTTTTGAAAAAGCACCTTTGGGACAACCATGTCCTGGATGACTGAGAATCTCCATAGATATGTTTCTCCTTACCTCCTACCCTCAATTTCCTTTGCTTCCTACTTCTTTTTTGTCTTACTCTTGTTGCTTACTCTGCAAGGGTAGAGTGTCATGGATATTGCTAAAGAAATTTCAAAAGACATTGAGGAAGAGGTATAAGAACCGAATCTGCTTTCCTTGGGGATGGCCTGAGGAACTATCCAGGAAGCCGGAAATCGTATCTGGCATATATTAATGCTATTCACAGCTTCCAATCAATTGGCCATACTAAAATGTACTAGTCATTTACTAGAAAACTTTTTTAAAAATTACAAGCTTGTATAATAAATCTTGCAATTTAATGAATAAAAATATGAGGTCTTTGGATGGGATGTACATACCTGTACTTTGTATCAGAGAAACACATGGCAGTTTAGATTTTTTTTTATCCTGGTAATCCTTGTTTTATGACCACAATTGAAGCCAAAATTTCTGTTGCTAAATGAGACAGTTGTTAAGTGAGTTTTGTCCCAGGAAAGCAGATTCAGTTCTTATACCTTTTCCTCAATGGCTTTTGAAATTTCTTTAGAAATATCCATGACACTCTACCTTTGCCACGGTTATTGAGTGAATTACTGTTAAGTTAGTAACATAAGTGAATCTGTCTTCCCCATTGACTTTGCTTGTCAGAAAGCTACAAAAAGTGATCACATGACCTGGAACACTGCAATCATGATAAATATGAGTCAGCTCCCAAGCCTCTGAATTTTGATCACGTGACCGTGGGGATGCTGCAATGGTCATAAGCAGTGCTTTTTTTGAAAAAAAAAAAAAAGGTGCCGGAACTCACGCACAGTTCCGGCTCCAGTCAAAAGCCCTTTATGGAGCAGGGGGGGGGGAGAAGAAGCTGCTTTAGGGAGCGATTTTGCGGGGCCCCCAGCGGCCTGATCTGGGCTCCAGAGGCCTGAAAAAGGCCTCCGGAGCCCAGATTGGATTGCTGGAGGACCTGCAAAATCACTCTGCGTCCATGGATCGGGGCTCCGGAGGTTTGGAAGAGGCACAAAATGGCACATGGAGGGGGGGGCAAAAAATCGCTCTGCAGCTATAGATCCGGGCGGTAGAGGCCATTTCCAGGCTTCCAGAGCCTGGATTGGGCTGCTGGGGGTCTGCAAAATCGCTCTGCAGGCATACCTGGCCTCCCGCTGGCAGTTTAGAAGGAACCCGTTGTTCGGTTCAAAAAAAGGTGCCAGAAGGCCATTCCATGCATTCTGTGACAAAAAAAAGCCCTGATCGTAAATGTGAAAAATGGTCATAAGTCACTTTTTTCACTGCTGCTGTAAGTTCAAACGGTCACTAAATGAACTGTTGTAATTCAAAGATTCCCTGTATGTTTGGCCAATGAAAAGTTGCTTGAAACACTCTAGTTTTTTTATTGCTTTTATTGTTCTAATTTGGCACCATTGGAATATTACTTTTCTCTCTTTATTTGGCGAGTATTCCCCACCACAGCTTGTAATAAGCATTCAAGGCATCTAGCAGAAATGAACCCAAAATGACCGAATTTCTTGGTTTCCAGTTAGGTTTGTGGATCAGATTTATTGTAAATTTTAACTTCCTTTTTATATGAGGCACAGGAACTGGAAATGTAAACAGAATAATTAAAACAGCTCTTGCCTCTGCCTGTATCTGGTGTACCAATCAGAGTTTATGGTCTTTTAACGTTTTTCCCCCTATGGTTATGCTTTAATCCCTTTAAATGAATAAATGTTATCTGCTTTGCTGTCTCATTAACTGGAGAAGAATTACATGCTCCACAATAATTAAGCACCAATCATATTGTTATGTCAGTGCCTTGATCACATGCCTTAGACATTCACATGTCTTCCTGCAGGCACATTATCTCATTCTGAAAAGATACAATATGATGTATTTTCCTCTTTCAAGCTGACTATTTTAAACCTGGTAGGTCTCTGAGGAGCAAAGGCTGAGTTATATTTTTAGTAGAAAATAAGACCAAGGAGCAGATTTAGATTAAATGGATACAGAGTTCACACGGAGCTTCCCCTATTTCACATACAGCAGTTTTCTTGTTTCTGCAATCCAGCCATTAATTGTTTCTATGAGATGCCATAATTCCTTTTGCTCCTTGCATTGCACTCCTGGGTCACTGACCTGTGGTCCATTTTCCCATTAGTACTAATAAGTATCATGAGATAGTTGTGGCATGAGTCAGATATAATATGGCTTTGCAACTTGATCAATGTCATAGAAATCAAGGGACTTTGTTTTACAAATGGTTTAGTTCATATGCTAAGCAGACTATGAGATATTATTTACAGTGAAAACACCACCACCACAAGTCATGTCACTAGCTACATTTGTTTGATAGTTAGGTAGTTATAATTCAGTGTCTCAGTGTACATATTGTTTTTTGAGGTGGCTGAGTTTAATTATGGCTTGATATTATGCTAAATGAGAATACAGACTTGACAAACCTCAGTGGTGGCATTAAGCTAAAACCAAATCACAACAGAGTAAACTGTTAAATAAGCAATTGTATTTTAGACCAGGGATCCCCAACCCCTGGGCCGCAATCCAGTATTTGCCCATAGCCTGTTAGGAACTGGACCACGCAAGTGGCGAGTGAATGAAACTTGATCTGCGCATGTGCAGGATCTAGGTTGCGGGCAAAACCATTCCTCCCATGCCTGGCCCATAGAAGATTTTTTTTCCCTGAAACCAGTCCTTGGTGCCAGGAAGGTTGGAGACTGCTCTAGACAATTGTATTGTATGCAGCCAACATTTATTTGTCCTTAAAAAACCACAAATTGAGTCAAGTGAACCGTGGTTCTGTTTATGATGTTGAAGCTTGTCAAGATAACACTTGCATGGCCCAATTCCTAACAGGCTGGATTACTACAGTGTGTGAATTACATCAGTGGATAAACACATAATATGCATATGGATATGCCAGCATTAATCTCTGTATTCAGGTCCCAGGGCATTGGATAAAAATCCCCAGCCCTAAACCTTCTTTGGTTACACTACATTGGCTGTGCTTGCTTAAATACAGCTTATTATTATTAATCATGATTAAAGTAAATCATCCTGTGGCAAATAATAACAGGCTTAAGGATGCCATCACTATCCTTTAGAATCAGAACTTTGTAATTGATGGATACTGGTATTCCCTTCAATTTTGGTGGGACAAACATCAACAACAAACTGAGTGGTGTCCACAGCAACATTGGACCCATAGGACGGAGGGAAAATAATCTTTCCTTCTTCTTCCTCTTTCCAATCTCTACATGTTTGGAGGTTAAAAACCAAAAATGAAACCAGAAAGATACTAACTAATCACGTAACAGTGAGGACTATCAACCAGTGGAACAGCTTGACTTCAGAAGTTGTGTTTCATCACCATAGGTTTTTAAGAAAAGACTAGACAACCATCTATCTGAAATGGTATAGGGTCTCCTGTTTGAGCCGGGCATTGGACTAGAAGACCTCCAAGGTCCTTTCCAGCCTATTCTGATTGATTCTGATCATTAGTCCAGATTCAGGCACTATGCTGAGACATATGTATTGATCTAAAAGATATTTTCTGTCATTTGCAATTAAAGAATCACTAATCTGCACAAAAAGCCATTTTTATCTACCCTTGAAGACGGAATGTTTCTCTACTTGTTTTATTATTAGTTTTAGATGAGTTGGGCTGAAGGGCACAGAAAGAAGGGAAGTGGATATAATAGTTGAAGGTGAACAGCCTGAATCTGCCTTTCAGAATGCCGTTTGATGCCTTTAACAGCTGTGAAGTAGATATGAATTCAACAAGTATACCCTTTCTTAACATGACAGTGCAATAAAAGGGAGAAATTCATTCCCTGGGTTCTTGTCAGTTACGCATCAGTCAAAAATTGCTGCTTTAGTTTCCATTTAGAAGGAGAATCACATTTTTATAGTTCAAATGTATAAAACTTAATACCTCCCTTATACCACGATTTATCTGGTGCCTCCACTGGTGTGTGGGGTCAGAACAATCGCCATTTAAAAATGCACTTCTATGTTTAGTTTTGCACTTCTGTGTTTCAGTTGTAGCAGCAGTAGTAGTTATTATTATTATTTTGACACAATGAGAACCTTGGCATTGTCCTACAGCAGGGATCTGCAACCTTGACAACTTTAAGACTTGTGGATTTCAGCTCCCAGAATTCTTCATCCAGCTATGCTCACTGAGAAATTCTGAGAGCTGAAGTCCACAAGTCTTAAAGTTGTCAAGGTTGCAAATCCCTGTCCTACAGCATTGTCCATTTGTTCATAGTTAGCATGATGTTGTTTGAAGTGTGCAAAGAATTTTAGTTTTTGATGCAAATGATTGAGTAAACCATAACTGAAAAAGTGAGGCAAGAAAGGCCATCATCTTTACTATTGAAGATGTTCTTTGGAGTATGTAGTATGAATTTGATGATCACTATCTCCATCTCTAACAGCATGATTTATTGCAAGGTTATGGTAGTCAGGTGAAGATTTGTGGAATTAAATATGGACTCTATTTCTCTCCCCAGCAATACTGAATTGTGAAACTAGGTCTGCATCTGAAATGAACATGGAAAGAGATATTAACACTTTGCCTCAGGCAACAAACATTTTTGAAGGAAAAATCCTACAAGTGAATTTGGTCATATTTCTGTCTTCTTCCACTGACAGTACTTTCTGATTTTCCATGTTTGTTTGTTTTTTTACACTGCCAATTTCTAATCGGTTTACTTCTTTGCAGTCATGTGAAAAAAAATGATGAAAACAGAATATTTAATGCATAAATGTTTCAATGTTTCTTTGGACTGCTGTGCGCCTCTTGACTATCCATGTTCTGGTGACTCTTCATCTGTCCCTTCTGATTTTTCTTTTGTCCTTAGCTTCTTTCAGTTGTCATTTTATGCATGAGATTTGTATTCTTTTCTTTTTAACTTGGTGCTTGGCTGCTTTTTTAAAACTGAATGATTCTACTGTATATCATCAGGGAGAAATGTGCCCCTGTGATGCATGCAGGTGACAGAACTACTGTGTTAGCACGAAGAAAGAGTAAAAGAAATGTGATGCTGAATTTCAGTTGTTTTGGTGTGTGCTTTCAAATTATAAAATGATGTGGTATTTCAAAATAATGTCTTTCATGGCCTTTGACTTTCCTTCTGGAGCAATTAAAAAGAAAACCACAGTACACAGAATGCTTGAGGAAAATGGTAGCCGTTTTCATTTGCAAAGTGTGATTAATCTTGCACTGGTAAATGGTATTTTTGTGTCTTGACACCAAATGTTTTTAAGTCTTAATTCCTTTATTCTTATGAATCAGTTTGCAATGCCTTGACCTACTAAGATGGTAATGAATATTGTGAAAGAAACCTTCCAGTGTTTGGTTTTTAAACCCTATTTTGGTATCTTTCATTTTTAACAAGAATATCAGCAGGTATTCTAAAGTTCAAAGGGATTTTTATTTTCAGAACTGCATTTAAATTATATACACCAGGATGAAAAAAAAAATCAAGTCCTTACTTAGCATTGGAAATTGTTAATTACTGTGGCTGGATTTATGAAATTCAATTTGAATGTATTAGAATGTTTCTTTTAAAACAAATTCCTTTTAAAAAAAACCTTTATCTTGCTTTTTCAATTGGAATCTCTATAATGCAGACCAAAAGCTAAACGGTTGTTCCCTGAAATTTATTTGTTTCAGTGCTCATAAATAAATTTGTCAATTAAGCAGATAAAAACATTCCTTGGCTGTTATTTTGTATATAATGGGTTTTTTAATTTTTTCAATTAAAAATATTCATGTTCAATTTTAATATAATTTCTGGACTGCATGTTCGCTTTTTACATAGAAATTGGTTAAAAAGCATCTCAATATACACATTGAGAGATATTTCACTGGAAAACACGTTTTCAAGATAATTACTCATCTCCCTCCTGGAGAGTTTTTCTTGCAACATCTTTGGAAGTTTAATATTGATTTTTTTCCCCTTCAATCTTGTATATTCTTGAATTGTCTTTTTCTTCCATTTTATCCATTCTCAATCCTAGGTCCCCTAACAAAGAAACAGACAGATGATTTAGGTGCTAACGAAGGTGCAGAAGATGAAGGTATATTTTTTTTCCCCTGCCAAACTGATTTGCATGACAAGGACCCTCTTTGAAAAACTTTTTTGTCCCTTTTTTTTTCTTCTTGTCTTCTTTTGAAGATGTGTTTTTTTTTATTCTCATTTTTGATGTGTTTTGTCTTCTTGCTTGTTGTTGCATATTTTATTTTTTTTTAAAGAAAGAATGTTGTTCAGTTCTTTAAATAACAGTGTTTTTTTAAAAAAAGAAAGAAAGAAAGAAAGGAGGGTGTTTTGTTTTTCTTTCCTTGGGACCAACTTTTAGTGTGTTGCATCCTGACTGAATTTTGTCCATGATAACTAACACACTCTGGAAATACAGTCTGTAAACTTTCTTGCATGTTTTCTAACCTCTGTTTCGATCGATTTCACTCAATATCAAGACGATGTGTTTTGTTTCTTTTTGTCACCCACTTATTTCCATTTTTATAGAAATGTGTTTGAAAGTGTGATAAATGCTGTTATAAAAATGTTTCCCAAGCAACCATACAGTTCACATGTCAGTATCCTCAATGCAGTTTTACTGTGGTAGAAAGGGAGAATGAGGGGAAAAGTGAGATCCTTACACAGAACACTTTCTTCTAAATGGAGAACAGTTACACAACATCTTAGACATCTGTCTGTCTGTCTATCTGTATCCTGCCTTTTTTATTTTTACAAATAACTCAAGGTGGCAAACCTACTCAACACACCTTCCTCCTCCTCCTGTTTTCCCCATGACAACAACTCTGTGAGATCAATTGAACTGAGAGGCAGTGACTGGCCCAAGGTCGCCCAGCTGGTTTTCATGGCTAAAGCAGGACTTGAACTCACCGCTTCTAGCTTTCCAGCTTGGTTCCTTAAGCACTAGACCAAACTGGCTACTCGTTTACAACAAGAACATTGTTCTTGTTCTTAATGATATAAAGATTATTCTGAAGGAAAGGTGACTCCTGGGGACTAAATGACCAAAACTACTGAGTTTTCTTGACAAAAGCATGGAAGTGGTTTCCTTTGATCTTTTCTGGAATGTTCCAATCTACTATTAATTCTTCAACTATCCAAACCGGACCTGGTGAGTTTCCAAGTCTAGACAAGATGAATAAGGACCTGTTACTACACTGAGACCATGGGAACAATAGAGCTAGTCAACTGTTAAGATAAATAAATGATTGATTTGGTTTCATTTGAAAACTCTCCCGAGACATTTTACTTTTACTAGCATCTTTGTATTACGCTTCTTTATCCCCTCCCTTTCTGGGTCCTGGAACAGACCAGCTGTGTGTTTCTTCTGTGATACTCAAAACTATTCAATTATGTGTTCTCTGTGTGTGTGTTTGTGTGTGAATGTGTGTGTCATTTCTATTTCATTTTGAATTGAATAAATATCAAGAAAAAATGCTTAACTGAGATTCCATAATATATTCTGCTACCTAGAATATATTTTGCTACCTAAATATTGTCTTCCCTTTAAAGAATAATCTTGCTCTCTTAATTTGAAAAACCTGGCTTTGCCCTGCTTTGAGAGCCCCCCCCCAATGCACCCCCAAATTCCACTGGATCATTAATTCAAATGTTGACCAAACAAGCTAAATTATTTATTACTTTAAATAAAAAGAATAAACTGAGGGGTCAAAGGCAGAGAGATAATTAGAAAAGTGAGTTAATTTTCCCACCAGGGAAAATGGGACTTAATTCATCTTAGCCTTCTCTCATTCGGGTCAAACTGTAATATGCTCACTCCAAGCTTCTGTCTCTAAGTCTGACACTCTTTAAGAGGTCATAGGTTTTGCAGGAATCTTCTATTCAAACCACATGCTTAAATCATTGGCATTCTAGGTTTGTATACTTAATTCTTAGCCTGTACAAAAGCTTTATGGTAGTTCTTTTCTGATATTAGAGAAAGAAATCTATACTTTTTGCAGTGTTCCCAGGCTGCACATCCAGAAGTAGAACAAAGGTTGGACTCTCAGTGATTTGGAATTATTCAGGTATATGTAGATGCCTGACCTTTCCTATAATCATTAATTGATGGGTGGTGAGAAAGTTAAGTAACCATTCTGACATTATAGACAAACAAACAAACAAAAAACAGCATTTTCAACTAGATGCCCTCCCATCATGCAAATTTGTTTAAAGCACCTTACAGAAGTCCTTACAAGTCCTCATTTCATGACTGCCTTGATTAGCAATCCTTTGTACTTAAACAGTGATGAAAAAGTCACTTTATAAGCAATCCTCACATTTACAACCTTCCCAGGTTCTGCAAAACAAAGGAATTTTGAAGTAAGGTCATAACACAGTAACAGTTTCATTTAGAGACCATTTCACTTAACAACTGAGTAGCCAATCTCAATTGTAGTTGCTAGAAGAAAACTAACTATATTGGTTAACCAGGACCTCATGCATTATGGAATCTAAGTCCCGCTGGTACCAAATAATATTTATCCTCAGACTTATTCTTAAACACTTCATAGAAAGATGTCTGGAAATTGAGTCATGGTGACTGCACTTCTTTTCACTGCTTCTCCAAATAGTTACTTTAGTGTTGTTGATTGTTGCCTTTTGCCTTTTGTCACATAGAACACCCTGTGTTACATGGAGTGATCAAAAAGCAGCAAAACATTTCAAGCAAAAAAAGAAGTCCGATTGCCACAACTGATCTTCCAGTTGTTGTTATTAGTTGTGAAGTCGTGTCCGACCCATCGCGACCCCATGGACAATGTTCCTCCAGGCCTTCCTGTCCTCTACCATCTTCTGGAGTCCATTCAAGCTCATGCCTACTGCTTCAGTGACTCCATCCAGCCACCTCATTCTCTGTCCCCTTTTTCTATTGCCATCAATTTTTCCCAGCATTGGGCTCTTCTCCAGTGAGTCCTTCCTTCTCATTAGGTGGCCAAAGTATTTGAGTTTCAACTTCAGGATCTGGCCTTCTAAAGAGCAGTCAGGGTTCATCTCCTCTAGGACTGACCGGTTTGATCGGCTTGCAATCTAGGGGACCTGCAGGAGTCTTCTCCAGCACCATAGTTCCAGAGAACTCTACAAATTGTCATTGTTTAGAAGTACTATAACTTCTAAACAAGCCTATGATTTGGGA
The DNA here is from genome assembly GCF_016545835.1 of Crotalus tigris. Lineage (NCBI taxonomy): Eukaryota > Metazoa > Chordata > Lepidosauria > Squamata > Viperidae > Crotalus > Crotalus tigris. The sequence continues at coordinate 5,458,579 of NW_024096467.1, forward strand.
GCCACAGACATAATGTGACATTTCTCCAAAAGGTTTCATAACTAGAAAAAAAAACCACAACGGTCACACTTCTGTTTTTCCCCCTCCTTTTAATTTTACAGAAGGGAAATGAAAGTAGGGCTCTTGTGTATTTGATTCTTGTCCTTTGCCACTTAGAACACCTTGTGTTGCAGAGCAAAACTTTTCAAACCAAAAAAAGAAAAGAAATTCAGTTTATCATGACTCAACTTCCGGATAACTCTGAGTGAGAATTTTCATCTTCCTATAAAGATATTAAGTCTCAGATGAAATCAATTATTGTTTCAATACATACTCTGCCACTTTGTCCACAGGAGGCTCAAGATGCCCAAGAATTTAAAATAAAATAATTTTAAACATCCTTCGAACCACAGTTAATTTTTTTATTAATATAGCTCAAAAAGCTTGGCTAAAATGAAAGCAGAACAAGTGGGGCAAAATCCTACTGTTCTCAGAATGCATTTGGAGTGATGATGGTGAAAACCATGTGACCGTTACTCTTTCAAAGTCATGCCTGGAGTTCACACTGAGAGTCCTTTAGATTTCCCAGTGGTTTGCATGTTTCCCCTTGAGCAAGAAGTTTCTCTGGCAAAATAAACCGTTGGGTTTTTAACATTCGGCTTTTTCACACAGTGCTCTTCTACAGACCACCACAAATTATGACCCACCAAGTCTCACATGTATAGCTAAATAAAGTTGATTTGTTCCAGACTGGCCCCCATAATTAGATGGTTAGTACATTAGCTTTGTAAATTAGAAGCTTCACAGACCTATCCTAAGGTGATATCTTTTCAGATACGAAAATACCTTTGGGATCCAACTCACACATTTCAAATTATGTTCTCTGCTGCTCTTTACCTACAATCACCACACTTTCTTATATATTCCGTGACAAGTTATTAGTTATCTCCATAACCCTATTAACATTCGAAACTCTGAGAGCAATTCCCTCATTTATACTGGCCTTTCCTATATAATCAAAAAATTAATAAATATTGTGTGGTATTAAGAGATTCATAATCTTAGTTTTTATTTGACTTGCAGTATGGGAAAGCCCTTGTTTTTCATAGATCAGAATGTTGTGGCTTTTCTATTTTGTTGCATAATTATGGGGCAGGCACTAATAGCTAAATCATCAGTTAGCTTAATCAGTTCCTTTCACTCTTTGGGGGGAGAAAAATGAAAATAGCTCTGTGTAAAATGAACTTAGCTAGCAGTGACAGGAGAAATATCAGAAGTAATACAGTTCTCATATGAAATTGATTGAGTAGTACTTCTTCTATTAGTAACAGATGACTACTGAAGTTAGTAATAGTGATGTTTTCTGAAGTTGTGACAAATTATCTTTAGAGGATTCAGAGTCTTTTTTAAAACCTGGAAAAATGGAGCAGAATAGTCTTTTCTGCCTTTCACTGATTTTTTCACTGAATGCTGTATCAATATAGCATTTGCCCTTTTCCCAAGCAATAGAACTTCCTTAGGTTAATTCTGATGCAAGTAGTCTCAATTGAGAGATCATTTACAGTTACAATACTGATGAAAAAGGACATGTCCTTACATTTATGACTGTCATAGCATCCCCACAGTTGTGTGTTTGAGATTCAGGCACTTCCGAATCAGTGGATGATTATAACCATCGCAGCATCCTTTGGTCATGTGGTCATCTTTTGCACGTTTCATAGCCATATATATATATATATATATATATATATATATATATATATATATATATATATATATATATATATGTTAACAATTACACTAAAAATATGATCCCTGGGTATATCCATATTTAAAACCAAGCAAATAAACGTGAGCACCAGGGAATGTTTAAAAATTTGGCAAAGAGAAAACACCCAATGACAGCTACACAAGCAAAAAATGCAAGAAAGCAATCATTGCCAATAAGAAACCAGCAACCGAGAAACAGCCTATTGCATCAGGCCCAATGACAAGATCTAGGAGCCGAGTGCAGACTCTGGCCAATCTATAAAGAGGACTCTCCCACTGACCGGCATTTTGAGCCCTGATGATGTTAGCAGTTGCTGACGAAAGCTAGGCGTTTTATTAATTTTTATGGTGATTTTATTGGTATTGTATTAAATTTTACTAAATTTTACTAAAATTTTTAAACATTCCCTGGTGCTCATGTTTATTTGCTTGGTTTTATATATATATATATATATATATATATATATATATATATATATATATATATATATATATATATATATATATATATCAATAATGATGGTGAAAATGCGACTCCCGGGCATAATTATAAATGGAATGAATAAAGCGCGTTCACCAGGAGAGTTTAAAGTTAAAATACTTTAATTAAAGTATTTTACTATATTAAAAGGTTGCCAAGCGTCCTGGTGAACGCGCTCTATTCATTCCATATATATATACATATATATGTGTGTGTGTGTGTGTGTGTGTGTGTGTGTATATATATTATATATATATATATATATATATATATATATATATATATGGTCTTTGGTTGTTCAGCTTTTCTCCCGCGTAAAATTGGAAGTGTCTTGGCGACGTTTCGAAGAAGTCCCATTCGTCATCTTCAGGCTGGTGTTTTCAGCTTCGTGCTTCGAGCTTCGTGCTTCGAGCAGCAGCACTTCCAATTTTACGCGGGAGAAAACCCGAACAACCAAAGACCTACATACAAACACCCGCGAAAACCTCAGAAAACATATATATATATATATATATATATATATATATATATATATCTTATTAAAACTTATAAATCAGGGGTAGTTATCCTTGGCTCTTTTATGACTCATGGACTTCAATCCGCAGAATTCCTGAGCCAGCTTAGTTGGCTCAGGAATTCTGGGAGTTGAAGTCCACAAGTCATAAAAGAGCCAAGGTTGACTACCCCTGTTTTAAATAATCAATAAAAAAGTAAAATTACCAGCTTATGATCATGTGATGCCTTGCTTAATGGTCATGGGTGACTCATTTAACAACCATGGCACAAAAGAGGTCATAAATCTATTGCGGTCATGCGATATCTCACTTAATGATTACATTGCTTAGCAATGGGGTTGATGGTCCGAATGGGGATCATTGTTTTTACAATGTGTGCAGTTCTAGTTGCTGGATTACTAGGAAAACACCTGGGAGATTATTCTGAGCAAATTGTGCTACCCTGATTTTTCTATACCTATTGCTTCTCATTATTTTCTGAATGAACTTGCAAATAATTTGAGAAAAAAAGATCATAAAATTATAATTTAGTGCAGTGACCCAAGCTAACAACTGAGGTAGTTGCGATGTCTCATCATCTGTAAAAATATGTAGAATTTTCATCCTCCATTGCACTTAAATAATTATTTTGGCTGAAATAAAGAAAAGAATTAGAAGTTACAAGAGACGTATATGAGCTCACTTGTGTCATGTGGGTTTGAGCTGAAAAGCGGGCACATGTTTTCTATCTTGTCCAACCATCCCATCTTCCTCCCCTAGTCCTGCCACACACAAAACACACAAGAGAAGCTTTGATCACACCTTCATGCCCAGTTTCTACCATTCGCTATGGACATCCCTGCCTGAGATCCTTTTGTCCCTTCCACGAATTATTGTCATGGTTCAGAAGTTTTACTGTAAATTCTAAACAAGACTATGATTTGGGGGCTACACACATAATGTGACATTTCTCCAAATGGTGTCATAGCTGGATGAGAAAACACAATGATTACATTTCTGATTCCCCCCCATCATTTTAATTTTATAGGAGGGAAATGAAAGTAGGGTTCTTGTGTTTTTGACTGTTGTCTTTTGGCATTTGTCTTTGTGGCATGGAGTGATCGAAAAGCAGAATGACTTCCAAGGAGAAATGAGACACAGAGCAAATAAATCCTAATAAAATATGACATCAAGAAAAGCTAACTAAATCTGATTACTAAATTCAGGGGGTGTAAATTCTTAGTCTGTGACAAAAAAAAATCATATCAGTGGATCACTCATCACATATCTTTTCCCCATGTTAGAGCATCACTTTACTGTATTTAAACCAACTCTGTAATAACAGGTGAACTGTTAATTTGTTTCTGTTCCTTTTTTTAAAAAAAATGCTGATATCTCTATATCCAAAGAGTATCAAGAAAAGCTTTGAACTGTTCTCTGAACCCAGCTCTAATCAAACATATATCTCAATTTTAATTATAGGAGAGTCCCTTCCAAGATTCTTGCCAAGCTGACATGTAGCTGACATTTGCAGACCCCCAAAATTGTTATAAGATCTGAATTTTACTTGGATGGGAGAACATCTAGAAATCCAGGGTTCAAAGATCAAGTGGGAAACTCACTCTCTCTCTCTCTCTCTCTCTCTCTCTCTCTCTCTCTCTCTCTCTCTCTCTCTCTCTCTCTCTCTCTCTCTCTCAATATCTCTCTGTTTCTGTGTATGCATGCATGTAGGATGACAAACTATTTGTGTATTGTTTGTAAAGAAAACTAAATGGGCATGTCCTGAAGTCACTAGAAATCAAGATCAACACATAGAAGAGTTTATATTCATCTTTACAAAATAATATAGTCCAGTGTTTCTCAACCCTGGCAACTTTAAGATGTCTGGACCAAATCCCAGAATTCCCCAGTCAGCCATGCTGGTTGGGGATTTCTGGGAGTTGAAGTCCAGAACAGCTTGCCTCCAGAAGCAGTAAATGCTCCAACACTGGAAGTTTTTAAGAAGAGACTGGACAGTCACTTGTCCGAAATGGTGTAGGGTTTCCTGCCCGAGCAGGGGGTTGGACTAGATGACCTCCAAGGTCCCTTCCAACTTTACTACTACTACTACTACTACTACTACTACTATTATTATTATTATTATTATTATTATTATTATTATTATTATTATCTTAAAGATGCCAAGGTTGAGAAACACTGATATAGTACAGGATTCCCCAGCCCCCAGTCCATGGACCCACACCATTCCACGGCATACCAGAAACTGGGCTATGCAAATAAGCGAAGCCTCATCCAAGGGATGCAGGCAGCACATGAACCCACACCCCCCCCCCCGGTCTATGGAAAACCTCTCTTCACAAAACCGGTCCCTGGTGCCCAAAAGGTTGGGGGCTGCTGATTAGTACACACATTTCAAGTCAATGATCTGTTTTGTAACTACCTTGCTGAAAGAGTATTAGAAAGAACATATAAAATCAATTACACTATTTTTTTATTGTAGTTAACAGTCAATAGTAAGTTTTCTATTAAAATTGCTAAAATGACAATATCATGGAACAAAGTACACTTTAAGAGGAGATCTAATTTGATTCACCTTTTGAAATCAGAAGCAAGGCCCTATGGGAAAATGAGAATAATTGTATTTTTGGAAACTTCTAAACAGAATTGTGTGTGGGACTAGGTGTACTTATCTGAGGTACTCAAGTCAATTCTATGCTTCAGGATTCAAGTACACATTTATACGAGATGAATGGATGATACAAAAATCCCTTTAAATCTCTCTTTTTATATCCATGAAAATATCCCAAGTTAAAACTTCACATTGTTTCAGCTTTCATTTTGCTATTGTTTTACATTTCCCTCCTTAGGGAAGTTTGCACTGCATTATCAGTTTATTACATATTGTAATACTTGAAGATATGGGAAGAATAACTTCTGACAAAGCATTCAGGAATGAAGCTCCCATATAAATTTAAGCAATAAAGAGTCTGCCAGCATTTCCATTTTCTGGTAGTGCACAATGTGAAGTCTTCTCTTAGTTTAATTACTGTTTTTCTTTCCAGTAAATTAGATTTAAATTTCTTTTACATCTAAACCCCTTCTAAATATTTCAATATTTAAATTTATTTTAGCTGTAGTTCATCAGTCGTCAACTTGAAGGTGGGCTTAACATAAATGGTTCTTATATATTTATGGGCTCCTTGATGCTCTCTGAGCTTGGTGGTTTTCTTTGCAGACTTTTCTGCAACAAACTGTAGGTAACATCATAGCACTAGTGATATTTACCTAGTTTCATAATGAAATATCTGCAAGAAAACCACCAATCCCAGAGAGCATTGAGGACCCCATAGTTCCACACTGAGGTATAAATATTCTCTTCTATCTTATATATTTCCTAGCTCAGGTCAGATTTGTCTTTAGTTTAGATGGACTTCTCCTGATGGGGTGTCATCTGGATTTGCTGGCTAGAATTTCTGAAGGTTGTGGTTCGAACATAGCTGGAAGGTACTAGTCTGACTGAGAGAAATACAACTGGTCCAAGCAGGAAAACAGAATTTCTCTCTTCCATGAACCAGAAGACTATAACTAATTTGACTAATTTCCAATTGCCTGTAATGAATCTCTCACCAGTTTTTAAAGTGGACTGCCTTGGATTAAATTATTTTCTTTGGCATCATACATAGAACAGACAGTAGGAAAAGACTGGTTGTTTACATGGTAGAACAGGTGTGTCAAACTCACAACATCACATGACATGTCAAGATGTAGCATGACTTTTATCGGCAATGGGGTGGGCGCGGTTTCGCCATGACCCATCTGGCCCACGGGCCGGCAGTTTGACACCCCTGTGGTAGAGGAACCATTAATCCATTCAGGAAGCTCTGGGCATAGATTTAAAAGTTTGGGTTTTCAATTATTGCAGTACATTTTATTTATTTCTCTTTCTGGACTAATCAGATATATCAAAACTTACAATTCTAGGGTATTTGCCTCCATTTCTGCAAGATCTCTGTCTCCCTTCCTCCCTCTCTCTCTCTGTCCATCCATCCACATATTCAATTTATATAGACAATTAAAACATTTAAGGACCTTTTTTTCCCTTTTGAAACCTTTCCCAGCAGCAGAAAATTTTGGCACAGACCACTCTTGTGACATCATGATTTCACTTTTTCTTTGAGGCTGAAGAAAAAAAAAGTTGTCCATCCATGATTTCATTTATTTATGAAATCATGGGTTGTCCTCCTGAAAATTAATTATCTCTTGTGTCTGTACTAGAATTGATTTTTCTAAGGTAGCTCCTATTTTATGAATAAATGTGGTGGCACAATGGTTAGAATGCAGTATTGCAGGCTGACTGCCCACTGTCAGCAATTCGATCCTGGCCAGCTCAAGGTTGACTCAGCCTTCTATCCTTCTGAGGTTAGTAAAATGAGGACCCAGATTGCTGGGGGCAATATGCTGACTCTGTAACCACTTAGAGAGGGCTGTAAAGCACTATAGAGCAGTATGTAAGCCTAAGTGCTAATGCTATTGCTAAAGGTCTGTCATCATCATCAGTGTCAAATTTTGCCTTTTAGATTTTTCCTGACAGTTCAATTATTCAGCCACCTTTAATAGCACATTTATATAGCTATTAGACCTTGTTTATTTGCAGCCCAGTGCCAGTAGAGTACAGGTAGAAAACTAAAAAAAAACCAGAAATGCAATAAAGAGGCTAGTAAAATGTCTGATACAGGCAACTGATGAAGCACACGCTCTATTGTTTCTGTGTGTCCAGAGTCACAAAGGCATTGTCTTTCCAGTTAGGTCAAGGGTGTCAAACTGGCGGCCTGCAGCCCAGATGAGTCAGGAATAGGCCACACCCACGCTGGCTCTGGAAAGGCAAAAAACTTCATGATTCATCACGATAGGTCACGTGATGCAATCGAGTTTGATACCCGTGAGTTAGGTAATCTTCCTGTATCACCCTTCAAAGGACAGGGAGGGCATGACATCATGCCAGACCAAATGCCCTCCAGTGGTTAGGTACTTTGAATTTAGCGAAGTATATCAGAGAGGAGGCAGTTGTTAATTTAGGTTTCAGAATTGAATCTGCCCTGGCTATTCAAATGAACAGGAAATATCAAGAGTCTCATGGACCTTTGCTAATATATACTCTCATGGGAAGAAATCTGCTGTTGTTACCTCTTTGCAGGCATCTACATCCTAATTACATGAAGTACTGTGGAAATATATTTTCAAATGTCAAGAGCAGAACCTTGTACTGGCACAAATAGATTTATGAGCAGCTTCCTCAGATTATGAATTCTTTTGAAGTTATTCCTTCTGACATAGCAATGTAAAGGAGGAAGAAACCAAGCTTGCTTTAACATTCCATAAATAATCTGAATAGCTCTTGAGTGTACAACCTTTCTTGGTTTGAAGACCCCAACTGGTCTTTAACTAGCATGTAGGGAGACCCAGTTTGGATAATGGATGGGTCCAGGTCCAAGAATTAGATGGGTCAAGAATAAAAGTCACATTTCAATTACACAGTTAGTAAGATTACTCCCTCATGTATTCAATAGTTTTCCTCTTCTGTCGCATTAAAACATAAAGTTCATCATAAATTATGGAACAGCTTGAAGAGCAGTGCCAAGGCTTTGAAGGCCATAAGTTGTATTTGCTTGGTTAGATGAAAAATACATGGGTCTGATTTGAAACAGCCGCAAAATCTGGAGTTAAGATCAACTTTCAACAGATATACTAAAGAATACTGCTGTCAGATTGATTCATGTTAATTTGTTTTAAGATGATATAGCTTGCCTTCCTTCATTTAAAAGAAGGTCCACAATCAGTTGCACTAAACGCTAATGTTTTCTGCAATCAGTTTGCACTAAATGCTAATGTTTTCTGCAATCAGTTGCACTAAATGCTAATGTTTTCTGCAATCAGTTGCACTAAATGCTAATGCCAACAGCCTGTTTAGCTGATCGGCTGTTGGCCAATACTAATGACAAGATTGCATTACACTAGCACACAAAGAGATTTGTGGTTCCTTTCTCATTCTTCATTGGGATAAAATAATTACATATTTGTAATTCCTTACTCTTTTGTTTAGAAAATCTGAGTGAACAAAGTTTTTCATCTTTAACAAGAATTTGCTTTTGGAGAGGAATTAGTCCAGATCTGTACCTTCTTTAAAAAAATGTCTGTCCTGTGGAAGAACAGAAAACAATATTGTTCTATCCAGTGTTGTATTTCTTCCCTTCAGATATCTGAAGATTTCTCCTGTACTTTTATTCACTCTAAACCAGGGGTAGGCAACCTTGGCTCTGTAGCATTACCTCCTCAGAGGCTGCCAGAAACCCAGGCCATCCCAGGCCCGTCCCCCCTCGTCAAGCCCTGCAGTGGTGTTCTCTAGGGGTTGGTAAGATGTCTCTTCCAGCCCGAGCTCATGCAGAGTTAGGAGGTAGCAGGCTCTTGTCATCAAGGAGGGGCTTCCAGGAATGAAAATAACCAGCCCTGATAGTCAATGCTATGATGATATCCAACAGCCCAAGGCCATTATAGCAGCAGTAATTGAGGATTCCTCAGCAGTTGTTCAGAGTCAAATGGGATGGAGGAAAAACCCTGGCTCCAGACGGTAGTAGAAACAACAACAGTCAGTGTGCTGTAGCCATTTATTTTATTTTATTTTTAAAATTTATAAGCCGCCCCACTCCCAGAGGACTCTGGGCAGCTAACAATAAAAACACCATAAAACATAACAAAACAAACAGTACAAGAACAGTCATCCAGGGGTCAGATTTTATAAACCCCAGGCCTGCTGGAAAAGCCAGGTCTTAAGCAGTTTACGGAAAACCAACAGGATGGGAGCGGTCCTAATCTCCAGGGAGAGCTGGTTCCAAGACGTGGGCGTCATCACAGAGAAAGCCCTCCTCTGCGGCCCCGCCAAATGGCACTGCTTGGCCGACGGGACCTGAAGGAGGCTCAGCCTGTGGGATCTAACCGGACGAAGGGAACTATGAGGTAGTAGGCAGTCTCGCAATAGCTCGCCCCCCCAGGGCAACTCCCCCACAAAGTCTAAAACTTGTACCTGCAACAATAGTTACAGTCCAAATAGCCTCCAGGCTTTGCAGCAACAGCAGCCACCAACAATCTCTCCTTCTGTTGCTTCTTCTCAGTCAGGTGTCCGCGTCAAAGCTCTCCCTCCCCCTTTATCTTTATTGTTAAAATCCGAGGCTAGGAACTTCAGCCAACTCCTTTCTACACACTCCCCCTTGCCTCCGTTTAAGATATCCTCCTTACGAAGGAAGCAATAAAATTCCACTCCCCCTCTCTCTAGCCTCCATTTAAAATATCCTTCTTATGAAGAAAAGCAAATAAAACTTCCACTCCCTCTTTACCTTCACCTGACAAACTGCAACAGCCACCAGTCCCTTTCCTTTCCTTCCCTTTTCTATTCTTTTCTTCCGCCCACGCCGGCTACACCCAAAGCCAGCAGCAGCTGTGTCAATCTCTCCCTTCCCAACCGAGCTCCTGCAAACACTCTCAGACCGCCCCGCTACAGCTCTTTTATGACTCATGGACTTCAACTCCCAGAATTCCTGAGCCAGCATGGCTCAGCTTGGAAACCTCTCCCTTTTCCCTGAACATGGCTGGCTCAGGAATTCTGAGAGTTGAAGTCCACGAGTCATAAAAGAGCTAAAGTTTCCTACCCCTGCTCTAAATATACAAAGCTTGTTCAAATGTTGCTCTTTGTGTAGTTTTGGGAGCACATGAAAGATTTCACATATATTTGTAAAGTCTTCTTCACTTTAGTCAGATTCTACTCATGGATGGCTCATTAATATCACAGAGAACATATCCACACACCACCATTAAGTTGCTCTTTTTCCATACTCATGCTAGCTTGATTCTAAGTCTGTTTAAAATATCATGTTAGGTCTGAGACACTGTAATAAGGTAATAACCCAGTAAGAGTGGATTCTCTATGTGTCTCTTTGCTGCAAGTATGCCATCTTCGGGACTGTGGAAACGAACCTTTTCAGTTGTGTTCCACTCCTATGAAATAGCTTCCTCAGTCATCCAAATGGCCCCTTCCCTACTGGAAGGGAAACTGTAATGCTCTGAACCTCTTCCCTCTGACAATAAAAGATTTCTTTTTGGCTTGACTGATTAATTTTGACAATAAAAGATTTCTTTTTGGCTTGACTAATTAATTAAGTTGATGAATAGTCCTGATGCTTCTTTTATGTTGTTTGGATAGGCTTTGTTTTACTGCATTGTTTTAAAACTGACTTATGGAAGTCAGAATGTATGCTGTTCAGAATTAGACTGACCTTTAACCCCAGTAAAAATTAAATAATAATAAAAACCTTTGACAGCAATTTGCTGAGTTTTCAATCCAAACAGTGAACTACCACATCTTCCCCCTTGACCATTTCCCAGCTGTTTTACCCTCTCATATCTGTTCTGCAAAAAGCAATTGCCAATCAATTTCATTTCAGTAGATGTGTCTTACTGGATTTATATGTCTTTGTGTGTGTGTGTGTGTGTGTGTGTGTGTGTGTGTGTGTGTGTGTGTGTTTGTGTGTGTGTTTATACACACTGCCCATTGCAGACCTCAAATATTGAATGTGTCACCCAGCCAACAACAGATCATCCATACTTGACCCAAAAGTGTAGATGAAATCCATCCAAATCAAAATAAGTAGCACCTTCTCTTCATGTCTTCCAAGATATTTATTCATCAAACATTGACCTGCATTTATGTTCTAGCTACCATCTTCTGCTGTTGACTTACATTTTGCTTGTAGTTTTTACAAAACTTCCTAAACTTTTGGCACTACTTCCACCTCCATGACACTAAGCCTCTGCTTCTACAGGTAATTGCAGGAACCAAACTGGAACCAGAGGTTTAGTCTTTTGAGTTTCAGACTCCTGCTGGAGCCCATCCTCAAGGAACTTCTCTCTAACAGTCTGCTAGAAGTTTCCTGAGGATAGGCTCCAGCATGAGTCCAAAAGCTCGGAAGACTAAACCTGGATCCTGCAACATCATCCTGGGACATGTATATTTGCCTTCATTCGCTACAAATAATTCTTTGTGCCTAAATGTGACATCTATTTCTATTGAAATTGGTTTTAATATGCAATTGTTTTATATAAGCTGGAGGGGACGAATATATGGCTACAACAGGGGTTCTCAACCTTGGCAACTTTAAGACTTGTGGACTTCAACTCCCAGAATTCTTCAGCCAGCAAAGCTGGCTGAGGAATTCTGGGAGTTGAAGTCCACAAGTCTTAAAGTTGCCAAGGTTGAGAACCCCTGGGCTACAATGTGGTGCAGAGGTGCTGTCAGAACTTTGAAAACTCTGGAAAAATTAAATCCTCCCGATTCCCTTTTCCCTATGTCCTTTCTGAATGGAAAGAACCCACTTCTCTTCACAGAGGTGCATTTCTTGTAGGTCAGCAGTGATATTTTTGACAGTGTAGCATGCAGAAAATTTATTTCATCTCTATTCTTATCTACTATGGCATGTGGATAAATTGAGAGAAGTTTGCAGCACTGTCTGTCCTTAACCTTTTGGAGCATAATATTCAGAAGGAAGTCATAAAAAAGGCATTATGGAGGCTGAATTTATTCACAGACCTCTTTATAACTTGAACTTGATTTCTTGCTAGAATACAAGATTCAGGAAATAGATGTGGCTGTTTCTCCAAAGACAGTTATTCTATTTCCCCCATTTGCCCAGATAAACCAAATGGTGCTACCAAGGCTTCATTACTATTCACAGTCGGTGCTCTGTAATTCAATGTAATTTTAATTAAAGATGAATTCTTAAACAATCTCCTCCTGCGCTACCTACAAGCATACAATTAGCTGCTTACAGCTTCTGTTGTGAGCAGTCATTTAGTGGTTCTCAAATTAATAATTTATTTTTGGTCCCTACATTTTGCATTCATGGTAGGAAAATAAGAAGCCAATGCTATGGGTATAAATGGAGGAGAATGTTGGAGGAATTGGGAAATATCCCTAGGTATTCTAATTAATGTTGAAACACATCAAATAGTTGATTCCACAGGCAAAACTAAATGTCATTTCAACCTGTAGTTTAATGCACAAATTGCCAGTGTCACCTCTCTAAAAGAGGAACAATGACAGAAGGATGTACAGATTTGCGTAACATTAAAAATAAACCAATAGGCAAGTTTAAAGACATTCCAGAATAGTTGTTATCTTAGAAGTACTTGGGTGAACAGGTGAAACTTCATTTTTTAATTTATTTATATCCTGCCTTTGTTATTTTTTGTAAATAATTCAAGGCAGAGAACATACTTAATATTCTTTCCTCCTCCTATTTTCACCACAACAGAAATCCTGCGAGGTGGTTTGGGCTGAGAGAGAGAGTGATTGGCTCAAGGTCACTCAGCTGGTTTTCATGGCTAAGGCAGAAGTAGAACTCACAGTCTTCTGGTGATTGGCCCCAAAGTCACCCAGTTGGTTTTAATGGCTATGGGAGGATTAGAACTCACAGTCTCCCAGTTTTTAACGTGGTGTCTTAATCACTAAGCTGAACTGGCTTTTAGGATCTAAAGGTGATGGTTTCATGGCCAGCCTCACTTCTGTTGTGGAGGGAGCTCCACAACTGGAATGCTATGACTGATAGCCTTTCTCCTGACTATTGAGCCAAACCAACTGATACAATAGCTGACTTTAACGCATGGCTTGGAAGGCATCCAAATTAAGAAATATTCATTATATTCCTCTAAAGAGAAGACTGTCACCAGGTGAGCTACACATCCTATTTGTTTTTCTGTCCAAGCACTCTGTTATTTAGTCAGCTTATATTCTTTATTAATCCCTGCAGAACATCTGCATGGCAATAAAATATCATAGGGTGGTACTCTGCATTCCATGGAATTTTATGATTTTCATCAGCTGTCTGAATGTGAACAATAAGAGAGCCTGTGTGTAATCTGTGTGCTGTATACAAGACTTAATTCAGTCCCCACCAATCATAGTTCTTTAAGAGACCACAAAAGCAATTTGGTTAATGGAGAGGCATAACCTGTATTTCAGTTGTTATGGAGAGGCATAACCTGTATTTCAGTTGTTTAGGACTATACAAGTGAAAAACACCACCTTGAGCAAAGCTCAGAAGCAAGAAGCAAACTAGTAAGGCTGTTTCAAGATTGTTATTAGGAAGTAACCTAGTTTGTTCCCTTTAACTGACAAACCAAGTTAGCTGTCTCACTCGGCTTCATAACAGAGCTAACTTTCTACTCCTGTATCAATCAGGCCTCCTGATGATATTTAGATTCTAAACTTCTCATGATAGAATGTTAGCTTTATTTTTTTCCTGCAAGACACCATTAATATTGACTTATATTACCATTAATACATGATTATCAGAGTGGCTTTAGTTCACTTAGAAGTTTGGAAATGTCAGGGCATTACATTGGTTTTGCTGCTTATAGTGTCTCTGTGTTTTGTCAAATAGGGGCTCTGTATTTCATCAACAAAGGCTTATCCCTCTCCTCTTTTCTTCACCAACTAAATTAGCTCTTTTCTTTTCGTTGTTTAAAACTAATCAGTGAGGCTTCAAACCAGTCACAACTTAACTAAGGGAAAACAACCAGCTCTCCTTCTCAAATATATTTGGGTATTAAGTTGGCCTATTAATAAACATTAAAGGTGTTTGGTGATCTAGATTTTAAGGGGAAAAGCTGATTCAGAGCAGACGTGGGTGTGCTCTGTCGTATCTGCCAGCACCTTCTTAAATCAAGTTTGCTTTTTTTTTTTCTCTAAGCAGCCGTGCAAGTCCAGGAAAAGACAAAATTTCTTTAAGGAGTTGCTGACAGTGTGACGTCCACTCCCACTGTGCTTCAAATCAGCTTTTCCCCTTAAGATTCAGATCATTGCATAACCTTAACAAACCTTGTCCCATATATATATCCCAGCAATTAAAGCCCAGAACTGCAATCTGAATAGGAAGGCATGATTTATTTTGAAATAAATCAACATACAGTAACTCCATAAATGCATAAATTATTATTCTAATACAAACTTTCTATCTCTTTTCTGTTCTCCTTATAATCAATTGGATGATAAAGTTAGTGTGTTTTTCTTACGCAAATGGATTAACAGTGGCAACGGGGAAACTTTGTTGGACCTGAATTTATCATGACCAATTTCATGATAAAGTTCCGTGCTGAACTGATTAAGCCTCCCTTTATTGTGCTTAATCCTATTTAAAAAAACCTTACAGGGTAGTCCTCAACATATGACCACGACTGAACCAGAACTTCTGTTGCTAAGAAGGTGGTTGTGAAAAGAGTTGCACCCGATTTTACAATTTTTTTTAGTGTCATTATAACTTCAGATGGGCACTATATAAATGGTTGTAAGTCAAGGACTACTTGATCCAGTTATTTTTCCCAGGAAAACCATCTATTTTTTTATTATTATTTTTGATCCTTCAACATTTAGACATTCTAAGATACTGCTTTTTTTTCTGGAAATCTAATGATTTTAAGCTACAGATTTCATGAGTCTTGGTGGTGCAGTGGTTAGAATGCAGTACTGCAGGCTACTTCTGCTGACTGCTGGCTGCCAGCAATTTGGCAGTTCTAGTCTTACCAGCTCAAGGTTGACTCAGCCTTCCTTCCAAGGTCAGTAAAATGGGGACACAGATTGTTGGGGGACATATGCTGATTCTGTAAACTGCTTAGAGAGGGCCGTAAAGCACTGTGAAGCGGTATATAAGTCTAAGTGCTATTGCTATTGCTCTCCCAGCCCTGCAGCTTTCTTCCCTAATTTGCAAGGACCTCCACTCTTTTCAAAGATTATCTCTAACTACGATTCTGTCTCTTCTTCTTTCTTACCCAGCCAGATGGCTGTAATTAGAAATTTATGACAACATTATAGGGAAACAGCTAGCTGGAAGGATAGCCTTGCAAGCATACACTGTTTCCTTGCTCATCTCCCAAGCTTTTCTTGGAAGACTTTCTTTACAAATAGTTAGGTGTGCCTCATACATATCTTGCACAGATGGTAAGAGAGGCAACCTTTGGGAAAATTGATCAAAGTTGTTCAATATTTTGTATACTGATCTGAACAAAATAAACTATGGAAACTAGTGATGAGGCCGTTGATACAAAGCAATCATCAAAAGCAATTACTGCTTTTCCATCTGCTATGAATTCAGGATAATGCACAAAGAAATCTCTTCAGAAAGGTCTAGATTCTCCAAAGCCATTTGTAACTTTACAAAGTCAATTTTAAACTGTTATTGGTCAGTTTTCTCTAGATACCAGAATTCATTTCTCAGCTGTGATCTAGCTCATTTGCTCTGTCTGTATCCTGAAGATGTTTCTATCACACCTACATTTTGATCACAATTGTGACCCAATTAGTTTTCTGTAGTGCTACTTTGCACAGTTTGTACACAGGCCAGGGATACCATGTTACAGCTAAATGATTTTAGGCTCTGGACAGACAGACAGGCATCTAAAACACTGATTCTCAGTCCCAGCCAAGTACCACAGCAGATTCAGGGATGGTAGATGCTATTGGAATTCTGGATTCCTTGACATTATTTGTGATCTCAGAGAGGCTATATTATTGTTGAGGAAGCAGTACATTTTCAAGCTCACAGACTGGGTACCAGTGCCAGCCTTATAGAACAGCGTCCTTCCCACGATCCTAATGTCTCCAACCCAGTTAGCCTTTCATAAGGCCTTAAAACACTTAACTGTTCCCCCATTCTTTTGGCCCAGATGGTCAGGCTGTTTAATGTTGTCTTTTAAGAGTCAGATTGTGTTTGTGACCTTGTGTGTTATAGTTGCTCCCTTAAGTTACTGCTTTTAAGACTCAGTTTTGTAAGATTGCTAGCCACATACATTGTATACATACAAAGTTTAGATTGTCTAAGCAGCTGATATTTATCATTCTGGATTTTCAGTGCAGAATGAGGGAAAGAAACCCAGATTGCTGTAGAATGTTTCCTATAATTTGGAGGGTGGATCTAGAAGCAAGAAAAACTGAACAGTCCCAGATTTCTGTAAAATGTTTCCTACAATTTGGATGGTGGATTTCTGTAGAATGTTTCCTACAGTTCAGATGGTGGATCTAGAAGCAAGAAAAACTGAACAGTCCCAAATAACATTAATTCTTAATTTCCATTTTTCAACAGTCATGTTTAGGCTTCAAAATATCATTAAAATGTCATGATTATCTAATGCTTATTAAAAGAAAAGACTATAACAGCTACTAAAATTGAGCAAATGAAAAGGTAAACTTGCTTGAAAATTGTTTGAATGTAAAAAAAGTTCTTTGCCATTGCCTTTTTCAAGGTTTATTTGGCTTCACACTCTAGCCTAGAGACTTGAGACTTTTTGATGATTCTCCATCCAAGTATTAACAAAATCCTATACTTACCTTTCCAAGATCTTCCAAGTTTGGATAGATATTACCTACCTCAGCCAACAGCAGTTAAAGTTGTAATAATTTATATATGTTGCTTGGGAAACATTAAGAAAAACAGCTTGGGAAAGAAGGAAAACAAGACTTCTGTGCACATCATAACATTCTTGAGATATCATGTTTCTTAATATTTTTCTTGCAGACATTCGAGATAGTGGGGGACCTAAACCAGTCATGGTGTATATTCACGGAGGATCTTACATGGAAGGCACTGGAAATTTATATGATGGCAGTGTGCTCGCAAGTTATGGCAACGTGATAGTCATTACCGTCAACTACCGACTTGGGGTACTTGGTAAGCAAGAATCCGGTTTTAATTTAATATTTGCCTTGTGTGAAGATTGTAGATGTAGAGTGGATTTAGGTGTAGACATCAAGAGAAGGTAGTTCTTCTTCTTTTTAAGTGTTGCTCTATATTAAAGGAAATATTTTTATTTGGTTGATTTGAATTTAACCTGCAATGTATTCTGTTCTGATGGCTAAGGAAAAAAAATCCATCTTTTGGAATTATATGTGGTTGCTGCCTGCATGTGTTTTTGCTATGAACGTTTGAGTAATTAGTTGTACATATTGTCAAGTAATTTAAAGTAAATGGCAAATGCAAAATGAGATGCAATGCCAGCAGACAAAAACATGAATACTGTTCTGACAGGTTCATTATGTATTTCTAGATTTCTGGATAATAAGAACGTTTGAGAAATGTTAATCATTGCCAATGTCAGCCTTAAAGCAGAAATGTATTACTTCAGCTTAAGAGAATTCCAGATAGAAGAAGCTATTTCAAAGGGATAATATTTTGTAGCTTTAGTTATGGCAAAGTACATTGAGGCTGTGTTGTTTACATGAATACAATCGAATTAGAAAGACTGTTTCTTAGTCACAGTATAGGTTTAGGAATCAGCTCTCCTCAAACTGGTTAAAGCTAGGAAAATTAAAATATCTTTCAAATGAGTTGCAGTTTCTGGTGATTTCATAAACACATTGATGTAATTTTCTTGGAGAGATCTACTGAAGTTGATTGTTGCACAATGTGGTGATTGCATGTATTTGTATTTTTATTATTATTATTCTAAATAATGAATTTGACTTTTTGCTTTGGGAGTTCCTCTGAAGCTCATCATAAGATGCATTTAATTCTACTGGCAGTTATTAAACATTTTAGAAGCATAAGAGTATGTAATATAGAATGATGAAGTGATGTGTGATTTATAAACTCTGGTTTTCCTTAAATTGAGGGAAGATTGCTTGGTCATGTGGCTTAACTTTAGGTTGTTCCTTCAACACTCACACTCAACTTGGCCTTGATCTTGTGGTTTCCTGTTGTTGGCTCTTCTGTGGAAATCATCTCTTTGCTTTTATCGGGTGATTAAAAAGGATGCACTGGCTTAAAGACTTTTAAAAATGAGATTTCACTTCCCTTGGTTTTGGCCTTGAATGAAATCAGTCTTCAGTTCTTGAAATGTGGGGAATCTATTTATTTCTTCACCTGGGAATCCTTCCCTTTTTGCTGGAAAAATGAACAATGCAATTTAATAGTTGTGTGTAACACAAAGTTCATTATCCAGACCTTTGCTTTGATTTGTATCACATATCTTTGCATGACTACTTAATGTATTCCTCACTTTCTCAGAGCAATTAAATATTGACTCAAAATCTCTAGAGACATATTATGCATTAATTTAAAACTATATGTGTGGTCAGCTTGCAAAATCATCTTTCTGTTTAGCATAAATTTCTTGTTTCTGTTTTGTGTGTTTCTGGGTACAAGATGTAGGACAGCTCTACTTATAGTGCATACAGCCATTACATTTTAAATCTATAAATTAAAGGGCAGCAATATAAATGAGGGTGGTTGAGGAGGTAGATCCATTATCTAGAATAGAACAATGTAATTATAAATTTGGAGACACTTTCTACTTAAAAGAACAAAAGTAATTATATGCAATAGGTGATGATATACAACCTTGTCACATGTTTGTTAATCCAACTGATTGCCCTTAGGTTCCCTTGCTTAATGAATCAGCAGTGTGATAGTAATACTACAAAGCTTTGAAAAGAGACAGATAAGATTATATTAGTCAAATTTCTCCTGAGCTCATTACAAGCTGAACCTACACCTCTATTGAAATGTAAGCCCAGGTAATCATGGATTCACTGACTGCGTTTCATACTGGTTTTCATTTCTCCATATTTTTCCCTCCAATATATATTTTTGAGGAGATGAGGTATTAGGGAAGGATTGGGGAAGAGGACTAATATATCTTCAGTTCATTCCTTCTGTTGTTTTTACTGTTTTATAATGTTTTTAATATTTTTAATGGATGTTTGTGTGTGTGTGTGTATATATATGGATGATTTTAGTGTTTTTTGTTGTTTTTACTGTTTTTATTGTTTTAAAATGTTTTCAATATTTTTAATGGATGTGTGTGTGTATGTGTGTATGTGTGTGTGTATATATATGTGTGTGTGTGTGTGTGTGTGTGTGTATGTATGTAAGTCTTTGGTTATTCGGGTTTTCTCCTACGTCAAATTGGAAGTGTCTTGGCGACGTTTCGATGAAGTCTCATTCGTCATCTTCAGGCTGGCGTTTTCGGCTTCGTGCTTCTAGGAGCAATTATTCATATAGTGAATAATGTCTGTAATGTCCACTCTATTATGTGGATTATCAGTGCCTGGGAATTGACTCATTTCCTATTTCATTAATGGGGGTGATGTTTATTTATTTGTTCAATTTATTACAATGTTTAATTGATTGTGTATTATTATCATTATCAATAATAATAATGATAATAATAATAATAGTTTGTGTGTGTGTGTGTGTATAATTGTAAGCCACCCAGATTGATGAAACTGAAATAGGTGGCTATATAAATTGAACAAATAAATAAATAAACATAGCCTCATTAATGAAATAGGAAATAAGTCAGTTCCTTAGACTGGTAACACTGGTTGCTCTCCACCTCATTGGGATCACCCAATTCCAGAAGAAAAAAAGGGACTATTAGCTTGGCTCACCCCAGGGGATTGATACTCCCTGTTAGGTTCCAGAGGGAGTTTCAGGTTCTTCCCAAGGACCTGACAGGTACTTTGGCCTGGACCAGATTGCACCTATGCACTCTCTGTGCAAATCCTATAAAAGTTTCTGAATTGCTTCTGCTGTCCAGTATGATTGAGAGTGATGAGTCGCCTCTAGGTCAGCAAAGAAATCTAATAATTAAATAAATAAATGACTAAGTGGAGGTGTTTGCATTCTGGGTCCCATTGATTAAACAGCGTCATCTTTCAGAGACCCAAGAAGTATGATTTCTAAGTTATGCCTTCTGGCATGACATCCCCCAGAGATTCATATGGCATCCACCATTGTGATGTTAAAAAAAAAAAATCACTAAAAAATTTGTTCTTCCCAAACCTTGGAATAGGGACTCCTCTTTATTTAGGTTTTATAGCTGATTGTATTGTCCTTCCACTTCACTATGATCTCCTCTTATATGAATCATTTAAAAAAAAATTGCCCAGAATCACTAAGAAGTAGGGCAGCTTCAAGATTATATAATAAATACAAACAATTTTTTACATAGTTATTTCCCTGAATGTCAGCTATATTTTATTACAGTGGTCCATAGATAACACACATCAATATGTGATTCATTCATAAATTGCTAATAACGTCTGTTTGAAGAGACCACTGAGTAAAGGGTTATCTTTCCATTTCCGAAAATAAGTTTTTCAGGGATAAGAAACTTTATTTAAATGTCACCTCCCCAATTCAATACATATAGTTCGTAGAATATAGTTCAAAAGAATAAGTACCTAAAAATACTAAAACTTATCTCAAAGTGTAATTAGCATATGGAATAACCTCTGCTCAAAATCGAACAATTATAGGATGTTATACAAACATATATATTTAATGAAGCTTTAATCTGATTGTGTATTAAGCAATATTATGCTTTACTCAAACATTTTCTGTGAATTGTAAGCACCCGAGAATCCAGTGAAACATATATATATACATACATGTTTTATTTACATGCATACACACATACACACACACATATATGGTGTGTATATATTTGAATGAGACATAAACTAAAATCTATAGCAGCTTTTGATACTGATGTCAGTTTCTCATACGATTTTCTAATTCTTTATTCCATTTATAAATTAAAGTTTACATATGATTTAACAGCATTTTATAAAAAAATTATAGGGTTTTTATTGCAGTGATGTTTACTGTCATAAGATTTAATAATCACTTGTAGTAGATTAGGCTGAAAATGCCTCAGTCCAAATTGGGATGTCAATTGATGTTATAATTGAAAAGGCTGCCATTAAGCTGTACTCATGAGATTTGTGAAAAAAATACTGAATTCTCACCAGACCTCAACATTCTTGCATAGAACTTATGAGATTGAATTCTCTAAAACTAGAAATGAAAATGTTTTGAAAATATTGCCAAAAAAGAACAGATGGTCATTTTTGTGATATCAAATAAGCAACTAGCATCCTTTCCATTAAACTAAGGCTCAAGAATAAAATCAACGATAGTAGGGAGAACCACTCCTAAGATATTCACTGGTAAATAAGATATCAGTTTTCCAGTTTTTCTAATCTAAGCTCCTTGATCATTGCAATAAAGCACCTTGTTCTAAATTTGTGAGAATTGTGCTATTTTGGGTTTGAGCTGCTATAAAAAGCTTGACATTTTATGAAATTTCAGGATTTTTGTGAGACTTTGAGCATTTGGCCAGATTGGGTGATCTACAAAATTTTGATTGTACTATTTGTGTTGGGTGATCTACAAAATTTTGATTGTACTATTTGTGGACACAGAGTTGCCAATCCTTTATATAAAGTCTGTATTTCTGAACTTGTCCTTCAAGTTGTCTTTAATGATGGTCACTTTCATCATCCTGCCTTTACCCTAAATACAATCCTTCCTGAAGCCATAGTCATAGCCATGTTGGTTGAAACTAGTTTGCTCCCCCTATAAGGAAAAAAAAACCTTTAATGTGTAGCAAGTCACACAAATAAATAAACAAAACATTAAAGTAATGTGAAATGTGTTTGTTTTATCTGCCTTTTCAACACTGAGCTTTCACAACATTAGCACAGTTTAATTGCAATTATTTATTTGAGATGTGTATGTGTGTGGGGGGGGGGTCTCTGTTTATTTCAGACATCAAAAAGTGTGATTGGGTTATAATAGAAGTTGCCTGAAATTAAGTGTCTACTCTTCTTTCCCATTTTTAATGTAACTTTAAAAAAATATTTTAAATCCATCACATTAATCCACTGATTGTCAATCTATCCATCCCTTTTTAGTATATGAGGCAGATCATTTTTCTAGGAGGGAGTTTTCATTCTTCTCTTCCTCACAATGTACAGTAATGGGAATTTTTTGCAATCAAATTATGATACATAGTGGTAGGCTTCTCCTAGAGAAGGTAGGAGAGATTGTAAATTTGCCTCTAATTTCTCTGGGGTGTGATCATGCCATGAAAATAAAACTAATTGAAATTAGTTGAATGTACTGATTGATATCCCCAAGTCAAATAATTCATTTTAATTAGTTATGCAACAAATGGGATGCAATGGCTTAGTGGTTAAAGATACTGAGTTTGTCAGCTGGGTTCGAGATCCAATCAACGCATGATGGGGTGAGTTCCCGTTTCTTGCTCCAGCTCCTGCCCATGAACCAGTTTGAAAGCATGCAAATGTGAGTAAATAAATAGGTATCACTTTGGTGGGAAGGTAGCAGTGTTCTGTGAGCCTCAGTGTATAGTCATGCTGGCCACATGACCACTCAAATGTCTTTAGACACTGCTGGCTCCCTAGGCTAAGAAACGGAGATAAGCACCACCACCACCCAGAGTTGGATATGATTGAATAGGGAAAACCTTTACCTTTATGCAACAATGACTTGCAACTCTAGCTTCAATGCCTAGCCTAATTCTTATTATTAAACCCCCAAGTGTTGCTTGAAAGGGAGGAGGGGAGGGGAGGGAGGGAGAGAGAGAAAACCAGTTTAATGCATATTGATCCAATTCTTACTTCCAAAGTCTATATGTAACCCAGAATTCAGTTATATGCTAATATTCTCATTTCTATCTTTTTTTTTTAAAGCATAGGGGGGAAGAGATGTCAGAAACAAAATATTAGAGATAGAAATAATGGCTTGTCAAATGCATAAGATAGACAAACTGTGTAAGAAAAGGCATGTGAAAAAAAAAACCTAATCTAAAAAATGAAAGGAATGAACCTGGGGTATAAAGAACGAGGAGCTGTACAAAATCAAATAGGACAATGTTGCATCTTCTCTGCAGTGTCCCATTGCTCATCCATTCCTCAATATCTTTAGTGCTGAACTTGTATGCTGGAAAATGTCATGCAAAACAAATGTTCTTATTTAATTCATTTATTAAATGTGCATCCTACTGCAAGCTGACAATTCTTGGAAGCAGAGTACAGAGTATCCAATATACAAAAGTTTATTTATTTATTTACAAATATTTATATGCCGCCCAATCCCAAAGGACTCAGGGCGGCATACAAGGTTAAAAACAGTTATAAAAGAATAAAATAATCCAGTCATACCACGAGTCCGATCATATCCCGGCCCCCCGGGGACATCAGAACCCAGGCCTGCCGGAACAGGAGAGTTTTAACGGCTTTCTTAAAGGCCGGCAGGGTGGGAGTAGTTCGAACCTTGGGGGGAAGTTGATTCCACCAGGTTAGAGCCACCACAGAAAAGGCCCTTCCCCGAGGGCCCGCCAGCCGACATTGTCTGTCCGACGGGACCTGAAGGAGGCCCAATCTATGGGACCTCACCGGTCTCTGGGAGCTGTGCGGCAGAATGCGGTCCTATAAGTAACCTGGACCTATGCCATGAAGGGCTTTGAAGGTGATAACCAACACCTTGAATTGCGTCCGGAGACCCACAGGAAGCCAGTGCAGCTCGCGGAGGATAGGTGACACGTGGGCGTACCTTGGCGCGCCCACAATCGCTCTCGCGGCTGCGTTCTGAACCAACTGCAGTCTCCGAACGCCCTTCAAGGGTAGCCCCATGTAGAGCGTGTTACAGTAATCCAGTCTTGAGGTGACAAGGGCATGAGTGACTGTGAGTAAAGCCTCCCGGTCCAAATAAGGCCGCAACTGGTGCACTAGGCGAACCTGTGCAAAGGTCCCCCTGGCCACAGCCGATAGATGTTGTTCCAAATTTAGCTGTGAGTCCAGGAGGACACCCAAGTTGCGTGCCTGCACTGAGGGAGGTAAATTTGGCCCGCCCAGGACTAAAGATGGACCATCCAGTTGGCCTTTGGGAGGCAAGACCCAGAGCGACTCGGTCTTGTCAGGGTTGAGTCTAAGCCTGTTCACCCCCATCCAGACCCTCATATCTTCCACGCACCGGCACATCACGTCAATTGCTTCACTGAAAGGACACGGGGTGGAGATATACAATTGGGTATCATCCGCATACTGATGATACCTCACCCCGTGTCACCGAATGATCTCACCCAGCAGTTTCATGTATATGTTAAAAAGGAGGGGGGAACAGGACTGAGCCCTGAGGCACCCCATAATCGAGGCGCCTAGGGGTCGATCTCTGTCCGCCCGCCAACACCGACTGCGACCTGTCAGAGAGGTAGGAGGAGAACCACCGCAATACGGTGCCGCCCACCCCCACCTCTCCGAGACTACGCAGAAGGATACCATGGTCGATGGTATCGAAAGCCACTGAGAGGTCAAGAAGCACCAGGATAGAGGAATAACCCCTATCCCGGGCTCGCCAGAGGTCATCGGTCAGTGTGACCAAAGCAGTCTCAGTGCTGTAGCCGGGCCTGAAACCAGATTGAAAAGGATCCAGATAATTGGTTTCCTCCAAGGATCGCAAGAGTTGAGACGCCACCACCTTCTCTACAACCTTCCCCACAAAGGGGAGGTTGGAGACGGGACGAAAGTTCTTCAAAACAGCTGGGTCCAGGGAAGGCTTCTTGAGGAGGGGCCTCACCACCGCTTCCTTTAAAGGTTGCGGGAAAGACCCTTCCATGAAGAGGCGTTGATTATCGCCTGGAGCCAGCCTCGTGTCACCTCCCTACTGGCAGAAACCAGCCAGGAGGGGCACAGGTCCAATAAACAGGTGGCGGCATTCATTGCCCTCACGGCCTTGTCCACTTCATCAGGGGTCACAGGCTCAAACTCGCTCCAGATAACATGACTAAGACCAGCCCCTGGCAACTCGGCTGGCACTGCCCAGTCGGAGTCCAGGTCTCTCTGAATCTGAGCGATTTTGTCCGAAAGAAACTGAACAAACTCCTCAGCTCTCCCCTGCAAGGGTTCCTCCGCCTCCTCCACTTTAAGAAGGGAGCGGGTCACCCTAAACAAGGCGGCCGGGCGAGATTCTGCGGACGCAATAAGTGCGGAAAAGTGAACACGCTTTGCCGCCCTTATCGCCACTAAATAAGTCCTAAGATAGGCTCTTAATAGTGATCGGTCAGATTCAGAGTTACTGGCCCTCCAACGTCACTCTAGACGTCTCTTGTGGCGCTTCATCTCCCGGAGCTCCTCAGTAAACCAAGGCGCCCTCCGGGGACCACTACCACAGAGAGGTCGCAAAGGCGCAATTCGATCCAGGGCCCTGGACGCCGCCTCATTCCAGGCCACAACCAGGGACCCGGAAAAGTTGTGGACAAGGGAGTCAGGTATTTCCCCAAGCTCCTCCTGGAACCGATCTGGGTCCATTAGGCACCTGGGGCGGAACCACCTAGTCAGCTCCCTCTCCCTGCGATGGGGGAGTGATGCTCTGAAGTCCAGCCTCAATAGGAAATGATCTGTCCATGACAAGGGCGAGATCTCTATTCCCCTTAATTCCAGATCATGTCTCCATTGCCCCGAGAGAAACAAAAGGTCGAGTGTGTGACCACCCCTATGAGTTGGGTCCTGAATTACCTGGGTCAGGTCCATGGTTGCCATGGAAGCCATGAACTCCTGTGCCGCCTCTGAGCGATCGCCGAGTGATGGCAGATTAAAGTCCCCCAGTACTATAAGTCTGGGGAACTCCACCGCCAACCCGGCTACTGACTCCAGCAACGCAGGCAGGGCTGTTGCAACGCAGCTGGGAGGTAGGTATGTCAGCAGCAAGCCCAACTGAACCTGTGAACCCAACTTCAATAGGAGGGACTCACACCCAACAACTTCCGAGCGATGACTGCCACTCCCCCACCCCTGCCCTGATGTCGAGGCTGATGAAGCACCACAAACCCATCCGGGCACATCTCCGAGAGGGAAACACCCCCCTCAGGGCCCAGCCAGGTTTCGGTTATACATGCCAGGTCCGCCCCGCTGTCCAATATTAAATCACGGACAAGGGGGGCTTTGCTGACAATGGACCTGGCATTAAGCAACAGCAGCCTGCAATCAGGGCCCTGTACTCCCCTGTCACCAGTACTACAGGATGAGCCTTTTGAGGGGCCGGAACAAGGAATCGCTCTAACATAGCGAGTCCTCGTTCCCCAAAGATGGCCTGCCCCTCGGCTCCCGCCATATCTGCCCATCCCAGTCATGACCCGGATGCTCCGACCTTCTCCCCTCCCCGGAATACCTCCACCCTCACCAGCCTTCTCCCTTCCTGACCGGACTCGCTTTCCATACAAACCAAGCCCAAGGGTAAGTCCTGCCCCCCCCTACTTTTGCTATTGCACTCAGCAGAGGGGGTACCAGGCTCCACCCCCGACTCCACCATTCTCATACCCCAAACACTCAATACACATTCACACTCAATTTATATACATAAAAAGTAAAAAATTTCCGCATTCATACACCCTAAATACAATAATAAATTTATATATAATAGGGCCACCATTCATCTACATGCATACTCACACCCACAGCAAACATTCTCTAAAAAATAGTATTGCCCCTCTGTATCCCAGGCTGGTCCAATGTGGCCAGCTAGATGATCATTAAGTACTTGTCTTGGGGCAGACCGTACTTGGCCTTATGCTCCTCAAAGAGCTGGGTCAACTTCTCCAAGTTGTTACTGGCCGTCACTGCAACGGCAGCAATTGCTGCCAAGGCAACGGGCGAAGTCACGCGGGGGACCCAGATCACTGGAGAAGGCCCCGCCGCGGAACCTGAGGAAAACGACGAGGCGGTGATGGCAATGATAGCGGAGAAGGAAAAGGAAGCCACACACGGGGCACCGAAGGTTGGCTGAGCGCCGAGCCGGGTTGCCCAGGCGGGCTGCTGTGGCGAGGCCTGCCGCCACGGGGGGGCTCTGGCTGCTGGTGGAGCAGGCCGACACTCTCCAGCGGCAGAAAGTCAGGCTGTGGGTCGCTGCCATGCGGGACGCGGGATATGCCGGGCAGCGGGGACGAGGCAGTGGCGGCCTCCAGGCACAGCAAAGTGGCCGAGGCGAAAGACGAAAGCCCTACACAAACCCAGTTAGAAAACTGGCTAACCAGACCAAGCTTCAGTGGAAAGGAAGCCATGAGGGTAAGAACGCTGGGCTGGGCAGGGTAAGGCGGGGTAAGGCGGGCAGGGTAAGGCAGGGTAAGGCGGGGCAGCAGGGTAAGGCGAGACAGCGGCAGCTGGAAAAGCCACGGACGAGGCATGCCCTGCACTTCTCCCTGGCGAAGGTTGAGAAATTTTCCTCCGCCCGGGAAACTACCCGGCAGCTCCATCGCCTGCCTCGCCCGAGCCCAGCCTCTTTTCCAAACTCGTTGATAGGCCCGAACGCCGCCACTAGCTCGGCTCTAGTTAAAATATTCCCAGCATGATTAAAGTGAGTAACACCATAAAACCCCCACCAAGAACAAAAATTGCACCACAGAAATTATATTTTTTACATATCAGAAGTGGATAACTGCAGGAGCAAAAAAAAAAAACACCATTATCGTCACGCCAATGATTGGACCTGAAGGTTAATTCCTAGACCCATTTGGGGGAACTAGCTATCTCATGCTTCTGTTCCCAGCACTTATACTGTATTTCCATTTACTGATGTACTTAGACAATGGCTTATAAAGGCACACAATAATAAATCCAGCCCTGTAAGCTTATACTTGACGAGCAGGTGCCTTAATTGTGAAGCCTCTGTTGACTCTTTGTTCACATCCAGCATTATGATTATTCCTTACCCCTAACAAATAAGGATGATATTTTTAATGAAAGATCTTTTTTGTCTCTGTGCTAAGATTGTTGAAATAACAAATTCTATGCACACTGACCATTTTCATAACAGAGAATACATTGAACAATCTGATATCCTTGAATTCTCATGTTTCTAAAGAAAAAGAAAAAAGTGGTTGTTAAAATGGGTCACAAAGGGGCATTTATGCCAAAATTGAAAAAAAACTTGTATTTAACTGCTTTAAGCTCTTTAAATTGTTCTTTCAGACTTCTACTTCATTTGAGAACATTTTTAGAGTTTAAGGACCCTCCTTCCTTCCTTCCTTCCTTCCTTCCTTCCTTTCTTCCTTCCCTCCCTCCCAATTATTTGAGCAAGGAAGTTATTGTGATATAATTACTTGTGCTGGGATAGGTTGGCCAAAGCCAACATCTCTTCCTCTTCCTCTCTCTGCCATTTTTATATCATTCTTTTCTCTCTTAATTTCTCCCACTTACGGTAACTGGCTGATGAATATCTGATCTAATGTACTTATTTATAAATGACAATGAAATTGTTACTAGACAGAGAGCTGAATGTGGTGCTAAAGTTACAACATTGCCCGCTAACCATAAAAGGACATACTCAGTTTTTGGCCCCAGACAACCTGAAAATATTGTTGGAGATAAGTCAGTAATAATGGAATATTTTTCCCTTTCCCTCTTGTCTTTAAAACCTTTTCCCTGTTAGGCTATATTGTGCTAATGACAACCTCTGAACACTCATTTCTCACTGCAGGGCATTTACTACAGAGTCTTGGGGACTCTTGAATCGATTAAGAAGGTGCATGAACTTCACGAGTACTTAATAATCATGAGTACTCCCATAATAATCATGTGTTGTCTGGGTTCATTGGTAATTCAGTGGTACATATTAACTTTCTCAGTCTAGTTCCAATACTACACCATTTAGTGCATCCTTGGTCCTCTCTTCTTCAGGTTGTATGCATTTTTCCACACTGGGCAAATACAACTCTTATTACTGTTAATACATATACAATTAAATATAGACATCTTCATCACATTTTTCTGGTATTATACATATTGACAGTATCAATTTATAATATCTTTTCTAGCCAAAATATATCTCAATTGCATTTGCACTTAAAATCCATTTATTTAATCAATATCCTGTTTTTCCCACTTTTTTAAAATTTTAATTTCCCATCAAAGTTCAAAACATCTCTATCACTTATGATTTTCTCATAATAAATTATTTTGGGGTAACCAAAAGCTTCCCTTTTATTCAAACCCTTTTAGAATTTTCATATTTCCCATCTCATAAAAGTATAATATTCTAGTACAAATCCTATCCTTCTAATTATAACAATACTTTTATTTCTAACAGTTATGTATTTTCTTAACCATATTCAAACATCTGTTTAATAGATAGGTCAAAACGTCTATTTTCTTCAGTCTTACTCAGTTTTTCTTCCTTTGCCAAATAACTTTCCAAGTCAGTGCATTTGAATCCTCAAATAATTCTTCCTCTGTTTTTGTAGAAAATTGTTCTTTTATCTCATTTGTCTATTTTTAGTCTCGTCATGAAATAAAACAATTGTCTCTTGGATTGATTTTAACATAGAAAAAACTTTCTGAGATTCATTAACATTTTCTTGTTGGTATATAGTAATTAGTAATAGTAGTAAAGTTGGAAGGGACCTTGGAGGTCATCTAGTCCAACCCCCTGCTCAGGCAGGAAACCCTACACCATTTCTGACAAATGGCTGTCCAGTCTCTTCTTAAAAACTTCCAGTGTTGGAGCAGTTACTGCTTCTGGAGGCAGGCTGTTCCACTGATTAATTGTTCTCACTGTAAGGAAGTTTCTCCTTAGAAACTTATCAAGCTGGGGGCTTATCGAAATATCAAGCTGGGGGCTTCAGAGACAAGTGTTAAAGATAGTTTGTTACCATTTGAGGCTACATATGGAACACCCATTTTGTTTTTGTATGTCTTTTGGGGTATTTATAGTCCAATAGGTTCCCCAATACAGATAAGCAGCCCAAGAGGTTTTTTTTCCCTTTTCCCAGCTGCAGTCTGCAAAAGTGAAAGTTTCCAGGAACAACAAAGAGCCTTATCTAAGTCTGGGCTTCAAGCCAAGTTTCCTTTAAGCATAATAAATTGTAGTGCTGTGATTTGCCACTAGATGTCATTGACATCGTTTTCCAGCTTTCCAAATCCAAGCCTATTTTATAGACTTTCAAATATCTTTTCTAAAAAAAAAGTCTCAAAGGTACTTTTAGTTCCCAAATATCAAAGCTATATATCTGTATTAATTCTAAATTGATCTTGTAGTTTTCTCTGTTTTCCCCCAAAGCAATTAATTCACTGTTTTTCTTTTCCTGAGGGAGCGGGGCAAAAACTTCCCTTCCTTCTCTCATCTGAGAGGATCCTTTGCTTTGGGCATTCTTCTTTTCCAGGAAAGTAGTATTAAAAGTCATAAAAAGAGAATAAAATCTCACCCAGTTCCATCCTCGTTGCTCAAAAATTGCTATTTAGTTCTTATCTTCAGTTGTCAGCTGCTTCTGACTGGTCACACTAATGTAGCCAGTCTTTTCCCTGCTGGTTTGGAGGGTTTCCTCAGATCCAGTGGAAGGGCCACCATCACTCCACAATTGACAAGGGTCTCCTCCTTTGTTGCCTCTCCGGGGTGACTTTCAACCCTTTTTAGTGTCCCCAGCGGGGTGAAATCGAACGTGGAAGACAGAGCCTCATCTTCCTACACCTGTCACACCACGATGTCTAACTGGAAGTCCTTAAAATGTACAGAATTTGATAACCCATAAAGATATATATAAACACTAGTTAAGCAGAAGAACAAGTGATAAATATGTCATACCCTCTATTTCTTCTTCACTGAAGGAGCATATGGCTGAAAGAGTCTGAGCCACCCCATCAATATATAGTACATCAATGAAAGTGAATATTTTTGTAATCCCACAGTATGATAGTAGAAAACAATCCATCCAGTTTGTCCAAAGTGAAAGCCAAGGAAAATTTGAGGAAAATGAGAAACAGACTTGGAAGCCATTCATCTGCATATATTGACAGTGAAAAAGTTGTCCCAGATAATTTACAATTGCTTTTTTTTTGTGAGCCAACAACCAGAATATGGGCTCTACAATATATACTGAGCAACATAACCTGGTTTAGTTACAAAGAACAAACGTGTTTTGATAATTCCTTTTTGTGACTAAAAAGATTTTAGAGCAGACATGGATACGTTTTGTATAGTGGGGGGAGATATGTTCAGCTTGACCACCATTGTCAACTGTGACAATTTGTTAATATGCAGTTTCTTAATTATTTTTCTCAAGAAATATTGGTTATCTTGGTCTGACACAGGGTCCTCAAAAAAAGCAGAAGTTTTTTTAGACTGCTTTCAAAGAAAAGTCTCACTGTCACTTTTTAACAAGTCCCAGTTTTTATTAATGGAAACCAATTGCTCAGACAGTGACATAGCTGTTTAAGCTATAACAAGACATTGCTTAGCTATAAATTCAGCTTTTCCCAAACTTCTTTTTGCATTATCTTATTTTCTATGGAAATGGTTAGGTGAATTTGAAAGGGAAACTATGGAAGCAGAAGGAAAGGTTTGGAGGGAGTTGGACTTAATAGTTTCTAAGAGAAGTTCTAGTTGTTTATATTTAGCTTTGCTTAATGATCCCATTCAGTTCTATCAGGACTAGAAGTTGATTTACTTACAATTTCCTTAGGTAATAAGAGTTTCTTGATTTCCTCCTGGATCTCTAGCTGACTTAGAATGAGATTTCAATCCAAGATTAGCTCCATGATATTTCTTCCTTTTGTCCTTTCTGCCTAAGCAGATTTTCTCCTCATACAGTTTCTCCAAACAGGCAATATTTAACAGGCACGTCATATTTGCATTGATTCTCTAAGACACTTATGGCAGGAAGAACCTTAACTTAAACATGACCACCTGGGATTAAATCAGATACCAACTTGAGTTAAATGGAATTAGTTAGAAGACACTTTTCCACTCACATAGTTAGTCCTATCCATATTTGGCTGAGTGCAGTTTCAGTTTTCCTTTCCTTTTTGTCTGCTCTGGTCCAAGAGCTGGAAACAGGGTTAGATCCTGCAGTCTTGTTTTCCCCTGAATATGAAGTATTCTGTAAAGCTTGAATAAGGAATTCATTTTTTTTTTTTTAGAGAATGTTACAGTCTCCTGTGTGCTGGTGGAAATTAGGTAGAAGTAATTCTCCTCTAGATCTAAATAATGTACCCAATCAACTGATTTTAAAAAGCTAAGCAGAATCCAACTGGATGAGCAATTGCAAATAAATGGCAGAGCTATAAACTAAATCAGCCCAGATGATGACCAATGGCAAATGAGTTTTAGGTGCCCCATCCATTGAATGAGGTGATTTTCTAAATTTTACCATAACTAAAATATTCGGTGAGATGTGTCAAAAGGTGACATATATTAAGAGATAGATTCTGAACATATTATTGCTTCAGATTTTCTGAAATGTCTTTGTACACCTTTCACGGTCTTTTTAAGTTTGATAAGATGAACAAACTGTTTTGGGGAGTCTTAATTTTCTGTATGCCATCTTCAGAGTCCTTGAGGACTGGCTGGTTAATAAAGAATGAATGGGTAGTGATGAAGTCACCACTTCATGGCATGTGTTTGTGAAATGTTTGTTGCCTTCAGCTGCTATGATTTATTTTGTCAATGTTTCTCTTGAAACTAGTCAATCAATCAAACTGTTACATTCAAAGTAGGTCACCCTTTAATTTTATCTTTGTTACAATGAAGTCAACAAGTTTGTGGTTAAGCCATTGCAATGAATGGGTCATATCTCAAAGGTGCTTTTTCAGGAGGCAAATTTCTTATATTTCTTTGAAGACATTTCGCTTCTTATACAAGAAGCTTCTTTAGCTCTGACTAGATGGTGGGGAATGGAAGGATTAAAAAACAACAAGAAAGTCCAGTTGCCTCCTGAAAAAGCACCTTTGGGACAACCATGACCTGGATGACTGAGAATCTCCATAGATGGAAGGGTCACATCCGTTTCCTTTTATGGGTACTTGATTTTTTTTTTCAAATTCTGATATGAATGTTCTGTGTTCTTTTGCATTAATCTGGTCATAAGGTCATATACTGTATAACTTTACCTGTGCGCATATTATGGGAGTTGAGAAACCAATGTTTTTCCTGATCTCAGCAAAGCAATGGAGGAGCTGTCCAGCAGTTCAGCAATTAAAAAAAAAAACATTAGATTGACTGGAAGGGTAACTTCAGAAGATTGCTTCATCAGGCGCAAATCAATGGAAGCTGCAGCCAATGGTCATTTCCAGGCAAAATTTGAAAG
This sequence comes from Crotalus tigris, assembly GCF_016545835.1. Classification (NCBI taxonomy): domain Eukaryota; kingdom Metazoa; phylum Chordata; class Lepidosauria; order Squamata; family Viperidae; genus Crotalus; species Crotalus tigris. Next base: position 5,492,278 of record NW_024096467.1, read on the forward strand.
TAATTTTAGTTCATTGATTTGTTTTCTGATATTTATTTCATTGACTGATATGTTAGTAATAATCTAACTGTATTCAATTGAGTGAGGAGACTGGCAATAATTAAAATGAAGAACATAAAGTAAAAAATATAAACATAAATTACAAGTCGTTCACAAATTAATTTATATTTACAAGGCTGGTGAAATATTTGAACCATGTCTGCCTTTCTACTGGCAGAGAGACTGAAAACCACTTTCCAAGGGAGAACATTCCAAACTTGGGAGTGACCAGAAAACTCTTTCCTACTTGTTAGATGAACAATAATGGGGCATTTCAGGCATCTGCAGAAAATCATATCCTACAGATCTGATGTTAGACAGGTTTATATCTGGAGAAATGGTCCCTTCTATACTAAGTCTTAAGCTATTTAAGGCTTTAGAGATGAACACTATTATCTTAAATGATTTGTTGTTGTTGTTAATTGCAAAGTCGTGTCCAACCCATCGCGACCCCATGGACAACGTTCCTTCAGGTCTTCCTGTCCTCTACCATCTTCTGGAGTCCATTTAAGTTCACACCTACTGCTTCAGTGACTCCATCCAGCCATCTCATTCTCTGTCGTCCCCTTCTTCTATTGCCCTCAATCTTTCCCAGCATTAGGCCCTTCTCCAGTGAGTCCTTCCTTCTCATTAGGTGGCCAAAGTATTTGAGTTTCAACTTCAGGATCTGGCCTTCTAAAGAGCAGTCGGGGTTGATCTCCTCTAGGACTGACCGGTTTGAACGCCTTGCAGTCCAAGGGACTCGCAGGAGTCTTCTCCAGCACCATAGTTCAAAGGCCTCAATTCTTTGGCGCTCAGCCTTTCTTATGGTCCAACTTTCACAGCCATACATTGCAACTGGGAAAACCATGGCCTGGACTATACGCACTTTTGTTGGCAGGGTGATGTCTCTGCTTTTTAGTATGCTGTCTAGATTTGCCATAGCTTTTCTCCCCAGGAGCAAGCGTCTTTTAATTTCTTGGCTGCAGTCCCCATCTGAGGTGATCTTGGAGCCCAGAAAAATAAAATCTGTCACTACCTCCATTTCTTCCCCATCTATTTGCCAGGAATTGAGAGGGGCGGATGCCATGATTTTGGTTTTCTTAATGTTGAGTTTCAAGCCAACTTTTGCACTCTCCTTCTTCACCCACATCAAGAGGCTCTTTAGTTCCATCTTAAATGATATATGGGTTCAATTGATAATCAGTAATATTTAAATTAGCCATTACAGGCAGTTCTCAACTTGCAACCATTTGTTTAGTGATCGTTTGACACTGGCGCTGAAAAAAGTGACCACTTTTCACACTTATGACTGTTGCAGCATCCCTTTGGTCACATGATCAAAATTTGGATGATTGGCAACTCGTTCATATTTATGAGCTTCTGACAAGTAAAGCCAATGGGGAAAGCCAGGTTCACTTAACAGCCACATGATTCACTTATCAATGGCAGTGATTCACTTAACAACTGTGGCAAGAAAGGTCATAAAATGGGGCAAAACTCACTTAACAATTGTTTCACTTAGCAACAGAAAATTTGGGCTCAATTTTTGTTGTAAGTCAAATACTTTTGCACCAAAGAGTAGCCAATTGCAGTTTCTACAACTTTTAAAAGGTAGACCCATAAGATTGTGTTGAGATAATCAAGACTGGACAAAGCACAGATAACTGTTGTTAATCTAACTGCCCAGGAATCATCACAATTGGCCTAGTACTTATATGTGTTCAAAAGCTGCATTGCTATCATATGTAAATCCAGTAACAGCTGAATTCATGGAGGTAAAACTTTTTCAGGGCAGGGCAATGCCATGCAGAGAAAGTTAGATTGCTATCAATCAATCTGTTTATTACAGCCGTAAGGCCAGACATAATCAAAATGTATAACAACAGTAACAATTTTACTTCCATATTTACAGGATATAAAACCACCAAACAATCAATATAGTATAATCTAAAATTGTCAAAATAGAACATCGTATTAATTTTTTTTCAGACCTTAATAATTTTGCTATCAAAATTCTGAGTTCTGTTTTCTATTTATCCTGCTTTCTAGTATCCTTCCTGATAAACCCCTACAGCTTTGATACTGACTGTAGTTATGACCATTCCTTCTAAGTAGGACTCTGACACAAAGATATCTTTGCTGTTTGGGCTGTGCTTCAGTTCAGTATCACTACAGGGAGTCCTCAACTTATGACCACATTTGAGCCCAAAATTTATGTTGCTAAGCAAGGCAGTTAAATGAACTGTCTCTCTTTTTTTTTTGACTTTTTTTTCCAACAGTTGTTAAAGGAATCACTACAATTAAATGAATCATGCAGTTGTTAAGCGAATCTGGATTCCCCCATTAACTTTGCTTGTCAGAAGCTGGCTGGGAAAGTTACAGATGGTGATTACATGGCCTAGAGACTGTCACAAATTCCAACTCTGTTATTCTGTTAAATGCATGCCAGTTGCCAAGCACCTGAATTTCGATCACATGACTTTGGGGATGCTGCAATGGAAGTAAGTGTGAAAAAATGAATCAACTGTTTCAGTGGCTTTGTAACTTTGAACAGTCACTAGAGACGGTATAAGTTGATTACTACTGTAACAACTCTGGAAGGAATCCCAAGGTGGAGAGTTGGTCCTTCTGAAGAACATTCAACCAACTTAATTCTGTACTTCTGATAAACAGTTTCTGTTACTGATAGACTGTAGTACATGGTGGAATTTTTTCCCCCAGAAATGCTTTAGGGAAAGACTTACCTAATTAGGTTAAAAATGGATTGTAGCCTAATCTGTATGAGGCTTACAAATTGCTGTTAAGTTTCCTGTTTAATGGTACAGTAGAAGTACTTTGTGAACATAGTTATTTTATATCTTCTATTAGTGCCTAAATTTAGATAGCAAGATTAGATAGAAGAGCCAGATTAGTGTAGTGGTTAATTCATCAGATTAGAAAACCCGGAGACTATGAGTTCTAGTCCTGCCTTAGACACAAAGCCAGTTCAGTGACCTTGGGCCAGTCCCTCTTCCTCAACCCTAAGAACCAGGCAATGGCAAATCACTTCTGAATATTTTGCCAAGAAAAATGCAGGACTTATTGAGGCAGTTGCCGGGAATCAAGACTGACTCAAGGCATACACACACAGCAGACATACACACACACACAAATGATTAAATAGATTGGATGGATGAATGGATGGATGTAGACAGACAGACAGACAGTCAGATAGATAGACAGACAGATCTAAAATATCACAGATGCAAGGATGCATTTTTTTAAAAGTATAAATCATGAACTTTTAAAGTATGAATTCCTGTGGGGTTTTTTAAGGATAAAGAAAACCTGCTGTATCCAATATTAAGTTACTTTCTGATAACATCTTCATCTCTCTGTTCAACATTGCCTTAGAGTCTTCTTATTTTCACAGCTCATGTTATATTGCGAAGTAAAACTTAAGAAAATGTTAAATCATTAACATATGAGTGAGTGGCATATCTATTATCTTTTATGACACATTAAAAGTACTGTCAAGAGCTGGCATTTTATTTAGTCTGCTTCTTCAGTGCCACCTCAGGCTCTCAACCCCCAGCTCAAGCAGAAATTATAAATGATAGGTGAATGGAAGATTATATATTATTGCCTAATTAAAGATACATTAATGTGAAACTAAGGATGAGAAATTAATAGCAAAACACATCAATATGCAGCAGTAATAGAAACTGACTTGTTTGAGCCTCCTGCATTTTAAGAGCGATAACGATTGCAGTGACTGGCTAGGATCCTTTAACAATGGCATTCGACAGCTTTTCTTGCACACTGGCCAAATTGTGTGACCTACTTCATTGAAAACAGTTGTTCTGAAATGTAAGCAGTATTCAGAGAATCAATTCTTGGCTTGTTTGCGATGCATTCCATGTTGTTGCCATGCGAGCCTGTGCATGGCTACTTATTAAGGTGCAGACAATCATCCTGATATTGTCTAGCGAAACAACATGCAGTTTCAATAGGTCTGGCATTTGCCATTCCTCATACAGATTAGTGGCTGCTTGGCTTAGGAAAATAGGTGAAGGCATGGACTTATTTACACACACAAACATGTATATATATATATATATATATATATATATATATATATATATATATATATATATATATATATATATATTGTTTTCTTTTTACCACCATGTAATCCCTTGCTTCGTGGTGGAGTCAAGGTGTCTGAATGGAGCTGAGCATTTACTGACTGGATGCTCTTCCTGACACCTATGCGGAGTTCATAGCAGATATTTTCTCTTTGCGCCCTGATAGAGAAACATCTGTCACTGCCTAGGATTGAACTCTCAACCTTCCAAGTGGGAGGCGAGCATTTTCACCTCTAGGCCATCTGCACTGCTTTTGTGGGTGTGTGGGTGTATTTATAAACAATATAAATTTACATAATTTTTAAAAAGTGCCTATCTCATACAGCAAATCTGGACGGTGTACAAAAAACAAATGCTGCAGTGAAATCCTGTACATGGAAGTAATGCCGATTCCATTTAAAGGATTTTCTTTCCTGATAGATTCGCAACATAATTAGGCTTGTGTAGCAGGTAACCTATTAAGTCAAATGCAACTCAGGTCATCGGCTCTGCACAATCACCTGTTATCTGCATGACAATCACTTTCTTCTAATTCTCACATTTGCAAACAAACTGAAAAACTTTACTTCCTATTAAAAAAAAAAATCTAAGGTCTTGGTGAATTGGGATCAGTACCATGGATGATATAATTTTGAAGTTCCTGCTCAAGAACTTTCAAATTCCTTAGTTTAAAAAATATTCTCTCTAGTTCTTTTGTTGAATTCATAGTCTCCTTTGCTCTTTCCTTGTTTGCTTCTAATTTGCAAAGGGAAATGCTTGAACTTCAAATTCTCAGTAAGTGACTAAATAATTTCAGTAAATTCAGGAATATGAGGAGCAGTTAAATATGGTGAGAACTTTCTGTTAGTGGAGTATCTTCCTTTACTCCACAACAGTCTTATCCTTGGTCCAGCTGCTGTTTCTCTCTGTGTGCCACTGTGCATTCATTACCTCTGCTTGCACGTGCATAATCAAATATGCAACTTGTATTGATTGCAAATGAATTATTAAACATCTGAATCTGTCCTGTTTAACACAATGTAATACTGGGGGAGAGAGAGTGAGAAAAAGATAGAAGGGGATAACAATCTCACCGGCTCAAGGTTGACTCAGCCTTCCATCCTTCCGGGGTAGGTAAAATGAGGACCCAGATTGTTGGGGGCAATGTAAATATATATATATATACATTGCTTACTGGTGTACACCGCTTAGAGAGTGCTTGCACTTAAAGCGGTATATAAGTCTCATAAATAAATAAATAAACCTCTTTGTTTGCAAATTGCTTTCTATAGCTTGCTTCCTCACATCATCATTTTATTCCCATTATATCTGGGAAAAGGAAATGAATGTAATTCATGAATGGCAGAGAAAGTCATTCCATCCATAGGTTTTATTCTAAGGCATAACTCTTATCCCAGCTTTATATACAGCAGCGGTTATTGCCAATTTAGAACTGCATTTTTCTCACCACCAGAGCTTTGGATTTTAGAACTGGAACAAATTATAAGCAAAATATAAAGATATATAGTTTTCCTTCTCATACCCTATGAGTGATGTCATGTTGGCCACATGACCACGGAAACATCTTTGGGCTGTGCTGGTTCAGTAATCCTTGAAATGGAGATGAGTGCCACCCTCTATAGTCGCTTATGTCTAGCGGAGTAAAATCCTCAGGGACTCCTTTGATTTCTTTCTATGGATAGTATGTGTCTTCCTCAGTCTTGGGCCCTCTACCAGAGTGTCAGTTTGAGGATTCTGCATGGTATCTTAGTTGTTCTTAACACTGCACTCCTCTGGACAGAAAGCTCTGATGTTCCTGGACTCTGCTAGAACTACTCAGTTTAGAAGTCACACCTCCAAGTTCTCCTACCACAACTGGAAGTACTTCGGCCTTTGATTTCCACAGCCTCTCCAGTTCTTCCTTCAGGCTCGGATACTTCTCCAGTTTCTTCCTGATGTGCCTGCACTTGGCACTTCTACATCTATCACCACCATTGACATCTGCTCCTCAGCTACTAGCACCATATCTGGTTGGTCGGCCAATACCTGCCTTTCCTTCTGGATCTGGAAGTCCCACAGGATCTTAGTCATTTTATTCTCCATGACCTTCTGTGGAATATCCCATCTGGGACTTGAGAGGGTGCAGCACATGAATGTGAGATGTTCCTGTCCACAATGCTAACTACTTAGTTTTGCCATGCAGTTTGTTCTCTTCTTGTCTTGCCTGTGTTGGATTGTTTTTCTCAGCATAGTCTGCACATACCTTTGTATGTGTGTCTGTGGGTGGGTATCAGACACAGAATCAGACAATGATCTATACTTCCTGAGTATTATCTTGTTTCCATCAGAACATGCTGTAGTTTTTAAAATAATTTAAATATTATTTTGCTGTTTGTTGTATAAAATGTCCCAATGTCCAATGGAAAACATAGTGTTTATTGATGCCACAAATATAAAATTAATATTCTGGGTATGTATCAAATTGCTATGCTACAAAACTGCTTTATTTCTGGTAGAGGGATCAAGAAACTTTTCTGAAATCAGTAAAAGAGATAATATTTTCCCATTGAAACCCAGCATAATTTATGGGAGGAGTAAGGATCCAAGAACTGTGAAAAATAGGTGGAACCCTGGGAGGAAGTGATCATGCAATATTAGAATTCAACATTATAGAAGCACAACCAATAGAACACAGTCAAACTAGAGTCTTGGACTTCAAGAGAGCTAATTTCAATAAACTTAGAGAGGGCTTGGGAAGGATTCCATGGATGAGAATCCTCAAGGGGAAAACAACTCAAGAAGCTTGGGAAATTTTGAAAAATGAGATAATAAAAGCACAGTCTAGCACAATACCAACAAAGAGGAAAAATAACAGCTCTCAAAAGAAACCAGCATGGCTGCATAAAGAACTCTCTGACAAATTGAAAGATAAAAAGGACAAGTACAGAAAGTGGAAAGAGGGGAACATAACTAAGTCAGAATATCAGCAAATAGCCCGAGCCTGCAAAGATGAAGTGAAGAAAGCCAAGGCTCAAAATGAACTAAGGCTTGCGACCAAAGTCAAAAATAACAAAAAAAGCTTCTTTCAACATGTAAAAAACAAGAAAAAAGTGAAGGAAACGATTGGTCCATTAGTGGGTGGAAGTGGCAAGAAGGTGACAAGCAACAGGGAGAAAGCAGAACTATTTAACTCATTTTTTGCATCTGTCTTTACACAAAGGGAAAAAACAGACCAACCTATCAAAAATAGTGCCATAAAAAACAAAACAGAAACACAAGTTAAGATAGGCAAGAAAATGGTTAGGGAGCACCTGTCCAGCCTAGATGAGTTCAAATCGCCAGGACCAGATGGATTACACCCCAGAGTTCTCAAGGAACTGGCAGATGTGATATCGGAGCCACTGAACTATATTTTTCAAAGATCCTGGAACACAGGGGAACTACCAGAGGACTGGAAAAGAGCTGATGTAGTTCCCATCCTCAAAAAAGGAAAAAAAATGGATCCAGGAAATTACAGACCTATCAGCCTGACCTCAATACCTGGGAAGATCCTGGAAAAGATAATCAAACAACGAATCAACGAACACCTAGAGGCAAACAAAGTCATTACTAAAAGCCAACATGGGTTTGTCAAAAATAGATCATGCCAGACAAATCTTATTGCATTCTTTGACCAAGTGACAAAATTAGTGGATCAGAGGAATGCTGTGGACATAATTTACTTGGACTTCAGTAAGGCATTTGATAAAGTAGATCACAACCTACTACTTGACAAGATAGAAAAATGTGGGGTAGACAGAACCACCACCAGATGGATCCGTAGCTGGCTGACCGGCCGTACTCAGCGAGTGGTCCTCAATGGAACTGCATCTATATGGAGGGAAGTGTGTAGTGGGGTGCCCCAGGGCTCTGTTCTGGGCCCAGTACTCTTCAACATCTTCATCAACGATTTGGATGAAGGGATAGATGGGGAACTCATCAAATTTGCAGATGACACCAAGCTGGCAGGAATAGCCAACACTCCAGAAGACAGGCTTCAGGTACAGAAGGATCTGGACAGACTTGAACACTGGGCACTAACTAACAAAATGAAATTCAATGGTGAAAAAAGCAAGGTTCTACATTTAGGCAAGAAAAACCAAATGCACAAGTACAGCATAGGTGGCACCATGCTCAATAGTAATAACTGTGAGAGGGACCTCGGAGTCCTAGTAGACAATCACTTAAATATGAGCCAGCAGTGTGCTGCAGCTGCCAAAAAGGCCAACACAGTGCTAGGCTGCATTAACAGAGGGATAGAATCAAGATCACGTGAAGTATTAATACCACTCTTCAATGCCTTGGTAAGGCCACACTTGGAATACTGCATCCAGTTTTGGTCACCACGATGTAAAAAAGATGTTGAGACTCTAGAAAGAGTACAGAGAAGAGCAACAAAGATGATTAGGGGACTGGAGGCTAAAACATATAAGGAACGGTTGCGAGAATTGGGTATGTCTAGTTTAACGAAGAGAAGGACAAGGGGGGACATGATAGCAGTATTCCAATATCTCAGGGGCTGCCATAAAGAAGAGGGAATTAAGCTATTTTCCAAAGCACCTGAAGGCAGGACAAGAAGCAACGGGTGGAAACTAATCAAGGAGAGAAGCAACCTAGAACTAAGGAGAAACTTCCTGACAGTGAGAACAATTAATCAGTGGAACAGCTTGCCTCCAGAAGCAGTAAATGCTCCAACACTGGAAGTTTTTAAGAAGAGACTGGACAGCCATTTGTCCGAAATGGTGTAGGGTTTCCTGCCCGAGCAGGGGGTTGGACTAGATGACCTCCAAGGTCCCTTCCAACTTTACTATTATTATTATTATTATTATTATTATTATTATTATTATTATTATTATTATTATTATTATATGCTGTCCTGTTTTCTGGTAAACCCAACATTATTGAGATTTTGACTGTGGTCTCTGTTATTGTAAATATCAGTTTGCCTTCAAAGAGGCTTCATAAACTGCAGTTTGTAATCACTTGTTCCCTCTGAAGTTATCTCTTCCAACTACAGGTTGGAAACAGTTCATTTAGTGACCGTTTGAAGTTGTAACGGCACTGAAAATAGTGCCTTATGAACGTTGCAGCATCCCCATTGTCACATAATTTAATTTGGATATTTGATAGCTGGTTCATAGTTATGACAGTTGCAGTTTATCAGGGTCATGTGATCACCTTTTGCAACCTTCTGACAAATAAGTCAATGGGGAAGCCAGATTCACTTAACAACCGTGTTACTAGTTTAATAACTTCGGTGATTCACATAACCCAGGGATAGGCAACCTTGGCTCTTTTATGACTCGTGGACTTCAACTCCCAGAATTCCTGAGCCAGTTATGCTGAGGGGAAAGGGAGAGGTTTCCAGGCTGAGCCATGCTGGCTCGGGAATTCTGGGAGTTGAAGTCCACGAGTATTAAAAGAACCAAGGTTGCCTACCCCTGACTTAACCAATGTGGAAAGAAAAGTCATAAAATGGGGCAAAACTCACTTAACAAACTTCTCACTGAGCAACATAAATTTTGGGTTCAATTGTGGTCGTAAGTTGAAGAATACTTATTTATTTAAATTCAATTGCAATGGCTCCCAGTACTAGACTTGCAAGTGATCATTTGCCTTGCTGTAAGAATATTTTTCTGCAAGAAGGTTTTATGAATGAATATACTCATTTTTTCCCCTTGTGGCAATGTCATTTTTTTAGATGTTCAGAACAAGCATATTACTGAATATGGATTTATTTGCAAAGTTCTTTAGGGGAAAAGCAGGGACCTTCTGTAAAAGTATAAAAGCCCAGAAGGTAGTACTGACCTGCAGTGTGGGAAAACCAGCATGAGGTGAAATTGTATTTAATCTGCAGTGTAAAGGCTGAATGGGAGTTGGATGCACATGGACTCTTCTCTAACGCTGCCAGCTGGCTGATCCTAAAAATGTGTGTATAGTTGGCAGATGTTCCCTTTTTTTTAAGTTGTTCTGTCTAGCTGCTTATTTGAGCCTCTGCTTTCAGTTAGGCATTTGTTCAAAATTCTGAGCACAGATACATCCTACATCTTTAATGTAATGCTCAACCTTGGAATAAGCCAGATGATAAGAAATTTCAGCCACTATTCCGCTTAGATTTACAATGCCCCAATTTCATTGGATGTTTAATAGGATTAGCATTTGGCTTTTCCAGACGGCTTTGATTTATGACGTTGAAATGGCTTGTTAAAAGGACTCGCGCATGGGCTAGAAGAGCAAAGAGAGAAGATTGCCATGCTTGAATCTGTACCATCAAAATGACAAAACAAGTTTACAGTCAACAGTAGCTTATCGATGAGAGACGCTTAAGAGGCCAACTGCTGAGCTCTACAGGCTGAACACATGAAATGGACACCCTGAATAGATTATATGCTGGGAAAAAATGAAACATTTTTTCCCCTAGCATTCTTAATCTGTGCCTGCCCTCCTACACCTTCTAGACCAGGGCTTTTCAACCAATGGTACGGGTACCACCTGTGGTACGTTGGCACCTGGCTGGTGGTACGCGACCGTCCTAGAAAAGTGGTAGTGGGGGAGGGGAATGAGCTGAACCGGTGGCAGCACTGCACAAGTCTGAGTGAGAGATGGCTGGTGCTGCAGGGCTGTCAGGGCTCAGCGGAAGCGCCAGGATCAGCGCTTCTTCGGGGCTGTCAGGGCTCAGTGGAAGCGTCAGGATCAGTGCCAGGCTCCAGCTGGGCCCAGAAGAAGTGCCAATCAGCTGGAATGTTGCAGCATCTCCAGAGTCTTGTGATTTACATTCAGATGCTTGGCAACTGATTCATATTTATGACAATCACAGTGTCCCAGGGTCATGTGAAGTAACCAAAACCTGCTGCAACCACCCAGCAAACGGGAGGAATAAAAACCAAACACCCCCTACCCCTGCTGTCAATCCTCAACAGAAATGCTCACAACAATGAAAATCTCGGACAGGAGGAAGAGCGTGGCCAGGTGGGTAGGCAGGTGTCTTGCTCGGCTGTGGCTTGGGGGGGCCTTTTTCAGTGCCATTGTAACTTCGAACAGTCACTAAGCGAACTCTTGTAAATCGAGGACTACCTGTACTTTATCACTTTTTTCCTTTTTTGGGGGGGGGTCAGCAAGTTTTTGACACCTTGCTAGGCGACTGGTGGTACTCGGATATTGCCATATCCTAAAAGTGGTACAATGGGTGAAAAGGTTGAAAAGCTCTGTTCTAGACAAAATGGGTATCGATGTTCAGCTGCTTGTTTCAATTTATATGCAGTGCACTGTTTTCATAATCTACTGTTTTTTTCCTAGCATAGCAACAAAAAAGTGCATTGGAGATGTCACCTGCCCTGTTCTCATAATGTAAAAACAGATACATCTACAGTTATGGGCTGCCAGACGTTCTGGTGACATTATCTAGGACAGGGGTCCCCAACCCCCAGTCCGTTGATCCATACTGGGCTGTGGCATGCCAGCAACCGGTCCGCACAAACAAGCAAAGCCCCATCTGCGGGATACAGGTAGCACACAAAACCACACACCCTCCAATCCGTGGAAAAACCTCTCTCCACAGAAACGGTCCCTGGTGCCCAAAAGGTTGGGGACCTCTGATCTAGGAGGCATGATCAGCCCTGCTGTAGGAATAGAGAACAAGATTTCAAATTTTCTTGAAGCTTCAACATTTTATGGGGAATGTTAGAATTCAAGAGGATCTTATACAGGTAGTCCTCGACTTACGATCACAATTGAGCCCAGAATTTGAGTTTTTAACTGAGACAATTGTTAAGTGAGTTTTGCCCCATTTTTTGCCACAGTTGTTAAATGATTCACTGCAGTTGATAAGTTAATAACCTGGTTGTTAAGTTGTTAAATCTGGCTTCCCCATTGACTTTGCTTGTCAGAAGGTGGCAGAAGGTGATCAGATGACCCTGGGATGCAACAAAGCCCATAAATATGAACCAGTTGCCAAGCATTTGAATGTTGGTCACATGATCATGGGGATGCTGCAAAGATTGTAACTAGGAAAAGCAATCGTAAGTCATATTTTTAGTGCCATTGTAATTTTGAACAGTCACTAAATGAACTGTTGTAAGTCAAGGACTACCTGGACAGTATCTTGATCAAAGCAGAACCCAACAGATTGCCATCTGCCTTTTGCTTGAAGACTTTAGTTGGGGAGAGACCACCACTGTTCTAGGTAATTGATTCCATTGTCAATCTGCTCTTACCATCAAGACATTTCTTCTTCTTCTCAACTGAAATCTATTACCCTTTAACACAGGGGTCTTCAAACTTGGCCCTTTTATGACTTGTGGACTTCAACTCCCAGAATTCCTCAGCCAGGCACACTGGCTGAGGAATTCTGGGAGTTGAAGTCCACAAGTCATAAAAGGGCCAAGTTTGAAGACCCCTGCTTTAACACAATCCCATGAGATATAATTCTGCTCTTTAATCCCTTTATCATTTACTCTGAGATAATCTTTCAGATAGGGAAAGATTGCTATCACATCCTATTCGGTGTTCTGTGCTTTGTGCTAAATATACTCGGCTCCAGAGCAGTAGAAGCAAACCATCTTTCAGAAAACCTGGATATTATTGAAGACTCCTTCATAAGCTTACAGGGAATATCAGCATCCCAACAGGCAGCTTTAAAGCCAATTAGCCAAATGGTTGTGAGAATAATCACTGTTATTTTCCTCTACTCAGTTTCAAAGGGGAATTCTTTTCCAGGTGTCCACGGCATGTGATTTTGATTATTTGGCTGAGCAGCTGTATTTAGAGATGTTTTCAGGGATGAGCAGAAAGCTTACAGAAGCAAATGCTTGCAATAGTGACTGGTTTATCTTCTTGCCAACGTTCTTCTCTATCATACAGTATCAGTGCAAAATGGGGGCTCGCATGCTGAAGGTAATTATTTTCTGCAACTTGTTCAACAGAGATGGGCAACTTCTAGATCAGCGGTCTCCAACTCTTCTGGCTTGGCAGAGAGGTGGAGGCAGCGTTGGGGAGAGCGGATGGTTTTGCACTCATGCCACTTCACTAATGCAGCTTTGTGCATGCTCATCCACCATTTCTGTGGACCGTTTCTGAACGGGCTATGGACTGGCACCAGGCTGCAGACCAGGGGTTGGGGACTCCCGCTCTAGCTGACAAAAAGATATACTTGCATTGAAGGTGAGAGTAAAGCATGACAGCTGCAAGAGTCACAAAAATTATGTGGTGAGGTTGGGTATTCTAATGTAGTAGAGGAGATTGTCCTTTAAAAAATGAGATGTGCTAAGAACAGGCACAGAATAAGCTGGGCCAAGACAAGATTTGTAGTTTAGGAGCCCTGGTGGCGCAGTGGTTAAAATACAGTATTGCAGGAAAACTCTGCCCACAGCCTGTAGTTCGATCCTGATGGGGCTCAAGGTTGACTCAACCTTCCATCCTTCTGAGATTGGTAACATAAGGACCCAGATTGTTTGGGCAATATGCAAATAATACTTCTGCATTGTAAACTGCTCAGGGAATGCTGTACAGCTTTATAGGGCAGTATTTAAGTCTAAATGCTATTCCTATTGCTATTATGGATGAAGACCAGTGAGATTGAAACATAAGTAATTGGGTCCAGCCAATGGGGAGTCCTCCATCATTTATGAGGATTGAATTACATTGTATGCATTGGTTAGATTCATTCTTTGCCTTTCCTCAAGGAGAGTAAGAGGACATGAGCATGAATTCCTCGTCCAGTTTTTTTTTTCAAAACACTGTGTGGTGGAATGGCCTGTGAGCTAAAAATCACTTAATAGTTTTCCATGGCTGGCTGCACACTGGATTTCAGATATTCCTGGTCCTAATCTAGTGCCTTGATCCCTTCACTTGTTCTCAAAGTGGGCCCTTTTGCAAATATTAAAAGTGATTTCTTATCTCATGTGCAAGCTGGAGTAAGTTGCACACTAGCTGCACATTGGAAAACAGATATATTATGGAAAGTTGATTTATTACAAAAACTTTCAATTGCATTTGAACATTGGACAAAATATTTAATGTTAAATGTTTGCAAAAGTGGCATGTGATGCGATTAGACTGATTTTCCATCCCTATTAAAAAGAATTCCATTAAGCAAGTAGAACAAGACACACCTTCTTCTCATGAAATTTTGCTATCAGAGTGAAGTAAGTTACTGGAATAGATTAAAACATTATAGAAATGGGAGTTTCATTTAGAAAACAGTAAAATAAGCATTTGCTTAAAATAGTACATGAACCTCAGTTGAAGAAGAAAGATAGAACCTTACAAAATAAAGGTGGATATAAAACAAAAATGTGTGAAGGACAAGAAAACTGAAGGAAGACGGAGAAGATGGGAGAAGAAATCCATCATATGCCAAGAAAAAAGAAATTAAAAGAGCCCTTGTTAATAGTTTAAGAAATGGTTTGTTTATCTATTCAGATATTTTTATAGAGTAAATATAAAGGTTTTCCTGTCCAGTTGTGTATGCCTATAGGGGGCAGGGCTTATCTCCATTTTTAGCCGAAGGAGCCAGCCTTATCCAAAGATACTTCCGTGGTTATGTGGCCAGCATGACTATATGCTGAGGCACACCAAATGTTATTACCTTTCAACCAAAGTGGTACCTATTTATCTACTCACACTTGCATGCGTTTGAACTGCTAGATTTGTAGGACCTAGATCAGGGGTAGGCCACCTTGGCTCTTTTATGACTCGTGGACTTCAACTCCCAGAATTCCTGAGCCAGCCATGCTGGCTCAGGAATTCTGGGAGTTGAAGTCCACGAGTCATAAAAGAGCCAAGGTTGCCTATCCCTGACCTAGGGCAAGTAACAGGTGCTCACCCCATCACATGGTGCTTGGGTCTCGAACCTGGGCTGACAGCTTTCCAACTGGCAAGCTCAGTATCTTACTTGCCATTGCATCCCCTCTTTTTTTGTAATTCCATTTTCAAAATAGTATATGAAATATGATTTAAGGAATATCTTTTAAAATTTGAGCTCTCGTTTAAGAACTCATAACAATGGATTCTCTTTGGCTTCCAAGGTTCATAAGTTTCAGGATGCCAAACTCTTGATAATGCTGAGGTCAAAACAGAGCCCTGATTTATTTCCTGAATTTTGATAGGCAGTCTCTGGGTAACTGCCTTCCACAAAAGCTGAAGGTAAGAAATTGTACAGCTTAATGGAACAATTTTCATTAAACGCCAATGGAGAATAAACAACTCGACAGTTTTTTGACATACCTTATTCTTAACTTACATCTCTCAAATTTCTGCCAAGGAAATCATACATCTTTTGCTTTGAAATGACCTTAAATGTATAATTATGTGACGAGCTGTTCAAATATCAAGGAATTTATTTGAACTGAGGAACAAACTACAGGCGGATATGTTCAAGAGTCCTTTCCATACATTGATTAAGGACTTATTTATATACTAAGTACTAATACCTCATTCTGAAGTATTAAAGGATCTCTAGCATATTAGTTCTACAAGTGGCAGGCTAAAGCTATTTAAGCAAGTTTATTTTTTTAGGGAAAAAAAACTTTAGGCATAGAAGTCAGCTGGGTGATCTTGGTCCAGAATAACAAAATAGAGTTGGAAGGGACTTTGGAGATCTTCTAGTCTAACCCCCTGTTTAGGGGAGAAACCCTATACCATAGCAGGCAAATGTCCAATCTCTTCTTAAAAATCTCCAGTGTGGGACCATCCACAACTTCTGAAGGCAAATTGTTTCCCTGATTAATTGTTCCCATTGTCAGGAAATTTCTCCTTTGTTCTAGGTTGCTTCTCTCCATGATTAGTTTCCATCCATTGCTTCTTGTCCTGCCTTCCGGTACTTTGGAGAATAAGTTAAACCCTTCTTCATACCCAGCCACACCCTCTCAGCTGATATTGGCATTAGCCTTTGTGACAAACCAACCAATTAACAAAAATGCTTTGATAGCTTGGCTTTAAGAATTAGCTGAGCACAATGCAAAATACAATGGGACAAATCCCAACAAACACAACAACAGAAACCATAGTAAAGTGTGAGTTACTTACAATTTTCAGTCTGTCCCATTCTCATGTTTTATAGGCAAAGGATTATTCGAAGCATTCAAAATGGAAATACTGAATTTGAGTAAGCTTTCAGCTTAATACAAGAATAAGCAACATAAAATTCTTATAACCTAATAGCTCCAATGAGGACATCTAATGTTGAAGGGATGTATCCAAAACAGATCTCTTTAATATTTACAAGGTATCTATTAAGGATGAAACTTTGGCAGCTATGTGCTTCTACATTTCATCTTCGATTCACCTCTTTGATTCAGCTGAAGACTGGGAGAGCTTGAAACCTTGTCAAGGACACCATAACAGGTGTAGATTTGAAGCAGATGATTCCCATAACAAAGTGAACTTGTTGATATGAATTAAGTAAGACATTTGGGATTTGGGTGGGAGAATTATTGTTTAAGTCTATAAATTGTTGTTGGAACCTCAGAGTTAGTTTTGCTTCGACATCACCAAGCAGTGGATTCAATAAACAATAAGACTTCCGGAAACAGAATGAACTTGGAGTTTTTTTGGGATTCTTGAGCTGGATATTGATACTTTCCTTCTGCCGGTGAATACAGGTAGTCTTCAACTTATGACCACAATTGACCCCATTTCTGTTGCTAAGCAAAACATTTGTTAAGTGAATGTTGCCCCATTTTATGACCTTTCTTGCCACAGCTATTAAGTGAATCACTGCAACACAGTTAGTAACATGGTTGTTAAATGAATCTGGTTTCCCATTGATTTTGCTGATCACATGACCCTGGGACACTGCAACCAGTATGAGTCAGTTGCCAAGCATCCAAATTTTGATCATGTGGCCATGCAGATGCTGCAATGGTCATAAGTGTGAAAAACGGTCATAAGTGACTTTTTTCAGCGCCACTGTAACTTTGAACAGTCACTAAATGAGCTACCTATACTAGCAGCTTAGTTATACAACAATAGCAACCTAAATTTTCAAGACATTCCATTCCATGCCCAATTGAAATCCTAAATGGCATACATTTTTCTTAGACCTGTTCAGAAAAGAGAAATGAATGCTGAGTCCAAGGATTTTTGTCTTCAAGTTATTGTTTTCATTATTGGCCTATGTGTCAGGACTCCGAGGAGAGTGAATGAAAATATGCGAGAAAGCATTCTTTTTTCCGAGTGATTCTCATCCCATGCAAAAAGCCTTACCGATACACAAAATAGCTTTCCCCACTGTGTGTTTCTATCACTTATAACAAGTTTGACTGCCCAAATTCATTTGAAATTCAGCAAACAGAAATTGTTATTCTCTTCCTTATTTCTCCTTCTCATGCCTTTCATCAATGCTTACTGTGAGGAATTTCATATTACCAAGGTTGCATAGAAGTGCCCTGTAACTGATAAAACAAAAATATCTTTACTGGAGCAGCTTCATGTAGGATACAGATGGAAATGCTAGCAAAAGGTAAAAGCAACAGAGGGGGAAGTGGTACTATGTTCATCTCATGAAAGGTTGGGTAATACAGTCCCTTGCCTAAACATAAATCCTGATTTAGCTTAACTCTGGAAGAATGTTTTATTATTATGACCGAAGAGCATTGCTTAAGTACTTGAAGATTCCTAAGCTTCTTTCCTGAGCTTGCTTTCTGGAATCAACATTTTACAAATCAGAAGGGACCATGCCTTGTACAAGTAGTCCTTAATTTAACAACAGTTCATTTAGTGACCGTTCAAAGTTACAATGGCACTAAAAACAATGACTTATGTTTTTTCACCCTTATCAAAATTTGAACGCTTGGCAACTGGCTCATATTTCTGACAGTTGCAATGTCCCAAGGTCATGTGATCATCTTTTGCAACCTTCTGACAAGCAAAGTTAATGAGGAAGCCAAATTCATTTAACAACTGTGTTACTAACTTAACAAGTGCAATGATTAACTTAACAACTCTGGCAAGAAAAGTCATAAAGTGGAGCAAAGTTCACTTAACAAATGTCTGACTTAGGAACATAAATTTTAGGGTCAATTTTGGTCGTAAGTTGAGGACTACCTGTTCCAGCCTTATTTTCATATTTTCTGTTTCATCTTCTTCATTCACAAATACTATGCAGTATCAGTTTGTTTCCTGACTGTGTGCAGCATCATTAATATTCTGCCTTAAGCAGTGGTGGGATTCAGCCAGTTCGCACCAGTTCAGTAGAACTGGTAGCTAAATTTTGCTTCATTTGGAGAACCAGCTGGCTTCCAGAAGTCCAGTCTAGGTCTGGGAGGCCTGGAGGAGGCCTCCTAGGCCTAGAACGGCCCACCAGAAGTGCGTGGATGCCACTTCTGGAAGTCTGTTCTAGGCCTTAGAGGCCTACGCCTGCATCGAATAAGAGAACCGGTTGTTCTCTTTGAGAACCATTCCACCATTGGCCTTAAGCATATATTTTTTTCCATTTAGATGCCCTTAATATGATTGTTCTTTTCTTAAAAACTTATGAAGAACTTATTGTAACTTCACAGATCATCACTACCGCAAACAGTTGTGTGTCTTCAGCAAATTTAGGCACTAGATTGCTACATCTGTATCCTGCTTGAATGTTGTTCCCACCTTATCTATATATGTAATATGTGGCCATGGTTGTACTTGAGAATTCAAAGATCTGGGTATAATTGCCTCATGTGAAGTGGTTTGAGGCCATCTAAACAGAGACAAAAAAAAAAATCTATTTAATTTGTTCTATTTCAGTGCCTGGCTTGTATTCATTATCCTTACCAAGAAAGTTAACAGAATTAAAGTTCTATGGATTTGTTAGAGTTTCTATCAACCACATTTTTGCTAAAGTTGCTTTAACCAAACCAAGTTATTTCTGTTTATCCCAGTATATAGTAAGGTAGGTAGAGACATTCTCAACTGGTACATATTTGTCATGCCTATGAAAGGATTGTCAATCATTCAGCCACTGCAAATATTGGCTGAATATTCAGATATTACAGCCAGCAAGTTTAAGATCTACCTTCCAATGCCTTCTAATGAAATGACCAATATCCCATTTATTCCTTAAATAATATCCGTTTTATCACATTGACAAAGATATTTGTGAATTGTAGTAAGTCCTTTTTTTTAAAGCAAGCAAACAATCAAACATGAATGGAAGAGAAGTTTCAGTCTTAATAGTAGTAGTAGTAGTAGTAGTAGTAGTAGTAGTAGTAGTAGTAAAGTTGGAAGGGACCTTGGAGGTCATCTAGTCCAACCCCCTGCTCAGGCAGGAAACCCTACACCATTTCGGACAAATGGCTATCCAGTCTCTTCTTAAAAACTTCCAGTGTTGGAGCATTTACTGCTTCTGGAGGCAGGTTGTTCCACTGGTTAATTGTTTTCACTGTCAGGAAGTTTCTCCGTAGTTCTAGGTTGCTTCTCTCCTTGATTAGTTTCCACCCATTGCTCTTTCCTGCAATAATCATATCCTGATTAGATTGGTATAGATGGGTAGCCATTGTCTTCATTGTCAAAATCTTACATTGCTTCTGGTGCGACCTGGCTCCTTGCTACAGCTCTGTCACTCAGCTCTACAGCTTCTTATTATTGGGGGTTCACAACTTGCTGGATAAGGGAGATATCTAGAAAACATAAGATCAAGCATCTTAAGGAAACAAAATCTTTCCATAGCCTTGCCTTGATGCTTTTCTAGTAAAGAATCTAGAAAAGGAGAAGGATGTTAGTCTTGTGCTTGGATTTTAATTTATAAGTTATTAAATTCACGGCAATGCACTTGAAGTTGTGGAATAGTGATTTTAGCCCTAACAATTGCTTCCATAGTATGGATTTATACATAAAACTGGATGTATGGGCTCAATTTTGGACTTTGAGTAGATCCCTCTTAAGACCATCTTAAGAAGGAAGCATGACTTTGGCCAGAGAACGTGGCAATTGTGATTCAAAATAAAGTTGCTTCTCTTGAAACATTCCTAAAGAAACTTGATTGGCAGGACTAATTTAATTTCACCAGCTTGACTCTGTGTTACTAAATCTGGATTAAATCCATAGCCTCTATTTGTATAGAATTTGTAGACCTGGCTTTGGGAATTAGGAAGAATTAATAGTATCGTTGAATTTTCAGAAGAAGATTACTCGATCCTAAGGAATGGGAAAGAGTGAGAACGGAACTCAAAATAACCTTACATAGACTTTGTTTGGTGTAAGATGGAGTAGAGGGAAATGACCAGGATTTCAAGATTCTATTATTCTATTGCAAAACAATATCAAATATTCCTGAAAACTGTCATACCTCTTCTTGCTCTATCTGAAAGTAAAAATGCCTAGAAAATGTTTATCATAACTAAAAGCAGTGAGATTTTGGAACATGGTGCATTTATTAAGGCACAAGAACATTATTGGGCATATTTTACAGGTACATTAACCCATGTCTCATGTGTGTGGTGAAACATAAGGCCAAAGGCTATGTATCTTCAACTGCTCACATACTGCAATAATAATGCTGTAAAAATACCCTGGAGCCTCTTAATGCTTTTATAATAAGGACTTCTACTATTACACAGTGTAGGCTTTTGAACAGAGGAAAAAAGAACCCTCTCTTTTTTATACTTTATGCATTGCTTTTAATGAAGTAAACAATATAGAAGAGAAATCTCATTAAAAAAAGAATGGGAAAATATCTCACAAGAATTAAAATCCAGCTATATTACTATACAATAATACAAACATAAAGCTTTTGTTTGGCTCATGCATTTCTCCGCTAATTACATTTGTCCCATTTTTTTTGCCCTAAAGTGTAATTTCATTTGTTTTTAAATGCATTATCTAAACATGCAACTGCTTAAGAATATATTTACATATGTTTGGGTATTGTGATTTGTATTTCTTGGTTAAGGACATTTTTGTAAAATAAACCATTTGTATTATATATAAATCCTGCTTCCTGCATTATTTTGGGAGATGCATAGCAGCACATTGGAGAATCATGTTGCAATGCATTTTAGTTGACCCTGTAGCACTAAGAATTTGTCCTTTTGAATTGGTAAAAGGAATGACCAAACTTCAATTAAGGTAGAGGATATTGATTTGCTACTAGAATAATAAAAGTTCCTTAAATGCCTTATGGCACTTTTAAGATCCATAAAAGTGCATTTTAGCATAGTTCTTAATTTCTAAACACGCTTTTAACCTCTTTCTGGTGCTAAAAAGGAAAATAACAGTAGCATTTTTCAATAGTGTGGCCCTAGATCTTTTAAAGGCTCCCTCTTGTATTCTATCTCCTTTTTATAAGGACTAAAGCCAACTCCCCCATCTATGATTCCACCAAATAGTTTAAGAGACAACTGGAAGGAGGAAGGTAGGCAAGGAAATATAAATGAATGGTGAAAATATATATATTCTCATTATTTGCCTCATAGTTTTGGAACTGCTCAAATATTTTGGAGTTCACCATGCTCCAATATTTAACACAACTCAACATGCTAAACTGTGTCATGACAAATTGCTTTCTGTTCTCTCTGCAGCTTTCCATGTTTTCAGGCAAAGATTTTTCCATTTGTGTTGAGTGAGGTTTTTTAATTATGAGATGCCACAGTTGGAAACTTTGCCCATGTATATCCCAAACATGTTTATTGCTGAGTTTTAGAATGTTCTGTGGTGGGCTGTTTCAAGAGGAAGAACATCTTGCCAAATAAATGCTGGCACTGGATTATTTTAGTTTGAAGGACAAATGATAGATGCAAATCAATCATCTTTCTGGGTTGCTCATTTGCAGTATTTTGTTCCAACAGTCATTTCATTTGGATCTGTATCTATAGCCATCCTAACCCACTCCTGTTGTGACCATGTTATGACCCTGTTATGTAAATCATGACATAATTAATAGAACTGTGCAGTGTTTGGGATTCAAAGGAGAAAAGGAGCATCAGAGTCTAATTCAAAGCTCTGTATAACGCTAATCGTTAATATTACATTAGTCATTGTCAAGAGCTGGACTCTGAGCATGGCTGTAAATCCTGCTCCAGGCATTTAGATTAACATTCCTGAGTTGAATAGAAAAATCAAACACCAAATTTGGATATTGCAGGTACCAAGCAGTTCTGATTACAATTAGTATCAACCGTTAGGGAACTAAACATTCAAGTTTTCTCTATAAGTATATCCTAAAATATAAATCCTATTTTTGTTTGGTTCTATCCTTTTGTTAAATTAAGCCAATCACTAATCAATGTTAAAGCCACCGCATCATAATATAATTTCAGATTAGGCGTTTTAAGTCCTCCTCTTTCCCGTACATCTTGTATAATCTTGAACTTAACTCTTGGTTTTTCCCCGCCCAAATAAATTTATTAATACTATCTATCCTTTTGTTGTAATAGACTGCCTGTCACCTGTTTCTCATACTGACCTTTTGATGGCACCTGGATTCCATTTATAAAACAGTATGGCCTGATTAGAGGCCATAGAGAATGACCTTGAAGGACAGGAAGACAGCCACTACTAAGATAAGTGGGGCTTGAGCCTAGGCTAAGAAAGTACTGTGGAAAACATCTCAGTCAAATCCTTCCCTAGCTCATATAAATATAAAGGGAGGAAGGGGAAAAATTCATTCAGATTTGCAAGATTCTGCTACCACAGCTGTAACAATATAAGTCATTCTGACTTATATAGCAGGGGTCCCCAACCCCTGGGTCATGACCTAGTACTGGATCATAGACTGTTCAGAACCGAGCCATGAAAGCAGCAATATTCACAGCTCAAGTGGACACACGCAGCTCCATTTATGCGAGCAGTGGGCATGCATGTTTGCTGCTTGCACAAATGGAGCTGCATGCATGTGCACGCTCACCTGCTGCTCGTTCAGAATAATTCCCTCTTCTCCTCCACCGGTCCATAAAGCCGGAAAGGTTGGGGATAGTATTGTTATTTAGCATTGGTTTCTTAATCTAGACTACCTTGTCAGGGTTTTATCTGGGCTGACAGTGGGTCCCAGGTTCTTAAGGCATTAATAGTGATAATGTGTGCCTACTAATACATACATATGTACAGGCAGACTGGCATACAGGCATATGGCATACTTACTAATGGGATGATGGCTCAGAACTTAAAGATGCTGTCAGCTAGAGAGATGACAGGCAGGTTCTAGACCTAAACACCATGCAATGGGGTGAGCTCTCATTACTTTCCCCAACTCTTACCAACCTAGCAGTTTGAATGCAAGTAAATAAATAGGTACCACTTTGGTGGAAATATAACAGCGTTCTTTGCACATCAGCATGTAGTCATGCTGGCCACATGACCTCAGAAGTATTTTCGGACAATGTGGTTCCCTTGGCTAAGAAACAGAGATGAACACTGCCTCTAAAGTTGGACACAACTGGACAGAGGAAATCTTTAATTTTTATGTCTACCAATAGGTTGCTCTAACTCAGTGGTTCTCAACCTGTGGGTTGGGACCCATTTGGGGTCGAACGACCATTTCACGGGGGTCACCAAACAACGCAGTCCGCCATTTTTTCCCCCCTTTCCTTAGCTGTGCTACTCCCTTTTATTCTATTGGGTTTTGAAAGCCAATAGAATAGACTCTCTTGAATAGAGTCTAATTCTATTGGCTTTCAAAAGCCAATAGGAATTGTCCAGGCTGTCTCTGCCCTGCTGAGCCCGCCAAAAGTCCCATTCTGCAAACGGTGCTGCACCAGTTGAGTAGTCCTTGACTTACGACTGGTTGAGTACTCCTCAACTTATGACCTATTGGGGGTCGCGGCATTAAAAAGGTTGAGAACCACTGCTCTAACTAATATAATCTAATCTAGACTTCCAAAACCTTATTTCCTACAGATATTTGCTGGGAATGTTGAGAGTTTTAGTTTTCACTTGTTTAAAATGCTCAAGGTTCAGAAATGTTACCAGAAGAATTCAACAGAGGGGAGAGTGACAAGAGAAATTTTATGTGCTGAGGTGTATGGGGTGAAGAAGCCATTTTCTGAATAGCTGCAGATTGCAAGGGTGATATCACGAGTGTTACTGATTGCCAATTATGAGTGACTGAGTGACTGCTTCCTGCTGAGTAAGCAGAGTCTGTTACAGGCATGTAAGACAGCCAAGTTCTAGAGTATGGTTGAATAAGAAGAATTAACAAAAGTTTGGCAGGAAAATCCAGCATGAGATTTTAATGTGGAATCTGTAATAAATTTTTCCTCAATCAAGAGCTTGGCTGACCTAGAAACCTTCAAAGAGAAAAATGAAGAAATAAAACACTTTCTATTGGTAGTGCTCTAAGGAGCAATGATGAAAAGAAGCAGACAGAAATGTACAAGTTTTTACTTGTGAGCTGTAATATATTTCTACAAATATAACCTTGCTGTGGTTCTTGAAGAAAATAAAGGATTGAAATAATTATTGTAACTGTGCCCAATGAGTAGAGGAGACCTACAGGTAACGTTTATTCATTAACTATCATCTTGCTTATTCTGCAGGTGCAGATTCCAGCATTATGGTCATTAACAAAACTTATAAACATTCCTCACAGAATGAAGGTGGATATACATGTCCTAGGATAATGTTGCAGAATCCAATCTGGGTCACTCACCTCAGGTCCTGGTGACCGACCCAGATTGGATCAGGCCTCACAGAGTTTGTCCCTTTCTCATTGGTTCAAAGTATGCTTTTGCCTTACCTGATTAAAATTTACAGTTTTGCACATACAAAGACACTTTGTTACCTTTTATGGTCCTTAAAATGCTGAGTTGGTCCCTTCCCTATCTAGAATATTCTGACATGTGTGCTGATTTGTTATTATGGTTCTCTTGTATATGAGCTGTCTATTTAAAGATAATGGAGAAGGCCTTTATTTGTCTCTACACAATGAATGGCCGTACTTTAGCTGATAAGAACAGGTGAAGATTTATCAATCCAAAGAAGAGCTGCTACAATAGAAACTTGACAGTAAAAGCCATTCTGAATAAAGAAGACGAACAGGGGAGCAAGCTCTGTAGATGAGCATAACAACAAAAACAAGGGATGTAGGAGATATTCTGCACCATTGGACACTCAGGAAGAGATTCCAAACTCTTCTGGATAAAATTCCGATCAATCAGGAAAAATAAAATAGAGGTAGGACAGAATACAGAAAAACAGAGTTGGAAGGGACCTTGGAGGTCTTCTGTTCCAACCTATGCAGGCAGGAGACCCTACACCATTCTGGAGCACCCCTAAATTTGAAGGCAACTCATTCCACTGAATAATTGTTTTCAATGTCAGGAATTTTCTCCTTAGTTCTAGATTGGTTCTCTCTTTGATAAGTTTCCATCCATTACTTTTTGTTCTGCCCTCAAATGCTTTGGAGAATAGGTCAGCCCTCTGGGGAAATAGGTCAATTTCCAAAGGTTGGAAAGAACAGAAGAGTTGTATTAATAGATAATTCACTATATCAGAAATCAATACATATATATATATATATATATATATATATATATATATATATATATATACGTAGTGGTGTGAATAATAGCACTTAAGAATAGTACGTGATTGGAAACTAAAGATCAGCCAGCAATGTGATGGGCTTTTCAAAATATCAAAGGCAGAGGGAAAAAAAAGAAACAACAACACCTGAACCAAAATAAAATACAACACTTTGAATATCTGTAAGGATATCTTATAGATACCATAAAAAGTCAAATCCTTTTCTCTCTGCTTCCAGAGAGCAGAATATTGAATAACATATTGAAGTCATAGAGAAGGCAAATTCTGATAGAGTGTTATAGAGACTTCTTAACAGTAAGAGCAGCTTGACAGAGGAACCAAAAAAGGTGATGGACTTTCATGTGTTCAGATGGAAAGAAGACAGTCACATGTAGGAAATACTTTGATTTGGTTTCTTCCCCTTTATAAGAGATCAGTTAAGTGGACTCAACACCATCAATTCTATTTCTAAGACCTTTATCCCAAATGAAGCTTTTCTTCATTATTTATAGATACATCTCACTTGTCTAAAACATGTTGTTTATAGTTATGATATTCGTACTCTGAAAAAAATGATTGTGGTGTTGGAAGTAATGAACAATGATTTTTTTCCCCCAAAATTAGGAGACATTTTTGACTGGCTTGATTGTTTTGTTGTTGATCCTGATTATAATTGTCTTCTGTTTGCTTATTACTTATCACTTGTACCTAGTTTTGTTCTTTGCGTGTATGTAAGGACCTGCTTCAACTAGGTCTCCCAAGAAAGCAGAACTCTCGAAACAGGCATTGTTTCAAAAGGAACTTTTATTAGGAGTTAGTAACAGCAAGGAATCAAAGCGGGGTCTGAGGAAAAATCCTGCACAAGCAGTATATCAAAAGCAATAATTGTTACTCCTCCCCCCCAGGGTCCGTTTGAATCTCAGCCAATCCACAGGTGGTATTTTGTTTTGGTAACAGACTCCTTTGGTGTGCTCTTCAAGGTCTCTCTCTGTTTCATTTCCCTCTTGCTCCAAGCACAAACCGTCTTCCAGATAAGGGTGATGGTATTCAGCTGCATTCCTTCCCCTGAGGGAAGGGCATAGTGGCAGGGCCCCTCCTAACAGAATGGCAGGCCTCAAGAAATGGTTATAAAAGCAAGTATAGGATAGAACAAAAAGGTATACATTTCTTTGGGGATGTGACAGGGAATCTGTTTTAAAAGGTGAGCCATGAAATCCTTATACCTTTGATTTCTGGAAACTTTAAAAAAAAACATATTAAGGGGTATATGATTTTGGTTCCAGACATTCCCTATTTAAAAAGAAAAAGGCATGATTTATTTTGCTGGTGATGCTGTTGTTGCTGCATTGCTATATACAGTTGTTGATAGTACTATTTCTAAAAGTAAGTAATGACTCATTGAATAAGTCACAGAGTCGAGAATGTCCAGATAATTTTATACTACAAGAAATTAATTGCCAGCTTATCGTTACATTAAAAATATGTTCAACAAATCAGTTCCCTTATCTTTTAGGAACTACATAACATTGTTGTGTGGGCTGTGTGCAGTTAAGGATATAGGAAAGGAGATAGGAATTTCTCTTGATTATTGCTGGGATTAAAATTGAATTTAATACTGCGTATTGCCTAAAAGAATTGTGCTGCTCTTAATGTTTCTGCATGATCTTTCTTTTCTCTTTCATTCTATTTTGGAGGTTTTGCAAGTTAATTATTTTTGCCTTCACTTAGGATTGATGAAAAGATAGAAGATTTCATCTGCAATTTACTGAGTCCATAGGAAAGCATTTATGCTAGTAGAATTTAAAATCCTTTACAACGTGTGTTGGTAATGTCAAAGATGTCACTTAATAGACATTTGTGAGGACCAGAGAGGAATTACATTGGACAGGTAGAGTTGATAACATTTGAAAATAATGTTTACCAAGCAGATTTTGAACAGTTCGTTTGGAGAGCAAGTTTGGAACGTGATAGCTAGTGACACAAAGCAACTAGAGAAATCAAATGATGATGTGACGATCTGTTTGCCCAGCTAAATGCCACAAATAGGGCATGAATGAAATTGCAACCTTCCACTTAGCAAATATTACTCCATGACATACTGATCTTGCATCTTGTAATTACATAGAACTGTCAAGGCTAATAACCAATAATATCCATTTTAATTCCAATAAAATATTGTCAAAAAGGTTTTCCATATATTACCTTCAGTGAAGATTACTCTTAATATATGCAGATTGAACCACTGGGGCACATTTGGTTGCTGTACCAAGGTTGCTATGATATATTTAGATACTACTGGCAGTCCTTGACTTACAACAGCTCATTTAGTGACTGTTCAAAGTTACATGACATGAAAAGTGACTTATGACCATTTGTCACACACTTACGACTGTTGTTGCATCCCCATGATCATGTGATCAAAATTCAGACACTGGGCAACTGACTCACATTTATGATGGTTGAAGTTTTTAAGAAGAGACGACAGCCATTTGTCTGAAATGGTATAGGGCAGTGATGGCGAACCTTTTAGAGACGAGTGCCCAAACTGCAACCCAAAACCCACTTATGTATCATCGGGTGCCAGGTGGGTGTGGCCCATTGAGTGGGCGTGGCCCATTGAGTGGGCGTGGCTGCAGTGGTAACAGCAGACTGGGCGGGACTAAAAAGTTCAATCAATCAGTTCCAACTTTGCGAGATCTTTTTTTTCCTGCGAGAAGTTGAAATTGATTGATTGATTGAACCTTTTTTTTTTTTTGCACACGGCGGCAGAGGCCTAAAATGAAAAGGTTTTATAAAACCCAGCTGAAGGCCTAGGACTGGGGTGATGGCGCGCGTGCCCACAGAGGGGGCTCTGCATGCCACCTGTGGCACGCATGCCATAGGTTTGCCACCACGGGTATAGGGTTTCCTGCCTAAGCAGGGGATTGGATTAGATGACCTCCAACGTACCTTCCAACTTTATTATTGTTATTATTATAAGTATCCCGGGATCCTGTGATCATCTTTTGCAACTTTTTGACAAGCAAAGTCAAGGAGAAATCCAGATTCACTTAACAATCCTGTTAACAACTGTGGCAAAAAAGGCTCGTGAAATGGGACAAAATTCACTTAACCAATGTCTCACTTAACAATGTTAAATGTTGGGCTCAAATGTTGTCTTAAGTCAAGGACTACATGTATTTGTGCATTACCTAACAAGTGCTACTGTTTTGTCAGGAAACTTTCACATTTTGGAGAGCAGGATAATATTCCAGTCCAATCCAATTTAAATCCGAAAGAAAAGAATGCTTGCCTGTGAAGAACTCTTGAGCACATTCAGAGTTTTTCCTATTTTTTTGTTAATGAAATGGTGAGCAGATGAATAAAAGAGGATCTTGAAGTATGCCAAGAAAGTGAGATTTATAAAAACTATCTGAGCTTTCCAGGAAGGTCATTTTTTTACACTATGCCAGGAAAACAGAAAGGCATGACAAAATAAGCAGGAAAGTAATTGTAATTGCTTATTTATTTACTGCCTTTATAACTCGCTACAATCAAACAATTTTTAGTGTTTTCTTTAGCTGAAGGAGGGGAAAAAAAACACTGTTTACTAGAAATAAAACCAGCATAAAATAATAAAACAACTCAAAAATAAAAGAGGGATTGCCTGATCTGATTAGAACATTCTCTCTGAATGTAACTTCTTTCAAAAGGCAACTGGACTTTCTTTCTTTCTTTTTATTGAAAAGTTTTATACAGTATACAATATCCCAAAACCCACCCCCCCTCCCCTAACCCCCCCTCCCCAACTTCCTAGAGCTGAATACAGGGTTACAACTTAACAATCAAATTCTAAATAACATTACCCGACTATATAAGTAAACAAAACCATAAAATACTTTAACTTCCATTTAAAATAAATATCAACAAATTGAAGCAAAAATAATAATATAAGCAAATCAATATTAATTAAATCATACTAATACCAAATTTAATATATAAGTTATTATACTATCAATACTAATCTAAAATTTACTCATAAACTAAATGAAACTTTTTAATCCCGTATTTATACTGAATATAATCTATCCATCTTCTCCAAACCGAAATGTATCTTTCTTGCGTATGATCCTTCAAGTAGGCAGAAATTTTTGCCATTTCTGCTAAATTTGAGACCTTAAGGGTCCATTCTTCTATAGTAGGCAACGTATTTTCGTATTTGATGGACTTGTAGAGATATAAAAGCTTTTTGGATTAAGATTTGGTGGAACATTCAAAATATTTTTAAAAGAAAGATAAAGTTTACTCTTCAATTATTTTTGTTGTCATACGCAAGAAAGATATATTTCGGTTTGGAGAAGATGGATAGATTATATTCAGAATAAATATGGGATTAAAAAGTTTCATTTAGTTTATTATGGTAGATTTTGATGTTAAAGAAATTAATTTGATGTTTAATTTAATAACAGCAGCAAGGTTATTGGTAGGGCAACTGGACTTTCTTGTTTTGCTAAAAGACAGTTCGCTTTTCATCCAAGAAGCTTCTTCAATTCTGACTGAATGGTGGAGAATGGAAGGATTTATAGTCCTTGCAGGAATATTACAAGCAGATGACTGCAAGGAATATAAATCCTTCCATTCTCCACTGTTCAGTCAGAACTGAAGAAGCTTCTTGGATAAGAAGTGAAATATCTCTTAGCAAGACAAGAAAACCCAGTTGCCTTCTGAAAGAAAGTACCTTCTGGGACATCAAATGGAATGTTAATTTTCACATTGACAACGAAGTGTGAGAGTTATTAGGAAAGTTGCTAAAAGAGAGTAAATGACAACTCCATCCTGGGGAAGAAGGGAGGTGAGAAAGAGACTCAAAATAACACTGTCTTGATTATATTTGACATAAGAGGAGTCAAAGAAAAGTTCTGGCAGGCTTCCAAGATTCTGTTATCCCTTACAACAATCCTACCATTATAGGATACAAGAGTGAAAAGTAGCATTCCTATTAGCCTTATAGTCTCTTCTGTTGGTATCATACAATATCTGTTTTATGGTCTGGCCTACCTGGAAGGATTGACAACTACTAAGAAGGAAATAATTCTTCAACTTATGACCTATCACTGAGCACCTCTTCAAAGTTACAACGGACCCAAAGAACATAGAATAATAGAGTTGGAAGAGACCTCGGAGGTCTTCTAGTCCAACCCCCCTGCTTGAGCAGGAGACCTCATACCATTTCAGACAAATGGTTGTCCAATCTCTTTTTGAAGGCCTCCAGTGATAGAGCAACCATCACTGGTACAAAGGTACAAAGACCCGGATTTGAAGTTCTGACACTTGCCATCCCTCTGGCTAGCAAAAGGCTCACATTTATGGCCATTTTCAGTGTCTCACATTCATGTGACCACAATTTATGATTTTTTTTTTGCCAGAAACCAAACGTTTCTTGGGGGAAAAAAAAATCTCATAAGTCATGGTCACATGAATGTGGGACCCTGAAAATGACTGTAAATGTGGGCTGGTTGCTGAGTGCCCGTAATGCAATCATATGGCTGTGGAAGGGACAGGCATCGGAATTTCAAATATTGCTTATAAGTATCTTCTTTTGGTCTGCTGTAACTTCAAATGGATATTAAGCAACTGGTCATAAGTCAAGGACTACCTGTACATCCTGGTTTGGCAAGCCATCTATTGTAACTCTTCGATATTTACTACAGTGACCACTAAACCCCCAAGGCCATGATTTCATCTGGAGTTCTTCCCCCAACCTTTGCATATTAAATAGATAAAGATCAGCCCATGCAAACCTTACTGGCAAATAAAACAAAAAGCAGCTAATAAAAATGAAATGAATTTTGTAGGGTCTCCTCCTGATCTGATCACATACTGCATATTGAAGCTCAGAAAATCAAATCCCTTCCTTTTGGGGAGCTAGACCACTTTCTCAAGGTTTAAACAAAATTAAATTTATTTGAAAAAAAAGAATAGAAAAAGAGAAAAAGGTCAGTATTCATTTTTATCTTTAAAAGCTCGTGTGCAAAAAACCCTTAGTGGTAGAGGCAATAAAAACAGAAAGCTGTGAACATCCTGGAGAGCATCTCCAAAGAATCTCCAAAGGGAAAAATACAGAAGAAATTTACAATTCTACGTTGACTATAACACGGCCGTTCTATTAACTAAGACAAAGAATCTGTCAAGCTGCATTCTGCTTGCCACATCAGAAAGAAAAGCGATAACTACAAAGGTCTCAGGAAGCTATGTTGAAAGCTAATCTCTGGTAAGTAAAGAACCTTATAAATTGTAAGAGGAAATTTCCCAGCCTTGTTCATACAGGTTCATTAATGCAGAAACACTTTCAATGAGATGAAATGCTTCTTCCCAGGTTTCTGGCCACCTTGTCAGTTGTCCTTATGAGACAACCTGTCAACTGACTTACTTGCTGTCTCTTGATTGTTTATGTCTCCTCTCCTTCATTCCTCTCCCTGTTACCCCATAATCTCACACAATCACTGAACCTGAGAAAATATACATCAGAGACAAGAGCTATCAGAGACATTAAACTTTAAATAGTTACAACACCTGCCAGCATATAAGTAACCTTACACAATATTTCTAGTTCAAACTTGCTACTTCTTTCTTAAATGGATCACTACAAGGTATATGTTGGCTTCCTTGGGTCTTCCAGATACCAATAGATTTTGACCTTGAATCTGAAGCTTTGGAACAATTGGCTCTTGAATTTTTTAAAAACATTTTCTTCTATAAAACAGAGGGATCTCTGGAGAGGGATCTCCTTTTGTTCAGGAGGATCCCATTTGAAATTTAGACATACATATTAGGAAAGATTAGGAAATGAAAACTGATTGTGATCCCCTAGTTTGGCTTCTTTGGAGACCTCATTTTCATTTTTTTTCTAAAATAAAAATAAAAATGCAACATTAAAGGGAACTGGGAAAAAAAAACTAACAGAAAACTACCACTTGAGGTGATAAAAGCCTACAATATACAGTTAAGTGTTTGTGCTAATGGGTACACACTTACAGATGTTGACAAACTAAATGAAATGAACCCAACTAAAATGTAGTTTCCATTTCTTCACCCAAATTCATTCTGCCTATTAAGTTGTTTATTCTATGGGAAGGTTAAATTGGTATCATTAAATCTGAACGAAATTGCCCGATTTGAATTTTTTCAAAGATGATCTTAGAAGGCTTTCATAAATATTTTTGTGTTATATTTTTGATGCATTTTAAAATGAATAAAAAGGATAAAACAGTTCTACATCAAAGCATTTGTACAATTTTGTTGAGGAATGTTTTTTTTATATAGTTCTTTAACAAAGGCCTCTTGATTTGGGTATGGAATTTAAGAAAGGTAATCAATCATTCACTCCCAAAAATTTTACATTTCTCTTATGGGGGAAATAAAACTTCACAGTACCAAATTGCTCAATAAATTTAGAAGATAACAAAAGGTAGGAACCTCATTTCTAAAGGAAATCAACCCTCTGTTCCTTGGAAGGACAGATACTGAAGCTGAAGCTCTAGTTTAACGAAGAGAAGGACAAGGGGGGGACATGATAGCAGTATTCCAATATCTCAGGGGCTGCCATAAAGAAGAGGGAATTAAGCTATTTTCCAAAGCACCTGAAGGCAGGACAAGAAGCAACGGGTGGAAACTAATAAAGGAGAGAAGCAACCTAGAACTAAGGAGAAACTTCCTGACAGTGTGAACAATTAATCAGTGGAACAGCTTGCCTCCAGAAGCAGTAAATGCTCCAACACTGGAAGTTTTTAAGAAGAGACTGGACAGCCATTTGTCCGAAATGGTGTAGGGTTTCCTGCCCGAGCAGGGGGTTGGACTAGATGACCTCCAAGGTCCCTTCCAACTTTACTACTATTATTATTATTATTATAAATACTTTGGCCACCAAATGTGAAGAGAGGACTCATTCGGAAAGACCCTGATGTTGGGTAAGACTGAAGACAAAAGGAGAAGGGGATGGCAGAGCATGAGATGGTTTGTTAGTGTCATTGATGCAATGAACACGAATTTGGTCAAATTCCAGGAGACAGAGGAAGACAAGAGAGCCTGATATGCTATGGTCTATGGAGGTGCAAAGAGTCAGACATGTCTTAGCAACTGAACAACAACAAAAAGGAGCCTGATTAAAAAAAAGCAGGGTCTGAAAATTAAAACTTTAGTGTAAATATTTAGGGCAAGTCTTTAAAAAATCCTTTTTTTAGACTTTCCCTAAATATTTACATAAAAGGCTAAACTTGATATAGAATGGATTGTTGAAATATTTCCAAGCAACTTTGTTGATAGCCATAGTTTCAGTAATTGTCCTGTGTATTTGTCCCGAACACAAAACATTTGCAGAATAGTAATTATGCATCTAGGAGCAACATGTCAAGGTATCTTTTCTCTGCACCACCCAATACAAAATCAACCAGAAATTACATTGCCCCAAAAATCTGCATCTTGCTATTGATTTGCCAGAACAGTTCTTGGAAGGAATGAAAGGAGAAAACCAGGCTGTACTCAACTTGTTGGCTGGCCTTTTAAGAATGGCACATACAGTAGGTAATTAGCCATTATTAGCATCATTAATATTGTCATTGTTGTAATTAGACTCGCTTATTAGATAAAGTCTTCTTTGAGTTGAGCCAGACTTCTGATCACTTTGTGGGGATATTTGTGTATGTTTCTTGCTCAGATTCCCTACTCTATAGCAAAATATCAGAACTTTGACAGCTTTAACCTGTGTGCTGACTGGGGAATTCTGGGAGTTGAAGTCCATGCATCCATGCATCTTAAAGCTGCCAATGTTGAGAAACTCTGTTCTAATCTACTGATTTAGTCTCACATTCAAATATTGATCAGATATAACATGCTTTACCTTTTCTGAGATCAATCAGCTTGATTAATATGGATTTTGCAAAGAAACAGTCTACTGCTGTAGAAAAATACCTACTTTTTAAGAACCATTCTCATTCAGTTTGATGGGTGGTTCTTATTTTAAAATAGAAGAAATTTGCTGGAATTCCTATGGGTGGGATGAATGTTTCTGGCACTTCCCTTGATCATAAAGTTGATGAGGAACATTGGATATTATTCACTGTAACCTTAATGGTCTGTAGTCTCACAAGCTTCCAGTGCTGTAATTACTGGAAAGTTATTTTGAGGGAAGATACTTTTGTGTAGCTTTTTGTTTTTCAGATCAGATTTAGTTAGGCAAAAGGTATTATTATGTCAAAGAAAAATAACAGAAGAAGGCCTTTTCTTCAGACAGTGAAATAAGCTTATTGTATAACAGTAAAAAAAGAAATTGAAATATAGGAAAATATATTCTTTTTTTTTCTTGGAAGCTAAACTTCCAAGAAAGTAGAAGGCAGATTTTGAAATATTATTAATGTGGACAGACCAAAAACAAGTATGATTTCCCTATTTTTATTGAGCTTTATGATTCATTTCACAAGTAAACCAGTTTTCTCATTTTCTTCTGTAAAATATGGTCACAAACATCTATTGCAATTGAGAATTGCTTAACTAAGATTTGGGATGCAAAGGTAATATATAAAAAGCATTTGAAGCAACAAAGGTGGATTTTTAAGCCTTAGCCAAGAAATATTGGTAAACAGCTCAGAGAAAGAAATGATGGATAGAAAAATTATTGTATTCATTTTACTGGGTTGTTTCAGCAAAACCAAATGTCACTGCACATTTTTGAGCAAGTGTTTTTTAATGATGCCTTCATAACTAGTGACCTTCAGTTTTATTATGTTCTTTAAAAAAAAAACAATGTGTGTGGAAACCAGAAAAAAACAAAGCTAAAACCTCATTGATTTGCTTTCCAGAGTATAAGATGTGGGTTGTTGTAAAACCTTCTGTGTCTTTTTATCTACACTTCATATCGTTCTGGTTTCTGGTGACAAACTAGAAGAAGGTTTCTCACCCTTTTAAAACAACAAGGATACTTGGGATTTTGAAAATCTGCAGTGACTTCCTTGCGAAATTGGTGCTCCTGGTAGCAAAGTGATACTCCACTGAGATATCAGCAGTTATAAAACATTGATTTACCAAATAATCACCTGCCACGTTCCTAGCTCTTCCTTGCTTATATAAAGCTTTGGTCTGCTGCCGCCATCACTTGTAAAGATCTAAGAAAGCCTCAGGTATTCAAATAAAGATGATGTTAGAAACTGTTGGTATATAATATCATAACTTCCTGTTTTTTATTTTTATTTTTATTGTTTAATGTAAAAAAATTAAATGGGGCAGGAAGCTTTGTAAACAACAAGGAAAGTTCCACTGGCTTACAATAATCTAATAATTTAATGACAGGCAAAACTATAGCATGCTGGAATCGGTCCTTTAATTTGATTGTTTATATGCCAGCAATTTGATACTGACTTTTAGTGACAATGAATAGAATAGAATAGAATAGAATAGAATAGAATAGAATAGAATAGAATAGAATAGAATAGAATTGGAAAGGACCTTGGAGGTCTTCTAGTCCAACCCCCTGTTCAGGCAGGAAACCCTATATCATTTCAGACAAATAATCTCTTCTTAAAAACCTCCAGTAATGGAGCAGTCACAGCTTCTGGAGGCAATCCGTTCCACTGATTGTTCTCACTGTCAGGAAATTTCTCCTTATTTCTAGGCTGGATCTCTCCTTCATAGGTTTCCATCCCTTGTTTCTTATCCTGCCTTCAGGTACTTTGGAGAATAGATTGACTTAACCTCTTTAGCTTCACAGTAATTGATGGTGGGCAATTGGACTGAAGAAATATTATTGGCCAACAGATTTCAATTTTTTTAGTAGCTTTGATTACACACACACACACACACACACACACACACACACACTTCCCCTTGTTTGGTGTAGCTAAAGATATAAGAAGATTATGTATGGGTGTTCTAATTTCTTTTCTTTCCAGCTCATGACAAAAAGAAAACATTATTGCCATTTCTTTCTCTTTTGTTTTTTGTGTTTTTATATATACCTAGATTTCAGAAATGATCTGTACCAATAATATTTCAATATTTGGTTTGGATAGTCCTTAAATTGAAACACCTCAGGCAACCTCAGGAAACTATAGCATTAAGGCAAAGTTGCCAACGTGAAATATGTTATCAACCATACAAATGGACTCTAGTAAAATATTTAAGAAAGAAAACAAACAAACTTGTCCAATCTGTTCCAATTTAATGGGTTTTCTTTTTCTACCCTGCTAGTTCTATTACAGACATTTATGAAGCTAATGGTGGATATGAAAAAAAGAAGGAATTAGATTTCTGCTTGATTTAATAGCTCTTATATACAACATTGAAAGAGCTTGAATCCAGAGTTTATCCGGATACAATACAGCCAAAAGGGGATTTAGTGCATTTGCACTGGTGATATTTTGTTGAAAAAGAAATTTCTGAGGTGGAAGTCTAGAAATATTTATTTATTTGTACAATTCATTGGCTGCCCATCTTATTACAAGGTAATTCTGGATGACTTACAATGTTAAAAAGATAACTATACAAAAAGTAAAAGACATAAATAAAATATTGTGAGGATCCAAATAGAATCAGCTGGTAGGTGTTTCAGCATCCTAGCACTATTAGGAGCCATGGTGTCACAGTGATTAGAATGCAATGTTGCAGGCTAACTCACTGCCAGCAGTTCGATCCTGACCGGCTCAAGGTTGACGCAGCCTTCCATCCTTCTAAGGTCGGTAAAATAAGAACCCAGATTGTTTAGGGGCAATATGCTGACTTGTAAATTGCTTAGAGAGTGCTGTAAAGCACTGTGAAGCAGTATATAAGTCTAAGTGATATTGCTATTAAGAGAATGAGCAACTTAAAATGAATGAATGAATGAATAAATGAATGAATGAATTGCATAATGTATTAAGAGAGTTCCTTGTGCAGACTTTATGCAGATTTTAGGATTGATTTTGACATTGATTTTCAGGTGTGTACTGAAGATATTTTAAGTATTTCCTTGAAAATATGACATGGGAACAAGTTAGTAAACCTTGCTTTGTAAATGTATGTATTTCATGTACATTAGATATATCAATAAATATAGCAATAGTTGTAGGTGACATATTTGTCTTTATTTTGTTTATCCCATCTTCATTTCGCATCCCAGAGAAGTTACAGTGCTGCAGTCATTAGCAATGCCACCAATTGTTAATTTGCTTATTTGCCTTCAGTTAAGAAATCTATCAACCAGCTTCAAAATCAATTTAAAAATACATTCCAATAATAGTTTAATTTAAGATATTTCAGTGTAAATTAAGGATGGGCAAAGTTTGGCCATGGAGCATGCATGCAAGCTTCCAGACTTCCATTTGGCAACTGCTGGGCTTCCTACCAACAATGGTTTGGGATAGTCTACTATATACTTTTCTCCCATTTTGATTTGGAAACACACAACAGTAGCAAAGATCTATTGGGTTTAGGGGGGGGTTGTTTGGTTTGTTATTTCTTTTCTTTTTTGCGACCAGCAATTCTGGGGCCTGCTTGGACAAGTGTGCAGTTTGCTTGGTAAGATTTCAGAAGTGGTTTGCCATCACCATATTCTTAGTGCTTTAGAGAGAATGACTGGCCCAAAGTCACCCTGCAGGACTAGAACTCTAAGTTTCCTAGTTTCTACTCTGATGCTTAACTACTACTTCAAACTGGCTCTCAAAATAGACTCAAACATAGATTAAAGATCTTTCCCTCCCCCCCCCCCCAAAAAAAAATCCTTCCAAAATCCAGGAAAAAAACCCCTGCCCGTGCCAGCAGGAATAGCAGAATAACATTCAATGAGATTTAAATCTGTGCTCATCTCCTTGAGAAAGTAAGCAGTGCTTCAGATTTCTGACTTTTAGAGTTGTGATCTCTCTCTCTCTCTCTCTCTCTCTCTCTCTCTCTCTCTCTGTCAATCACACACACACACACACACACACACACACACACGTTTTCTACATCTCAAAATTGTTGAGCAGGATTTCACAGGAAGTGCTCTCCCATTGTTAGGCACTACTTTAGTTAAACTTAGTGTACAGCATGATAATGAATATATTAGTTTCTACTGACTATTGTAAATGTAACAGGTGAACATATCAAATATAACAAACCTACTAATCATCTTCTCTGGAATACACAAGGAATTCCGGAGCAGAGAGATATTGTGATATATAGAATTTGTGCTTTCTAGAAGCATTTGAAATGGTTGATAGTTTACCTATAGAAAATATTTGATTGTTCAGTCAAACTTTTGACATCCCAGTAAGATTTGTCAAGAGGGTTTTAGAATGATGGAGTTGGTCTGATTTTAAATTTGGCACAAGGGAACTAAAGTAGCAAAGATAAGAACAACTATTGGAATATTACTCAAATTGTATAAGCTGTAAAAGCAAACTGCTGAATGTTGAGCTTGCGACCCGTATTATCATAATATATGTTTCAATTTGTATCTTGAAAAGGGAGAGGCTTTTTCCATTTTAAATTGGTTGATAAATATATGAATAGGAAGATAGATATGGATACAAAAGACCATACATCTATCACTCATTTAAAAATAAACACTGATTTTTTTAAACACATGTTCCAAAGGAGTGTTTGTGCAGCCTATCAGGTCTTCTTGACCTGTTTTGAAGAGCTTAATTAACAAGCCGTACATTTTTATCCCTAGTCTCACATGGTGATAGACACCTTTGCTGAGCTGATAGGTTTGCCCAGCTTTAAAGGTTGTTTTGGAGGTACACAGTCAAAGGGACCACAACCATGTAAAATAGAGGGAGGGAGGGAGGGAGGGAGGGAGGGAGGGAGGGAGGGAGGAAGGAAGGAAGGAAAGAAGGAAGGAAGGAAGGAAGGAAGGAAGGAAGGAAGGAAGGAAGGAAGGAAGGAAGGAAGGAAGGAAGGAAGGAAGGAAGGTTGGTTGGTTTCTGGGTGTATGAATGCATGTGTGCGTTTATTATTAAAAGTTTTTAAAAAATATAAAAAGTAACACAAATTAATACAGAATAATGAAAACAAAGAGAAAAAACAGAAAAGGAAAAAGACAAAAGTGTTGAAAGAAAAGATGAAAAGAAACAGAAAGAAAAAGCTTCTGATTCTGTATGAGGCAAATAAAACACAATTCATATTTCTCAGAGTAATATCCAAGTATTTTATCTTTTCTTCAAATCTTTAAAAGCCATTTTTTTCATTCTGCTTGATCTTGTATCTTCATGTGGAAATGAACATTAATTTGAATGAATTGAAATATATTACGTTTCATTGGTTTAATCACATCTGAAATTTTAATACATGCAGGTACACATTTGCAATCTGCACCTACACATCCCAAATTATTTCTAGGTTTAAAATAAGTGGAGAGGCAAACTAATACAAGAAAATAGATATTCACACATTCAAGATATAAGGCAGAAAGAGGTAAGCATGACAGGATAATTTTATTGCAGATAGAAATCAGAAAAGGGAATATCTGTGGTGGACATAGCCCGGTGGTGAGTCACAGACTGCACATCTATGTTCTACTGCATTTGTTGTTAATTAAGTCTATATAAATAGTCTCATATTTACTGTCAATTCAGTTAGGAGTAGAATCAACTCCTACCCAAATGCTAGACATAAAAGTGAATGATTTCTATTCATTACTGTAAAGAATAATAAACCAATGTGGACTACCTTATCACCGCCTTTTATTGTTTCCCTTTTCTCAGCTCTTAATAGGGAAAGAGATACCATTATCCATTATATGAAGAATCATGGTTCCTTTGTGTTCTCTGTGCAGGACTATCAATCTTGAGAAACCATTCTTGCTTCTAAACTACCGTTGACTCTTGGTCAAAGAGAAAGCTGTAAAATTCATGGCTAGCTTTTAAGAAGAGAAAGAGCTTGTTGGTCTCTCAATTAGACAGGTTGGATAAGTAAAGTTCTCCCAATTCTGCCTACAATTTATGAGATTCAACCTTAGTTCTGGCTGGCTATAATACTCAGCTAAGTTTGAATACAGAATAACATATAATGAAGCACTAAATCAGGTTCCCCTTATTCTTTCTAAACTAAATGTGTAGGAAAAGTTTGTGGCAATAATGTAAATGCACAAGCCTAACCAGTAGTGCATATATAAGGAAATTGGTGTTTCCAGAAATATATGCTAAGGCAGCATAAACACACACGTGTGTGTAAAATCAATGCAATATTTCTATAGTAAGTATAGTTTAGAAACAGTGGGGAGTACTTAATGTAGTGCATACCTATTAGCTTTGTTCTTCATATGTGTTGCTTTGCTTTCATAATCCGCATTTCATCCTGGCTTAATAGTATATATGTATCAGCACTACTAAAGTAGAGTAATAATGTTCTGAATCAATCAGAGTCCTATCTATGTATTTCTTTTTATTAAATGAAGCTTCTAGATTTATCTTTCAGTTGCACAAAGAATGCATTGAGTAATCTGCATGGAGGCTTACCAGAACATGGATCATGGAAAAAGGTTGCAGTTCGTGATGATATGACCCCAGTGACTTATGACCTGTACTTGCACTTATGACTGTTGCATCATCCCTTGCAACACAGTCATATGATTGCAATTGGGGCCATTAGCAACCTGCTTACATTTATGACCACTTGCAGCACAGGATGTGATAAAGCCCTTAACAACAGGATGCTGCAAGTGGTCATAAATGTGAGCCAGTGACTGCAGGGATGATGCAACA
This sequence comes from Crotalus tigris, assembly GCF_016545835.1. Classification (NCBI taxonomy): domain Eukaryota; kingdom Metazoa; phylum Chordata; class Lepidosauria; order Squamata; family Viperidae; genus Crotalus; species Crotalus tigris. Next base: position 5,533,568 of record NW_024096467.1, read on the forward strand.
GCCTTATATAAGTGCAAGTATAAGTTGTAAGTCACTTTTTCCAAGGCCATCATATCTTTGAATCATCATCATAAAGATGGCCGTAAGTTGAGGATTACCTATATATAATGATAATACCTTTACCTATTTTTAAAATGTGTATTTATTTAACTAATTTGTATAGCCATCCGTCTCACCAAAAGCATCTCTGAGTAGCATACAAGAAAGCTAAGACACTTATTAATTATAAAAAATACTATAAAAAGGTAAAGATATAAAAGTTTTCATTGTCCAGTCATGTCTGACTCTAGGGGTTGGTGCTCATCTCCTTTTCTTAGCTGAGGGAGCCAGTGTTGTCCGAAGACATTTCCGTGCTCATGTGGCCAGCATGATTATACGCCGAGATGCATGGAATGCTGTTACTTTCCCACTGAAGTGATACCTTTCTATCTACTCGCATTTGCATGCTTTTGAACTGCTAGGTTGGCAGGAGTTGGGGTGAGGACGGGAGCTCACCCCTCTAGGCAGCACTCAGGTCTCGAACACAGATTGTCAGTTTTCCAACTGACAAGCTCAGTGTCTTTAACTGCTGAGCCATTGCACCCCGACAAACTATAAAAATAGAACAAATAGGAAATAAAAAAGAATAGGAAATAACAGACAAAGGGAATTAATAATAATCATCTCACCATTTCACCCATCCCCAGGACACCCCAGGCTTGCTAGCATGTCCAGGTCTTAAGAGATTGTGAGAATCTCAGGAGCCATGACATCAATCTCACCTTGCTATCTTAGATCCCTGGGGAGGATGCATAAGTCAAAAGTACGAAGCCCAGTGAAAACTAACAACTTTACAAAAATTAGCCTGGCCCATTTGCATCCTATTATCCTATTAAACATGATATGAAACCCCATATGTATGTTCCAAAACAAATTGAACACAATTGATGGATAAATTAGTTTTAACAGTAGCTTTCTTTTGTCTGAACAGGTTATCTTGATCAAAACTTGATTAGGAAGTTTTCCAACCAAATCGAAGAACAGCATATAAGATTATTTAGCCTTCTATCCCCATTTTCCTGTGTGATACAGAGAATCAGCTATATGATTTTGGACTATATTTTTAAATGAAGCCAGTGAACATGCTGCTTGGGTTTGGAGGGCATCAATTTGATGAGCCACATTGCTACAGACCAAATTGATAGCCCAATTGTGTTTAGATTTATCTGAATTCTTTCTTTCGTTGCCTCTTCCATATAATAGTTTGCCTGCAGTGTTCCAGTATAGAGCATATCTTAATATATAACTAACATTTTCTTCCCTACTTTCTTTGCCCTTTTTATTCTCAATCTGAACAAAGGTAGATTGTTACCTGCTGATATAAAAACAATTTGTCCTAAAAATAGGCATTAATAAAATAGTCACCTGCTGTTTTTCTTTTACTGAAACTGCTTTTTAAATATTAATTTAGAGTAACGCTGTAATACGTATCATCAGATCAGTTGTGCACCTACTGCTGTAAGTCACCTGGAGTTTATGGAGTTGTTTGATGTGAGATGGGCAGCAAATAAATTTCATAATAAATAAATAAATATTGACAAACAGTGAGGAACTAGGGAGTGGAACCAATGCAGCATGGAAATGACCCAAGGCAAACATTGAGCAGCACAGTGCTTAGTTTTTGGCAACCAGCTCATAAGGGTTACCAGTGGTTGCAGTGTCCCACAACCACATGATCTCCATTTGCAGCCTTCCCTCCTGGCTTCCCACAAGCAAAGTCACAAGACATACTCCTGCTGGGGAGTATGTACTATGCATAGTACTAAGTAGCACTAACCTATTGCACCTACCTATACTCTGTAGCACTCACATGTGACACCTGCCTACCTATACTCCATAATGCCCATCTGCAACAGCCTATGGCACCCAACTGCCTGCACTCATTAGAGCCTGTTCATGGTGTTTCCCCCCACCCATTTTCCGTAGCATCTTCCTGTCTGTATTGTGTAGTGCCCATCCGCAGCACCCGCTTGCCTGCCTGCTCATAGTTCTCACCCATTGTATTGTTCGCCTGAGTTATGGTTTCAGGGTCTTTTCTCGCTTAACAGCCTGTACAGTCCTTACTTAATGATGGTAACAGGGACTGCTGGGTTTGTTGTTGTGCTAAACAAGGCCATCAGATGATATCACACATTACACCAGCATCACTTAGTGATGGAAATTCCAGTTGCATTTGCTGTCATAATAAGATAAGAGATAAGATAATCTTTATAGTTATTTTTTTACTGTGGCAATACTGGCACACATTAAAAATGAAAATCTGCTGCCTGCTCTCAAAAGAAAGTATATATCTACCCATACACGCACATAACACACACACACATACACACACACACACACACACACACAAGATATCTATCTATCTATCTATCTATCTATCTATCTATCTATCTATCTATCTATCTATCTATCTAGAGTGTTTTTTTGATGCACCCTGTCGGCCCAAATATGGGAGAAAGAAATCTTTTTTGAAATAGCTATTCCATTCTCCCTTAATTCTTTGTTAGCAATCCAAATTTTATATATATATGTTTTGTTGTGTGTGTGTGTGTGTGTGTGTGTGTGTGTGTGTGTGTGTTTGGTTATTCGGGTTTTCTCCCGCATAAAATTAGAAGTGTCTTGGCAACGTTTCGACGAAGTCCCATTCGTCATCTTCAGGCTGGTGTTTTCAGCTTCGTGCTTCGAGGAGCAATGTGTGGTCTTTGCTGTTTCTTCCTTTTAACTTCCAGTGGGGGTATGAACTGATTGGGTGGGAGCTTGGCTGTGTTCTGATTGGGTGGAGGTGTGTTCTGATTGATTAGGGGTTTGGCTGTGCTCTGATTGGATGGGGGGTTGGCTGTGTTCTGATTGGCTGGGGGAGTGTTTTGTTTGGGTGGGGGCTTTGTTGTGCTCAGGTTAGTCTGAGTTGCAGGGGTATTTGAGATATTGAGCTGCATTTACTATTGTTTGGCTTCGCGTCCGTGGTCGTGCCTCATCTTCATGGTGGGTGTCAATTTGCTTCTTGTATGGATTGGAGGGGTTTAAAGTGGCTAATGATGCAGCTATGGTCCAGTTTCTGGTTTGTGGTCGTGCCTCATCATTGGTGTGGGTTTGGGTTTGCTTTTTGTGTGGATGTGTGGTGGTGACATCCTGTGTGGTTTTTGTGAGTGTGGATCTAGTGTCATTCTTTGTGTTAGGGACTCGTTTGTCAATAAGGGCGAGTTTCCAAATGGCTGGTAGGCGGGAGGTATCATCTCATTTATTCATGCTGTCACCATCTTCTTCCTTCTGCTGCTGGCCTGGGATCCAGGCACTGGGGGCAAGGATACAGTCTGGGATGTGTATAGCAAGCATGGCAGGGCAGCTCTGCTAAAGGGAGCTTGCTGGAACCAACCAGACAAGGGGCAGTGGGATGGGATTGTGAGGTATAGCACTCTCCATCACCAGGTGAGGCAGAATAGATGGTGGTGGTACTCTAGGTAAAGGTGGATGTTGTGTGAGAGTTGCTTTTTGGGGTGTAGCAGAACTGCATGAAGCAAAAGGATGAAGTTTTCCCAGAAGTGCAGAGTGCATTCTTCAGCTTGCATTGGAAGTGCACCTGGAGATGCATCTTCCAGGCTTCAGCAAGAGCTGAAGGCAAGCCCAGTGCTGGCAGAGCCTATTAGCAGACCCTTTTCTCTTGCCCAGCTTTCTTCCTGTAAAGTCTCGTGAATGCTAGCAAATTGCAAAATGCTGAAAGATACAAATTGGATCTCCAGGAATACTTCAAGTACACACTCATGGTTCAAGCTTATCACACATATCCCAGGGCTGCACCCTCGCTCAAGCCCCAATCCCAGGCCAGCAGCAGGAAGGAGAAGATGGTGAATGACAGCTGGGTGAATTTAACATGCCTTCTGCCCAATATTCATATGAAGTTTTGTTTTCAGATTTTCTTGTTTTCAGTATTTTTTTTTCTAATTTTCACAGACAAATTTGAAGTGACGTTATCTGGAACTGGAAATGTTTCATTGGAGCAGTCAAAATCAATTGTATTCTGTCGGAACAAACCATGATATGGTTTGAATGTTTTGTTCCATCTTCAGAACATAACAATTTATATCTGCTTTGAAACACTCAGAACAGTCCACTTGTTGCCTTCTGTGACTAGGAGCACCAGTCCCATTGCCATATGGAATGTCCAAGTTGCTCCTCAGATCCATTTGTTCCAATATTGGAGGGAGGGAAATCTCTGAGAACACATGTCCTTTGTTTCCAGTCTGGAAACTCCTACTAAAAGCATATATCCATTGAAAAGCAATAATGTTGATCTGCAAGCCTTGTCACTGACCTGGATTGACAAGAATTTTCTAGGCCAGCTTCCTCCACTGTAGTAGTACAACTTCCAAAATTTTAACATAGCACTTTCCGATTGGGAATTCTGAAATTGTGATCATAAATCTCCTTGAGATGGGAGGATAGTGGAACAGACTTGGGAAAGTTGACCTGTGATTTCAGGTAAGAATCTTTCCAAGCCTATATGGTGATTGCAGAAATTGTTTGCCAAAAGCTACACTATAGCCCATGAATTTCAATACAGAAACATGTGCTTTCTCTGTGTGCATGTGTTTAGGGAAAAAATTCTGGTAGTATATCTCAGAAAAGAGCAATGGAAAGTGGTAAGACTGAAAGAGATCCAATTGCCAATCTCCATCTATCTAAGGGTCAGCTTGATCTGTACTTCCATTTAGCTATTATAAATGTGCTTTAATATCTGATTATTGTTTTAATGTTCTGAACACATACACAATGAGCCATTCTCATTTTCACTAGAAAAGCAAACATTCATTCCATTAATGAACATGAGCTGGTGAAGTAGAAAGCTTGGAGTCCTAAATTTATCATTCAAATAAAGGTTTATTGTCCTATTCTTGCCTAAAAGGTTGACCTGGATTTCTGTGATTTGCAAACATTCTCCTTTGTCTTCATCATATAGTCTGACAAATTGCCTTTGTCTTATTTGTGGAAATGAGACATAAGCAGTGTTGAAAAAATTTGTTGCAGTTCATTGCCATGACAGCTAATAGATGTACAGATTGGCAATTTGCTTAGTAGATTATCATTTACTGTCACATTTTTTCAATTAAAATGTGATTGTCCATTGTCTTTAATCTATTTTCATCATGGGTGACAAATTTCTTCTCCTTAGGCACTGTATTTCTCTCATCGCTGGGTGATTTTTACCCTACCCATTACACATTTTAAAAGGGAAACCCCATCACTGTAAGCGGTTGACTTTTATTCACTTGGGAGCTGTAATAGATTTTAAGTGGTTGCTTTATCATCCTTGCCAGGGCACTGGTTATCCCAGCAGTTCTAACCTTGTGTAGTCATTACAAAATATAAGTAATGGTCTATGGTTGCTTTGAATCTTCAGATCTCTCTCTTACTTTGTTCAGACCGAGCTGCTTTGTTACTTATTGGTGCATAACTGGAAAAGGCTAAAAATAATAATGAAGTTTTTCTTGGTTGAAAGAAACTAATAGTTTCTATACGCAACAATTTATCTTGCTTTGTTTATACTTCTGTTGTGTTTCATTGATTAGAAGGTTAATTAAAAGCTGGATCTATCTGGACATGAGGAAAGATGGAAAAAATTACAACATGATAATGAATACTGATCTATGAAAAGCACACGTATAGTGCTTTAAAGTATGGTGGAGATGTGATCTAGAGCTTCAGCAATATTCTACTTCAGTGTGAGCAGATTATCCCATTCAGCATTCAAGCTTCATTGCAATTTCAGTTCTCCCTTCATTTCCTCTCTTATTATCCTAAACTGGAAAGTTTTTAAGTTCATTTCTGTACATGTTTAACCTGTAATTAAATTTAATTTCTCCCTTTTTTAACAAGTGTGTTTTCATAATATTTTAAAATGATAATACCATTCTACAGATATTTCTTTGGAAATAAATCCCCTTAAGTTCAATGGTGCTTCCTTCTGGGTAAATGTCTCAGAATTACAGCTTAAAAGTACATTCTGACAACCTTCACATTTTAATTACAATTGTCTCTCAAAGTAAATTCAGTAAATGTACTTTTTCTCTCGAGAGTACCTATGCTAATGATATTTTATCTAAAATGCTTATTAGAAACTCTGGGTGTTTATTTTGCCTGTGGTCTTGTTTATTTTTTAGTAATGTCAAATGCTGTGATCTTAGAGAGAAATAGAATCACTAAATGTGTGTAATTATATATATCTTCAGTACATCTTATTAAAAAAACATGGAATATAAAGTGTTGCTAAGTGATGGTAGTTCCGGCAATCCTAGTGTCTGTTGTTAAGTGAGGACCATGTGAGTCATTAAGTGAAGACCTCACATGACTGTGACATCCGAATTCCTGCTGGCTTCCCCATTGACTTTACTTGTGGGGAAGCCAGCAGGGAGCATCAGAGATACAATCGCCTTACCACAGGGATTCTGCAACAGCCAGAAGCCAGAAAACTTGTTGTAAATCTCCCTCATTTAGTGCTACCTTTGAATGATCGGTGAATAAAGCACTACATGTATATAAATAAATGCCTGTTCAACATTCTCCACCTTATTTAGAGAGGAACTTATCTAGAACATCCAATTTTTTAAGAAAAGAAAATTCTTTTCTCTTTCTTTCTTTCTTTCTTTCTTTCTTTCTTTCTTTCTTTCTTTCTTTCTTTCTTCCTTCCTTCCTTCCTTCCTTCCTTCCTTCCTTCCTTCCTTCCTTCCTTCCTTCCTTCTTTCCATCCATCCTTCCTGGTTCCCTAATCTTTCCTGTGGCTATCAGCTCTGCTTTCATAAAATCGTCTCCAATTTGCCTTACCTCAGTGGTCCCAACCTTTTGGGCACCAGGGACCGGTTACATGGAGAGAGGTTTTTCCGTGGACTGGAGGAGGGTGTGTGGTTTTGTGTGCTGCCTGCATCCTGCAGGTGGGGCTTTGCTTGTTTGTGCAGACCGGTTGCTGGCATGTTGCAGCCCGGTACTGGTCCATGGACCGGGTGTTGGGGATCCTTGCCTTACCTCCTCTTCCCCTCAATGTATTACTTCCTATATTTCAATTGACATTAACTTAAAAGGTACCTGTGACACCATCCTTTTAAATACATATAAAAAACCCTAAACATAATGATCTTCTTATAAGTGAAATGCATGCTAAACATTGGGCATTGGACATCATTATATGTTTTACCTGCACTTTTGCTTAGCATGCTCTATCGCTCAAGCCCCAAAGATATGTGTGTATGTACACATACGCTACTTCAGCTCCAGTTATGAATGTCTTGTTTTGCTTGATGTAATTTTGAAAAACTGTGGATCTTGTCTCCTCCTGATTTTCAACAAGACAAGTTTTAATTGCTATACAGGTAGTTCTTGACTTATAACAGTTCATTTAGTGACCGTTCAAAGTTACAATGGCACTGAAAAAAGTGACTTATGACCCTTTTCCACACTTACGACCTTTGTAGCATCCCCATGATAATGTGGTCCAAATTCAGGTATTTGACAACTGGTTCTTTCTTATGACCCAAGGTCATGTGATCACCTTTTGCGAACTTCTGACAAACAAATCAATGGGGAACCCAGATTCACTTAACAACCATGTTATTATCAATTGCAGTGATTCACTGAACAACTATGGCAAGAAAGATCATAAAATGGGGCAAAACTCACTTAACACATGTCTCTCTTAACAACTGAGATTTGGGGCTTGATTGTAGTCGTAAGTTGAGGACTACCTGTAACTCTGCCCAAATACTAAGTCAAAAAACTCTTAAAGTATAAAGGCAGACAGCATCCAGAGGCTTAGTCTGTCCTTGTTGATTGGTGATTCTTCAGAGAAATCACAGTTGGCCTTCCTCCTTGTTTATACATGGATGAAACGATATCTGGATGCGAGAGACAAATAACTTTACCCCTGCAGAAAAAACCAACAGGATTTGTGGCAATGCACCCAGATTCAAGGTATCTTCAGATGCCATGTCAGCCATGAAACTCGGGGGTAGGGGGGAGAAAAAAATCTTTTGTCTCCTCTGCACAGATCAGGCCAAGGGCAGTGAAAACCAAGAAGCCCTCAGAACCAATGTAATAATTACATTCATCCTTTCTTCAATCTTCCCTTCTTGCTCTTTTCCTCCTGTTTTCTATTCAGCTGCTGTTTTCTTTTTCTTCACAGTTAGGTTTAAGGGTGGCTGCAGAAGCAGCAGGGCCATTCTGAAATAAATTATAGGATTTGTTGAGATAGAACTTTACATCAGGACACCATTTTGAAAATTGAGGTTGGGTTGTCCTGGAGTTGTTAAGATGTATGGACAGGCAATAAATAAATATTTTTAAAAAGACAAACAAATCTTTTTTTTAATGGGGATATTGAGAATCTTGAAAATATAAGACGAATAGCCCATTTTGTCTGATGGCCTTTTTCTCAAGAGTGTATTTCTGCTTTTTAAGCAGAGAAGTGATGAATTTTAAGTGAGTAACATGTGATTCATTCTATAGACTTCTTCTCCAGTTTGCTATTCTGAAATTCAGCTCGCTTACTTTGTGGAAATTTGCAGCCGTTAAAAGCGCCAATAGCTGATGAGAAACAATAAAGCAAGGAAAATGGACACAAAGTGAAGTATCTGTCAATTCAACCAAGAAAAGTGAGAGTTGGCAGGAGGCAGCATACAAATCTGGCCATAATTTTGTTGAACGATACTTGTGTTTTCATAAATTTTCCTCATTTAATTACACCAACGTTATGAAGGCTTTTAACCACAATACTGAATCATTGTCCAAAACTAAAACTCTCGTCTTAAAGGCATGAATAATCTCAAAAGAGAAGCACAAGAAGTGTCGAATTCTTCTGTGTTTTATGTAGAGTGGAGCGCTTACACAAAATATGTGGGTCTCCAGATATAGTTAAGGCTATCAGACCTGTCATCCTAGACCATTGACCCTGATGGGATAGCTGATTTCAACTCCAAATGGTTTGATCATAATTTAAGGAAAGTTTTTGTAGTTCAATATTATTGACAAGGGAGGGAGGGAGGGAAGAAGAAAAGAGAGTAAGAGAAAGGAAGGAAGGAAGGTTCTTGAGTTGAAAATTTGCTTAAAAACATACCTTATCCAGCAATTCTAAGGTCACCTTCCTGAAATGTTATGTTAAGTCTCATTCTTGGCATCTTTCTTAAGCTTATAATAAGAAATGACGTAAATGTCTTCAGGCTAAAGTCTTTTGCTCCTGGTCAAATGAGTGAGTGAGTGAGAAGACAATATCAAAAAGTATACATCTTGGGCTGTGGAGAACACTGTGCAGGCAGAACAGCTTTAAAAGGCATCTGGGGGAATGGATTGTGGTTCATGAAATCTTACCGCTGCAGTCTGTGGCCCTTTATCCCTTGCCCCTAACCATGGGACAAACATTCCCATATAGAAGTTTCTTTCTGGAACGTCCCCATGATAATTGCTTTTGTCTCATTCTCAGCCCATGAGTGAAATAACCTTGACTGACTGTACTGACCAGACTTAGCCCATAGAGGCAAGATATATATTAGTGATGGGGAAATCAAATACAATAACATGCTGCTTTTTTCCTGTGAGCTCAAAGATGGAATGGAAGACTCTTCAAGTTAGCAGTGGAGAAAGTCACTCTTAGATGGGTGTTGCTTCTTCTGTAGCAGACTAGAAGAGCAGGAATGTCCATTCAACTATTAATGATTGATGTTTGTTAAGCTATCTGCTATTGTGCATCTATCCTCCACACTACTGAAAGCTCACATTATCTGTTCATGTAGCTAAATTAGCATTCTCTCCAGACCAGGGTCATAGAATCACAGGGAAATAAAAGATGTGAATCTTTTCACATTTGATCTCCACTCAGGGCATCCATTGTTAACCTTCATTATGAAGATGACTATAGCTTCGGTTAATAGCAGCTGCCCAGAGATATTTATCACTGGAATTGCTGCATGACCCATGCATGATCCATAACAGTCTGACATGTAGTATTGCCATGAAGTGAATAGGTCTTTCTGGAGTGAAACCTTTGCAAAATTATTTTCCAGTATGTTATGGGAAAAATCCACCCTACCAACTGCATTTGATGCTATAGCATTCTACAAGCATTCTATATTTCATTACCCAACTAGATAACATTATCAATGCTGATGTTACCTAGATGCATAATGAAATATCTGCAAGCAAACAGCTAAGCTCAGAAAGACACAAGGACCCCACAGTTTAATCCTGAGCTGCAAATATTCTCTTTTATTGGAATATTGAATGGCCATTTTTGCTAACTTTCTAATCCTACTATTCTTTAAAGTTAACTAGTAAAGAAAGTCACTCAACAGTACTGTGTAAAAAAGGGAATAGGTAGACTGGATTGTTAGGATTAAAGTTAATGGAAAGAATGATGGGAATGATTGACTTTTTGTTAAATGCTAGCCTCATTCATACTAATTTCCATGAACAACAAAGGTATGTGAGATTAAGGTTTTTACCTCTGCTTAATTCTGCCTTCTTGAATGGATATCTGAAAATATATGCATATATACATGTAGGTCTGTATATACTAGTACACTGTAGGATCTGGAGAAGCCTATACCGGTCTACCTATGAAGATTTTATTATGTCAGATGCAACCAGTGAGTTGCAAAGATTACAACTTTTCTTGATATGAGGTATCTGGTTTAACTATTTGAGTGGTACAGGGCCAACTAGACAACAGCATGGCCTAGTCTGTGGGTTCTTTTTTTGCAAAGTCTTTCTAATAAAGTTTAGGAAATCTCTTCATATTCTTCTGCGAGAAATCATGGAGTACTTTCTGAAGACCATCATTGTTAAACTTGTAAGGATATGATAGAAACATTCTCAGTGGCTTGACCAACCCAAACAATCCTACTTCACAAATACACATTGCATGACCTTAAGAAGGCTTTTTCGTCTTTTGTCTACAGCCAGATGTTCTGCAAGAAAAGATTTCATAATCTCTTCTTATCAAACAATGTTTGAAGCTAAAGTAAACTTTGATTACAGAGACAGTAGACCTTGTTTGCTTAACTTGAAATCCATCATGCTGTGAAAAAAGGAGGCTGGTTATACCTTAAAATATAGATTTATTGGGGTATAAAGCTTTGCAATCTTCAGAACACCACTTCTGACAAAGTGGTCTCTTTTTTACACAATCCTATAACCCAAAATATTTATTGGGTATTCTGGCATCTTAAGGATTTATCTTACTTTTAGTAGAACAGACAAACATGCCTAGACCACTTGCAATATTATCTGTATGAAAATATTATCTTTCAATATTATCTGTATGAAAAATCATTCTGTAAATCTTTCTGCCAGGTTAACTAGAAATTGTAATTTTGTAATAGAGCACAGGGCCAATTGATTGTGATCAATTAAATCCATTCCTTTGCTGTCCAGCAGAGGGTGCTAAAAGCATTTCAGGGGGGGGGTTGGGGTTACATCTTCAGCTAGATCTTGAACCTTTGGCCTATCCATTCATATTCAATGAATATTCAACTTTTTGTTAGCCCCCCACCCCACCCCAAGAGAATGCGTATGAAAATTGTATAGGTGCAGGATGCAAAGATCTAAAAGTTAGTTTAGTATGGAAGTTAAAAGTTTCATTCTTTTACTATATTTTTTTATATATATAAGGAGGAGAGCCTTTGTTGATGGGACTCTTGTCCTTTGGAGCATCATGCCACCAGAAATGATATCTGTCTCCATCCTTCCTGCCTTTGTGAAGGGTCTTGAAATCTGGTTCTGCCAGTTAACTTGAGGCCCCAACGGAGACACGCTATGCTGGAAATGATTGGTTGAGTGAGAGACAAAAGTCTGCCCTCGTACCACCCATGCCCTTGGTTTTTAACCTTTACTTAATTGTTAATTTTAATGCTTTTTGTGTTTTTATATTTATGCTTTTATGCCATTGTAGGCCACTGAGAATCATTTAGGATAGTGAGATGGATGACATATAAATTTAATAAATAAATAAATAATCATCTGGTCCAAGTATCTCCCTTACAGTTGTTTTTCCCAGCCTTCACAAAATACCCACACCCCAACTCATCCCTCCTTCCCTCCCTCCCTCCCTCCCTCCCTCCCTCCCTCCCTCCTTCCTTCCTTCCGTCCTTCCTTTTTTCCTTCCTTCCTTCCTTCCTTCCTTCCTTCCTTCCTTCCTTCCTTCCTTCCTTCCTTCCTTCCTTCACTTCTCTTCCAAACACAATACAGATAATATTAAAAGTTTCTTATGCTGCATTTATCTGCTATTAAGAATTGGTGGGGAGCACCAACAGTACTGGAACCCAAATAGGTGAAAAAAAGAGAGCTGAAAGGCCATGATTGATAGACTTGATTTGTAGAATCCTGAGCCCCCCCCAAAAAGGATTCAAGAGAAAAAGAAGAGAAAATGAAATAAATCATAATATCACAGCACTGTATACAGTATTTGTAGGAGAAGGACTGGTAAAACCTAGGGGTGCAATAAAAAGGGGATTCAGCCTAGAATCATTATGTAGTCACAAGCAAAATTAAGTCCAACCTCCCTTGAGTGCAATTGGCCCTTATCTAAGTCTAACCAGGTGGTGACTGTTAGTTGAGAAGATTTCTATGCATAGACTTTAGCAATAAATCAGTTTAACTGAATCTTCATGTGTGGATGTGGTCTTTTGGGCCTGACAATACTCTGGAGATATAAATGCTCGCAATGATTGGATAAAATAAAATAAAACACTGGGAAAAAATCACATACTTTCACTTCTTTCAGGGAAGGCTGCTGTTAATGTTTTGCCTTATTTTCACTCTGCATTCAGTTATCACAATTCTTACTCCAGCTGTTATGCACAATGTACATATACCCTGTGTGCAGTGAGGAGGAGTTTGATTTCTTTCAAGCCATTCAATTTCACAAATTCGGTGATAACTCGATGTGTTGTTTTATTCATCTACTAAATCTTACCTTTACATTAAATTTATGTGAGCTGTGGTTCAGGAGCAAGTTGTTAACTAAAGCAGTTTGTGCCACACAAATAAAGATAATTTATTTGCTTTTATTTGGAAGAAAAGGAATAAAGGGAAAGTGTTAATCAATGTGACAGAATGGCATAGTTGTAAAGGGCAGAAACTATTTACATCTAAATTTCTGTTTAATTGTTAACCATTCTTGTGTTTTTTTTAAAAAAAATAGAATAAGTTATGTCTGGCAACAGAATATGTGTGTATGTATTTCATATAGACTAGACTAGAGTAGACCAGACCAGACCAGACCAGACCAGACCAGACCAGACCAGAACAGAACAGAACAGAATAGAATAGAATAGAATATTTTTTATTGGCCACATGTGATTGGACATACAAAGAATTTGTCTCTGGAGCATAAGCTGTTTGTTGTACATACAAACAACAAAATAATATAATCATAAGATACCAATAATAGAAGGTAAAAGGAAAGATGAGAAGGATAATAGCAATACAGCCCTATTGCATGGGTAAATATCTTAAGTTCTGTGGTATGTATGTATGTATGTATGTATGTATGTATGTATGTATGTATGTATGTATATATGTGTGTAACTCTATGTAAAGAGAGAGACATAACAATGGACACAGATATAAATCATGCATAACATGAGGTTTATCTATAGCAAAGTCCATTAAACCTTTATGAGCACTGGAACAACAGGATAAGTGTACCATTTATAAATGATGTTTTAAGGCCCTTGGCCAATTTGATGGGTGATCTGTCACACAAATGCAGCCCTACAGATACTCCTGTAATTGTTCACTGTGTTGTTATAGGAACTGATTTCTAGACTGATAAAGATTCAAGGCCCCGTTATGTAAACAAACTTTTGCAGTTTTCCCCTATCAGTGAAACCAGGGTTCACTGGTTCACACAGAGAATCAGAAAGCTAAATATCAGGAGATATATTATACTTAGAGGATAGACTTGTAGATTCAAAGAGTTGTCTTGCTATGGTTGTGTTCCTCTCTCTCTTTCTGAAAGTAGTGTAGGTAGTATAACTAATTGAAACCAGAATTTCTGTTGCTAAGCAAGGTGAATCATGGTCAGACACAAGAAGTCAGGAACCAGGGTTGTTCAAAGTGAGTACAAGTTTATTCCTTGCTGCCTCTAAACAAGAATCTGAACAACTAAGAGTCAAGGCAGATTGGCAGTAGATAAGAATCAACAGAATTCAAGAAGAGCTGGACTTAAATCTTTTATGGGCATGAAGGGACTGCAGTTATTAAGTGAGTCACAAGTCCTTAAGTGAATTTGATTTCCATCAGTGACTGCTTGTCAGAAGCTGGTTGGGAAAGGTTGCAAATGACAATCACATGACGCCAGGACACTGCAGCCATTGTAAATACATGCTCGTCACCAAGGACCCAAATTTTGATCATTTCTCTGTGAGATGCTATGGCAGTCTTAAGTGCAAAGACCCCACGTCACTTTTTTTCACTGTTGTAACTGATTACTAAATGACTGATTGTAAGTCGAGGAATACTTCTACTGGAAAACTTCTGCTTGTCAGCTTAAGAATTGTCCTTTGGAGATGATGACGAGGAGGAGGAGGAGGAGGAGGAGAAGGAGAAGGAGAAGGAGAAGAAGAAGAAGAAGAAGAAGAAGAAGAAGAAGAAGAAGAAGAAGAAGAAGAAGAAGAAGAAGAAGAAGAAGAAGAAGAAGAAGAAGAAGAAGAAGAAGAAGAAGAAGTTGGAAGGGACCTAGGAGGTCATCTAGTCCAACCTGCTGCTCAGGCAGGAAGACCCTATACCATTTCAAACAAATGGCTGTCCAGTCTCTTCTTTAAAACTTCCAGTGTTGGAGCATTCACCGCTTCTGGAGGCAGGTTGTTCCACTGGTTAATTGTTCTAACTGTCAGGAAATTTCTCCTATTCCTAGGTTGCTTCTCTCTTTGGTTAGTTTCCATCCATTGCTTTTTGCCCTGCCTTCAGGTGCTTTGGAGAATAGCTTAACTCCCTCTTCTTTGTGGCAGCCCCTGAGATATTGGAACACTGCTACCCTGTCACCCCTCGTCCTTCTCTTCTTTAGATTAGACATACCCAATTCCAGCAACCATTTTTATATGTTTTAGCCTCTAGTCCCCTGATCATCTTTGTTGCTCTTCTCTGTACTCTTTCTAGAGTCTAGAGCTGCATCAGTTTGTATGAAATTGTATGAAATTTCTTGGAAGATCTATTCATAGATTTGAATTCACTAACATCAGTAGAATAGAATAACAAGAGTTGGAAGGGGCCTTGTAAGTCATCTAGTCCAACTCCCAGCCAAGCAGGAGACCCTACACCATTTCTGACAGATGGCAGTCTCTTGTTGAAAGCTTCCAGTGATGAAGCACCCACAACTTCTGAAGGCAATCTGTTCCATTAGTTGATATTCATTTATGGTTCCAGGCTGTAATGGATTGACTATTGGAGAATAAGATGAACTCAAAACAAGGTGACGCTCAACTCAAGAGCTGGACGTCAGAATTTGGGAGCCCATACCTGTTCTTATAGGACATAACTTCTGATTATGGAACAGGTTTATAGCTTGAGGTTCTCCTGGATCCAATACTGGTGCTAGATAGCCACATAAAATCTCTCACCAGGGGCGGCTTTTATCCCTTTCAGTGTTAGTCTTATTTACTGCATTAATTAGTTATTTTATATCTATTTATTTTATATCTGTCATGCTTTTAATACTGCTTTAGTTGTGTCTTTGTAAGGTGACCGGAGCCATTAAGGAGGCATAGGTCAAATATGCTTTTTTTTAAAGAACATAAAATAATAAAAGGCTAGAGAAAAGCATGAAAGGGAAAAGTATACAGAATTTTGATAAGATGCTGCAGTTTAAATAAATTGTGGCCCACATTTCTGTGAGAGACACAATAGGCCAACTTGCAATTTGTTTTTTAGTGGGGTTTTTTTGGGGGGTTTTTTAGTAATTTGAAATTCTGTTTTTATCATCAAATCCGATGAACTATTTACATAGAAAAAGATTTCTGAATTTAGTAGTAAAAACTCAGTACAGGTTACAACCATTTGTTTAGCACCTGTTCAAAGTTACAGTGGCACTGAAAAAATGGTTTACCAACCTGCCCTCATACTTACAACTGGTCCTTATGGTTACAACTGTTGCAACATCCCATGTGATCAAAAGTTGGCAGCTGGCATGTATATACAATGGTTGCAGCATGCCAAAGTCATGTGGTTGTCATTTGTGATCTTTGCAGCTGGCTTCCAACAAGCAAAATTGGATTGTTTAATGACCATGTGATTTTCTTAACAGCTTGACAGAAAAGTTCACAAAATTGGTTATGACTCACTTTACAACTGCCTTGCTTGGCAATGGAAGATCTGGCCCCAATTGTGATTGTAAGTCAAGGACTACCTGTAAGTAAATTTTCTCAAGTATTACAGGGAGAGCATCAGATACAGGGAGCTGCAAAAATCCAGAAAGTTTTCAGTATCTCTTCGCTGCCCTCCAATGTTTATCCAGCTTTGATCTGATACCCTATGGTTGGTGAATACACTTAGGCAATTCTTTTCCCATAATGTTTTGCAATTCCCAAAAATATTCTGTGCTGTACAATTGGCAAACCATTCTGTAGCAAAATAAACTACTGTGTTGCCAAGAGAGAGATCTTTGATATTACCTTATCTGGAAGAAGAAGAAGAAGAAAAACCTGGCACTAATTTTGTTCTGTACCGGGGTGTACCAGATTGAAATTATGAGAGGGCCGAGACGTCAAGCTGTCATCCCGTTTTAATTTCCCCAAACCATCAACTAGTGAAAAGAAGAATTTTCCTTAATGAAGTGCTTAATTTGATTAAAGAGGCTGCCTATTATGGGCACTTTAAGCTCTTCTTTCTGTAGATTAGCTTAGCCAAACCTTCCACAGAAAAAAAAAGGTCCTCTGTTAATATGAACAGAGCTATGCAAAAGAGTAACTAGCTTGGTAGCAAAAAGCATCACTTAGGGGCTTTAAAGAACTAATTAGCTAAACGAATTAACACCGGGGTCACTGGAGCAGGTGAAGATGGCATCTGTTCCTGCCATGTTGCTGCCACTGCTAGGGGTGCAGTTTGATATCTCTGGTAGGCTCTTCATGATTTGGAAAAAGAAGGAAAGTGACACATTACGGAAAACATTTTATATTCCTGGTTTGGACAAGGCTTCCAACCATGTGTGATCTTTTCCTTTTCATCCTATTAGCAAAGAGACCACAGGATGCTTGAATGTGAAATAGAATATTGCATGGGGCAACAGAATGATTAACTCAACCTTTTTTCAAATATTCTTCCAGCTCTTGTAAAGCAGCAATAAGGAAAGAATCTAAACTGTCCATCAAAGAGTGTCTAAATTGTGTTGAGCTAATGCAGCACATTAAAAAAAAGAAATAATTTAAATGATATAAAAAAGTCAATCAATCAGAATAGAATAGGAAAGGACTTGGAGGTCTTCTAGTCCAACTCCATGCTCAAGCAGGAGACCCTATACCGTTTCAGACAAGTGGCTGTCCAGTCTATTCTTAAAAACCTCCAGTGATGGAGCGTCCACAATGTCTGAAGGCAAGCTCTTCCACTCGTTAATCGTCCTGTTAGAAAGTTTCTCCTTAATTCCAGGTTGCTTCTCTCCTTGATCAGTTTCCATCCAGTGTTTCTTGCCTTGCCTTCTGCTGTTTTGCTAAAATAAGTAATCCATTTATTTGGGTAGAATGGCAAGCTTGGGTTGACAAGTGTTTCTAAGTGGTTTCCTTTGTACTGAATTCTCTGGGGTACCCAGAATCTTGGTATAGACCAGCGGTTCCCAACCTTTTCTATACCCTGCACCCTTAGAACGCTTCTGATATATTCTCACACCCCTTTCAAAAGTTCGAAATAACGGCAACAAATTATGCATATACACTATTATTTTGAAAACCCAAGTTTTCGCACCCCCTGGAATATCAGGTTGGGAACTCCTGGTATAGACAATTGTCACGCTTGGGCACCCCTCCTCATTACTGGCATAAGTGTGCCAGGCTGGGCAGGACACGGACACGTGGGCAATGTTTGATCTCATATGGGAAGGATCTGGAAGAATGAATTTTTGACTTACCTATGAAGGATGAGGCAACTTTGCTGCTTTTATTACTACCTTTCTAAATTACTAGAAAGTTTAGAATAGAGGGCAAACTTGGTCCCTCCTGGGAAGAGTTCCCTAATCATTGACAGGAATTGGTTAATAGTCTCACAACAAGCAAAAACCTGCTGACACATATTTAGTGTTACAGAGATAGGCAAGATATTATTCCTCCTTCAAGGTAGACTAAACCAGGGGTCTTCAAACTTGGTCCTTTTATGACTTGTGGACTTCAACTCCCAGAAGTCCTCAGCCAGGCATGCTGGCCTGGACTAGACTATAAAGCCAGTGCCATGTAGGTCAGTATTATTTTTATTGTAAAGCTATAATGACAGAATCTTCCTTCTGAACTTCAAGGCCATTCACTAGAGGGAGTCCTTGACTTACGACCACAATTGAGCCCAAAATTTCTGCTGTTAAGTGAGACATTTGTTAAGTGAATTTCGCCCCATTTTAAGATGTTTCCTGCCAACATGGTTAAGTGAATCACCACAGTTGATAAGTTAGTAGCATGCTTGTTAAGTGAATTGGGCTTCCCCATTGACTTTGCTTTTTAAAAGGTTGATCACTTGACTTTGGGACACAGCAATGGTCATAAGTATGAGTCAGTTGCTAAGGATCTGAATTTTTATCACATGATCATGGGGATGTTACAAAGGTTGTAAGTGAGAAAAATGGTCATAAGTCACTCTTTTCAGTGCTGTTGTAACTTTGAATGGCCACTAAATGAACTGTTGTAAGTCAAGGACTGCCTGTATTTCTGCAGGTGGAAGGAAAGAGGATGGTATAGAAAAAAGTGCACCCCATTCCTAAAATCAATCAGGCCATCTTAAAACCCATTCACCTATGTCGAAAGACTTCCAATCACTTTAGAAGTCAGATTGGGCCCAAGATGTGTCTTCGATTGGTCAGACTTGAAGTGATATTCCGAATGACGAGAGCCGAGATAAACTTTCACTTGAGTTGGCAGGACGTTTAAGGCAGGGGTCTCCCAATTTGGCAACTTTAATGCTTGTGGACTTCAACTCCCAGAATTCCTCAGCTAGCCATGGGAGCTGAAGTCCACAAGTCTTAAAGTTGCCAAGTTGGAAGACCCCCAGTTTAAGGGAATGAAGTTAAGGTTAATGCCTGGCCACAGTGAAGAATATGTGAGCTGAATGGCAACCCCAGGTAGGTTAGCTTTCTCAAAAGTGGTTTGAAAGGCGGACTGTCATTA
The DNA here is from genome assembly GCF_016545835.1 of Crotalus tigris. NCBI lineage: Eukaryota > Metazoa > Chordata > Lepidosauria > Squamata > Viperidae > Crotalus > Crotalus tigris. The sequence continues at coordinate 5,552,938 of NW_024096467.1, forward strand.
GATGATAAAACTCATTGGCCAGTTTTCATGTACTGATGAAAGAGCCCATCACGCCTCTCAACTGCTTGTCTGCATTGAAATTAGTGCATTGTATATTGTCTGTAACAATCTCAGAAGTAGCAGAGAGGCCACAGAATGTACAAAACCCTTTAAAAGACTGTAATGTGCTTTGAAGCCACCTGCCTCAATTTGCCACTTTGATTTGCAATTCTGCTTCAGTCTGCCGATGTGATCGAAGTCTCGCTAAACAGAAGCCATTCTTCCTGCATCCTCCCAAATAGCAAATTTTATAAAGTCTCATTATGGCCCCAGGTACAAATGTTAATTCAACTTTAAACAGAATTGTATAATATTTTAAATATTGGTAAACATGTATAAACCCTCCCTTTAGCTTTGGTTCAATCTTTGTAGGTGGCATCTTATTTTTATGCTAATAAAGAACAGTCCTGAGTATTCCTTTCACCTGCATCAATGCTAAATACAACCTCTCTCCAGTGTAAGCTATATTAGATAAGACAGTCTGGATGATTACTATCAAGAATGAAAATGCTGAATGCTGTTCACGCTATTAAAACATGGATGCAACAAGCAATAGAGAAAATGCTACCTAGGAAATAGTTAAATACTATTCAATACAAGTCCTTAACATACAACCACAATTTGGACCAGAATTTTGGTTGCTAAACAATGTGGTCATTAAGCAAGTTTTCACATGGCCGGAGTCAATTTTACTATGATTTTTACTGCAGGTGTTAAATGAAACAAGGAGTCATTAAGTGGATCTGGTGTCCTCATTGACTTTGTCAGAAGCCAGCTGGGAAAGTTGCAAATCATAATCAGGTGGCCACAGGATGCCGCAACCGTTGTAAGTGTGAGCTGGTTGCCAAACACACAAATCATGATTGTGACCATATAGGGGGAATAGGGTATTCATGAGGTTGAAAATGGGTCATAAGTCACTTTTTTCAGTGTTGTTGTAACTTTGAACAGTTATTAAACAAATGGTCCTAAGTTGAGGATTACCTGTCTCTTTATTGTGCAAAACAAGAGCAGATTTAGAGCATTTTTCATGGGATTTGTTTGTTCTTGGGGCTCCCCAGTCACAGTTACTATTGGATGATATTGAAGCATAGCTTTCAAACCTACTGATTGTCCTGATCTTATTTAAGAATAAATACTATTCAGGTTATTAGTAGGCTCATATTGGAAGAAGGACTCGTTGCCCACTTTAGAAGAATGGATATTTAAAGTTTCTAACTTTGCAGAAATGGCAAAAATTTCTGCTTATTTGAAGGATCATACACAAGAAAGATATATTATTGTATGGAGAAGATGGATAGATTATATTCAGAAAAAATATGGGACTATAAAGTTTCATTTATTTTATGAGTAAATTTTATAGTAACTGTTGTAGAGATTTGTTTATATGACGTAATTTAAGGGGAGTTAAAGGTTAAGTATGATGGTTTTTTTCTCTTTTTTTTCTTTTTTCTTTTTTCTTATTGTTAACTTTCTTAATAATAACCCTGTATTCTGCTCTGGGAAGCGAGGGGGGGAGGGTTGAGGGTGGGTGGGTGGGTGAGTGGGTGGGTAATGATAATATAGACATGGTAAATGCTTGGGCATTTCCCCTGTGCTGCGTTCATGTGTGTGAGAGGGATGAGAGGGGAGGAAGAAGTAGGGAGGAAGTAGGATGGTTAGAGGAGAAGGGGAGGGGAAGAGAGAAGAGGAGGGAAGTGGGGAAGGATTAGAGAGGGTGGATGCAGCCTGGGGGGAATAGGCAGGCGGTACCAATGGTTAGGAATTTAATTGTATTTTGTATGAATAAATGGAAAATAAAAACTTTTTAATAAAAAAAGAATAAATACTATTCAGATGTATTCAAATAGCTCAAGGACTGAAATATCTTTCATCTCTGTTTGCTTTGGTTCTTTTGCAAGGGGTAACAGGCATCTCCCAACCCTGATACAATGGCCCTTCTCTCTGGCCTATCCAAATTCCCTTTTTTGTTCGGTCTTCCTGGGTTCTTCTTCTCTTTTCTTTTGAGCAGACTTCTTTATATTTGCTCTTCCTGCATTTTTTTTATATCTGCTCTTTCTTCCCCATATAAACGTGTCAGGTTCCTTCCCTCTGTTGGGCAACCTTCATTCTCTGTTCTGCATCAGAGGGCAACTGTTGCTGTGTGAACTGACTTCATGTACCATTATCCTTCCCCTTTCAACCATAAAGATGGCTTGTGAATTAGTACAGGTGTCACTCGTCACAAAAGTGGCTTCCTATCCATGGAAAAGTGTAAAAAAAAAAAATACATTCTGCACGCAGATTAAAATGTATTTATATCTAGCACCAGCCTTTCTGCGTTAAAAAGCTGGCTAGGTAGGCATTATGATCTACATAACGGTCTCCGTTCTCCGAGTCCTCTATCTTCAGCACATGCAAGAAGGTTTTCAATGTTAGTTCCAGCTGTGAAATACTTACTCATGATCATTCTACTTAACCTTTGTCTTAGAAGTAGAATCAAGATGCACATTATTGGGCTGATTTCTTAACAGCTGATTAATGTTTGCATTTCATTTCAATTTATTTTTAAAATTCCATTTTGTCTTCGATATTTTAAGCACTTGCAGCAGCTCTCAGTGCTCAGTTGAATAGAAAATTAGAGAAAATAGCAAATAGAAAAACATTGTGCAAAGGAATATCTTAGTGGAGAGCCTTCTCTATCTGTGGAGTTTCTAAAGGCTTTTTTTTATTCTCCAGGGCTGTCAAGGACTTGGAAATCAACATGTCAGATGAGCACCTTAGACACATGAAGGGTAGAGGGTAGGGTTGATGAAGAACAGTTACAGGAACTGAGTATGTCTAGTCTAATGAAAAGAAGGATTAGGGCAGTGGTGGCGAACCTTTGGCAAGGGTGCCAGAGGCGGCACTCAGAGCCCTCTCGGTGGGCACACGTGCCGTCACCCAGTCCTAGGCCTTCAGCTGGGTTTTATAAAACCTTTTCGCTTTAGGCCTCCACCGCAGTGTACAAAAAAAAAAAAAAGGTTCAATCAATCAGTCAATTTCAACTTCTCGCAGGGAAAAAAAAAGATCTTGCAAAGTTGGAATTGATTGATTGAACTTTTTGCCATTACCACTGCAGCTATGCCCACCCAATGGGCCATGCCCACCCAATGGTCCACACCCACCCGGAATCCGACAATGCATAGTGGGTTTTGGGTTGCAGTTTAGGCACTCGGTCTCTAAAAGGTTCGCCATCACTGGATTAGGGGAAACGTGATAGCAATATTCCAATGTTTGAGGGGCTCCTACAAAGGGGGGGTAATCTATTTTCCAAAGCACCAAAAGGCAAGACAAGAAACAATGGAAGAAAACTAATCAAGGAGAGAGGAACCTAGAACTAAGGAGAAGTCTCCTAATAGTGAGAGCAATCAACCAATGGACAGTTTGCCTTCAGAGGTTGTGGGTGCCCTATCACTGGAGGCTTTCAAAAAGAGACTGGCCAACCATTTATCTGGGGGTTCCTTGATGCTCTCTGAGCTTTCTTTCTTTCTTGTGGATGTTTCATTACCCTAACCAGGTAACATTATCAGTGCTAACCATTTATCTAAAATGGTATAGGGTCTCCTGCTTGAGCAGGGAGTTGGACTAGAAGTTCTCCAAGGTCCCTTCCAACTCTATTATTCTGTGTTCTATATCTTGATAATTTTCTGCATCCGCTGGATATATCCATTCTGTTCCTGCTTACTAATGTCTAAAGGGGTATACATTATAATAATGAAAGTGCTATTATTTTGCATTTAGAATGGTTCACCTACTTTGCACATTTTCAGAAAATGACAGAACAAGAAAATCAATCTAGTGCCCACTTATTAATATAGAAAACTAAAATCCATGATCAGATACTGAAATACAAATCAAGACAGCTACCCATTTAATACTGCTGAAAAATTCTTGGCCATTAAACTCTCCAGGTTATGTTAGGTTAGTGTCCATGTCCCCTATCCCAAGGAACAAAAATGGCACACCTTGCTTATTGCTTTTGGAAAATAGGCTGTCATTATGTTAAAGAGGCAAAACTGAGGATTTATTTATTATGGTAAGCATGGCAGTGATGGAGCATATCACTTGATATGCTCCAGAGGTCTCACAGGAAAAGCTATGAATAAATCCAATAATCACAGTATTACTATTTTTACCCTTCTTTTTGTTTTTCAGTCCAGTTGAAGAAAGCATTAGCTCTTCAGGTTTTCTCCTTTTATCAAGGGAGAAGAGTCCAGGGTGAGTGGCACAGATAAAGATAAATACAGAGAGAGATGCACACACAGGCATAATGTACATGCAGAAAAAATGTTTAGCAGTCTTTTTTTGTGAGTTTTCCACACTAGCCCACGTTGGGATCGGCTCCCCAAGAGTATTGCTATACTTCTTCTTTCAGCTTTCTTTTTTCTTCATGCCATCTGACTCTTGCCTCTGGCTTTTGTAATTCTCCATTCTGCCAAGATTTTATCTTTCTCCCCTCAATTTCTATACAATTCCTCCAGGAATTGAGCTGGTGTTATTGAGTGACATTGAAGGATTATGCACATGTTTTTGTTGTCATTTATTTCAACAAATTAGAGGCTGTTAAAAGGCATCACTGCAGCCAGGAATGTTCTTTTCTCAAGCATACGTCCAGAACATTGAGTGGGAAATGGTACAGGAAAGTAGAGCATCATTTCTAAGTATGACCTCATCATGTTCTATGCTACACCCATAGGCTATGACTTTTTGAAATATATAATATAACTGTGGTGGTGCAGTAGTTAGAACAGTGGTTCTCAACCTGTGGGTTGGGACCCCATTTGGGGTTGAACGACCATTTCACGGGGGTTGCCAAACAACACAGTCCGCCATTTTTCCCCCTTTTCCTTAGCTGTACTACTCCCCTTTTATTCTATTGGTTTTTGAAAGCCAATAGAATAGACTCTCTTGAATAGAGTCTAATTCTATTGGCTTTCAAAAGCCAATAGGAATTGTCCAGGCTGTCTATGCCCTGCTGAGCCCGCCAAAAGTCCCATTCTGCAAACGGTGCTGCACCAGTTGAGTAGTCGACTTACGACCGTTTGAGTAGTCCTCGACTTATGACCGGTTGGGGGTCGCGGCATTAAAAAGGTTGAGAACCACTGAGTTAGAATGTAGTATTGCAGGCTAGTTCTGCTGACGGCCAGCAGTTCGATTTTCACTGGCTCAAGGTTGACTCAACCTTCCAACCTTCCAAGGTCAGTAAAATGAGGACCCAGATTGTTGGGGCTAATATGCTAACTCTGTAAACCACTTAGAGAGGGCTGTAAAGCACTGTGAAGTGGTATATAAGTCTAAGTACTGTTGCTGGAGATTATGAGAACTACCTTTTTCAAAGATTTGGGTGAGGAGGGGAGTGGTATATAATACATCACCAGGTCAGTTGATTGAACATATTTGTGAACCTCATTATTATGAAACTGCATGTAATGTGGGCTGGGGAGGCATACATGTGATGCATTAGCTAGTCCTTGACTTACAAGGGACTTAAGATCTGGATTTGAAGTTCCAATGTTTGTCTCCCCTGCACTCCCACTGATTACATTTTGGGCATTTGGCAGCCATCTCACATTTACAGCCACCTTCAGAATCCCATGGTCATGTGACCCTGCAATTTACAATGTTTTTCCCAGAAACTGGTATTTACTTCCAATTTTCAGCAAAAATACCCCATAGCAATTGATTGTGGGTTCACTTAACAACTGCTGGATTCACTGAATGACTGCCACAAAAAAGGTCATAAAATCTGTAATGATCATGGGTTGATCCGCTTTAGAACCATTAAAACTTACAACTGATATTGTGGGGTAAATTATGGTCATTGCTTGAGGACTACCTGTACTAACATGAAACAATGCTAAAATGGCTCCTTGTTTACAAAGCAGCAAAGGAGCAAGTGTGATTTTTCACCAACTCCTTCCTCATCTAATCCTACTATATATTATAACTTTCTCAAATGTGCCATCTTTCTTGCTGAACTGTTCTAGAGGCTTTTGAGTCAATGGTAGCTGTTTTGCATTATCAGAACCTACATTTGCACCTGTTATTTCATAATGATAGATTCTATTTAAGAAATAACTAGACAACCCTGTAACCCACTGGGTCATCCTTGGAAAAGAACTGTGATTTGACCAGAGTGAACACTAATTTTTAGGCTGAGTATATAGATTAGATGTGTAGAGAAATAGATATAGATGATATAGATATAGATATACAGTGCTTTTTTTCTTTAAAAAAAAGGTGCCGGAATTCACACATGTCATACAACCTGCCTTGCCTACTCTACAAGGTTCCATCCCAAAAAGGTGGTGCGTTCTGAGATACAAATAGAAATAGAGATGATAAAGACAATAGAGATAATAGATATAGATACATACAAATGAAAGAAATATAGATAAGAGAAATAATATAGATATCATATATATAGATATAGATACAGATACAGATGATATAGATATAGATCAGTGGTTCTCAACCTTTTTAATGCCGCGACCCCCAACCGTTCGTAAGTCGAGGACTACTCAACCGGTCATAAGTCAAGGACTACTCAACTGGTGCAGCACCGTTTGCAGAATGGGACTTTTGGTGGGTTCAGCAGGGCAGAGACAGCCTGGACAATTCCTATTGGCTTTTGAAAGCCAATAGAATTAGACTCTATTCAAGAGAGTCTATTCTATTGGCTTTCAAAAGCCAATAGAATAAAAGGGAGTAGCACAGCTAAGGAAAAGGGGGGGGGGAAATGGCGGACTGCGTTGTTTGGCGACCCCCGTGAAATGGTCGTTCGACCCCAAATGGGGTCCCGACCCACAGGTTGAGAACCACTGATATAGATGAAAGAAATGATATAGATATAATAGATGTACATGTATCCCAATATTTTATGGCACTGTGAGCCTCTAAGCAGAGTACATATCTTAAATAGAAAAATAATTATAGTAGCAAACAAGCTTCTATGATAAGTCAGTATTTATTTACCAAAATAGATGAACAGACCATGGATGTGCAAAAAAGCAAGTGACTTTTAGAAGTGACTTCTGATTTCCTGTTGGCTTCCTCACTGACTTTATGGAAAGTTGGCAGAGAATATCAGAAATCATGATCATGGGATAGTGGAGATGCTGCAATGGCCCACAACTTTGTGACTAAAACTGGTCTTAACATTGTGGAAATTTCAATTCCACAGGAGTAATGGGTTCTAATGCATTCTTTAAGTTACCCAATTTTAGGCAATTTGATTTTAAATTGCACCCATTTGAGATAACAGAAAAATGGATCAACACAATAAGAGTTTTAGCAGTATATAGTTGGCTATAGTACTTATTATGGCATTCTCAGAATCAAGAACATTATGTTCTTCCTTAGGGCCTAAGACAACTCTTGGATTTAAATTTTAAAATCCATTGTAACTCTTACAAAAGTAACCTAACTGTTTTACAACAAAATAATATTCTTGGACCAAGGAAGGAAGAAAGGAAGAAATAAAAAAGAGAGATTCTTTGTGTGCATTTTTTCACTCTAAGCAAGAATGTAAACTCACTTTTATTCCTAGAACAAAAATCAATGGCCAAACAACTGGACTTGGATTTAAAAACAAGCAAACAAACAACACTAAAATTCACTTACTAAGCTGCTAAAAATCTATTCATTTATGTAATTTCAAGCACCGTAAAGGGAGACATTGCAAAAGTAGACACCATGTTTCTATCTAGGTTAGTGGGTGCTGTTGTATTATTTATTTTATTTTTTTTGCAAAATATGTGCCATGCAGATGTCTGAAGATTCATAGTTCACCCTTTTACACAAGTTTACAGAATTTATCAAAACAGATTTACTGGTTATCTTTGTGATATGTTTAACTTACAGCTTTCCTAGCTTCCAATCAATCTGTCAGATTCATCTTAATGATTTACATGTTTTTCTTATATTCAAGAAAATATTTATATTCAGAACATATATTCTTATATTCACCATATACATGCTAAGCTATAAACTATGGTTTAAAAATTGCAATAATGGATTGCAATATGACGGCTTAGCATGTTGTGTGATCTTTCTCAAACATTGACCTTGAAGTCCAGTTTTATTTTGAAGAATATATTTTCAAATTTTGAGGCCTCAGGGCTGAAGTCAGGACTGAAGTCAGGAGCTCTGCATTTCAATTAATCCTAAACAGCACTGATGACATCTTAGAAGCAAATTAGCTTCAAGCAGTAGAAGATGTTGAGGTCTAACACAGGTTGTGGCGCAGTGGTTAGAATGCAGTATGGCAGGCTAATTCTGCTAATCGCCATTGGCCAGCTCAAGGTTAACTCAGCCTTCCATCCTTCCGAAGTTGGAAAAAGGAGGACCCAGATTTGGGGGGGGGGGCAATATGCTGACTCTGTAAACCACTTAGAGAGAGCTGTAATGCACTGTGAAGCAGTATATAAGCCTAAGTGCTACTGCTGTTGCTATTGCTATTGCAGAAGCTGGTTGAGGCGCCCTGCTGGTGCAGTGGTTAGACTGCACCAGCAGTATTGCAGGTAAACTCTGCCCACAGCTTGGAATTCAATTCTAATGGGCTCAATATTGATTCAGCCTTCCATTTTTCCAAGGTTGGTAAAATAAGGACCCAGATTGTTTGGGCAAAATGCTAATCCCGTAAATTGCTTAGAGCGGCCTGTAAAGCACTACGGGGCAGTATATAAGTCTAAGTGCTATTGCTGTCTTTTCTTTTGCTTTCTTTTAAGAGTCATGTATATTTTTTAAATGTTAAAAATACAAATACAGTGTAACGATTGTTGCATCTAATGCTATCTTTTCTAAAAGGGGGTGTTACAAAGTATTATCAGGGACTCACATCTACATGGTACACCATTCTGAGTTGCCTTATTGTGTTTAATTTCAAATCCAGAGATATAGTTAAGGAAAGTCTTACATTTAATGATAAGTACAGATTTTAGTAAACCATGTTTCCCCCCAAAACATAATCTCCTATTTGAGGGTTTTATTGCAGAAATGGAAAATAACAGCAAGAAAATAAAGCATGTATTAGTAACACGTAGACTTTGTATTGAAAATTAAAGCAATTCAGTTTTTTTTTAAAAAATGTTATAACGAATCCATTTATTTTTCAGTTTATGAGGCACAAACATCAGGAGAGAAACTATCATTATTATTAAGAGGCACGACAGCTGTAAACGGCTTCAATAACACAGTAGTCAAATAGATTCCACTGCAAATCTCTGCCTCGATTTGTTGATAACATTTACTGCTAACAAAAACACACCTGTGGGGACCGCAATATGGTCGATGTTCAGTTTGCTGAAGTTATTAAGAAAAGCTGAGCCGTGATTTATTAGCATTCCATGGCTAAACATTTGGAGCACATCCAAAAGAACCTTGCTTATTGACATAATGATTAAAATTAAAAACAACCAAAGGGAGAGAAAAAATATACAAAACATGTATATCATCTTAGCATGTCTAAGGTACAATAAAATATAAAATGATATTGACGTCTAAGCAGAGAACACCAAATTTAGAGAGAGGGAGGGAGGAAGAAAGGAAGGAGGGGGAAGGGGGAGGGAGAAGGAGGGAGGGAAGGAAGGAAGGAAGGAAGGAAGGAAGGAAGGAAGGAAGGAAGGAAGGAAGGAAGGGAAGGAAGGAAGGAAGGAGGAAGAGGGAGGAAGGAGGAAGGGGGAAGGAAGGAAGGAAGGAAGGAAGGAAGGAAGGAAGGAAGGAAGGAAGGAAGGAAGGAGAGGAGGAGAGGAAGGAAGGAAGGAAGGAAGGAAGGAAGGAAGGAAGGAAGGAAGGAAGGAAGGAAGGAAGGAAGGAAGGAAGGAAGGAGAGGGAAGGGGGAGGGGGAGGGAGGGAGAGGAAGGAAGGAAGGAAGGAAGGAAGGAAGGAAGGAAGGAAGGAAGGAAGGAAGGAAGGAAGGAAGGAAGGAAGGATTGTTTATTTAGTGTATGGCAAGGAAGGAAGGAGAAATCATGGAAGACAACAGTTTTGGGGCCACCTATAATATGTTTAAGGACACCACACTGGGGACCTTAGGACTAAGGCTATTATAAAAATTAAGGATGCCCTTTGTGTCACACCTTCCTCAAACTCCACACCAGAGTAAGGCAAAATCTCCTACTTAATTTTTATAGAACCATGTACTCCTCCTAAGGGGGATAGATAGCTTTAAATTTTAGTCAGTGTTTTATTATTTTGCTTTATTAATTCATCTTTTTTCAAAAATAAACTTCTGGGTATTCATAGCATTCTGCTCTCTGTCCATATTTTCCGGGAGAGAATGCAATGGGTGTGTAAAAGTGGTACAAGTTCCTACTGCTTCTTCTTATACACAATGAGCACAACCAGGAATAGTGCTGTCCCTCATCAGAATCAGATTTAGAACTGGTCAGGCTGTAAGGCAGTGTTTCTTAACTTCAGCAACTTTACAGTGGGTGGACTTCAACTCCCAGAATTCCCCAGCTCAGTGTGCTGGCTGGGGAATTCTGGAAGTTGAAGTCCATTCATCTTAAAGTTGCTGGGACTGGGAACGCCTGCTCTAGATGTTCTCTTTGACAAGTGCTAATGAAGAGTAAGGTTAGGAGGTGCAGATAATCCTTGACTTCATTTAATGACTGTTCAAAGTTACAACAGTACTGAAAAATGGCCATTTCTCTCCCCCCCTTAAAACCATTGCAGCATCCCCATGGTCACGTGATCAAAATTCAGATGCTTGACAACTGACTCATATTTATGACGGTTGCAGTGTCTCAAGGTTATGCAATCCCCTTTTGTGATCTTCTGACAAGCAAAATCAATGGGGAAGCCAGATTCACTTAACAACCATGTTACTAATTTAACAACGGCAGCGATTCACTTAACAAGTGTGGAAAGAAAGGTGGTAAAAACGGGGCAAAATTCACTTAACAAATGTCTCACTTAGCAGCACAAATTTGGGGCTGAATTGTAGTCGTAAGTTGAGGACTACCTGTAATTGAACATGGCAAAAACGCCACCAAGATGCAGAACAAGTCCATGATGGGGTGGAGATGATCCTCTTTGATCTGCAGGCAGAGTCACTGACATGAGAAGGGTGGCTGTACAAACTCAATCAATAAGATCAATTAATGAGCTTTAATTTATGAGGACTTTCAGTTTTGGATTTATAGTATTTATCTCTAAGTAATGAGGAAAAATTTAAAATTTTTGAGAGGTCCTTCCAAGGATGAGCTGTAAACTGTACCTTGTTTAGCTTATGCTAAATCTGCCTTGGTTAAGTCGTGTTTAGTATAATCAGTTACGACTTCCCTTTTGGCTACCATGTTAACTAAATTAAATTTTAACATTTCCTTTCTGAGCCAAGGAAATTTACCTCCTTTCAGTTTATGGAGTTTTTTTTTTCCTCCCATCTCCTATAAATGTCTGGTCTAAATGATTAACCAGCTCAAATCTTCATACTTTTGGGATTCATAATCTTGCGTTATGCCTTGTGTTGGTGAAAAGGGAAAAAGATCTGGGAAAATTTGACAGAAAGCGAAGAAGGCTCAACGCAGCTCTCACATTTTCGATATGCAAACTGACATTCCTTGCAGCCTGTGTTTCTTGTCCTAACTTAGCTGATCGCACCAATTTTGTGTTTTAAATCCTATTACTGAAGCTTATAAATTAATAATGCAGTCCCCAGCCTATTGATACAGCTTTTGCCTGAATTGTACCAGTCTGGCAAGCTCAGATAGGAGGAGGAAGTAAAAGTTCTGATCTCATCAGGTCCTTTGTTCTTGCAGATATTCGTTTGTTTTGGGGTCCCTGAATGTAAATAATGATCTCCCTCCCTATTGTTTAAAAGGTAGTGCTTTTTTTCTAAAAAAAAAAAAAAAAAAAAAGTGCTGGAACACACATACATCATACAACTTGCCTTGCCTATCCTACAAGGTTCCATCCAAAAAAGGTGCCGGATCTCCGTTCTGGGCGTTCTATAACAAAAAAAGCCCTGTTAAAAGGCATATATACATTTTTCAATTCCAAAGGCTCCTTATTTTTTGAATCAATATAATGGCCACCTCTGCAGATCTTCTCTGCTGTCTCTTCCAGAAGCATGTCGTGCACCACCTCTGAAGCTTTGACCATCAATTTTTCCTTACTTGTATTATATAGAAACTCTGGGCACAGTCATGACTTTCTTATGAGATGCATCATTCAGTTAGGTATTTAACTGCAGGTTTATAAAGGAGAGAGTCCTGCAGAGCTCCCAAATGCCATTTCTGAATTAGCCAGCAGGGGACATCAAAGGAAAATGCAGCCTGTATTTTACAATCTCAAGAGCCAAGCCTTAAGCTGCCCTCCCTTTTCTGGCACAAAAATATATAGAAAGCCTCAGCGCTGTTTGCAAGCTTTTAAGTCTTCATTTTGGTATAGCATGACATTATCCACAAAGCAAATGATAACAAAGCTAATTGAACTGGGCATGCAACATCACAGTTAATTGTAAAAAAGGAAGAAATGAATTGGGGGGAGGGAGAGGGTGATTGGCCATCCAGGTTTAGAAATCCTGTAATTTTGACTCAGACAGCTTTTTCACTGAAGCAAAGTGGAATTGGATTGAAGGTTTGAGCAAATAGGAGATGGAGACTGACAAATTTCAGAGAATGAAATTTTAAGAGAAGAAATAGGGGTAAATCAGGGAGGGAGGAAAGGAAGGAAGGAAGGAAGGATGTGTGGGATCAAGGGAAATATAGTATGTCATAGCAGATATCATATGCTTGACTAGATACAGAAAAGCTAATTGGTTGGATTTATTAGTCTAAGAGATTATCAGGAAATCCCAGGATTGTATAATAAACTGAAAAATCAGAAAACAATTAAGGAAGGAGGGCATGGAAAAACACTTTTATGTGGTTCCAGAGACAAGAATGTGGATGTGCCTATATGGCCGCTAGGATTCATCGGATTTGAATTTACTTTTATGGATAGTTCATCATGCAAAAAATCTATCTAGGTGGTTACTCAAACTTGATGGCACATACCAATCAACCAATCTTGGAAGCATGTGACATTCATGATGTATCATTTGCCACAGAAGCATGCCATGAAGATTATGTTTCTGCAGGCAAAGCCATGAGACCAGATGCTTAGCTGACATGAGGACAGTGGCTTCTTGGCATCTGGGTCAACTGTCTTTGCATCCCTCCTTTGCTTTAACTGGGAAAATGGCTGTTGTTGCTGCTTTAATTCAACCTTAGGTGATCTTTTTGGAAAGCTTGACAAACAGAGGCAGGAAACAAAGCAAAGAGGTCAAACTAGATACCCCAGGAGGCTCTAGCTCTATGATGCAACAGCAAAATAAAAAATACTGCTACCAAGACACTTTTTTTCCTGACAAGAAAATAAGAGGCAACTTTCCATTTGGGAAGTTATTTCATTTTATTATCAGAATGTATTCTCTCTTGTAGAATCCATCAAGGTGTGGATTCCTAGAACTGGGCAAAGCTATTTAGGCTACCAGGATAGGAATCCAAATTAAAGTGTCCCTGACCCAGTGGTGGGATTCAAATATGTGAACAATATATTTGAATCGGTTCTCTGTGTGGACGCCACTTCCGGAAGTCCATTCTGGGCCTGGGCAACAAAAAATTAGCTACCAAACTGATGCGAACTGGCTGAATCGCACCACTGCCCTGCCCTTAAATTAAGGAAAGAAGTGTATAAGAATGATTATGGTTATGCATTGGATAATAAATTTAGGGGAAAAAAGGGAGGCCTTAAAGGATGCAAAAGACTCTTTTGTTGAACTCTTTCTTTATCTATATTTATCATCGCCACTATTTGCTATACATTTTAGCCAGTAGTGGGATTCAAATATGTGAACAACCAGTTCTCTGTGTGGATGCTGCTTCCGGAAGTCCATTCTGGGCCTGGGCAACAAAAAATTAGCTACCAGTTCTGCCGAAGTGGTGCGAACCAGCTGAATACCACCACTGATTTTAGCCAACAATGAGGAAGATAAGGTTGGATTAAAACAGCAACAATTACCTGGACCTGGCCCAGGTAATCCAGGATCCGACTCATAGGGGTGGTCACACGCTCGACCTTGTGTTTCTCTCGGGGCAATGGAGACATGATCTGGAATTAAGGGGAATAGAGACCTCTCCCTTGTCATGGACAGATCATTTCCTATTCAGGCTGGACTTCAGAGCATCACTCCCCCACCGCAGGGAGGTGGAGCCGATTAGGTGGTTCCGCCCCAGGCGCCTAATGGACCCAGATCGGTTCCAGGAGGAGCGTGGGGAAATACCTGACTCCCTTGTCCACAACTTGTCCGGGTCCCTGGTTGCGGCCTGGAATGAGGCGGCGTCCGGGGCCCTGGATCGAATTGCACCTTTGCGACCTCTCTGTGGTAGTGGTCCCTGGAGGGTGCCTTGGTTTACTGAGGAGCTCCGGGAGATGAAGCGCCACAAGAGACATCTAGAGTGACGTTGGAGGGCCAGTAACTCTGAATCTGACCGATCACTATTGAGAGCCTATTTTAGGACTTATTTAGTGGCGATAAGGGCGGCAAAGCATGTTCACTTTTCCGCACTTATTGCGTCCGCAGAATCTCACCTGGCCGCCTTGTTTAGGGTGACCCGCTCCCTTCTTAAAGTGGAGGAGGCGGAGGAACCATTGCAGGGGAGAGCTGAGAAGTTTGTTCAGTTTCTCTCGGACAAAATCACTCAGATTCAGAGAGACCTGGACTCCGACTGAGCAGTGCCAGCCGAGATGCCGGGGGCTGGTCTTAGTCATGTTATCTGGAGCGAGTTTGAGCCTGTGACCCCTGATGAAGTGGACAAGGCCATGAGGGCAATGAATGCCGCCACCTGTTTATTGGACCCGTGCCCCTCCTGGCTGGTTTCTGCCAGTAGGGAGGTGACACGAGGCTGGCTCCAGGCGATAATCAACGCCTCCTTGATGGAGGGGTCTTTCCCGCAAACTTTGAAGGAAGTGGTGGTGAGGCCCCTCCTCAAAAAGCCTTCCCTGGACCCAGATGTTTTGAAGAACTTTCATCCTGTCTCCAACCTCCCCTTTGTGGTGGCGTCCCAACTCTTGCAATCCTTGGATGAAACGAATTATCTGGACCCTTTTCAATCTGGTTTCAGGCCCGGCTACAGCACTGAGACTGATTTGGTCGCACTGACCAATGACCTCTGGCGAGCCCGGGATAGGGGTCATTCCTCTATCCTGGTGCTTCTTGACCTCTCAGTGGCTTTCGATACCATCGACCATGGTATCCTTCTGCGTCGTCTCGGAGAGGTGGGGGTGGGCGGCACCGTATTGCGGTGGTTCTCCTCCTACCTCTCTGACAGGTCACAGTCGGTGTTGGCAGGCGGACAGAGATCGACCCCTAGGCGCCTCAATTATGGGGTGCCTCAGGGCTTGGTCCTGTCCCCCCTCCTTTTTAACATCTACATGAAACCGCTGGGCGAGATCATTCGGTGACACGGGGTGAGGTATCATCAGTATGCGGAAGATACCCAATTGTATATCTCCACCCTGTGTCCTTTCAGTGAAGCAGTCAATGTGATGTGCCGGTGCCTGGAAGATGTGAGGGTCTGGATGGGGGTGAACAGGCTTAGACTCAACCCTGACAAGACCGAGTGGCTCTGGGTCTTGCCCCCCAAGGGTCATTGTGATGGTCCATCATTAGCCCTGGGGGGGGGGGTAAATTTACCTCCCTCAGTGCAGGCACGCAACTTGGGTGTCCTCCTGGACTCACAGCTAAATTTGGAACAACATCTATTGGCTGTGGCCAAGGGGACCTTTGCCCAGGTTCGCCTGGTGCACCAGTTGCGGCCTTATTTGGACCGGGAGGCTCTACTCACGGTCACTCATGCCCTTGTCACCTCAAGACTGGATTACTGTAATGCGCTCTACATGGGGCTACCTTGAAGAGCGTTTGAAGGCTGCAGTTGGTTCAGAATGCAGCCGCGAGAGCGATTGTGGGTGCACCAAGATACACCCACATGTCACCTATCCTCCGTGAGCTGCACTGGTTTCCTGTGGGTCTCTGGACGCAATTCAAGATGTTGGTTATCACCTTTAAAGCCCTGGCTTAGGACCAGGTTACTTACAGGACCGCATACTGCCGCATAGTTCCCAGAGACCGGTGAGGTCCCACAGATTGGGGGGGGGGCAGGATACGACTGGACACGCTGTATGAATGCACTTATTTTATTGTTTTACCGTTATATTTATTGTTTTAATTTTGTACGCCGCCCTGGGTCCCTGGGGATTGGGCGGCATATAAATTTTATTTAAAAAAAAATTATGTTGCCTCTTCAACAGGATCCCAACAATCCTTTGTACTTATTCATTTGAGTCAAAAAAGAGGCCCATGAAGGCATTCCTTCAATTTGGGTAATAGGGTTTAGGATGTATATGATAGGATAGGATAGGATAGGATAGGATAGAATAGAATAGAATAGAATAGAATAGAATAGAATAGAATAGAATAGAATAGAATAGAATAGAATAGAATAGAATAGAATTTTCATGGTACCCAGTCTGAACTGTGTCTAGATAAAGGTTAGATGGTGTGATATCCACATTTGCAGGTCGTCTTGGCATTGAGTCTAGCATTATTACATTGTAGCAAACAAACGCTTCTAAATTCTGTTTAATCATTTCAAATCATCGATGATAATGTAATGCTCTAAATTGATAGTGGTGGAAATAATACCATCTGTGTCCCCCAAAAAACGTTAACACAAGTCTTCCAGCCAAAGCCTCTATATTTATTTTTCCCCCACCAATAAAACTTTGTGATGATATTCCGTGGACTGACATTTCATTTCTAGGTCATAATGATGAGCCAATGTTTTGTCACTTATCACAATGCTGCATAGAAATTCCTCATCTTCTTTTTTTGTAGTGTGACAATTGTCAGCAAATTTCAACTCTTGAAGCTTTCATCTTTCTTGTCAGAATGTAAGGAATTCAACATACATAAACTTCCAATATTGAACAATATCAATAAAATAGCCTACATGTTCCTGTGAAATGCCAAGCTTGTCAAATGATTTGCTGATAGTACTTAATCTGTTTGTCAATCTAATGTGTCCAATGTGAAACTGGTTGAATGCTATTTCAGGTTCTTGACCATACAGATCAACAAATGTTGGTTCACCATCTTTAGAATTTTTGGCCCAATACTACACAGTGCACATGTTAGTTTAGTCATCACCATAATCAACCTGCATAGCATGACAAATTTCAATTGGAGGCACTTTTTCAGTTGTCAAAATTACAATTAGGATGCATTGCTAAAAGTTCACTGACAAATACTTCAGGCTTCCATAGTATCAACATTAACTATCCAACCTTTTCTCACAGCATCTTCTTCCCAAAGAAGATGAAAGAAGAGATGCTAAAAACATCTCTGAGCTTCTACTGTGCCTGTACTATCATCTGTTGATGACTTATTATAATGGAACATTACTTTTCATTCAACTCTCATAAAATGCTAGTGTTTAATTTTCTCTATCTCCCTGCCCCTATCTTATTTATTATTTTATCTTTCAAAGAATCTCTTTTTAAGTTTTCAGGCATTAAGTCTCTGATTTGGAATGATCTCACAAGGTGACTAATGGCTTCTGAAGTAATATGTGGTTTTCCAAAAGGATCAACTCAGTTCTTACCGTCAGTTTTATTTCATGGTTTATTTAACTCTGTAAAACTGGTAAAACTGTGCATACATTATTTGCTGATGCACACTGCTGGATGTTATGATCCAGATTAAGTCATTATCTTCAGTGCTCTCTCAGTGATGGAAATACCATTTTTTGGCTGTTTGTTTTTCTTCAGCATGCACGAGAAGGGTCTTTGTGAGAAACAAAGGAAAGGTGGATGAGAGGATGCACCTTGCCTTTTGAATGAATGGCTGGCACCATGTTCTGATGATGATATGACATTGTTTTCATTTGGGTGTTATATTATTCTCCAAGCCCTCCACAATTCATCATTTCAAACTTCTATTAATAAGCATCCCTTGGCCCTGCTGCTTGGAAGAAAACAAAGGTTTCAGAGAATAAGAGAGAGAAGGAATAGAGGGAAACATAGGACTATCAGAAAACACAGAACAGAAGACCATCAGACCAAAAGATGCTCTCCCAGGTGGACATGTTTCTTGACTAGTTATCATACCTAGCACCACTAACTAGGTGGAGAGCAGCAGGCAACCTCACTATAAAAGACAGTTAATCTCATCCTTGTTTGGCCCACATTTCAGTCCTCAGTAATGATAATAGAAATGGGAAGTATCTGGGGTACAACTATCTCATTTTCTAACTTTCCCCAATTCCAACCTGGCCTGAAATCCCACTGCCAACACACAGTGCAACATTTGGATCAGCACCATTTCAACTTTAGGGGTAGAACCAGGAGTGGTTTATCTCTCTGAACTTCGCATTTCTACCCTCATTTGTGAGAAACAATTTTTGCTAAAATTTGCCCTTTTTTCATTGCATGATCTCAGAGTGTTGGAAAACCACACAGCTCACAGTGCTGGAAAAAAGGAAAAGAGTTCATATAATATTTTTGTTGAAGTTTAAAAATAAAAAAAAAACAAACTAATATGCTCTAAGAAAAATAAAAAGTAAAGAAAAAGATGTATGGAGAAAAGAATTAAGACATATAAAGAAGTGACTTTCCCCTTGATTAAGACAAGTACAAACAATTTCAATAAATCATCACCTCCTTTAATATTTCAGTAAAAGATCTATTCTTCCTGTATCTCATCTCTTATCTATAAACAAATTATAAAGCCTCTTCATTCAGTCCTAAACAGTAAAAGTTCATTAAGAGTTACCAGAAATAACAACATATATATTTTATTCATTTGTTTGGTTATTTATTTACCACCCATCTCATGCCTTGGGACAACTCAAATATTTTAACCTTAATCAAATAAATCTGGTATATATTCCTTTCTTTTTAATATAAAAACTTACAATTTTCTCTAAAAGTGCAACAAAAACATTTTCTTCCCATCTTATCTCCTATTTATAAACAATTCTTTAAAGTTTTATCATTCAAAGCTAGTCAAGAAAAATCCATTCAGAGCTACCAGAAACAACATATAAAGAATTTTGATGTTTAATCCCTTTAAATAGTGTCCCACAAATTAATTTCATTGATATTTTCTCTTTGTCTCCTGTGAGAAACTCCTCCACAAGTTAATAAGATTTTCCCAAATTTATCTATAAACAAATCTTTAAAACCTTGTCATTCTATCCTGGTTAAAAAAATTAAAAGCTTGATCAAATAAGTCAACTTTATATTCATTTTTGCATTTCAAAATCTTTTTAAATAGTATCCCATAAGCCAATTTCTTTTCATTTTATTTTTGTCTTTCCTCTGGAATTTCTTCATAAATAATAATAATAATAATAATAATAATAATAATAATAATAATAAAGTTGGAAGGGACCTGGGAGGTCATTTAGTCCAACCCCCTGCTCAGGCAGGAAATCCTATATACCAGCGGTTCTCAACCTATGGGTCGCGATCCCATTTGGGGTCGAACGACCATTTTACGGGGGTCGCCAAACAATGTGATCTGCTATTTTTCCCCCTCAGGGGAAAATGCCCCCCATTCTTCCTGCCCTGGCTGCAGTTGATTATTGCTCAGTGGAACCAGCAGTGGGGTGGGAGGAAGGAATGGATTTCCCTTCTGCTGCCTCTGCCTCAGTGGACAAGACCTCCTTCCAAAAATCTCTAAGATTCTGGCAGGCACAGCTCCAGAATTGAGCTATGCTGGCTCAGGAATTCTAGGAGTTGAAGTCCACAAGTCATAAAAGAGCCAAGGTTTCCCTTTTGCCTTCTTCAGACAGAGAAGCTCTGAAGGTCATTAGGATCAATTGTCCTGGAAGGACAGGGGTCCTCTTCCACACACTCAGTGAATTTCAGCTGGAGGTAGAAAAATGGGCAGTGGCTCAGGCTGAAGAGGCAAATTGTGTGGGCCACATCACACACATGGACAACAAATGTCTACAAGTAAAGCTCCCCTTGAATATCACCTCAACTAATCCTTATTTTCTCCCACCCCATAAGCACTCCCCCCCCCATACACAATCATATTAATTTTTCACAGGTCATGCTTAACCTAATCAGGCAACTTCAAGGGATCATTTAAAGAAGAGAAAAGGTCAGGTTTCCCTTCAGAGCCATAGGTGGAGCATCCATGCTTCAAGACAAAACTTCATTTATTTGTAATTAGAAATAAATATTTCACAATATATAATTACATATTGTTTTTGTGATTAATCACTATGCTTTAATTATGTTTAATTTGTAACAATGAAAATATATCCTGCATATCAGATATTTACATTACGATTCATAACAGTAGCAAAATTACAGTTATGAAGTAGCAACGGAAATAATTTTATGGTTGGGGGTCACCACAACATGAGGAACTGTATTAAAGGGTCGCGGCATTAGGAAGGTTGAGACCACTGGTCTAGCATATCTTTTTTATAGTCCAAGATGGGAAAGTTATCCAAGTCACTCTTCTGGTTTTTGATTTACTGTATATGTCCCTTTTAGTTATTAAAATATCAGCCAGTTTCACTTGTAAATCCATTGTAACATCTATTATTCTTGTAATTTAGAACTTGTATTATTCTTGTAACTTGTCATTTTTAAATCCAAATCTAAAACAATCTGATTCTCAGTTGTATCCTCTTCTATCTCATCTTTTAAATCCATTTTTATGGTAGCAGCCAGTCTTAAGAGGAATTTCGGAGTGTATTGTTCACAAATATCTTTGAGTACTTGCAAAGTTAAAAAACTTTTCTCCATTCTGTATCAGTAGATCTCTTCCCCTTTAAGTACAGTTTTTAGTTCTTTCCGGTTGCCTGTAGCATCCAGCCTTCAAAGTCTCCTCTTATCATATTTTTCTCTAATCCACACAATTTCCCATGGGAAGATTTTTATATTTAGATGCAAAATCTTCATATATTTTTAATAGGATTTTAAACAACCCACAGGAAGGATTCTTATAATTAATTTCAAAATCTTATTTCCAATCCATCTGGCCCCTTAGTCCATTTGTATCTTGCTAAAATCAATGTTTTAAACACCCCTTTTCTGTTCATTTCAGCATATTTTTTAAATAAGTTTTTTAAAGTTATATGAAACTTTTTTTTGTTGAGGATTGAAGGAGGATCAGCTAATGTGATGAAACTTTTCATTCTGAAGATTATTAATTACTAATAAGTAATTCACAAAGGATTTCTGTAAGAGATTAAAAAAGGAACTGGGCAAACCCAGTATCCATTTCAAGGCTCTGAATAGGCACTTGGGCAAAGCTGCCTTTTGTCTCCCAGAGTTCTAAAACTCATTGGAGACCACTTTTGTATGATCGTCTGGTAAGGAGCCCGTTTGGAATGCTTATGGCCAATTCCAAGTCCTTCCCATTATCTGTTTGCCAGCCTCTTGATCTGCCATGGTTGACTCATTTACCTTTACTTCCCTGAAAGTTTAGAAATGAAAGAAAGACTTATGCTACTATAGCAATAGCACTTAGACCAGTGGTTCTCAACCTTTTTAATACTGCGACCCCCAACCGGTCGTAAGTCAAAGACTACTCAACCGGTCGTAAGTCGAGGATTACTCAACTGGTGCAGCACCATTTGCAGAATGGGACTTTTGGCGGGTTCAGCAGGGCAATTCCTATTGGCTTTTGAAAGCCAATAGAATTGGACTCTATTCAAGAGAGTCTATTCTATTGGCTTTCAAAAGCCAATAGAATAAAAGGGAGTAGCACAGCTAAGGAAAAGGGGGGAAAAATGGTGGACTGCGTTGTTTGGCGACCCCCGTGAAATGGTCGTTCGACCGCAAATGGGGTCCCGACCCACAGGTTGAGAACCACTGACTTAGACATATATACTGCCTCATAGTGCTTTTAGTCCTCTCTAAGTAGTTTACAGAGTCAGCATAGGGCCCCCAACAATCTGGGTCCTCATTTTACCGATCTTGGAAGGATAGAAGACTGAGACAACCTTGAAGTAATCATGGCCACAGCTTGGGTTAAACGCAGTGGTTCTCTGCCTCCCAGGCTCAGAATGGACTTCTAGAAATGGTGTCCATGCACTTCTGGTGGGCCGTTCTGGGCCTGGAAAGCCTCTTCCAGGCCTTCAAGGTTCAGAACGGACTTCTGGAAGTGGCATCCATGCACTTCTGGTGGTCTGCTCTGTCTTTGCGAAAAAGGGCTAGGGCATCAGCCGGTTCACCAAAGTCAGAAAAAAATAGCTACCAGTTCTATCTATCAGTGCGAACTGGCAGAATCCCAGCATTGGTTAAATGACATCTTGAAATCAACTGCACGTTTACTTTTTTCTTTGACTTTTAAGTCTAATATTTCACTTCATTGCTGAACAAGCATCAGGTTGGTTTCTTTCTTTTCCTTCTTTTTTCTTGGCTGAAATTCAAGAATAATATTAAGAATGAGATAAAACAGGACCTCAAAGAGAATATCCTTCCGGCAGAGACATCTACATGAGAAACATATAATTCTGCAAAACAAGTGAATCAAATTGCTCAAACATGCTATGTAAAAGGAAATGCTGCTAGCACCATAACAAATGAGGAAAAAAAAACTGGCTCTTTTGTAATAAACTTTCAGTTCAATACTTTTTGTACATGAATGGTTTAGATTTATTGTCACATTATTTTTCGTGTGACTTTCTCTTGCATTTTTTTAAGTTTTATTTTTTAACAGAGTTCAATAATAATTATTCAACAAAAATGTGTTCTCTGAGTACCTTATTCACTAATACAAATTAAATTCCTAATCCCTAAATCTTTTCTCTAACCATTGATAAAATAGGTCCCAAGTTTGAAAATATTCTGTTTCTTCTTTTTCTTTCAACCTTAAGGTAAGTCTGTCCATTTCCGCACATTCTAATATTTTATTATTATTATTATTTCTTCTTCTGGTGGTATTTCTTCATTCTTCCAACATTGTGCAAATATAATTCTTGCTGCCAGTGCTTTTTTTCTAAAAAAAAAAAAAGTGCCGGAACTCACACACGTCATACAACCCGCCTTGCCTACCCTACAAGGTTCCATCCAAAAAAGGTGCCGGAACTCTGTTCTGGGCATTCTATGAGAAAAAAAAGCCCTGCTTGCCGCAGTTATCACATGTAGAATCAAATATGTACTTTGCTTATCAGGTTTTTCTGGCATTACACCTAGTAAAAAAAATTCAGGTTTATAGTCTTGCATATTTTTAATGGCTCTTTTTAAGTTGATTAGGTCAGAAAAGAGAGTTGGACACTATACTTTGATGGTAACCTCAATATATGCATGAGGAGATTCATTATAGGGAGAAAAATGTAAACAAATGTATGCAATAAGTTAAAACATGCAATTCAAATTGTTTTCAATTTCTTCTGATTATTCAGATGAACAGTCAGCCAGCATTAGGGTATACTAGACAATTCTGTGACCCATTGGGTTATCCTTGGAGAGATAGTGTGATGTGATCGGAATGAACATTAAATTTTAGTCCCACCATATTTTTTTACCGCAATGCTGGATGGCCCCTTTATCATCCAGAGTATACATTATAAATAGAAAATAACTGTAGTATCAAACATGGTTTAGTAATAAATCAATATTAATTACCAAAACGTATAAAAAGAAAGACTGCTACTGGACAAAAAAGCAGTGGACTGGGAAGTGATTTCTGACATCCTGCAGGCTTCCCCATTGAGTTCACTTGTGGGAAGCTGGCAGGAAATGTTGGAAATCACAGTCATGTAACTGTGGGAATGCTGAACAATCACAACTTTGTAAATACAACTGCTCTGAACTTCATGGAAATTTCAATTCTATAGGAGTAATGGGTCATAGATTTTTAAGATAACAGATTTTAGGTACCTTGAATCAAAAATTGTTGTGGTATAATGCACTCTTTGAGCTAACCTGAGGGTACAAACAAAAAAATAGATAAACATAATGAAAATTTCAGTATATATAGATTGCCTTTATAGCAGGTTGTTTTCAGTTGTTTCCACTGTTCTGCAAGATCTTCACTGGTTCTGATATTCCTGTGATTTTGTTCATGTTATTTCTGGTAGTGCATTCATATAGTTTTAGACACTACAGGAATTAGAGTCTAAATTAGAAGGGGAATATGGACATAATAGTTTTTTTGGTAGAGGTGTTCAGCTTATAATTTATTTTATTTCATTGAATTTATTATGGCCCTCCACTCCAGCAAATTCTGGGCAGCTTACAACTACAATGCAAAATTAAAACAAAAACATAAAATAGACAAGACAGTCTGGACTAAAACAGCCACTATAAACTCATTTCAGCTCCATCTTATTAGCTCAAGGTCGAAGACCAAAGCCAAGTCTTAAGAGCATTCCAGAACTCCAGGAGAGTGGTCCCCATCCATAGCAATGCCCTTGTGTACTTGGCAGGTAAAAACAATGCAAAATGGCTCTCGAATGTTTTGCTGAGCTCCATAATGTACATTGGAAAGGAACTTTTCAAATGTACTTTTCTTTTCAAAACATGTTGACTTGACCAAAGCACACTTAAAGCTGTGAGACAGTTATATGCTCCAGAAGGTCTGACTTGATGCAGTTGCTTCAAGTACATTCCCAGGTTGTATTTATATATATTTGTATACAGAGACAATACCTCTGCTGAAATTACCAATAGAGTGAGGCCACTATACATATGAAAATGAACTGGAAAGCATTTGATGCTGAGTCTCTTGGCAATATAGCATGGTATCGTGGTTTGTTAAGAGCACGTAGCTTGCCAAGTGTCTCTTTAAATGCTTTGGATAATCTTGTGATGCCCAATGTCATAAATTTAGACCATTTAGGTAATTGAGTGGAAACACCTATTCATTTTGGAATTAGTGATAAAGTAAAGTATCCCCAACAAGCGATATATCCAGTGAACCCTACATAATTGGTTCCACTGCTGAATTGTGAGATTCAGATACCAAATGTAGTCATCTTCGTTAATAGGTTAAAGTATAACATGCCAATATCTACCTTTTACAAGACAGTATACTTTCCAGTGAAATGATATGTGAAGTTTTTTTTTTTTTAAAATCATTCGTTCATTGTTTTTTTTATTTAAAACAAAGGTGGGAACTTTTCTTTTTGGGATATTAAATAAAAAAATCTGAGGGCTCATATTTGATGGGGTTGAAGGAAGGAATTAGTGATTTCATTGTCTAATGTAGGTGAGGAAGATAACCATTCATTTTCTGTCCCAAATTCTGTCTCGCTTTATTCCCCCATTTTGATTTCTCAATCTTTTCCCCCTCAATATTACTAGTACCTTAATCAGCAAGCTAAAAAGAAAGGTCAATGTTGAGTCCGTGGCGGGAAAACAGACACGAGAAGCAGCTGGAGTTCTCAGTTTCTTTTATTCAGCGTTCAGCTTACAGGAAGATGGCTTCAGCCTCGCCCAAACGCCTCGCAGCCTCTTATATAGGCAACTCCCGGGTAAATGGGTTACTTTTCCCGCGCCAGCACCCGCGCATGCGCACGGCGCTGGCGACAGCCTGTCTGGTCCCGGGCAGCTTTGCACCTGCCCGGGACTGCCTGCAAACGCCCGAGCCGTTTGCAAAGGCTCGGGACATAACACCCCTTTCCCCCAGGCTAAAACTACTACCAACATACAACATTTATTTTATATGACATTTTGCTCCCCAGTGCTCCCACTGATTACTGGCTTTTGCCTTGCCAGCAATGTTATGTAATCTTCTAGATACTTAGGAGATTTCTTTGCTCTCTGTGACCTTCTTAGCTGTGGGTTACTGGCATAAGTCCCCTGACTGGAGGGAGGCGTGAGCCTGTTCTCTCTATTGTGCCCTGGTGTCTTCCAAGGACTGTGCCCCGATGCCTGGCCTGCTTGCTTGCCCACCGGGCTCGTCAGGCCAGGGCTTCTGTTGCTTTGTGACCTGGTTGTCCTACCTAGCTGTAGACCCTCAGGCCCCTTGAAGTGATAGCCACTGCTGGGCGTCTCTGTAGAACCTCCTAGGTCAGTCCAAGACCTGTCAGGAGGCTGTCCCATCCCTGAACCCCATTCTGTGCTCGGGCTCGTGTGGGTTTCTGTACTTTCCCAAAACTCAGGTGTTCCCTGATTTGTGCTAGGGGTGTTGTAGTCGGGACTTGGTTCCTCGACTAGCTCTGTGTATGTTTGACCCCCTGTAGGATTTGGGGTAAGGTCAGGCCAACCTTGGGAACTGTGTGCCAGCTCTCTTGCGGGGAATGGTTTGTTGGGATGCCCCCGGGTATCCTCCGTTGCTGGAGTGCTGTGTGATGTATGTGGAAAGTGAGTATGCCCCCGGGGTGACTCCCTGGCTGGAGTAGGCGTGAGTGCCTGTTGTGTGGGTAAGCTCCATGACTTCCTTTTCGGAGCAATTGCAGAATCCTGGGATGGGCCGTTTGTGGCTCCCTCAGCGGAGATGGGCAGTAGCTCTTGCCCTTCCCTTTGCTCCAAAGGGTCCCCCTCCCCCCCTGGAAAAGACCCAGGAGTCTCATCAGAAAAGTCTCGCCTAGAGCGAAGTTGGTCGATGTGCCGACGCAGGACACGACCGTTGTCCAGGGCAACCTCGTAGGAGAGAGGACCTGTGATCCTGGACACAGAAGCGGGGACCCATGTATGACCAGGCCCGTAATTGCGAGCCCAAACCGGGGCACCCACAAGTAGTTGTCTAGGTGCCCTAGGATGTGAGGTAGATGAAGGCAGTCTGTCCGGATGCAACCGGTCAAGTCTAGTAGTAAGTTGGCGCCCCCAACGAAGTTCAGCTGGACTTCTCCCTGTAGAAGTGGACGGTGTGGTGCGATAAGAAAGGAGAAAGTCAGCCAACCTGTGATGCCAGTCCCCGTAGGTGAGTCTCTTCAAGGCGTCCTTTGCGATGCGCACCATGCGTTCAGCCATACCGTTGGTGGACGGGTGAAAAGGCGCAGACGTGGCATGACGAATCAGGTTTGCCTGTAAGAAAGCTTGGAATTCGGAGGAGGTGAATTGTGGGCCGTTGTCGGACACAATGACATCTGGCAGCCCGTGTGCAGCAAAAATCCCCCTCAGTACCTGAATAGTCTTTGCAGTGGTGGTGGATGAGACAGGCACAACCTCAAGCCATTTTGAATGGCTGTCAACAAGGACCAAGAAGAACTGGCCCTGAAAGGGCCCAGCGTAGTCAATGTGCACCCTAGACCATGGGGACTGTGTTTCCTCCCATCTATGCACAGGAGCTTGGGGCATCTCTGGGCGAGATCGTTGGCACAGGTGGCATGCGTGTACCTTAGCCTCAATATCTTTATCTAAACAGGCCACCACAAGTGGCTGCGTGCAAGAGCCTTCATACGAACAATGCCAGGATGACCCTCGTGGAGGGATTCTAAGACCCTAGTCCTCATTGAGGTGGGAATGACAACTCTGTTTCCCCAAAGCAGACAACCCTGAGAAAGGGACAGTTCGTTCCTTTTGGACCAGAAACTCTGAAACTCAGGACTAGGGCAGTGCTCAGGCCACCCGGACAGGACCCAGGAGCGGACACGTGAAAGTGTGTGATCTGTACCTGTTTCAGCGGTAACATCCCTGGCACTAAGAGGGAGCTCGGGCAAGGCTTGGATTGATAGAATGTTGACAGCTGGCGCAGGGTCAGCTTCTACTACTGGCAGGGGCAACCTACTGAGGCCATCAGCATGGCCCATTTCTTTCCCAGGCTTGTGGAGTAATGAAAAATCATATGCAGACAAAAAAATAGACCACCTAAGCATTCTAGGGGAAATGATGTGGGGAGTCTGCTTACGTGTGGTAAACAGTCCCAGCAGAGGCTTATGGTCAGTGAAGACCGTGAAATGCCTGCCATATAGAAAATCGTGGAATTTTTTAATTCCAGCAACAACAGCCAGAGCCTCCCTGTCTATCTGAGCGTAGTTGCGCTCGGCAGAAGACAGTGTTCTGGAGTAGTATGCAATAGGAACCTGAGTTCCATCAGACCTGAGGTGACTCAGGACAGCTCCAACCCCGTAGGGGGACGCATCACAAGCGATGCACACAGGAAGAGACTCGTTGAAATGTGCAAGAACACTGTTAGAAGTGAGCAAGGCCTTGACTTCTTTAAAGCAAGCCTCATGTGCTTGTGACCACAGCCACACAGCTTGTTTGTCTAGTAGCCTGTGAAGAGGCTCAGCTACACTAGCTTTATGTGGAAGAAAAGAATTGTAGAAATTCAGGAGGCCTAGGAAGGCCTGAAGTTCGGCCTTAGACTTTGGCCTGGGTGCTTCTAAAATAGCAGTTAGTTTGGATTCAGCAGGATGAATCCCAGCAGCATCAATTTTGAATCCCAGAAATTCAGTAGAAGGCACCCCAATCTTGCATTTGTCTTTTCTGAGCTTGAGGCCTGATTTCCTGAATCTTAACAGGACAGCCCTCGGCCTTTCAGCTAGAATGTGTGTGGAGTCTCCTGCAATCAAGACATCGTCAAAGTAGGGGCAGACTCCTGGTATATCTCGTAGTGTGTTTTCCATTACGCTTTGGAAAATCCCAGGAGCGACATTCACTCCGAACTGTAGCCTTTTTACCTTAAAGGCTCCCCTGTGGGTCACAATGGTCTGAGCTATGGCAGCATCATCATCAACAGGCAGCTGTTGATATGCTTGAGCTAGGTCAAGCTTTGCAAAAACACGCCCCCCCTTGAGAGAGGCCAGGATGTGACTGACCACAGGAACAGGATAGGCATGTTGCTGCAATGCCTTATTGAGTGTGCATTTGTAATCAGCACAAATGCGAATGTCCCCATTTGCCTTTAGAGGCGTGACAATGGGGGTCTCCCACGGGCTGGAATCAACAGGTTCTAGGATTCCCTGTTGGATTAGTTTGTCTAATTCAGTGTCAATCTTACTTTTTAAAGCAAAAGGGACCCTTCTTGCTTTAATCCTAATGGGAGTGACAGTGGGGTCTAGCTTTAAGGACACAGGTGGTCCTTTGAATGTGCCCAGCTGGGGGCTGAAAACATCTGCAAATTCTTTGCAGACTTCCTGTAGGTCGAGTGTTTGTAAGCTGTTGAGTCCTGTGACGTGTATCCCCAGGGCCTCAAACCAATCGAGTCCTATGAGACTCGTTCGTTCACCCCCTACTACTAATAAGTCTAGTGGACCTTCAAAACTCTTGTATTGCACGTTAAGGGTGGCCTCCCCCTTAACACACACTCTTGAGTTCTGAAAATCTGTTAATACAATATCAGAAGGCCTTAACTTGGCCTTAGTCCCACTACTGGAACAAATCTTCCTAAATGTATGCAATGAAATAATGGAAAGGGCAGACCCTGTGTCTAGTTCCATAGATAATGGAACCCCTTGTAGCTTCACGTTGAGTGACAGCTTTTTCTTCATGGGCTTGTGTGTGCCTGTTCTACAGATGCTTCTTCGCGAAGCGCAAAAACCTACCCTATTCTGGCTGGGGAATCTGGTACCCTTCAGGCGTTCTTCTTGGGGTTGTGCCTTTCGTCGGCCCAGGCACACAGCTGCAATGTGCCCTTGTTTACCGCATGCCCGGCAGGTAGCGGAGCGGAACTTGCAGTCGGTTCTCCTGTGGCGACCTCCACAGCCGATGCACTTGAGCGGAGCCGAAGAGCTTCCCTTCTGGTTCTCTTCCTTCGCGGGGTGTAGACGGTCGACTTCTTCGTCCGGATCCTCCTCGGAGTTTCGTCGGACGTCTTCCTGGTGCACGGACGCACCCTCTGCACTGCTTCTGATCGGCCGCATGTTCTTGACGGCGCCGCCTGCTGCTTCTTCTGCGGTGACTTCCCTTAAGGCGTCTTGGAAGGATAATTCTTCCTTAGCGAAAAGTCTCTGTTGTAGCTCTCGATGCCTTAACCCGCACACGAATCGGTCCCTCAGTCGTTCCTCGAGGTCCTTGAACTCGCAGGGCTTGGCGGCCTTCCGTAACGCGGCGATGTATTCCTTGGCTGACTCACCGGACCGTTGATCCCTCTGTTCGAAGGTGTGGCGCCATGAGATAACGGACACCTTGGGGTGGAAGTGCTCCTTCAGCAGCTTCTTCAGGTCTGCGTAGCTTACAGACTCTACTGGGAACAGGTGCTGCAAGGTTTTCTGCGATTTCGAAGGCGTCTTGGCCGCAAACGCAAAGCAGGGTGGCGGCCTTCAAGCTATCTTCCCTCACTTGGTTTGCCTTGAAGTAGTTCTCCATTCTGGATACGTAGGACTCCCACCGCTCTGGATGTGAGACGTCGAATTCTGAAAGCCTTCCGATTTTCGCCATCTTCGGATCTTCAGGAGACGGGTCTATCAGCCAGCCTACCCCCGAATGCGCACCGGAATGGCGGGCAGCTGCCGAGTCGACGCCGTTCCTCTTCCGCCGCTCAGGACTCCTTGGGTAAGCTTACACTTCTTCCTTTCCAGGTAGTGCAAGGCATCCCACCCTCGTCGCCAGTGTTGAGTCCTTGGCGGGAAAACAGACACGAGAAGCAGCTGGAGTTCTCAGTTTCTTTTATTCAGCGTTCAGCTTACAGGAAGATGGCTTCAGCCTCGCCCAAACGCCTCGCAGCCTCTTATATAGGCAACTCCCGGGTAAATGGGTTACTTTTCCCGCGCCAGCACCCGCGCATGTGCACGGCGCTGGTGACAGCCTGTCTGGTCCCGGGCAGCTTTGCACCTGCCCGGGACTGCCTGCAAACACCCGAGCCGTTTGCAAAGGCTCGGGACATAACAGTCAAGATTTTGTATCAGAAGTCTGAGATGATCTCATGCAGGGGATTTTTTTTTTAAATGAAGGTGAGATCACTTTTATTAAAAGCCATTCTGTATTTAATATGAGAGTCTCATGTCTGGAGGAAGCAAAGAACAACAGTTCTTCAAGTAAATATTGGACTGCTCCTTGGAGAAAGATTTAAAAAAATGTTTGTGCTAAAAGCATGTCATTGATGGAAGTATTTCCTATGACAAGAGGGAAGAATAGAAGTGCAAATGGAAGAAGGGTTGGATTACTACTACCATTTTTCCCACCTTTTACATTCTTAAAGTTTAGCCATGCAACTCTGTAAAGAAAATTTTCAAGGAACAGAGAATTACAGTACAAAGGAATACAGTAGCTGTGTGCAAAAGGAACAATACAATTAGTTCAGCCAAATATTTCAATAAACTGAAGCAAGAACCTAGACAAAAGCCATTCTCTCTCTCTCCCTCTCTCCCTCCCTCTCTCTCTCTCTCTCTCTCTCTCTCTTCAGGACAAGGCTAGAATTTTTTTCAACTTCTTAGAATCGTAGGTCTGGAAGGGACCTTAGAGGTCTTTTAGTCCAACTCTCTGCCCAAGGTAGAAATACTAATATGTCTATGGAGATTCCCAGTCATCCAGGTAATGGTTGTCCCAAAGGTGGTTTTTCAAAAAGCAACTGGACTTGAAGACGTTTCGCTTCTCGTCTTCAGTTCTGAAGAAGCTTCTTGGATGAGAAATGAAACAACTTCAGGGAAAAACAAATTCTAATTGTCTTTTGAAAAAATACCTTTGGGACAGAAGTATTAATATCATCCCAAACAAATGGTTGTCCAATCTTTTCTTGAAAACCTCCAGTGATGGAGCACCCACAAGTCCAGGAATTGTGTTCCATTGATTTATCATTCTCTAGGAAATTCCTCCTTATTTCCAGTTTGCATCTTCCTCTGACATGCTTCCACCTATTGCTTCTTGTTTTACCCTCAGGTGCTGTGGCAAATAAATCAACACTTTCTTCCTTGTGATACCCCTTCATGTATTGGAAAACTGCTATTGGGTCTCCCCTAAACCTTCTCTCTCTCTCTCTCTCTCTCTTTTTTAAAGGATCTATTGTATTAAAAAAACATCATTTCAATTCATTTCACTCCATTTCAAATCCACTGTGATCCTGGTAATAAAAGGCAGAGATTAAAGGACAGCCAACAGATCTTGAGATCCTTGCTTATCCAGGAAAGCCCTCAAAGAAGATGCCTATCAATTCCTGATTATAAGACACAAATTATATTTATAGTAGGTTTTTGCACCATTTTCTCCTGGCTTTGTGGAGTAATGGATGAAAAGGGTCATATTTTTGGGCAGGAGAAGTGGTTAACATCAGTGTATCAGTAATATTGAGGGCAATAGAAGAAGGGGACGACAGAGAATGAGATGGCTGGATGGAGTCACTGAAGCAGTAGGTGTGAATTTAAATGGACTCCAGAAGATGGTAGAGGACAGGAAGACCTGGAGGAACATTGTCCATAGGGTCGCGACGGGTCGGACACGACTTCGCAATTAACAACAACAACATCAGTAATACCTTCAGCCTGATGATACAACTGGATGGTTTTTAACATTGTGTGTTCAGTCCATACCTCATTTAGTTCTTTAAAAAAATACTGGATGACTCTTTATGATTCTGTGATTATTTGCTCAAAATGCAAATAATGACGGTGTTATCACAAATATGTGACCATCCAGAGATGCTTTAATGTGACAGAAAGTTATGCAACAGCAAATGAGCACATCATCAACAGACTTCACCACCTCCAGCAATAAAGTACCCCCCCCCAAACCCCACCAAAGAAATGTGGAAGAAATTTCAAAACATGCTGAGAATAACCTAGAAAAACAGAACCATATTTTACAGGGATAGATACATTTTGGGCAAAATTATGAGGCAGATTTCATCACCGCAGTAGTTTGTCTTTCACAGTGACTCAAGAGCAGGAGATTTACAAATCAGTTGGGAGGAATTAGTTGTAAGGATATGACCAAGCAGAATTGGGTACAGGGAAGAAAAAAAATCCTTCCTTTGCCAAGACATTCTTCATACTAGGAGTGGAAAGGAAATGTTGTCCAAACTGCCAGTTTTATTTGACTTTTTCAGTTGCTGGGTGCTTTTGGGGGTGCAAGATTTAGAGACAGGGGCCTACAAGGGGAGGTTGTCCCAAAAAAATCAAGGTAATAATCTTGACTTGGCAATCAAAGCCCTGCCTCTTTTTTTAAAAAAATAGGTGTTTTCACCTGCTTATGAGCTGGGAATTTCTTCAGGAAATGTCCTACTGTTATTTTAATTCTGTGCCTTA
This sequence comes from Crotalus tigris, assembly GCF_016545835.1. Classification (NCBI taxonomy): domain Eukaryota; kingdom Metazoa; phylum Chordata; class Lepidosauria; order Squamata; family Viperidae; genus Crotalus; species Crotalus tigris. The sequence continues at coordinate 5,586,078 of NW_024096467.1, forward strand.
TTATACTTTCCTCTGCCTCTATTAACTTGCTGCTTCCCTCAGTAGTGTTTTTATTGTTATTATTTTATTTTGTGTTGCAGATCCATGAAATCTGCTCTTTATTCTTTCTCTGCATGATAGCCGTGAGGTGCAAAGTAAGTAATATAACTGTAGAAGGAAAAAAAATGAACATATTCCAAATACTGATATTAACACAGATCTTCACTTGGGAAGCAAGCCCACTTTCTTCTTACATGACTTAAAGCAATGTGTAAATCCAATCATGCAAGCAATTAATCAACTTACTGAAGAGTTGCTTCCCCGTTCTGCAAAGAAATCTATTTGCATAAAAAACAGTTTCCTTAAGTAAGGCCTACTCTACTTTAGGATAAAGTCCTAGATATGTCTAAAATAATAAAACATTATTTTTAGCTATGTGGAAATGTCAAGGTTATTTTTTATTAAAATACTTTAATTAAGAGAAGCTTTCCACATTTAACTTCATTCTGGCCCTTGATAGGGATGTCTTGGATTCTGTTTAATTCCACTGAGAGAGTTGAGTTGTTGAAAGAAAAATCATCAGGTCCAGTTCCAAGCTGGGAGTAAATAAAATGGAGGCTAAGAAGATGGAAATAAAAATGGAGGCTGGCTGTTTGGAAAGAAGGTTTAATGATGAGCAACCCTATTGTGCTATGTTCTACATTTGTCAGACATCATATTCATGTTATCTGTGCTTTGATATATGTTATATTTACAAGAAAGTTAATTTTTTTTGTAAAAAAAGTGTTTTTTTAGCTTGCAGTTACTGGTCTCTAGTTTTGTGATTAACCATCATGCCAATCTATCTTCCATAGGCATTTGTTTAATTTTTAAATCAAAATCACAGTGTCAATTTCTATTACAATCATTTCACTTTCTAAGATGCAAGAGTTTGGAGAAAAAAAAATTCCAGTGTTTTCATTTGGATGGGATGATACACCAAATTTTACCAGTCCCTTGAACCATGTGAATTGAACTATGAAAATTATACAGTAATTTTGACAGTTCCATTTCTCCCACTATAGTGAATTATAAATTAATTTAACTGGCAGAGTCCCAGCCACATATAAAGCCATAAACAACTTAGTTAAAATCTATCAGGCTTAGCATGTTGTACTAACATAGGTCTTTAACTGTACTTAGATTCTTAGCTAATGTCAGTCAGCTGATGTCAATCAATTTAACTATTAGTAAAGAATATCCACTTTTACTGCTTGAGCTGCCTTGACTATATGTCAGCTTAAAAAAAATCCCGAACCTTTTCATCTACCACTAGTGTTAAAATTTCGTGTTCATAAAGTTTTGGCCCATCACAGGTTCAACTGTGATAACTTTATTGTGATTACAGCATACATTTACAGAGGTAACTGTGAACTACCAATTAACAGCCCTAACACATTTGATAGGGGAAAAAAGTTCAAGATAGCCAAATTAAATAGGTATATTATCAATTGGTGCATGAAACTCACTGATGGGCAAAAAAGAAACAAGAGTTAAATCTTGTCTAGACATAAATTTAACTCATACCTTACAGGTCAAACATTGCTGGTTCAAAATCCAAAATAAACTTTTATTATTATTTAGTTTCCAGGCTTCCTACTATTCCCTTTGCTTTGCTCTATTTTTTTTAAATAAGTGCAATTCCACCATTTTACCCTTTCTCCATCACCTAAAAGATTAGCCTTCAAGCTCGAAAATAGGATATTGGTCTGTAGGGAAAGTTGTGAATTAGTCAGCTTTTCCTCTTTATTTGATTCTTCTGTAGAAATAAGGACTGACTCCAACAAAACTCTTAATTGTTTAAACTGTTATGAACTATTGCATCCATTAGGTACATTGTGTATTTTCAAAGACTACACAGTTTGAATTCTTTAGACTTGTATGGGTTTTATTATTCATTATAATGAAATGTCTTGAGTGAGGCATGCCCAGAAACTGGCTGTGTGAATATAGTCAAGTTGAGTTAATCAATAATATTTCTAGTCTATAAACTGACTGGGTGACTTTGGGCTTATCATTCTTAATCATGGACTAACATGGTTGATTGATTACGGTCCATAGCCTTAAACCAGAGGTGTCAAACTGCCGGCCTGCAGGCCGGATGCATCATAGTGAAACCGTGCCCACCCAATTGCCAGTAATGGCAAAAAAGTCATGATATGTTGCAAGATGTCACGTGACGTTGTGAGTTTGACACCTGGATCGGGTCATTGGTCTGCTCATTAGCATCGGCTGTGTAGTTCTTAAAGGGGCCGTTTCTAAAGTTGTCCTCTCCTCTCCAATTGCTGTTGTTTTCTTTGTGCGTGTGTGGGTGCCTGGAGATCCGCTGTTCATCCGCTCCCAGGATCTCCAATGACCCGATCCAGGGTCAAAGCACAGAGGCAGGCAGCCACATAAAAATGGATTCCCGGATCCAGCATTTTATACCCTGACGATGTCAGTAGAGTGGCCGACGAAAGCTTGGTTTTGTAGATTAAACATTTGTGTTTATGATTTTATCCTGGTGATCACCTTATTTTATTTCACATTATGTGTATACCCGGGGCAAGGGCAGAGGGAGTGTGAAAGGAGGGAACAGCTTAGAGATATGGAGGACTTGACCAGCCAAAAAAGGGGGGGAGAGAACTTCCCCAGCCCAGGACCGTGTGGGGCGGAAGTGAGCAGTAGCATACACACAGGCAGGGGAGGCAAGAAAAGAGGAGCCATCGATGCGAAAGCCAGAATTAGAATGCAGTCAAAGCAATTAGGACCTGTGACAAGGTCCAGGAGCCGGGTGCTAATGGCAGTTTGCCTATAAAGGAACTCTCCCATAAACCAGCATTAACTCTGATGATGTCAGAAGTCTCTGACGAAAGCTTGGTGATTGGTGATGGTATTAAACTTTTTTAGTTTATAATATTCCTGGTGTTCATGCTTTTTACTGGTTACTTAGAAGATATAGATATATATATATATATATATATATATATATATATATATATATATATATATATATATATATATATAGCTGTTATTCAAACAGCTTTTTTAAAAAAAAATCATAACTCTTCTTTTCTCCTCTGACCTTTCAGTTTCATAAAATTTAGCATTTATCTCAATTATTAACAAATAGAAAAAGTGTAAGACATGAAATGAATCCAGCTTGGAATATGTTGTTGTTGTTGTTGTTTTAAAAAGAATCCAGATCTCACCATTTGTGCTGAAATGTAGCCCAAACAGCTATCCTTCACTTATGCAATTAAGGCAGCATGAAGTGATTAATCATAGCATGGCCAACCAAGAATAATGTGTTTGTATTGTCTTAGCATCAACAAATTTTCTAAGTTTAATTGAGTGAGTAAGAGGAGAGAGAGGGGGAGAGGGAGAGGGAGAGAGGGGGAGAGAAAGAGAGGGGAATAAGCAACACCTTCGAAGTCATCTAGGCAAACAGAATGCTTAGCAGAGACAGGACTAATTTGTCATAGTGTTGTCACCATAGCAACAACAGTTCTTGCCGATCATATGACCAATGACAGTTTCTGTTGACTGGTTCTGACTCAGTATCATTTCAGCAAAGCTTCCTCTGTTTATCAAGTGAAAGGAAAGACTCTTGCATTGATACTGGTTGAAAAGGCAGAAAATTGTAGCATATGAAAGCATATCTTTGTCTTGGCTGGGTTTGCTTCTGGTAAACTTCAAGGGCTGCTTTCCCACAAAGTGCCCTCATTTATTCACCTTTCCAAAATGCTGCCAACTGGAAACGAATGTCAACTATGATGATGACACCACAAATCCTTTTGGTTATAAAAACCATCTGGTCAATTATTGAAACTCTTTCATACCTTCAGGGCGCAGTTCCAACAGTTCTGTCTACAGTTCAGAGCTCCTGTAGCACAGGGAAACTACCAAAGGACTGGAAAACAGCTGTTGTTCCAAAGGGGAGCCAGGAAATTATAGGCCAATCAATTTGAAATCAATACATAGGGAAAATCCTGGAAAAGATATTCAAGCAGAGGATTTGTGAGCACCTAGAAATGAACAAGATGATACTAGAAGCCAGCATGGGTTGTTAAAAACAGATCATGCCAAACAAACCTTATTACTTTCTTGGAGAAAAATGACAAGATTAGTGGATCAACACAAAGCTGTGGACATGGTACACTTGGACTTCAGTGAAGCATTTAACAAAGTAGACTACAACCTACTTCTTGGATACTGGAATATACAGTATCACCAACAGGTGGATTTGCAATTGGCTGACCAACTGCACCCAGTGTGTAGTCCTCAGTGGAACTACATATACTGTACATAGAAGGAAATATGCAGTGGGTGTCTTAAAGTTCTGTCTTGGGCCCAGTACTCGTCAACATCTTTATATATTGTCTAGATGAGGGGATAGAAGGGGAACTCATCAAATTTGCAAACAACACCAAGCTTGGGGAAATTGTAAACACTGTGCAAGATAGACTCAAGATTAAGAAGGATCTTAATAGACTTGAGCATTGGGTCCTATCCAACAAGATGCAGTTCAGTGGTAAGGAAAATAAGATCTTACATTTAGGCAGGAGAAATGAAATGTACAGGTATAGAATAGGTGGTACCTGGCTCAACAGTAGTAACTGTTATAGTGATCTAGTGTCCTAGTGTGCCACCACTTTATGTATGAGTCAACAGTGTGCTACAGCTGCCAAAAAGCCAATGCAATCTTGGCTGTATTAGCAGAGGGATAGCATAAAGATCACCTGAAGTGATAATACTGGTTTATACCACCCTAGGGAGGCCACATTTGGAATACTGCTTACAGTTCTGGTCACCATGACACAAAAACAGATGCTGAGATCCTAGAATGTGTGCAAAGAAAGACTAATAAAGATGATAAAGGGTCTGGAGGCTAAATCATATGAGGAAGTTAAATATGTCTAACCTATCAGAAAGAAAGCTTAAGAGAGACATGATAGCTTCTTCAAGTACTGGAAGGGCTGTAATAGAGAAGATGGAGTTGAGTATCTGAGGAACAGGACGAGAAGTAATGGGTGGAAGCTTGTTAAAGAGAGATCCAAGTTAGAAGTAAGGAGAAATTTTCTGACAATGAGAACAATTAACAAATGGAATAACTTGCCTCCTGGAATTGTGGTGCTCCATCACTGGAGGCTTTCAAAAGTAGATTGGACAACTATTTGGCCGGGATGGTATAAGGTCTTCTACCTTGAGCAAGGGTTTGGACTAGGGTTCCTCTGAAAGAAAGAGTCATTGGTGGTGCAGTGGTTAGAATGCAGTACTGCAGGCTACTACTTCTGCTGACCACTGACTGGCAACAATTCGGCAGTTCGATTCTCACCGGCTCAAGGTTGATTCAGCTTTCCATCCTTCCAGACTCAGATTGTTGAGAGCAATATGCTGACTTTGTAAACCACTTAGAGACGGCTGCAAAGCACTGTGAAGTGGTATATAAGTCTAAGTGCTATTGCTATCCTTTCCAGCCCTATGATTCGATGTTCTATGTTGTTTCCCATTTTGCAGTCCAATTGGCAGCGTTGCCTTACATTCTAACACTGATTTCATCTGGATACAGCAACAGGGCAATGAGATACAACCAAGGGAATAGTTAGATAAAAGACAATTTAGCCCATAGCAAGAATGTGGAAAGGGCAAGAAACTCAGAAGACACTGTCTTAGCTTCTTGGGCTGTAAAGGAGCCAAAAGGAGAAAAGTACTTTCTGACTTGTAAGATTCTGCTAAGGTAACTTTACCATAGTTTAATTAGTTGATTTGGCTGTATTTTCTGTCTGGTCTACCTCGTAAAGCTGATATCAATAGATCTTCAGTTGTGGCATATAATTCTCAGTAGTAAACACCATGAAACATGCATGAAATAGAATAAAAATTCTAACTACTTAACAAACCATATTCATTCGAACATTACATCTCAATATATGTTCTCACTGTGCTGTGTGTATAATTAACTTTTTTGTATTTTTATTAAACATTAAAGAAGATATATAAACAAACATAAAAAGAAAACAGGAACAAGAAGGGAAAGGACTTAAAAGGAAAATACCAATGAATACATGAGATATTTAAAATGTCATGGTGATTATAATTTTCCAACAAAACATTAAAACATTAATTAGTTGTAGGTAATGGAATGTATTACACCACTTGAACTGACTAAAATCACTATTAAATTTTAAGCTAAAAATGAATATTGAGAACCATAGTCAACTTAGTATAAATATTGAGCAAAATTGTACTGTAGGTTATAATTAATCCAATCCATATTATTAAGAATCTGTTGTGTTTTAAATATCATATAAAATTAAAATATAGACTTTACATGTAGAAAGCTGGATTTTGGTTATATTATAAAGCCAGGTGTTAGGTTGTAGCCTAGGAATATATTCTAGGAATGGTTTTGTGTCAGACATAAGTACAAAATTACACTAGACATTGAAGCTTTCTCCCATAATTTAGTTAGCTATTCTTCCATGTAGGGCAGTGTTTCTCAACCTTGACAATTTTAAGGCATGTGGACTTCAACTCCCAGAACTCCACAGCCAGCAATGCTGGCTGTGGAATTCTGGGAGTTGAAGTCCACATGCCTTAAAATTGTCAAGGTTGAGAAACACTGATGTAGGGAATCAGATGACCTTTCCAGTAAAAGAATGTATAATATCTTTTCAGCAGTTAACTTATGCAAAGCTAATTCAAGGGGACTGGGCTACTGTGACGTAGGAGTTTCTTAAGATTTTATCTTAATCTTATTAATTAAGTTTTGCAATCTGATTTTGCAATCAAAATTGTTTCTCAATAAGTGAATTCCTTAGCGCCTTCCTTTTTATAGAAATAACCTTTTGATAAAGATAGCAGAGAGAGAAAAAAATCTGGATTTATCATTTTTTCTATATTTATTCCAAACATGCTACTTGTTACATGATTTCTTATAAATTATTTGTTCTTGTTTATATCAACCCAAAGATATTTATGTAGACCATCTGAAAGTCCTACCTATTCCACAGAGGTAGTCCAGTCTAAAATCCAACAACTAACATTAAAACTCAATTTAAAATTTAGATAAAGTGTTAGTTTATCTTTCTATTCTGAATTGTATAAAATCTTGATTTTAATCCTTGGTTTTATATTAGACCAGGTGTAGTAGATTTTGGACCTATACTAGTCACTTAATATCTTATTTTCAATAGGTATTGGGATGATTTGAAAAAGAAAATTGAGTTTGGGTAATTAATCTTAATTACCTAATCCTAATCAAGACAACTTTAGTTCCCCTTCCCCCCCCAATCTAGAAATACTTGCTGTTATTCCTTTCCAATTCAGCAGGAACTGTAAGAACCTATGGGTGAAATATAAGGATTTATTTATAAATAATAACTATTTATAAATAAATCCTTATATTTCACCCATAGATTCTTAAGTATTTAATCTTTAAATATTTTAACTAACTTTAACTAACTGTCTGGTTTTGTACAGCAACTAAAGAGTGCAGATACAGACTCCAATGGACTGTTAGAACTGCAGGAAAACAATTTAACCAGCCTGCCTTCCATAGAATATCTGTATATCATGGGTATCAGGAGGGCTGAAGAAATATCTACAGACCCCACACATCCTGGAGATAAACAGTTTCAATTCTTTTCCTCGGGGCACCACTATAGGGCCTTACATCCCAAACCAACCAGACACAGAGAGTTTTTCCTTGTACCATCACTCTGCTGAACACCTAATCCTCATAGTATTGTTTTATGTCTAAGTATGTTTACTCATGTTCTATGGATGTATCATCATCTTCTTCTTCTTCTTCTTCTTCTTCTTCTTCTTCTTCTTCTTCTTCTTCTTCTTCTTCTTCTTCTTCTTCTTCTTCTTCTTCTTCTTCTTCTTCTTCTTCTTCTTCTTCTTCTCTACTACCCCCTCTTATTGGTATCATATTATGATTATGAATAGAATAGAATAGAATAGGCTTCCAGTTTGCGATCATGGCACCAGCGGACGTGCGGAGAGAGCGCTCTCTCCACCATCCGGTTTTCCTTTGTCGTAAGACCCTGAAAAGGGTTGAAAGTCGCCCTGGAGGGGCGACCACCGCTGAAGAGGACTGTCAACAGATCGTGGAAGGGCAGTAGCCCTTCCGTTTGATCCAAAGCAGGTCCTTTGGACCGATAAAGAAAAGATTGGCCATTAACATGGCCGATCACTAAGCCGTGCTAGCCAAAAGCACTATCAAGCACAATGAAAGCAATGCCGAGGAATTGGGTGAGACCTTACCTTACCTTCCTTGCATCCCAACTACTTTCCTGTAAAAGCCTTTGGAATATAAACCTATGGGGGGGGAGAACAACTAAACTAAATTGTAATTTGTAATTTTGGGATATTTGGGGTCCCAAAAGGTTCCTATTCTTATAGGGACCTATTACCTTACCTATCTGCTAACCTGGGGAAAAAAATAATATTTTTTTAAACTGGATAAAAGCCTAACTTGAGTTTGGGAAAAGACTTTACATGTTACTGGGGACATCCTGTGGTGAAATTTGGTACAGCAAGTGAATTTCTTTTTGACTGGAAGACCTGTGAGACTAAGATTTGTCCTTGGCACTATCAAAAGAGATATGAACTTGAAACAGCTGGGTGGTGAAAACAATTCTTTATAGTGGAGGTGAACATTTATTGATTTTTATCAAAATAGCCTACACTAACGGACTATCTGTAAACACCATAGAAATGGAGGAATACTATCCACAACTTAACTACAAACTTACACTTGAAAAAATCATTGAGACTACTGAGCTAATGAATTCCAGACTGAAAGACAAAGGCACCACCTTAAAGCTACAAAATGCAGCCCAGATTTCAACTGATGAACTTACAACAAAAGGCAACAGAAGAGGAAGGGATTTAACATTAAAGTGGACTTTAAAGAATACCAGCTACAACCTACTGAGAACCCTGATAACCAAACCTTGATCTTAATTAAAAAAAATCTGTAATTCTAACAGCAATAGAAACTGAAGAAAGCAACACTAAGATGCAAGGTACTGAAGACCTACATGCACAGCACATTGAGAACCCAGATAACCCAGACAACCAAACAACAACTACAACATTGAACATGACTTTAACTTAAACCAGCTGAAACCGGAAGAAGAAGACCAGACTGAACTGATGACAAATATAAGCCAAATATGGAGACTTGAATTATTAGGCCAACAATCTAATGATTATGAAGGGGCTAGCTCCTTTGAAAAATTGATAATTGGATGGTCTCCCTTGATTCAAATGACATGTGTAGGAATGAAGGGAGATCTACCTGAAGACTTAAAGGCACGGCTATGGAAGCCTGCTTGGCACAAAAGGAAAGCTAGAGTTAGACTTAAAAAAATGGGATTTCTTTATGTGACCTATAATGGAAGAGCTTAAAATCTCATTTAATGGACTAAGGAGATTTTGAAAGACACTAGCTGATTTAATATTTAGGATTTAGACCTATAAGGGAAATAAAAAATAGTCACTAGAATAATAGTTTTCAATTATAATATAGCAGTTGGATTGAGACGATAAAGGTTATTTTATTAGTAAATGATGAGGTATTAGGTTGAGAAATAGAATATGTTTGTAAAATAAAGTAAGAATTTATCTTAGTAAATAATAAGTGTATTTTAGACATGACAGCTATTTTGTAACGAACTAAGGGAACTTTGGGCTACCTGAAATCTAAATACTATGGCTATTAAGCTAACTGGAATACTGTAACTGAAATTAGGTAAAATTTAAAAACAGGACATGGAGGTGTATAAGGTAAAATACATTGATAAATGTCTTAACCGATTGAGTTATAACTAGCAAAGTATTAATTTGAATGTGATATAATAACCAAGGGAAATAGAGAGGATTTTTTTTTATAAAAAGTTTTATTGTTTTTTTTCCATTTTTTTCCAGCTTAGGACACAACATGGTGGTCAGGGTGTCAAATCATTCAAAGACAAAATCATATAAGTATAGCTCAAATTAATTATCAAAAAATTTCTCTCTGTTTCCTAAATATAATATTGCTTATTAAAATTAATACAGTTTTACGTAAAGTTCAATCAAACAGAAATCATCAATCACATGCCATTATAATAATCTATATCCTGTTTTTAAGCTTTACTAATTACAGTTGTCAGACTCCAATTACGTTTTAGTAAACATATAGTTGGGATTTCAGGTATCCTTAATAATAGATCATTCATTGAGACTGATTTTTCCCTATCACAGATAACTCTTCCTCTCTCTCTATTACAACATAGTTACCATATTTAAAATAATAATATAAGTCCAACAAATACAGTTCTATTTTTAAAAATATATTCTATCATTTCATCAATCTACATCTATAAAAAAACTTTTTAAGCCCTTGATAAAGTTTACACCTTCAAATACTTATCAACTATAATATCAGGAAATTCCCATCCTTCATTCATAATTAATCAAACAAACTCTATCTATTACAACATAATTATCATATTTATAATAATAATGTAAGTCCCAAAAATACATTTCTATTTTTTAAAATATATTCTATCATTTCATCAATCTATATCTATAAAGTCTTTTTTACCCCCTGAAAAGGTTTACTCTCTCAAATACTTATCAACTATAATAACAGTAAATCCACATCCTTCATTCGTTATTAAATCAGATAAAATCTCTAAAGCCTTTTTAACCCATCAAGTAACATTTTATGTCACATTTAAACTTGACTCTAACTTTCTTTCTATGCCAAGTTGGTTTCCATATTAAAGCTTTTCGGTTATCAAACCTCAAGATTTGATTACAAAAATTTCTAATTAATTCAAACTGAACAAAATTTCCTTCCCTTTCGGCCAATATTATGAGTATTATATTGACTTTTACTTGATGTTATGGTTATAAGTAAATTATCCGCTTTATTGTATTTTCCAGAGGGTTATGTCTGAATATCAGTCTTGGTTATTTTTAGTAATTGAACTGAGTCAATTACATTTACTTTTTGGTCATCAAAATTATCCATCAGTTGTAGGTAACATTGTGTAGAATTAGTTGGCTTAGTGGTTTCCACATTTTCTCTCAGTATAGATTCAAAATTGGGTTGTAAGCATAGTGTCTCTGTCTCTTTAAATTGTATGTCTTGATGAGTAAAGGCCTGTTTAGGATTACTCAGTTCATCTTCTATTATTCCTTGTTCCATAACTTGATTCATTATTGGAGAGTCGATGTGAGTTCCAAGGTAGGCTCTTTAAACCTTTCTCCAAGGTTTCCAATAAGTTTTGAAATCTTCTGTAAGTTCTAATATTTTTTTTCAGTATTAAATCATAGTCAAGATGTGGTTAACTTTCATCCATTTTGGTGGTAGACTAGCCTATTCCTTTATTAGAGACTATATTTGAAAAAGATCCACAAATGTCCGCCTCCAAAGGTCTAATAGCCAGCTTCACCACAGCTGTCAAGTTATCTTTTCTCTTTTATTATCATATGAAAATACAATCCCTCTTCAAATAACAGAAGTACAGTTACAGTTTTGCTTTTTGCCACCAGATGTCCTCAGTGGACTATAAAGTCTTTTTTTTCCAAATTAATAAAGTTAAAGAAAAGAAAAAAAAGTTTTCTCTCTTTTTTTTTAAAAAAAAAAAGTTAACAAGAGGTATCTCCAGCATTATCAAATTGAAAAAAACAAAGTAACAATGTCCCGTTCTTCTTCTTTTTCCGCTAAAATCCCCCCCCCCAAAGACCAATAGTAGAAAAAACAACCATAAAAAAATTATTAATCTTTTTCTTTTTAGCTCTCTTTCCCATATAGGCAGCCACCACTTTCTTAGAAAAGGGAAATAGTCAGGAACTCTTTACAGGAAAAGTCAGAATAGCGAGAGAAGGAAAGGTCTCACCTGGATTCACCACGGTGGTTATTCATACTTAGTTGTTCTTCTGACTTGCAATTGGTGCGGCTGGGTGATCGGCCATTTTACTGACCGATCTTCTTCTCCGTCGGCCCTCAGAATTGGCTTGGACAGCTGGAGAAGCTGCCGCTCCTCGGTAGCCGAGCACGGCCTCCTCGACGGTAGTCGCACCCTCCAGGGCGATTTTCGACCTGCATAAGGGTCTACCGGTGGAGGGAAGCTAGCCGATGAGGAGACGAGTCTCTTCGTGCGGCTAGAGGCGCCACTATCCGGAACCAGAAGTCAGGAAGGAAATTTTTGATGACCTGACATATGTATGAAATAGCTTGTTATTGGATTATGGATTACCCAAACACCATGTTGCTTCCTTAATACTTGGAGTTTTGTAAAATTGGAAAATTAATAAAACTTGTTATATAAAAAAAAGAATAGGATAGGATAGGATAGGATAGGATAGGATAGGATAGAATAGAATAGAATAGAATAGAATAGAATAGAATAGAATAGAATAGAATAGAATAGAATAGAATAGAGCTTGAAGGGACCTTGGAGGTCTTCTAGTTCAGTCCCCTACTCAAGCAAGAGAACCTGTACCATTTCAGATAGGTGAATGTCTAGTCTCTTCTTAAAAATCTCCAGTAATGGAGCACCCACGATTTCTGGGGGTAAGCTGTTCCACTAGTTAATTGTCCTCACTGTCAGGAAGTTTCTCCTTAATTCCAGGTTTCTTCTCTCTTTGACCATTTCCAACCATTGTTTCTTATCCTTCCCTCAGGTGCCTTGGGGAACAGCTTACCCCAAAACACCTTATGGCAGCCCTTCAGATACTGGAACACTGCTATCATGTCTCCCCTATTTCTTCTTTTTTTTAGACTAGTCAACTCTAAATCCCATAGCTGTTCTTCTTATGTTTTAGTCTCCATGTTTTTGATCATCTTAGTTGCTCTTCCCTGAATTTTTTCCAAACTCTCAATATCTTTTTTGTGATATGGTGACCAAAATTGGCAGCAATATTTCAGGTGTAGCTTACTAGAATTTTATAAAGTGGTACTAATACTTTGCGGGATCTTGATTCTATGCCTCTGTTTATGCAACCGAGGATTGTATTAGCTTTTTTGGTTGCTGCTGCACACTGTTGGCTCATAGTCAAGTGATCACTAGGACTCCAAGATCCCTCTCACAGTTACTGTTTTTAAGCCAGGTCTTGCCCAATCTGTATTTGTACCTTTGGTTTTTCCTGCCTAAATGTAAGACTTTGCTTTTCTCCACATTGAAACTCATTTTGTTGGACAGGGACCATTGTTCAGGTTTGTCAAGATCTTTTTGGATCCTGAGTTTGTCTTCTGGGGTGTTGGCTACTCCTGTCAGTTTGGTGTCATCTGTAAATTTGATGAGTTCCTCTTCAATTCCCTTATCTAAGTCATTGTATGAAGGTATTGAAGAGTACTGGGTCTAAGACGGAACCTTGTGGTACCCCACAATGTAGTGCCATTGAGGATTACTTGTTGAGTACGTTTTGTCAGCCAGCTACAGATCCATCTGGTAGTGGTGTTGTCTATTCTACCTTTTTCTAGCTTAGCAAGGAGTAGGTTGTGGTCTACTGCCTTACTGAAATCTAAGTTTATTATGTCCACTGCATTTCGGTGGTCTACTAGTTTAGTCACTTTATTGAAGAATGAGATAAGATTGGTTTGTCATGATCTGTTTTTTTTATTATTATTAAATTTTTTATAAACATTTTACAATAAAATCCCTCCCCACCTCTCTCCCTCCCCACTCCCATTAACCCTCCCCCCCTTCCCAGAGCTGAATACAGAGCTAAAAACAACAAAAAAGAACGTAAAAAATTAAATAAGCATCAATCAATTATACATAAATCCTAAAAAATTTAAGAACCCCTTTAACTCCATTACAATAAAATCAACAAATCTAACCATAACAGCTTTACACAATAAGTTATTCAAAAGCTAAATATGTCATGATCTGTTTTTAACAAACTGTGGCGGCTACTAGTTATGATTTGGTTTGCTTCTAGTTATTCACAGATCTGTTTTTTGATTATCTTTTCTAGGATCTTCCCAGGTATTGATGTTAAACTGATTGGTCTGTAGTTTTCTGGGTCCGTTTTTTTCCTTTCTTGAAAATGGGACCACATCAGCCCCTTTTCAATCCTCAGGTACTTCCCTGGTGCTCTAGGATTTATGAAAGATGTGGTGCAATGGTTCTGAGGTAACATCTGCCAGCTCTTTCAGAAATCTGGGATGTAATCTGTTGGGTCCCAGTGATTTCTATTTGTCAAGGTTGGTTAGGTGTTCTCTTACCATTTTCTTGCTTATTTTAATTTATTTTATTTTACTCTTATTTTACTCTGTTGCTTTGCATGAACATTGAGAGCTTCTGCACTTGAGACAAATTCCTTTTGTGTCTAATAACACTTGGTCAAATAAAATATTCTATTCTATTCTATTCTATTCTATTCTATTCTATTCTATTCTATTCTATTCTATTCTTTACAGTTATAGTATGTGAAATCCCATAACTAAATGCAAGTTTTTTTAGCCTTTTGGCTAAGATCATACATAGCACTATGCACCATGTGGAAACATGAGAGTTTATAAATCTGATTTCATAACTATATTGATGAGATTTTTTGTGTCCAGCAGAGACTACGAAGCAGAGGAAAATAAAGCTATGGTCAAAATCTCATAAACTGAGATCATATACTTTATTTCCTATTCCTAGTAAAGCACTATCCCAACTATTAATGCCATTCCTTACTGTAAACTTGGAATTAGGAAAGTCTATGCCTCTTTGATTGCTGTGTTCATTTATTTGATGTCCAGATGTCAATATGTCTCAGCTTTCTTTAAAAAGTAACCCAATAATAAACAAAGGAGCCATGAGTAATTAAGGTATGCCACTTTGTCAAGTCTCTTTCTGCTGATATTCCAAGGAAAACTCTCTGTGTTTTTTTACAAAAATAGTGAGCTTGATTTTCCTAATTTTCAAATGTAAAAACTGGGAATTGGAAAAGATAATGCCATAAATGAAAGGTATGATATAGCCAGTATACTTATGCAAAATTTTGTAAGATGAGCATTTTTCAAGTTAAATTCTTTATTAGGAAATTAATGAATAGCACTAGGCCAAGAATATAGTATTGTCTTCTTTTATGATTGGGTTTAGAAAGATGCTGTGCTACATTACATTTTACCCCAATGGCAGGATCCTAGTTCATTTCCATGACCGCAGATTGATAGTGCCTTTAGACCTTACAGGTCTAATTATCTACTTTATTTTGAAAGCAATGGAAGAGAAGCTCTATAAAAATGCAGAAAAGAACAAAAAAACACAATGCCTCATTTTCATCCCACCAGTTTGCAGCGCAAGTGAACAGAGAGAAAAGTAGAATTTCTGACTGGAAAGACATTGATAGATTCATAGAAGCATGAAAGAATTGCTGTTTGCAGAATCTTAAATGATTACAGGTAGTCCTTGATTTATTACCATAATTATGAAAGTTGTAAAGTAGATTTTTGGGAAAAAATGTCCTAAAATGCAGTTAGATGACTGCAGAATGCTGTAAACTTTCTTGTCCAGGGAAGCATTGGAACCTTAGAACTGGGTTATAAGAATTCCTGAGGAGTTCTCTAAACAACCAGTCAAAAGTCAAGGATAACCTGTATGTAGTCTGTAATCATCATTAGAACAAAAGTCTTGAACTAGAACTTTGGGCTTAATTTTGAATTTTCTGTATACAAGAAATCTATTCGATTTCATTTAATCATCATGATCTAATCCTAGACGTCTCTTCTACCATGGCATTCACATTCTGGAATACCAACCCTTCAGAGATCAATTTGAACCCAACCAGGGATTGAAGACTTGATTTTGTCACCGACTGGGGCCCCAGGGGTGTGACTATATTATGTTTTACTACATGCTTTATGTTTTTTTTCTATAGGGCCTTATTATGTTTTAATATTGTTAGCCTCATGTATTTGAGATGGGTAGCCGGATAAATTTAATAAATAAATATTCAAGCTGATTTGAGATTTGCAGACTTTGAGTAAGGTATTGTGGAAGTATATTTCTCTGCCAGTAGATGTAAGAATACAGATTGATGAAAGGTTGATCAGCCAACTCCAAATTCTGCTTGCACATCAACAAGGATGTCACTTCACTCAGCCTAATAAAGTCCAGTATTAGATGGCATGTAATATTATACAAGCTGACGGTACCCTCGTTGGCTCTACTGGATTTCTTTTCTTTCTTATGCCATGAGATCAAAGCTCACTAAGCACTATCAGTTTTAATTAGTTTCAGTGCCAAATATTTTTCTAGTTTTTCTAGTTTTCTAGTTATCAAGTTCACTAAATATGAGTTAGGTTCTAAGAGTCAGTTAAAACAAAGTTAAAATTTCCCTCTAAAGGCAAAATCGTCTCATTTTTCTATGATTATGCCTCCCATTTACCTGAAGATATGTGAGAGTCCCATTTACGCATTCTACCCTATAAATGACCTATTACCGTTTTGCCAGGGGGTAGCAGAATTATGAGCTTTGGAGGTTGAATAAATGGATGCTAGACATGCCTTTTCTTGCTTGTGAAGTACTATAACCCATTTCTTGGAACTGCAAAACAATATGGTAATGGACAGCCTTCTAACAGTTTATTTGTTTACTTATTTATCAAATTTATATAGCTGCCCATCTTATCAAAGTTGACACTGGGCAGTGCACACAATAGTTACATCAGACCAGAGCTAGGGTTGGTTTGCTTGTTTTAGCCCTAAAACTTAAATACTTGGTGTCTGTGGAGATTCTCAGTCATCCAGGTCATGCGGAAAAAAACAAAGGTGTTTTTCCAAAAGGCATCCGATCTGTTGTCCTTTCCTTGAGGAGGAAGAAGAAAATGTTCCGTTTCTCATTCTAGAAGCTTCATCAGTTCGGCCGGTGGGGAGATGGAAGGATAGGTACTGACAGGTGAGATGGAGAGGGAGGGAATGGAAGGATAGGTTCTGATAGGATGGGGGGGATACTTAAATACTTGGTGATGGTTGCTATTTTTCCAGCTGAAGTGTTCTGAAACCTGCCATGCCCCCCCCCCACTGTAAATGCTGGTTGCATACATTTTCTTTAAAGAAATAGAGTGGTGCTTTTTAGGGTCCCAGAAATTCCCAATCCGATGCCCTCCAAATATGTTGACACCAGAGTCCCCAAAAGCTCTAGTATGTTAGTCTAGTATTTGTAGTCCAAACTCTCTAGTATGAAAATTGGGGCAGTCTGTTCTAATCAATATAATGTGACTTCCTTCATTCACTGTTCTAATCTATCTTCTGGCCTTAAGGGTAAATTGATGATAAGGAGGAAGAGGAGGGAGAGAACAGGATGATGAATGTATAGCATTCTTCATTGGTCAAGTCAGCATACAAATCTGGCTTTGAATCTCTAATCTCTCATTGGAAATTATAATTTGGTAAGCCTTGAGTCTAGTGCTGCAAGTATGAAGCAGAGATATTATTTGTCCATCAGTCTGGGTTGATCAGATTTGTAGTTCTCTGCTTTGATCAGAGCTCAGGATTAGTGGACTATTAATATCATTGCTTCATATCTTTCATATTGTCATTTCCATTTTTGCTACCGTCCAAAATGCTGATACTCACCAGAAAATAAAAAACAACAACAACCAGTTCCTCTGACTATTCATTCTTCTTTGAGAATGAATAATATCCACCTCTATATTTTCCAGAATGCAGAGTAAAATACCATTTGTTTTTCTGGCAAGATAGTAAAAAATTTGCAATGAGATTGGCAGTCTGCCTCTAGCTTCTGTGCTTACTGGGAAAAACTCAAATGGCATTATTTAGTTTTTGTTTTATATAACTTTTGATAAATAATTCAACAGGGTAAGGGATAAAGTTTTTTAAGGACTCACCTGGCCAGGAGCATGAGGGAGTTGGGATGTGGTTCAGTTCTTATCTTAAGCAAGAGCATAAACTCCAAGTCTATCACTTACAATTTTATGGGCAGGGTTTTGTGTGTGTGTGTGTGTGTGTGTGTGTGTGTGTTTTGGGTCTCCAAAATGCATACAACTGTGTGAGTAAAGGACTCGAAGGTATTTCAGGGAAGTTGTCAGGTAGGAAATATGACTCTGCAACACAAATAATGTTTGCATATTGTGCACAAGAGAAATCACAGTTTGGAAGATAGATGTTTGGTAACTCAGTTTAATAGAGTAATCCATTAAATCAAATGTCTCGAGGGCAGGGTTCTTAAAAGGAACTTTTGCCTTATCACAACAAGATGCTTTATGCAGCCTTGCTGACAGTAAGTGCTTAAAATTAACTTTTCCCTCTCTCCCTTGGAATATTTAACATGTTTCAATGATCCTGATTAAGCAATGAAAATCATTTCATTGTTTCTGGCAGCAACATGATTTTTTCTGCTTCCTATTTTAGAATACATTTATTGCAAAGGCAACCATCCTTGTATTTACTTTGTGAAGGCTACAACATCTGGATTGTAGAAATCCAGAGGATCTCTAGATGGCAGCAAGGAGCTACAGAAAACTCTAAACCAGTGGTTCTCAATCTTTTTAGACCGGCGACCCCGATCATAATTAGGCGGCGCACATGCGTGGCGCCGCCCCCTGTGCAGCACGCATGTGCGACGGCGCCTCTGTGTGGTGGTGCCCCCTGCGCCGCCCCATGCGTGGCGTGCATGCGCAGCGGCGCCCCCACGGCGCCCCATGTGCGACGCACATGCACGCCCCCCCCTGCGGTGCCCCTGCGTGGCGCGCATGCACGGCACCTCCCCCTGCGGTGCCCCCTGCGTGGCACGCATGCGCGGCACCGCCCCCTGCGGCGCCCCCTGCGTGGCGTGCATGCACGCCGGCGCCCCCTGCACTGGCTGAGAAAAAACTGGCGGATCGCGTTGTTTGGCGACCCCCGTGAAATGGTCGTTCGGCCCCAAATGGGGTCACGACACACAGGTTGAGAACCGCTGCTCTAAACTCTGCAGCTATGTAATGGTCCCCCAGATTTATGCACTGCAAATATGATCACACTTAGTCTTTAGATGTACTAGTGAATCTGGTAGATCATAGAAAAATGCTTAACTAGACTGGTGAAAAGCCATAATGGGTGAAAATCTGGAATCTGTCCTAAAATAAAGTTAGTCTGCATGTTATATGGACTCTATTAAAATATAGTAGTAAGATATTGATGTTACTAAGGAAACCCAAGTAAGGTAATGGCAATCTATTGTTTTTGCTAGCTCTTTATCCCAGGAAGTGGGGTGCCCTTTTATTTTATCACCAGAAGTGGAGTGCCCATTTTTTAAAAAAAATAAAATAACCCATCAGAGGTTTAACATGGCTGGTTAACTAATTATTTTAACAGAAATTCATGCTAGCATAATTATATAATTTGCTGCCTAAATTTAATGGCACAGTCTTGAACTGTAAGCTCTGAATATCAACCACTCTGTGGTCCAAGAATCACTGAAATTCTGGCCCCAGATTTATTTCTGTTAGACATCAGATTTGTACCAGCTTTTTATAGCTAGTCCAGAAATAAATACAATTGATCAAATTAATAGGAGCAAAGCATGTGTGACCTCAGTTATTTAATCTAGATAACAAAGCATGCGTGTGAAGGAAGTAAAGCTCAAGTTCCATCTTTAGACGTTACCCTGAAAAATGAGTTTTTATTTAAAGATGGGTCGAACCAGTCATGCTGCTGAAGATTTTCCCAAATTAGAAACAAGAATAGTGGAGGGACAGCATGAAGCCAAAACTATACAGAATTCCCTTCAGAGAAAGAAAAGTGAAGAAGGCCACTGATCAAGGTTGGGGATGGGGATGAGAGAGACTAGAACTAACCTTAAAGATCAGGCAGGTATAAGAAGACAAAGTCTTTTCTGCTTATTTGAAGCATCATGCACAAGAAAGATATATTATTGTATGGAAAAGATGGATAGATTATATTCAGAAAAAATATGGGACTATAAAGTTTCATTTATTTTATGAGTAAATTTTATAGTAACTGTTGTAGAGATTTGTTTATATGACTTAATTTAAGGGGAGTTAAAGGTTAAGTATGATGTTTTTTTTCTCTTTTATTTTCTTTTTTTTTTTTCTTTTTTATTATTGTTAACTTTCTTAATAATAACCCTGTATTCTGCTCTGGGAAGCGAGGGGGGGAGGGTTGAGGGTGGGTGGGTGGGTGAGTGGGTGGGTAATGATAATATAGACATGGTAAACGCTTGGGCATTTCCCCTATGCTGCGTTCATGTGTGTGAGAGGGATGAGAGGGGAGGAAGGAGTAGGGAGGAAGTAGGATGGTTAGAGGAGAAGGGGAGGGGAAGAGAGTAGGAGGGGAGGAGAGAAAGAGGAGGGAAGTGGGGAAGGATTAGAGAGGGTGGATGCAGCCTGGGGGGAATGGGCAGGCAGTACCAATGGTTAGGAATTTAATTGTATTTTGTATGAATAAATGGAAAATAAAAACTTTTTTTAATAAGAAGACAAAGTCTTACAAAATTCTGCCTATAATTGGGTATGGTCATCCAACATGCTTCACCCTGATTAGCAAATTAATTCATTTTCTGAATGTCCAGAATGCATTAGGTCACAAAGAGAGCAATCCAAAGAATGATGATGATGAGGATGAGGATGAGGATGAGGATGAGGATGAGGAGGATGATAATGATG
The DNA here is from genome assembly GCF_016545835.1 of Crotalus tigris. NCBI lineage: Eukaryota > Metazoa > Chordata > Lepidosauria > Squamata > Viperidae > Crotalus > Crotalus tigris. Next base: position 5,606,704 of record NW_024096467.1, read on the forward strand.
AAAGGGACCTTGGAGTCCTCTAGTCCAACCCCCTGCTCAGGAAGGAAACCCTATACCATTTCAGACAAATGGCTGTCCAGTCTCTTCATAAAAACATCCAGTGTTGGAGCATTCACCACTTCTGGAGGCAGCTTATTCCACTGGTTAATTGTTCTAACTGTCAGGAAGTTTCTCCTTAGTTCTAGGTTGCTTCTCTCCTTGATTAGTTTCCATCCATTGCTTCTTGCCTTGCCTTCAGGGCCTTGGAAAATAGCTTGACTCCCTCTTCTTTATGGCAGCCCCTGAGATATTGGAACATTGGGCCCAAACACCTTTCCTATGAGAAAAAGATGGAAAATTTGGGATACTACCTTTAAAAAAAATTGAGGATGACATCATCAAGATATTAAAAAGATCATGGATGGTTTGGATAAAAAGGACTGGAAGAGATTTTGTTCCTTCTGTCAAAATATGAGGACCAAGAGTCGATCAATGAAACCCATTAGAAGAACATTTAAAATAGACTAAGGGAAGGAAACCATTAGTGCAAGGCATGGTTATGGCTGCTCACTTGGGTGGGTTTGAGAGGGTTTGGATTATGGTCACTCAAGGAAGGGGACAAGGAGGAACAAATGAAGTATGTGTAAACTTTGTCCCTTATGTACTTGTATGCTAAGTTGCAACATAGGCATGATGGAGCTTGTAATGCTACCCTGTGTGCTTTGTCATTTTGACATTACAGACAGTCCTCGGCTTATGACCACAATTGAGCCCAAAACCTTTGTTGCCAAGAAGGTGATCACATTACTCCAGGGTACTGCAACCTTTGTAAATACATGCTAGTTGCCAAGTGTCAGAATTTTGATTACGTGACCACGGGGATATTGCAAATGTCACTAGTGTGAAAAATGGTCATAGGTCACTTTTTTCAATGCTATTGTAACTTCAAATGGTCACTGTGAATGGTTCTAAATCAAGGACTACCTGTATTATGGTTAGGAATGGATACAGATTAGAAATATGCACAGAGAGGTCTATAAAGAGCTATTAGTCTTCAAAAATTGGTGTTTCTTCTGAATTGGGCGCACAAAATGCCTTTTACAAGGGTAGAAGAGAGGGTGATATGGTTATGTTTCATTTTCATCTTGTAGATGATATTTGACCAACCAGTATGAGCAATGAAGTGATGGACAAAAATGGGCTAGATTCATGCTCTCATGCACAGTAAACTAATCACACTGTCTGAAGGTATACAGCCCCACCTCTGAGAAGAAGATATAGAGGCAAACAAACAAATAAACCATGTTAAATACATTTATTCAATCAAGCCTATGGCTCTATTAGGCATTTATTGTTTGGTACATGCAAGCCAAAGCAGACTGAGTGATATTATGGCAGCTTGAAATATGAAATGGGTTCCCACAGAGCAGTTACTCTGTTCTCCACTGATCAAAATTGTTCTCAGCTTTTGGGTGTTGCCATGTTAAAGGCCTTCTTTGGCTGTTAGATTGCTAGCAAAGAATTAAGGGAGAACTGAAATAGCTATTTCGAACTCTTTAGCTCTTTTCAACCAGACATACCCTTCTGAGATTCGAACCTGGGCTGTCTGCATGTTAGGCAGATGTATTAACCTCTAGGCCACAGGCTCTGTCTCACTTTTGCCAGCTGTGTTAGGGAGGGAAGAAACAAGGGAGGAGTTATCTAGAATGCTGTATGTAATACAGCTGCCTAACATGCAGACAGCCCAGGTTCGAATCTCAGAAGGGTATGTCTGGTTGAAAAGAGCTAAAGAGTTCGAAATAGCTATTCCAGTTCTCCCTTAATTCTTTGCTAGCAATCCAAATTTTAGAAATGTATATGATGTCACAGTTGTGACTGCTGCCTGTGGATGGCTCTAGTTTCAGCTGATACAAGGCAAAAGATTTCTCTCTCCCATATTTGGGCAACAGGGTGTAACATACAGCATTTAATATATATTAAAAAGCATTTGCTGATATTTAGTCAAAAGAAAAGGTGACACCTCAAAGAACTTACGCACATTCGGTAAGTGAAGCAATAAAGAAATTTGTTTGAAGATTCACAGTTGGAACTGAGGGACATTGTGAGGGAGGGAGATAAAGTGAGTTATTGATTTTAATTTGGTACAGGGGGTCTCACAGTGGTCTCATTAGGAAGCTGCTGAAATGTAGCTACACATGCGATGACATTGTTTCAAGGAAATTATTTTCTTCTAAATGGATTATTCATCTTTTTTGCATTTCAAAAATCAGAAAGAGACCAGAACTGTGCTGATTTCCTCCATTGTCCCTGGGATGAAAGATATCTTTCAGCACAATATGATATAAGAGACCTGTTTTTATGTAATTCTCCTGGCTCATTTAAAAATTAAGTTATAGCATTTTTTCATGCTTGGTGAATATTGAGGTTCAGTGGCCGAAACAATAATTAAATAAATGTTCTGTTTAAATATATTTTGTTTATTAGTTTAATTTATGATATCTGTTAAATATCAGGGCCGGATTAAGTTGAGATATAGGAAATCTCACATAATTTTAAACCTGCCTTTAAAAAATAAATATAAACACTCCCTCAATATTTGAACAGCATTATCATGCTGGAAAAGAGAATTTAAGTTTTGCTTTTTGTGAATTTAATATTATGCCTCACATTTTGTGCATTTTGCTAAAGAATTCCCAGAATTTATTTATAAGAAACAAAGAGAGCTTCTTCAGCCCTCAGTAACTTGGACCTAAAAGTCCAAGTTACTAAAAGCTTTTCATAAATACTGAGTATATATAATGTCAATATTTAGTTGACATTATAAACGGAAAAACAGGTTCAGTGAATCTGCCTGCATCAAATCTTGTGGACCTAAGTCATAGTTCCTTTTTTTTTTTCAATAAAGAAACCACCAAAAAATGCTATTTACTTACAAAAAGTAATAGTGTTTCTAAGGACAAATTCATGACATCATTAAAAGTAAAATTTCCTAACTGTGACAACGATGTGTGACAAACCCATGCAAGTTTGATTTAACAAGATTATTTCAAAGAATTCAAGTACTGTACTACCCTTTTTTTGTTTCCCCAAAAGTTGTTCTCAAACACTAGAGACCATTTCAGCAAAAGTATTCATTTATTAGACTTACAGTCTACTTTTTTTGCACTTTTTTGTACTTAATCCAAGGTGACAATTGTGGTTGTTGACCTATTGCCTGAGCAAAATAACACCCTGTTCATGTTTATTTTTGAAATTTAATAAAGATAGTTTTTTAAAAATAAAACAAGTTGGTGGCAGGAAATATATATCCAACAGGTAGAAACAATAGAATACAAACATGGATTTGCCTCCTCATATACAGAACTGAAAGAGTGTGAGGTAAACAGCAAGGTAGAAATGCAGACTTTCAAAATGATGACTGAAATCTCCTGGAAGTCCGTTAAATATTAAATCCACCGTGCTTGAGGTGATTCGTGAACTAGGAAGAAGATTCTCCCCACCCCATCCCATTGCATTTTGTTTTTTAAACTTTTCTTCATTTTAATATTTAATGTTTTGCATGTTGGATTTTATGATGTTGTAAGCCATACGGAGTTACTTGACAGTGAGACGGACAACATATGGATTTAATAAATAATTAAAATAAAAATATTAAAAGAATGTGTGTTAATATGTTTCAGGCTGTCCATCTGTTTTTTGTAACATGAAAAGAAAGAGTTTAGAAGGAATAAATAAACAAGAATATGCCTAACTTCTTGTCTATATCTCCTGCAATATCTATCCATAATATGGAAGAAGTTTCACCAATTTACTTTCTTCCCAGAAATGTGATGTATTTTTTATGTATCTTTCTTTATCAAAGGAAGGTAGCATTTAATCATATTTAAAGTTGGGTTTTTTCACATGATGTTTTTTTTTTTTCTCCTTTCTATCTCAACCAGCTGAAGAACATTCTTCCTGAAACTGGACAATGTTAGGAAATAATTCTAGAGTATAATTTTTAGATTTTTTTAAAAAATGTAACCAGATAGAAATTCCTCAAACATCTCTTAGATCACTTTTGTTGTGTTTTAAAGGATGCGGCTGAAAAGTAAATTTTCAGTAACTGAGATGTTTTAAAGTAAAATGTCTCACATTTTAAAAGGGTAATCCGGATTGTATTCCGGGCCCTGAAACCCTGCGATGCACGAAACCCTCCTGATGAAAGTGTTAAATTTACAGGAGAAGCTGTTATTTTCTTATTTTCTTCATTGTGACATCAATTTGTATGGCTAACATTTTAGTAGTAAAAGGCATAATGTAAAGCTGCAGCCCACTGCGAGTGGAAGTCTACACATTGAGTGAACACTGCAGGACCTATTCATAAATATTCATTAAGACCTGCTTCATTGAAAATGAAATTTAAGTACTTAGGATAATGGAAGAAAAGTAGATAGAATGGCTTTCATATAAGCTGAGAAAAGAGGGCTCAGAAGGAGACAAACCAAAAGAAGAGGGTGGGGGGATGATAACTGGAATTTAATACTATTACAGGATTAAATACTGGGAAAAGTGTATAATTCTGAAACTAGAATGCTTTCTTGCATTGGAGTAAATAAAATAAGTTAACTTGGTCTCTGCACTGTATGGAAGGGCTGTCAGCTTCAGAAGTGCCAAGCCCACTGGTAGCCTATAGCAGATTAAGAGCAATAGCAATAGCACTTAGACTTGTATACTGCTTCATAGTGCTTTACAGCCCTATCTAAGCAGTTTACAGAGCCAGCATATTGCCTCCCAACAATCTGGATCCTCATTTTACCAACCTTGGAAGCAGTGGTGGGATTCAAATATGTGAACAACCAGTTCTCTGTGTGGATGCCGCTTCCAGAAGTCTATTCTGGGCCTGGGAAAGAAAAAAATTAGCTACCGGTTCTGCCGAAGTGGTACAAACGGGCTGAATCCCACCACTGCTTGGAAGGATGGAAGGCTGAGTCAGCCTTGAGCTGTTCAGAATCGAACTCATGGAGTGAACAGTGAGTTAGCCTGCAGTACTGCATTCTAACCACTGTGCCACCAGGGCTCTTCTAATGTACCTAATATACAGATAATCCTCGACTCAAGACCAGAATTGAGCTCAACATTTCTGCTGCTAAGCAAAGCAGTTGTTAAGTGAGATTTGCCCCATTTTATGACACAGTTCTTGTCATAGTTGTTATGTGAATCATTGCAGTTCTCAAGTTAGTAACACAGTTGTTAAGCGAAACTGGCTTCCCCATTGACTTTCCTTGTCAGAAGGTCAAAAAAGATAATCATATAATCCCGGGACGTTGTAAAGATCATAAATATGAACCAGTTGCCAAGCATCCAAATTTTGATCATGTGACCATAGGGATGCTGCAACAGTCATAAGTGTGAAAAACAGACATAAGTCACCTTTTCAGTGCTGTTGTAACTCTGAACAATAATTAAACGAATGGTCGTAAGTTAAGGACTACCTGGAGTATTGAGTGATTGGTAGTCCTTGACTTACAATGCGGTTGGGGCAGGAATTTTATTTGCTAAGCAAAATGATGGTTAGGTGAGTCACACCTGATTTTACGACCTTTTTGCCATAGTTGTTAACCAAATTGTTGAAGTTTTTAATTGGATGATTTAATCATTAGGCAGATCAGGCTTCCCCCATTGACTTCGCTTGTTGGAAGCCAACTAGAAAGGTTACAAATGGTGTTCATCTGACCCTGGGATGCTGCAAACATTATAAATACATCTCGGTTGTCAAGTGCCTGGATTTTGATCACATGGCCATGAGGATGCCATGTAAGCACAAAGACGAGTTGTAAGTCACTTTTTTTGTGCCATTGTAATTTTGAATGGCTGCTAAATGAATTGTTTATAAGTGGAAGATTACCTGTAGCTCACGGGTGTCAAACTCGCAACGTCATATGACGTGTCGCAATGTATTGCAACTTTTTTTCCATTGCTGGCAATGGGGTAGGCACATCTGGCCTGCGGGCTGGCAGTTTGACAACCTGTTGTGATTCCGTGCCAGCCTGTGCTCGCAACAGCTGAGTCTGAGGAATCTGAGGAGGTGGTGGAGGAGGCATCTGAAGGGCCATCAGGGGCAGAGGGAGGCTCTGATGAATTACAGGACTCACAGTTTGATGCAGAGCCTGGGCCCTCCAGTCCTGTTCCTGATGAAGCTCAGCTGTGTGAGGAGAATGAGTCAGACTCAGAAGACCCACACCTGATGGACTTGGTAATTGACACCTATACACGTTGTCAATTAGCGAGAGTAAATCAACAGCAGTCAATGAGGCATCTCCAGAGTAAAAGGAGAAGGCAATGAGAGGCAACGCCTTGGGACAATGCTGTCTAGATTTGCCATAGCTTTCCTCCCCAGGAGCAAGCATCTTTTAATTTCTTGGCTGCAGTCCCCATTTGAGGTGATCTTGGAGCCCAGGAAAATAAAATCTGTCACTACCTCCATTTCTTCCCCATCTATTTGCCAGGAATTGAGGGAGCCAGATACCATGATCTTGGTTTTCTTAATGTTGAGTTTCAAGCCAACTTTTGCACTCTCCTTCACCCACGTATAAAGTCCTTCATGGCATAAGGCTAAGTTAGTTGTAAGACTGCCTATCTCTGATTATATCTGCCAAACTTACAAGAGTCAACAGAACGGGAATGTTTCAGATTTCCTCTATGAGACAATGTCATATAGTAGAATGCAGGAGAAATGCCTTCTGTGTTGGGTTAACATGTCACCTGGGATTCAGAGGCCTTCAGCACTATTGGCTTTCTAAAAGGCTTTAAAAATCTATTGTTTTTTTTTTCCTCCAGGCATCAAGCCAGTATGTTGGCTGACCTCATCAAGTAAATGATATGAGGGTTGATCATTTGTGTTTTGGCTTCAGTTTCAGATGTTTATGTATTGATTTGTAGTTTTAATCTTTATTGTTTATCTTTGCAGTTTAATTGTGTGTTTAATTCTATGTTAGGTATGGCATTGACACAAATGGAAAGTTTGCACAATATGTTGCTTAGCTAACTAAGCTATAGCACACTCTTCACAAGTTGTAAAGGCCAAAAGCCATAGTTTGTGCTGGATAAAACGATGCCATGACTGTTTTCCATTGCAGTAGATGAACTATTTTAGTAGAGAGCAAGACTGCTATTGGACAAAGTTGTGCTGCATTCAAAAAGATAGCCTTACTTTTCAAATTCCCTAAGCAAAGGAAAAACAGGCACACAAATCTGAGAAAACTAACTACACTATAACAAAAATAGACATTAAAACAACACTTAAGGCAGACTTTAAATAAAATGATCAAACAATTGCTAATTAAATTAAACTAATCAGTAGTCAGCAAAACAACAGCAGCAACAACAGAAAGCCTTAAGGTATCATAAAGAATAACAGATTTATTGTCGCAAGGTACATGAAATGCTATATTCCAGAGGAAAAAAAAGAGGAAAAAAATGTAAACATCAAAGTAATGTAGTCCTATGGCTGTTCCGCATCAAGCGCAAAAGGAGTCATTTCAAAGAATAGTGACTGCTAATTATTCAACCATTCCACATTTTTGCTGTTAGTTTTTGGTTATAGCAAGATTTAAAAAAAAAACACCATTTTCTTTATTTAAACCCTGAGGAGAAGAATGAAGCTTCTTGATTAGCTCTAATGTACCAGAGCAGCCTCTAAGGCAGTGTTTCTCAACCTTGACAATTTTAAGACATGTGGACTTCAACTCCCAGAATTCCACAGCCAGCAATGCTGGCTGTGGAATTCTGGGAGTTGAAGACCACATGCCTTAAAATTGTCAAGGTTGAGAAACACTGCTCTAAGGGATCTTTCCACCCCCACCCCAAACACTGCCTGAAATTACTTCCTTGGCAAATCACTAGAGAAGGAATAGAGTTACTTGTGGGATGGTACCATTTCTGAGAAGGCCCTCCATTATGTTTACAACAGGAAATTGATGTGATGTGGGATGGGCTTTTCTCCATATTTTTCATAATTTAGGAAAACTAGAAGTTGCCTTACATGTCAAGAGTATAATCTGTTTCAGTATTTTTTATCATGACTGACAAGTTGAGATAGAATCTGGGAGTCCTTGTGCAATTTTTGTTGTTGTTATTGTTGTTGTTCAGTCACTAAGTCATATCCGACTCTTCACGACCCCATAGACCATAGTGTAACAGACACTCTGCCCTCCACTGTCTCCTGGAGTTTGCCCAAATTCATGTCTGTTGCTTCAATGACACTATCTAACCATCTCATCTCCTGCCATCTCCTTCTCTTTTTGCCTTCAATCTTCCCCAGCATCAGAGTTTTTTCCAATGAGTCCTCTTGTCTCATTAGGTGGCAAAAGTCTTAGAGCTTCAGCTTCAATTTCTGTTTTTCCAAAGAACATTCAGAGTTGATTACCTTTAGGGTTGGCTGATTTGATCTCCTTGCAGTCCAAGGGACTCTCAAGTGTCTTCTCCATCACCACAATTCGAAAGCATCGGTTCTTTGGTGCTCAGCCTTCCTTATGGTCCAACTCTCACCGCCATACATGACTACTGGGATCTGTGCAAGTAATAAGCCCTAAAAGCATATTAAGGCTCTTCCAAAAATACAGCTCTTTGGTTTTTGTAGAAGTGTTGGAATTGCCAAATTTGCTCCAAAAACAATCATTGTGATTGGCAACCCAATTAGACATAAAACTGCTGACATCATTGCTGCTTTTCCTTTTCCATCATCATCATCATCAATCATCATATGTCATCAATTCATATGTGACTCCTAGTGATTACATATATTTTTTCCATGGCAATCTTATGCCTTCCAACGGTGAACTCACCACCACTGTAACTATGTTCATCCACTTTGTTTTTGTTTGTCCTTTTCTTCTCATTTCTTCCACCTTTCCCAGCATTAGAGCATTTTCTAGGGAGCTGAGTCTTCACATAATGCATCTAAAGTAGGATAACCTAGAATTAAGGAGAAACTTCCTCACACTGAGGACAATTAACCAGTGGAACAGCTTGCCTTCAGAAATTGTGGACGCTCCATCACTGTAGGTTTTTAATAAGAGACTAGACAGTCACTTGTCTGAAATGGTATAGGTTCTCCTGCTCAAGCAGGGGGCTGGACTAGAAGATATCCATCGTCCTTTCCAGCTCTATTCTACTCTATAACTTAAGCTTGATCATTTGTTCCTTGAATGAAAACTCTAATATTGAGAACTTGATTTGTTCAATAAAACCATATAAGACATATTCATATATAGACATACGCATAACCCCATGGCTGATACCTCAAATGGTGTGAGACCCATCTGTTCAGCTCAAAACTTTCATATAGGATAAATAAATCTTATCTGACTAAATATAATCCTTAAAAGTATTTTCTGCAATTCATCAAAGAATTATGAGCTTTCGGCACTTTTTAGTCATCAAATGCAAGCTTGGCTCAGTCAGTAAGCCTATTCTTCATCACATGCCAAAGGGAAACTAATACCCACTGTGCCAATGCATATGGGTTTTTCCCCCCATAACAGTGACATCCTCAACAGAGAATTGCATGGCATACCAGAGGGGAAAAATTGTGAGTCACGTTTATGATAAATAAAAAATGTGGATAAAGCATAGGATACTAAAAGTGTAGATATGGCTTTATTCCTAGAATGAAACACTTGCAGGCAATCTGCTGATTTTGATAGAGACTAAGGCAACATCCAGATATTTTTGGAGACTCTCCAACCATTGTTTGACTCCTAAGTTAACTTAAGGAAATTCATGGCACAAATATTTTCTGTTTTATTTTTTTCATCTCCAATCCCATCCAGCTTATCCCCTTCTTAAGTTCTCTGTCTTATTCTACATGGTTCAGGAGAGCATTCTTCAATAGAAGTATCCTGGATAAATTATGCAAGTTAAGCAAATGCATTTTTTTTTCTGATTTTGCAATAGAAAAAGCTGATATCATATGGTCAGTCTCATCAGCATTTAAATAAGGTTCATCACTCTGAACGACATTTTGGAGGAGTACATGCCAACATTAAGTTGCATTTTACAGATTTTCCAGAAACTTGGGACTGACGTTCTTGGGCACCATTGGAATTTTAGGAGTTCCATTCCTAACACATAGAGCCATCCCATATACTAGAAGATATTGAGTTCCTTCAGAGAACCCATCTGAGATCCTATCTGAAACAGACAGCTTCATGCATTTAAACACAACCAATTCTTTGAAGGCATCTCATTATCCTCAAGAAAGAATTTCATAAGTGTGGAATCATCAATATCTTCACTTTTCAAGAGCCCTTAATCAAGAACTGCAACCCACAACCTGGGCAAAATAGCAGTAGCTTTTGGTATCTAAGCAGGGACTCTTAATTGCTGCACATTTATTTCTCTAATGGTGAGGCTCAATAGAAACATAATGAAAAAAGAACTATAAAAACAGAACAGAACAAAACAGGAGATGATATTAAGACCACAATAAAGGAGCATCACAAAATCTCCCCTCTCCCCTGTGACTCCCAGGCCTGATAAGAGCCAAGTCTTGAGGGATTTATGGAATGTTGAAAGGGATCAACCTAATCTCTCATCCAGATGGAGAAGTTCCCACAAGATGGGTACTGCAGCAGAAGAGGTGCTGCTTCCACTTTTTGGAGTCCACCAAATGTAATTCCTTGGCAGATGGAACCAACAGCATTCCTTCTCTGTTGGTCCTGATGTAATTGGAGGGACGCAGTCCCTCAGATAATCTAAACCCATGCCATGTTATAGTATTTTGTATGTCTACTTCTGTGATTTAAAATCCTGCATTTTCTGATTAGAATCACATGGAAATCAAAGTGCTAGCTGTTGTGAGGTACATGCAGATGCCATCACAGGTGCAACTTGTGCTGGAGAGTGCAATTTCCAAATGTTTGTGTCATCATATTCAATATATTCTGGTTCAATTCCCCATTCCTGATCTGCATGGTTGGATCAGCTCTTCCATCATTACATTATGATTGAGCAAAATACCATTCTCCTCACATTCATTAAATCTTTCCTTCCAGTACAGATTAAGCTTGAAAATTTGAAGACATTCTTTGAATTAGGAATTAACTAGATGAATGGATAGAGGGAAGTAGAATTCATATGTCAAATATCATCATGATTTAAGAGCTTCTCAGTCCTCATTTCCTAGCTTTTAAATTTGGGTTTATACATGACTCAAGCTTCAGGCAGGGGTTTTTTATTGGATCACTTTTCTCATAATTAATCTCTCCAGACTTTTTCATCTTCATGGGAGGCTCTCTCTTTAATTACTTCTAAACAGTGGGATGGAATTGTGATTGGCCCCAAGTCTCTCTGCTCTTAGGAAGGATGTCAAAATGCATCTCTTTAATTTAACTTTCATACTGCCTTTAGTGATGAGGTTCATCAGTGTTTCATTTTTTAAAATTATTATTGCAACTAGGTTTTCCATTACAATTCTAGTAATCAACCTTGATGAAGAATTTAATTTTTTTACCTTGCCTGGGTCTACATGTGTATGTCTTTGTTACAGCTAAAGTTTTCAATTTACCATTCTCAGCTGAGGATGTTCCACAAGATTGAAGAAATGACCTTTACGTTGCAATAACATTCTTTAGGCATCAGGAATTAGCATTTTTCATCTATCATTCTTGTAGGCCTTTAAAGTACGTGCACATTCTGTTATGTTATTCCTGTAATGATGTTATTGCCTTAAGTGAAGCTGTGTTCTCCTCAGTGCAATTATAAACTAGAAAATGATACTCTCTTTACTGTGTTCTGTTATTATCACCACATCTTATGAAACAAAAATCACTTTTTTAAAAATTAATAAAAGAAAAGATTGTAATCCTATGGATATAGCATTTTATGGGCCAGATCTCAAATCTCAGCAGAGAGATTGCTTCAGTTGTGCAGATGTTTTAAGCAAAATATGAATAAGCGTGAGGTCCTAGGTGTGCTCTGTGAACTTGGCTCCTTTCTTGCAGGCATTTCATTACCTAACTAGATAACATCATCAATGCTAGAAGGGAGTGGGGTTTGCTGTCTGTTTATATATAGGTGGCTTACTCTTTTGGTATTGGTTGGAAAGTTCTTGCTTAAGCTATTGCTTACTTTTTGATTCTTTCTCTGAGCATTTCATTGATTGGAATAATGTTCACTAGATGATTGTTGATCTAGTATTAATCTATAAGGGAAAAGGAAGTATTCCAGTTTTATAAATACTTACACTATCTAGTAGGCATTGTACAGGTGTTTGGTATTAATCCATAATTATCATAATACTATACTGTCTTGATGAAGTAAGCCCTGGGCTAAATTCCCCTTGGTGGCTATTTATTAAGGTGGACAGTTCAATACTCACCTTTACCTTCTTTCGCTTGTGGTTTTCTCTCTCTCTCTCCCTGTCTCCCTCTCCCCCTCCCTCTCCCTCCCTCTCTCCCTCCCTCTTCATTCATTCATTCATTCATTTATCAGGGCAAATAAATTGCACATTTTATTTATTTCTAAATATAGGACACACCATTAAATATAAATATTTATGTATGCAACCTAAAGATGGAAGGAAACTAACAGCTCAGAGCACTTTCTCTCTATCAATCAATGTTTAGATAAGCAAGGAAGCAGCATCAGATAAACAATCAGGGATAAAATAATTGCTTTACTCCCTAATCATGGAACCATCAAAGAACAAGTCACACCTCAATCAAATCTCCAATCTCCCATGTACCAATGATGGTACTTAAGCTGATAATGAAGCCTCTGCAAGAAATTAACCAAGCTCAGCAAACTTCAAAAGCTCAGTGATCCCAATGCTAAGTCATACGTATTCTTTACTATCGTTTAAGAATGTTTCTCCCAGAATTAAACTTTAAAATATTGCAGAGATTTATCCAAATGTCCAAAGAAGCACTTTGTGATTTATTGAAGTGTTTTGTTCCCTCCGTGTATTATCTTGATACTTAGATCTGGACTGATGATTAAATAGGCAACTATATTTTGAAGTTAGGACAAGCTAGTCTTCCCATTTAATGCACATGTTAAAATGTTCAATGCAGAAGTTAATAAAATAAGAATTTATTTACCAACCTTCCATTAATGCAAGAAAAGGGTTTTATTTGCTTGAGTTGAAATACTGTATGCATTCAGGAAAACAAATAATGGTGCAGTTAAATATATTTTTGCTATATATTTAGCAGAGTTTATTTCATGAGCCACTTGGCTCACAATCTGATTACATTTTATTTTATTATCATAATTAAGCTGCAGGTGTCATTAGAAGGAGTTTTATTTGGGCTTGTAAAGCATAAGGTGCACTGCTGACTTGACGTGTTCACTATGTTAGAAATGTTAATGTTCCCAAAGGACTTAGGCGTGTGTACTGCGTTTGTTGCTTTGGTGGCAGCTGTCAGAATTTGTTGACCTAGTAAAAGTGAGAAAGAATATTAATACGAAGCAGTTTTTGCTAAAATCATCTCAGAAAGGAAAATGCTAGACTAGTCATTCCACAAGAGCTTTAGCCTTGCAGACTGCAAAACAAATCCAAGTCCATCGCAGTTGCCTGAACTGTGAGATAGGTGACAAATACATTTGATAAATAAATAAAAATTGATCAATAAAAATCCAAGTTATAAGAAACCATGATGGCAGAAGGAATAGCTCATGTTTTCAGATTTGTTGAGGTACCCTGAAGGTCTTTTTGGGTGAGAAATGGGACATACATATATGCAGAGACACACAGACATAAATATTTACTGTATATACACACAGACAAACACATATAATGTACAGTATACTCTCTCCTTTATACACACACAGTGTGTGTGTGTGTGTGTATAAAGAATCAATAAAAATGATGAACTTTGGGATGTAGAATAGCCTTTTATTACTGAGCTTTCGTCAACTAGCTGTTGACATCATCAGAGTAAGGGCTGAGAATAAAGGAGAACCTACATGTGTGATTGTGTGACTGTTTTTAACAATCAAGGTATAGAAGGTATATATAGCATGCTCACAAAACACTCGCTTACATTTAGTCCAAGCACAAGACCACAGCTATGAACAACTAGTTTTTATACATAATTGCATCCATAACAACCTTCCACCAAAATCTCTGCGCAGAAAGTCACCAGTAAACTCACCAGAAGGATATGCGGAGGTTTGGCAATTTCAACACTGAATGATGCATGCCATGATCAACCACCACCATAGACGTATCTATGCTCAATCGGCAAAAATCCAATATCATTGAGAGCAATGCCAAAAAATACTCACCAGTGAACACTTCAATACCCTTAACATCCAAAATCATATATATATATATACATACATACATACATACATACATACATACATATATATGTAGGTCTTTGGTTGTTCGGGTTTTCTCCCACGTAAAATTGGAAGTGTCTTGGTGACGTTTCGACGAAGTCCCATTCGTCATCTTCAGGTTGGTGTTTTCAGCTTCGTGCTTTGAGCAGCAATGTGTGGTCTTAGCTATTTCTTCCTTTTAACTGCCAGTGGGGGTATGAACTGATTGGGTGGGAGCTTGGCTGTGTTCTGATTGGGTGGAGGTGTGTTCTGAATGGTAGGGGCTTGGCTGTGCTCTGATTGGCTGGGGGAGTGTTCTGTTTGATTGTTCTCAGGTTAGTCTGAGTTGCAGACGGGTTTGAGATTTTGGGCTGCCTTGCTATTTTTTGGCTTCGCGTTCGTGGTCATGCTTCCTCTTCATGGAGGGTGTCAGTTTGCTTCATGTATGGATTGGAGGGGTTTAAAGTGGCTAATGATGCAGCTGTGGTCTGGCTTCTGACTCCACATACAAACCCCTAAATACAGATCCTACCACCTACCTCCATGGTGCTCCTGATCACATGCTTTAATCCTTGACTGGTGATGGAACAGCCAGTGAGAGCCAAGGTGACATGTCACCTTTGTTAGGTAGATGCATCAGCAAGGCGCACATTTGTTTTCTGAGGTTTTCGCGGGTATTTGTATGTAGGTCTTTGGTTGTTCAGGTTTTCTCCCGCGTAAAATTGGAAGTGTCTTGGCGACGTTTCAACGAAGTCCCATTCGTCATCTTCAGGCTGGTGCTTTCAGCTTCGTGCTTTGAGCAGCAATGTGTGGTCTTAGCTGTTTCTTCCTTTTAACTGCCAGTGGGGGTATGAACTGATTGGGTGGGAGCTTGGCTGTGTTCTGATTGGGTGGAGGTGTGTTCTGAATGGTTAGGGGCTTGGCTGTGCTCTGATTGGCTGGGGGAGTGTTCTGTTTGGTTGTGCTCAGGTTAGTCTGAGTTGCAGAGGGGTTTAAGATTTTGGGCTGCCTTGCTATTTTTTGGCTTCGTGTTCGTGGTCGTGCCTCCTCTTCATGGAGGGTGTCAGTTTGCTTCATGTATGGATTGGAGGGGTTTAAAGTGGCTAATGATGCAGCTGTGGTCTGGCTTCTGGTTTGTGGTCGTGCCTCGTCATCGGTGTGGCTTTGGGTTTGTTTTTTGCGTGGATGTGTGGTGGTGACCTCCTGTGTGGTTTTTGTGAGTGTGGGTCTGGTATCATTTTTTGTGTTAGGGAGTCGTTTGTCAATAAGGGCGGGTTTCCAAATGGCTGGTAGGCGGGAGGTATCATCTCGCTTGTTCATGCTGTGTGGGCGTTTTTCTATCTCGATGGCTTCTCTGATTATTCTGTTATTAAAATGTTCACTTTTGGCAATGGTTCTGGTATTTTTAAAGTCAATTTCATGTCCTGTGGCTTTAAGATGTTGGACCAGGGAAGATGTTGGTTCCTCTTTTTTGACTGAGTTCTTATGTTCTTCAATGCGTGCACTTATTCTTCTGTTGGTTTGTCCGATGTATGTGTTGGGACAAGCAGTGCATGGGATTTCATATATTCCTTGATTTTCTAAGTCAATTTTATCTTTGGGGTTTCTAAGGATGGTGGATATTTTTCTGTTTGTGCAGAATGCTGTTTTGATGTTGTGTTTATGGAGGATCTTACTGATTCTGTCTGTGGTGCCTTTTATGTATGGGAGGAGGGCTTTGCCGTTTTCTTGTTCTTTGTCTTGGATTTTAGTGGGGGTTTCTTTTTGGATTAGGTTTGTAATCTTATAAACCCGAACAACCAAAGACCTACATACAAACACCCGCGAAAACCTCAAAAAACATATATATATATATATGTGTGTGTGTGTGTGTGTGTGTGTGTGTGTGTGTGTGTGTGTGTAGGTCTTTGGTTATTCGGGTTTTCTCCCACGTAAAATTGGAAGTGTCTTGGGACATATGTATATGTATATGTATATGTATATGTATATATATATATATGTATATTTGTTTTTGGGTTTTCTCTCATTCGTGATCTTCAGGCTGGTGTTTTTGGCTTTGTGAAAGCTTCGTGCTTCCTAGAAGCACAAAGCCGAAAACACCAGCCTGAAGATGACGAATGAGACTTCGTTGAAACGTGTGTGTGTGTGTGTGTGTGTGTGTGTGTGTGTGTGTAGTGTATATATACCTACATATATACACATACAGTATATGCATAAACAAATTCTTGTTTCTGTGTCTTCTTCCTCTTCTTCTTCATTTCCTATTGATGTGATTCTGTGACTACCTCCTCTCTCTTAATTTGATCTGATTATTTAGATTCTCACAGATGTGGTGATTTGTGCTGTACTGTAAACTCCTAAAGACACAAATTGCCCCCACCTCCCTGCTATATTTAATTGATATTATTCTCTGGTTTTATATTGTGTTTGCTTAACAGAAAGCCAGCATGACATAATGGATAATGTGTTGTATTACAACCAAGCATATTTGGGTTCAAATTTTTGGAATGAGCAACTCTTGATAACATTGGTTTAGCCAGCTTCTCTCAGCTTAGCCTTCAGATTGCTGTGATGTTAGGCAATATGTGTACCATCGAATTTCTTAGAATAGAGTTAAGATCATTTGTTTCAATCCTTCTGACCCATTAATGTTCCCACAGGCAGATAGGGGGAGTATATACTTTCATTTACAGCATATGTTTGATTGATGCTTTTAAGGAAATCTTTTTTCAATTTATCTCTACAGCAGTAACCCTTTGAAATAGGCTGGACTGAAAGGGAGTGAACCCAGATGAACCAGTGATTTGAATTTGGGTCTCTCTCATTCTCATCTAGTACTTTAACAACTGCACAACGTTGGGTTTTCAGTCTGTCATGTAGCAATAAAGTGAAACCCATGCAAATTGCTGGAATGAAACACAGTACAAATGTATGTGCAATAATTAAAAAGGATACAGCTTCACACAGTTACAAACCAATAAAAAATAATAAGCAAGAAGTAAAGAAGACAGCAATAAAACAGATATATTAACATAGGAACAATAGAGTGAAATAACAGAAAAACAAAGGTGTTTTTTTTTTTTAAAAAAAAAAAGTTTGTACAGTATTTCTCTGTCTTAGTTTTGGAGCCTGTTATATTCAATCATCCTTGTTTTAATGATGATTCAGGATGATGAATTTAATGAGGGATCTTCTAACATTAAAAAAGTATGGTCTATTTGTATTGTAGACTATAACAATATAGGCAGTCATTGACTTATTACCAGTCATTTAGCAACTGTTTGAAGTTACCATATGGCATATGAAACCAGGAGCAGGATAGAGTTCAAAATCACTGTGCATTTATTCCATGCAACTTATAAAAGAATCTACTAACAATCAAGATAAATTGGCGGCAGATAAGAGTCAATGGATTTCAAGGGCAACTGGACTTATGTCTCATTCGGGGGTGTAGAGACACCAGACTGATAATATGTTTGATCCACCCTCAGGCTCAGCCTTATCATCTCTTACAGCAGGGGTCTTCAAACTTGGCCCTTTTATGACTTGTGGACTTCAGCTCCCAGAATTCCTCAGGATCTTGCAGGATTCCTCAGGATCTTGCAGGATCTTCGGAGAATAGTTGCAACCCTGATTTCAACTTATGATGGCTTCCCCTACCGTGGGGTGATCTGGCTGCAATTCAGGCACTTGCAACCATGCTGTATTTATGGCCATTTGTCATGGTCCCATGACTTCCATTTTATAATGGTTTTGCCGAAACCTGGCATTTACTTTCAGCTTTTGGCAAAACCTGCCCATACCAAATCATGGGTTTGTTTAATGAACATGGCAGTTACTAACAACCATTTCAAGAAAGGTTGCAAAACCTTTACGACTTATGACAATTGTGAGAAGACTCCATTACGGTCATAACTCAAGGACTACCTATAATATGAATCCTCGACTACCTTAGATTTCACAGTTCACACACCAAAAACAGATCTTGGGTAAAGCTTTATAATTGTGAGGAGAACTCCAGAGCTGTTTTCCTCAGCCTTAATAATCACAGACTAACTCTCCAGGCTATATTGATTTATTGTGGAGTTTTATTTTTCTGCCTTTAATGGCAAACAGTCCCCCTTTGAGGCACTACAGGGAAGGAAATCTAAGAAGCCTTTTGCATGAATGTTCATGTTTGCTTACATCTTTGTTGGCTAAAATAATTCATTGATCACTAATCACTGTGGTTGTTTGCACACAACAGCTTCCCTATATTGCACTAAACTGTCCTGAGGCTGCAAGGTGCCACAGGAAGCAATCAATAATAAAGTCTCATGAAGTTTTTAATGATAAAACATTGAAAGGCTTTCTCCTTCTTCTGAATCTTTTTTTTTTTTTTTTTTTGAAGAGATCGAAAATGGTTATAAAGGCAGAAAAAAAAACCTCCCTTTGCTGGCCAGTGAACTCTTTCTTTTCAGAAGCTTTTCACAAATAGCCTTTGGAAATCCTCTTATCAAATTTGCAGGCAGAAAGAAAAATAATGGGCAGGATTTAGAAGTACAGAGGGACCATAACTGAGTTCAAAATTTCCATTGCTAAGGAAGACAGTTGTTAAGTGGGGTTTGCCCCCCATTTCATGATCTTTCTTACCACAGTTGTTAAGTAAACCACGGCAGATGTTAAGTTAGTAGCACACTTGTAAAGTGAATCTGGCTTCCCCATTGACTTTGCTTGTCAGAAGTTGCAAAAGGAAATCACGTGACCCTGGGACACTGCAACTGTCATAAATACATGCCGGTTGCCAAGCGTTTGAATTCTGATCAAATGACCCTGGGGATGCTGCAATGGTTGCAATGTGAAAATCAATCATAACTCACTTTTTTTCAATGCCGTTGTAACTTTGAACGGTCACTAAACGAATGGATGCAAGTCGAAAACTTCAGTATCTGTATCTCCAGATAAAGAAAAAGAGTTGGATAATTTGTCAAGGTGATAATAGACCAACAGGAGTTCCCTCATCATATCTTCCTTTGGGACAGAAAATTAATAGACACGTTAATTAATTAATTTACACATTCCCTTTGGCCATCTCAGAATTAAAAAAATAATAATGCAGGAGTACGCTACTTCATTCACTAACATTTTTACAAACCCTTTTCTTTTTTTGATTAAATTTTTTAAGCAAATGAGCTCTGACATTTCGTAGGGAAAAAAAAATAGGGAAATGATTCAGCTTGGCGATTAATATTTTCCCAATCTCCCAATTCCATCCAGAGCAGAAATCAAATCTGTCCTTTTCTTCATCACTGCAACTTTGTCACTTCCTGTAAAAAGGGTCCCCCTTGACAAATTTTGACAGTTTTAAACAATCAATTAAAATATATCCTTTCATTGATTTGTTTCAAAATAAACGTAGAGCCCCCCATCACCCAAACAGCATAAAAAAAACCCCTTGAGGAACAAGGATAGTGATCAGCAGTTTATCCAAAGCCAGTTTATATCATTTTGAACTAATTTCAGCTTCTTTGCTGTCTTGAAAATGGTCTACAAGCACAGTCTGAATTGGAACAAAATCCTTTTAGAATCAAAGCATTGTATTGTCATTGTAGTGTGACCAATTTTTTCACCAGACTTTTTTTTAAAAAGAAATGTATGTTTATTTAATTAGCATATGACAGACAATATCAGGGAAATCTACAAATGCTGGACACAAGACAATCCTGACAGCCTAGATTGCTAGTTCATTATGTTTGGCACTTGCATGCCAATCCTTGGTGCACCACAAGGGATAAACTAGCTTCACACCAGCTAACTAGCAGGGCTCAGGTTGCTGGCTCTTCCAGGCTGCTTCACTGGTCTTGCCTTGCCTCATGTTACAATGTCTCACATCCAACCAGGTCCAATACCGACTTCCGCTCTCTGCACACAAGAATGCAACTAGGTTTTTTCATCAAAGTGGTACCCATTTATCTACTCGCAATACTGCATGCTTTTGAACTGCTGGGTGGGCAGGTGCCAGAGATTGAACAACGGGAGCTCACTCTGTCTTGCAGAGCTGGGCTTGAACCTCTGGAGTGCCAACCATTTCCAGCCAGTGGTTCCAGCATCATTAAACCACTGCATCCCCAGTGTTTTACATTTTAAAGTGGTGAAAACACCTAATACTCCTTTCTCCTCCTATTTTCTCCATAAACCCATAAGGTGAGTTGGGCTCACTGATCCAGTTTATATTATTATGTAATAGTATTGTATTAATATGATATTGTATTTGTATTTTATTATTATATTGTATTGTATTGTATTATCATCTACCTATTATCTATCTATCATTTATCATCGTCATCATTTTTCTATTTAACTGTCTGTCTGTCTAGCACTGATAATGTTACCTAGTTTGGGTAATGAAATGTTTGCAAGAAAACAACCAAGCTCAGAGAACACCAAGGGCTCTTCATTTCATCCTTGAGCTACAAATATTCTCCTTTATTGGTATCTATCTATCTATCTATCTATCTATCTATCTATCTATCTATCTATCTATCATCTGTCTAGCTATCTAGCTAGCTATCTACTTAGCTATCTAGCTAGTTATTATCTATCTATCTATCTATCTATCTATGATCTGTCATCAACTATCTATCTGTCTGACAATATTAAATGATATATAAATTATCAGTTGGTAAAAGCCTTCCAAACCCGTGTAGTTCTCAAGCGGACTTGATCTTTCATTAAAATTCCCACTCAGATCAGCTGAACGGTTATTTTTCAACTAGGGCACCATCCATTGACATTTTCCTTATTCCAAATGTATTTCAGTATAGTTCTCTGTATAAATATCATTATCATACTAAAGAATCACCAGATGACTATTTCTGCTGGCATCAGAAACCTGTCACATAGTGGGATAAAAGATAAATTCCAGACTCCAAAATTGCAAGTTTGAACAGTTTTTTCTCAGAACTATTACTCCATTTGTTCTAAGTAATAGTGCAAAAATCACATCCATTGTTGATGATTTTAAATTGGTTTGGCTTAGTTTCCATAAAGATTGTTTATTGTTCACTATAGCATTAACAATAATTGCATCTCAGACTAATTTGATTTTAGACAGGGCGATTAAAATCATTTTTTTATTAATTTCAGTGTGATTAATTCACTTGGAGACTTAGTATTACAAGCACATTGAAATATGTGGTATCTCTTCAGTCGGTATAGTAAAATAACCACACAAACACTTTGGGCACAAAATCCACATTTTTCGTAACTGTTTTATTTCATGGCTGGCTGGGGAATTCTGGGAGTTGAAGTCCACATGTCTTAAAATTTCTAGGGTTTAGAAATACTACTTTAACGTGTTGTCTATCACTATGTGATTGATGAATTCTCAAAGCTTCAAAACCCAAGTTTATGATTATCTCATCCTTTCATCTGTTTTAATTTATTCATGGGAAGATAGAGAGAAAGCTTTAATGGTGGGTAAGCATCTACAGATTATTTCCATTTCTATTTTATTTTCAATCTCAACTAATGACCTATCCCACAATAATTACAGAATTCTTTTCATCATACAGGTTCAGTCACTGGGTATCAGTTAACATTTGCATGCTGCATAGTTCAAGACGCCACTCCAATTATTCAATGCTCAATCATGGTGTGTAATCATGATTTGTTCACCAAACTACCCAGGCCTGTCAGACTGATGCCTGAAATTAAACCTCTGCTATCTGAATGCAGCTTATGAAAAATTGAAAGGCAGCCCATTTCCACAAAACATGATAAGCACAAAACAAATTACGAATTAATTTTAAATCCTCCTAACAGCACCTTATCAATTCAAGGAAACTTTTGTTTAATTAAAAACAGCCACTCAGATTGATGTGTTTAATTAACAACTAGCATGACTAAATGGTTGCTGATTGACCATCAAAATCATCCCAGGTCCTAATTCCAGACCTACAGTACTTCAGGTTGGAGTTAAGCATGTCACAATGTGTATAAATGTAACCTGAAAATTCAGCATGTATTAGTCATATTTGCCTGGTTTTTTCCCCGCCCCACTCCCAGACTCATGCATAAAATTAAGAATAATTATGGAACTGGTTGATATGGTATTGAACTTGAATCTGTGTAATCCTAAATGTCTATAAAGATTCTCAGTCAGCCAGGTCATACAGTAGTTATCCCAAAGATACTTTTTCACAAGACAACTGGGATTTCTTGATAATAATTATTATTATTATTAATAATAATAATAGTAGTAGTAGTAGTAGTAGTAGTAGTAGTAAAGTTGGAAGGGACCTTGGAGGTCATCTAGTCCAACCCCCTGCTCAGGCAGGAAACCCTATACCATTTCAGACAAATGGCTGTCCAGTCTCTTCTTAAAAACTTCCAGTGTTGGAGCATTCACCGCTTCTGGAGGCAGGTTGTTCCACTGGTTAATTGTTCTAACTGTCAGGAAGTTTCTCCTTAGTTCTAGGTTGCTTCTCTCAATTAGTTTCCACCCGTTGCTTCTTGTCCTGCCTTCAGGTGCCTTGGAGAATAGCTTGACTCCCTCTTCTTTGTGGCAGCCCCTGAGATATTGGAACACTGCTATCATGTCTCCCCTCGTCCTTCTCTTCATTAAACTAGACATACCCAATTCCAGCAACTGTTCCTTATATGTTTTAGCCTCCAGTCCCCTAATCATCTTTGTTTTTCTTTGAAGACGTTTCGCTTCTCATCCAAGAAGCTTCTTCAGTTCTGACTGGATGGTGCGGAATGGAAATATTTATACTCCTGCAGACAACTGTTTATTTGCATTCTTTTTACAAGTCATTAAAGCTACCTGGAGGCTTATCTCTGTCTTCAGGGTCACCTGAACAGTGCAAGTGGGTGGGGAGCCTTCTTGAAACTGTTGAAAGGACTGTGTTGTAGATTGGACATAGATGATGTTGAATCCCTCCCCCTCTGTTGAATTCAATTTTGACATAGATTGCCTCTTTCACCCATCTATGTCCATCTAGGTCAGGGATAGGGAACCTTGGCTCTTTTATGACTTGTGGACTTCAACTCTCAGAATTCCTGAGTCAGCATGGCTGGTTCAGGAATTCTGGGTATTGAAGTCCACAAGTCATAAAAAAAGCTAAGATTCCCTACCCCTGATCCAGGTCATCTATGTCCATCTAGGTCAAGGGTGTCAAACTGCCAGCCTGCAGGCATCATATGGAGGCCGCACCAACTCCAGCTCCAGCAATGCAAAAAAAATTCACGATACATCGTGACACATCACGTGACATAGCGAGTTTGACATCCGTGATCTAGGTCATCTATGTCAAAATTGAACAGCCCTCTCTCAACAGTTAAATATTATAAATTGCACTAAAACCAACTTAGTTTTCTATAGGTTCAACTTTTGAAAATGAAATATAAGTCTTCCTCCCTAATATTTGATCTGGATTAATAAAATATCCTCAAGTGAGCTATACATCTGGTGTCTACATGGAAATATCTGTGGAATACTATTGGCAATAGCATGTTTTTTTATTGGGCATTTTTCAGCTTCTCAAAATTGCTTTACATCCATGATGTTCCTAAGTCCTGCATAGTTCCTGAGCACAAGCAAGATGAACCCAGTCATCAGGTTGAGACTTTAAAATAAGAAACATTATACTTGATTATAACTTTATGTAAATATCCTCCTTTACACTTTGCTATTAACTTTCTATTTTTCCTCCCCTGAGCTGCTTCTTTCCATCATCATCTCATTCATCTATTTGTAAGATTTCTATTCCTTCCTTCCTTCCTTCCTTCCTTCCTTCCTTCCTTCCTTCCTTCCTTCCTTCCTTCCTTCCTTCCTTCCTTCCTTCCTTCCTTCCTCCCTCCCTCCCTCCCTCCCTCCCTCCCTCCCTCCCGTCCTCCAATCCTACCACAGCCCTATTGATTCCACTTATTATATAATACTGGAAACCAGAAATTGTTCCCCCCACCACCACATTTCCTTAGTTTATAAACATAGATATGAGGTCTGTTCCTTTTGATTTTATTTATTATTATGATTTATTTATTACATTTATATACTGCCTATCTTACTGTTTGATGCAACTCTGGTTAGCTCACAGTCTTAAAAGAAACTATTGGATGAAGTATTGAAACAAATCACTGCATATGCATGCAAAAGAAAATAGTAAGCAAAGGAATAATGAAATAACCTCTGTAATCTGTAAATGTGCATACAATAGGATTAGCAGAGGCAGCCCCATTAATGATGCGTTATATTACTCCATCAATTTCCTGTCTCAGTTTGCCACTGAAGAATGGAGTCTAATAAATTTCCTAATGTTCTAGAGCATTCGCCATTCATTCACAGGGAGGTTTTAATTTATAGGGATGTGAAACTATAATGGATCCAATGTTTTTTAAAGGAAAGGCAATGGAAGAGACAGATATAATTTTGTTTAAAACATCAGGCAAATAATCATAAAAATCAATACCAATAATTGACCTTGTCCTTGATCTTTAATTTTTTTATTTTTTTTAACAGGTTCCAGATTAACAGGTTCCAAGGAGCAAATATATACAGCATAAAACACAAAATGACTATGCACTTTAACTGCAGTTTGTTAAATGTACTTTTCCTCCAGTTCTTTTTGAAGGAAGCAGACTACAATAAACCTTTATGAAAAAGGTTCAGTCCTTCCTTCAATAAAAAGTTTGTTTTCCACAATAATTCTTGCAACGTTTGATAGATGCAAAGACTTGCAACAGAAATGTCATGGTTTGTCCCACATCACAAGAAAATAATGGAAACATTGGGTGATTTACACTTCTCTATCGTTCTTCCCTTCCATCAACTTTAATGGATGAAAATAAATGTAACGTGATGCTTTGGATGCTTTGATTTTCATGGGCATCTGTTGGGAAGGGCAGGGAAAGGGAAATTTAAACAAGTGTTAAAAGGAACTGATTCAAGCTTCTTTTGCACAAAAAGTATTGCCCTGTTTCTATGTGTGTTGTGACATTGTACACACAAATGCAAGGGGTAGATGTTGGATAATGTTGTACTGCTTGTTTCATCATTCTGAGTCTCTGGGAATTCTCAACCTCTGGGAATGTCTCTTAGTTTTGACACTGATCAGAAGATCATAGACCAAGCGGTCAATATCATTTAATTTTTAGGTCTTTGACATTGTCCTCCTGATCTGTTGTGCTCCTCTACTTTTGACTCCCCCACACCCATATAAATGGGGCAGGAAACTGTACACATATTCATACATATCCACAGCTTTCTTTAATTTAAACAAATGTATTTCCTGTACTAGTTTCCCGATGAAAATCACTCCATCATTGGAAATTTTTAAGGAGAGACTAGATACCTGTCTGAGATGGTATAGGTTCTCCTGCTTGAGCAGGGGGCTGGACTAGAAGACCTCCAAGGTCCCTTCCAGCTCTATTCTATTCTATTCTATTCTATTCTATTCTATTCTATTCTATTCTATTCTATTCTATTCTATTCTATTCTATTCTATTCTATTCTATTCTATTCTAAAATGTATCCTTTTTAACTTGCATAGCATTTACATGGAATTACATTCTACTGTGCCCCAAAGGATTCAGATTAAATTAAATTTGATATTAGTATCTTTTGACTCCACCATAAAAATCACATATGCCAAACAGCAGGAAGTTTTCATACTCCAAATTCCTGAAATCTCTTGAACTCAGCAGGGGAGAAGATTTAGGTCAACATTACTGAAATTTTGTTTTCTTCTAATGTCCATAATAGTCATTCCACTTTTAGTGAGCCTGAGAACTTCCTTTGATTTTCACTGTTATTGTCACATAAATTTCTGCTATTTGATTTTATAATGCCATATAAAAAATACATTAATGGATACAGTTGTGATAACAATGCTAGAGAAAACTAGCACAGATTTATTTACAAGTGAATGTATCATCTACCAGAATGCAATTTCTCAAAGTCAAAATTTCAATTTTTATAAATATTAGTTCCATGGAGGAGACAATCGTAAAAGTTTCATTTGGCATAATAAAAAGCTCCTCCTCTTCCTCCTCCTCATCCTCCAACTATTGCTACATGATTATTCTAATTAATTCTACTTTATTCAGGATTTAGTATGGAAAGACACCTACCTGACCTTGACTGAGTCATCATAAAGACTCATTTAAGGCTGAGAAGTGAAATTAAAACAAAACAAAGCTTGCATTATAGACAAATCCTAATTATTTGATAAGGACACTACTGCTTTCCATGTTCCTCAGCTTAATCGGTTTTCCTCCCACCAAGGTGTGGGTGCATCTAGCTTGATCCTACATTTCTAGGTTCTTTATTCTTAGCATGGAGAATTAATATTTAGTCAACTGCAATATAACAAAGTGTCTTTGTGTTTGTAACTTTTATTTCCAGTGTTGGACAAAACACTTTGACACCCTATTGTGCAGATAGGTTCACTTTTACATAAAGTACCATGCTGTAATTATCCACTATTTTTATTTTTTAGGAATGCCTTTGGGCCAACAAAGCATCCTTCCTTCCTTCCTTCCTTCCTTCCTTCCTCCCTCCCTCCCCTCCCTCCCTCCCTCCCTTCCTTCTTTCCTTCCTGGAACTTGGCAGTCACCATGACAAGTGTCTGTGGGCCCTTTCATGCTCACAATCATCATATTGCCTGTCCTTAATAAGAACAATTATTGAATTAGATGTTTAGAGTTAAGAGAATTCAAATCAACAGCTATTTATTCACATGAATCAAGAATTTAGTTCTTGTTGCACCATAAATCAATGGCCAATTTTTCTTCAACACATGTTAGTAGAATTTCCTTTTCAGGAGAAATATATTTTTAAGACTTTTCTGTTTTATGATGTGCAATGTGGAAAAAAGAGATAAAGAAAATCTTTTAGTTGATTCTCAGCTGTATATAAAGCTTTCTCCATAAAAAACCCCTTTTATTACACACTGATAAAAAAACTTATCAGTCTGTAATCTACCTACCTACCTATCTACCTACCTACCTAACTTGCTATTTATTTACTGGTTGTGCTTAGTTAAGTGCTCCATTGCACATTGCTTATATCTCACACGTAGACCAAAGTTAGAATGACAGCAAAGCACTTCTGTTTCCCTTTTATATCCCAAGCTGCCTATCAAATATGCTGCAAAGAAGACATATAGAGGGTACCTAACTGAATTCAGTCTTTTAAACTATCCGTGGACCTTGAGGCAGAAAACCTATACTGTAAAAAGAGGTTACCGTGTATTGGACATATTGTTGTCCCTCAAGGAGAGAAGATAAAGCTGTGTAGTGGTAGAGGATTCCCCTCCCCCCACCAGGGGCAGGACCAGACACCCTCCCTCTATAACTTTTAAGGGGAAGTTGGCATTCAATTAAATGGTAGCTTCCAATGCCATCTTTTTTGCCATCTGGTATATTTTTGGCCCTCTATGTGCCTTATAAACTTTTAAAGAAAGAAAGAATAGGCAGTATAACCTAGCAAAAGAATAAAAGTAAGGAAGCAGAGCGAGATCACATGGGAAATGGATCAGCAAGAAAGACTGACTGATAGCTTTTTGATAAAGTGGTCTTTTATAGCTCTTTCTGACTATTATAGCTGTCATCTTGGAAATGGTAGCCCTCAACAACCCCCCAAGTGCCCACAATTTGAAATGTGCCAGATCAATTCCAGATGTGCTCACCAGT
This sequence comes from Crotalus tigris, assembly GCF_016545835.1. Taxonomy (NCBI): domain Eukaryota; kingdom Metazoa; phylum Chordata; class Lepidosauria; order Squamata; family Viperidae; genus Crotalus; species Crotalus tigris. The sequence continues at coordinate 5,634,664 of NW_024096467.1, forward strand.
CCAAAACGTCTGGATAGCCCTGCTGACATTAATTATTTATTAATTTCTTATTGTTAAAAAACAAGAGGTATTGGAGGGCTACCCTCTCTCCCTTGCTTTATTTGAAAGGCTACAAACTGTCATCTTCACATAGGGGTATCCCATTTCATTATGTGCGAGACTCAAACCAGGTAGGAAGGAAATGTGTGCATGAAATTAACTAAGAAACAGCTAAGAGTTAGATGGTTCTGTAGAGTTTAATTTCACTAATCTTTCACTTTCAGAAATACTAGTCTCTTAAGTGTTTTCAGCATATATGATTTTTTTTTCCTAAAAAGGTTTTGGTAATGTGCTTTTCCTAAATATGTCAATAGGGTACATTTAAGAAAAAAATGCAAATCACTTTTAAATTATTGGAAAACTGCAGACTGTGCCTCCCATCTTCCTTCCGTTTCTCCACTGTGTTTGAAGGATGCTTCATATAAATATTCAAATGTCATAAATTTTACATCAATTTCTAACAGCAGCAAGGGGTAAAAAAGGACAAAGATATTCTACATTAAGCTGGACCTTAGGAAGCTAAATTTTGTTTGAAGAAGTGCTGTTTCAAGAAGCATATTTGCAGTCCATGATCCTTCATTGTCAGTGCATCTTCCTGTGTCTTGAACCTCCAAAAGTTGCTGATCTACAACACATTCCTTTCTGTTGACCAGACATTCATAAAAACCAGAAGTTTCAATCACATCTTGCCTTTTTTTAAATCATATTTTGCAGACACTCCTGACGTATGTTCTCTAAAGAGCACCAAGTCTACAATGTAAAATTGCCTGGCCATTTCACTGCTGATAAACGTAATGTCAAGGTTCTGACTAATAGACCCAAACAAATCAGAACTCGGAGGCATGAAGTTTCCTCAAAGAACATGTTTATTGGTTACATAATATCGGCACGGTCAAAAGTGAAACCAACTCTATCTCCCCCCCCCCAGAATTCAATGTAATTAAATGTAACATTTTCTTCCCCCTATTATGCTATTGATCATGCTACCCAATGAGGGCAATTGGTGGGCTCCGTGACACTTCTTCTCTCCACTTTCCAGAACCTGCGGGAATGATCTTGGTTCCCATGGGATTGCTCTGTGTTTAGTCTAGCAATCCTTTTGATTTCTCCCCCCCCCTTCCTCTCAACCTGTGGGGCAACTGAGAATGGCAAAAATGGCTTCAGCCAGGTTCACTTCAGAAGTTGACACATAATTCAGCAAGGAAGCTGATGAAGAAGGCAGCTACCAAATTCTTAAATGGGGCAGTTAAATGGGACCACATAGCACCAATCTGGAAATTCTTACCCTGGCTGGGCCCAATACAAGGAGTTAATTCCACAACATTAAAATCTTAATTTAGCAAACAATGAATCAAATGTCCACTCTGAATTCCACCCATCCTGTGATGACATCATTAGGCAGATAATATCAAGCAACATATGCATAATATTCTGGGTATTAAAGATGTAAACATATGCAAAGACGTTATCATACAAATGATGTTGAATAATGTCAGTTGACGGAAAGGATGGAGGTTGCATCATTTGCAGAATGATGTCATTGTGTGAAAGACATACAGCAATGATCTACATTTGTATTAATCAACATTCATAAATAACCAACACCACCTGCCCACATTTAGTCAAGGCTTCACTTCATGTAAAATATCAAACAATGTAGGATTCAAATAGTCAAAATAATGCTTCCCCAATTGTCCCAAAGGTGCTTTTTCAAGAGGCAACTGGGCTTTCTTGTTTTTCATTGAAGAGGTTTCGCTTCTCACCCAAGAAGCTTCTTCATCTCTGACTGGATGGTGGGGAATGGAAAGATTTATACTCCTGCAGGCAGCTGTTTATTTGCATTCTTTTACAGAGTCACTGAGGCCACTTGGAAGATTATCTGTGTCTTCAAAGTCACCTGAGTGGAGGAAATGGGTCTGGACCCTTCTTGGTACTGCTGACAGGACTGTGTTGTTAACTGGAGATAGATGATGTTGTATTGTCCCTCCACCCCATTGAAAGAGGGCTGTTCAGTTTTGACATAGATAGTCTCTTTGAACCCTCTTTCAAACCAGCAGTCCTCTCTGTCCAAAATGTTGACTTTTCTGTCTTCAAAAGAGTGTTCTTTGTCTTTTAAATGCAGATGGACTGCTGAATCTTGTCCTGATGGGTTTGTTCTCGTATATTGTGCCATGTGTTTATGAACTGGTTGTTTTGTTTCCCCAATGTACAGATCTGCACGGCTCACTGCATTGTACTGCATATACCACATTGCTTAGTTTGCAAGGAATATAAATTCCTCCATTCCCCACTATCCGGTCAGAGATGAAGAAACTTCTTGGATGAGAAATGAAATGTCTTTAAAGAAAAACAAAAAAGTCCAGTTGCCTCTTGAAAAAGCACTTTTGGGACAACCATGACCTAGATTACTGAGAATTTCCATAGATGCTTCCCTAATGCCTTATTAACATCTGTAGTTGGAAAACTTTTGCTTGTGATTCCATTTGGAGTATAGGTCCTAAGCCCCCTCTGAGTGGTCCTTTCATTTCTGAATTGTTTTAGTTATGATTCTTTGTTTCAGCTTAATTGATGTTCTTGGCCTTTTTCTGTCATTTTACTGCTGTGTGTTCCTCACTATCACCATCTTCCTTTGTTAAATTTTAAATGATTCCCCCTTTTTGATTCATTTTAACAATCAAATGCAGGCTATTATACAAATGAATGTTTCTGGCACCTATCTCTCTTACCTGTGTTGTTATTCACTTCAAAGGGCCAGTCTGTGACAATGCTTCAGTTTTCTTACTACTACAGTAGTTGAAGCAAAGCAGGATGGTTTGCATCAATTTACCTCAAAAATAGTTAGTTTCTTTCTTTGAGATACGAATTTAAGGTGCCCTGAATTTGAGAAAAAGAAGGGGAGGTGGCGGCGAATGTTTTATGCATGGGGATTATGCCTTTTGCTTCTGGCACCTGGCAAGCGAAGTCTCAGAATGAAAAGCCACAGGAAGTGCTTTTGCTTCAGCAATTCCCATGTAAGCTTGTGAATTTCACCATTTCTTTTTTACTCCTAACGTCAGACTCGGAGACTTGCATAATGAGCCATGTCAAATTTACACAGAAGCATGTTTTATTCAGCATGATGACCTAGAAATTCTTCTATTATTTCTAACACCAAATGCAGAGTTGGAAAAACTTTTCGTCATTTTTGGGGTGAGTGGAAAGAAAATGTGTTTGTGTACGTGTAAAGAAAAAGAGAGAGATGGTAAAAAGCAGCCTCACGGTTGCTGGCATTGCTGTGCTGCTATAATTGCTGTAATCATTGTTATTGCCTCTTTGGTTCTCATAGAAATATTCCTGGCCTGCAAATAAAGATTGGAGCAGTTACTGTACAGTCTCTAAATCCAGCCTGCATGGTATATGGCATATTTTGAAAACTTCACAAATCCATTGCTGCTAAATATCACCAATGTCCCTGCTTTGTCACAACAGGGCTTTTTCACTTTTTCACAGCCACTTCCACTTTGAAAAACACATTACCCAGCACCTCTCCCAGCTCCATCGCTGCCACCCCACTCTGCAAACTATTAAACATCTGATGGCACATAAGTACATTCTTTGTTGCCCACAATTATTTTTAAGGTTTTAATGTGGCCCTTGCACTTTATGGGTTGTGCAAGCCTGCAGTCTAATCTTCAGCAAACCTTAGCAACAATATCAACTGTAATTCAACATCATCCAGATTTTATCTACTCAACATTCCATGTTCTAAATCAGTAGTCCGGCAAACATTTGGTTACCAAGGAAAACCCTTAAAATTTGGGGGAATGTGGTGGGAAGTGTGAACGGGGTGGAAATATTGGTATTGTACAGAGATCTGTTTATGTTATTTCATTGATGTCTCTATTTTAGATCTTAGGCTGTAGTTTCGGTTCTCTTTCCCTCTTCAAAATGCGTCAAAAAATACTTTGTCAATTTTCCATAGTCATAGTCAGTGGGGAATTTGAAGCCTGCCAAAAGAAAACCCAAGATTCACAAGCAGTTCTACCTCCACAGGTTGCCCACCTCTGCTTTAAATTATTCTAATTCTAAGAGATTTTGGGAAAGTTAGGAAAGTAATCATAGACATAAACAACAACAAATGGGACAAGAGATCCTTAGGTGGCGATCTCATAACAGCAGCTCAGTCTGGGCTGCCAAAAGCCCAGGAAGAAATGTTTCAGTTGTTCAAAAACACTCCACCTTAATGCGCTCACTAATAAATTGAGCTGGGAGTTCCTATCTCATTTTCCAAGATCCTGTACTTTACTTCTACTCCTTGCATTAAAAATACATTAAAGAACTCTGTGTAATTCTTCCTCCCTTCTGTGTTTGTGCTCTGATTTAAGGAGCTTCACTATAAGCAGCATCTGAAAATTTATTATAGCTGAAGTTACTGGGCAGCAAACTTTGTAATAAGCTGTGTTTGTTTATTTATTTATTACATTTATATGATGCTCATTTCACTATCAAGAGACTCTGGGCAATTTACAAGACAATGTAAAACATTGAAATGATAAATATTAACATTAAAATTAACAAAAAATAGTTAAGGAAGGAACCAATGGAGGGTGGAGATGGAGTCTTCTTTTAATTCACTTCCTACCTTCATCATGAAAGGCCCTCTTAGGGTCCCAGGCTAATTGGCAGGACCAGCTTTTAAGGTCTTCTCTTGAATCCCACTATCCAGAATTCATTGACCAATGGGGTCCAGCCCCTTCTGCCAGCATGAATAGGGTGGGCCAATCCCAATGGAGTTAGATGGTTACTCTAGTGACTTCGACCAATGCCATAAAAGACTTTAAAGGTGATAATTGGACTCAGAAACAAACTGGCATCCAATGCAGCTCACACAATGGAGGTGTTACATGGACCACCTTAGGGGCCCCTAGAACTGTCCGCGTAGCTGCATTTTATGCCACTTGTAGCTTCCAAATACTCTTAAAGAATAGCTCTGTGTAGAGTGCATTGCAGTTGTCCAGATGCAAGATGATCAGGGCCTGAATGATTGAGTGTAGGGAATCACAATCCAGGAAAAAACACAACCAGATTATACCAAAACAATGATAGTTAGTCTCTCTCAGTCCTAGGAAGGAGACAGTGGCAAACCACCTCTTTTGAAAAACCTTGCCAAGAAAACATCAGGGGCTTATCCAGGGAGTTGCCAGTATGTCAATTCAAAGCCAACTTCCCCCAAAGTGTCTCTGCTTTACTTATAAAACCTTACTGATTATTCACAATATTTTCCCTTTTGAAGACCTTGTGGGTTGTAACCACTTACTGTTGGAAATAGCTCCCGGCTGAGTGCCATCTCAACATTGATGATGATGTTATCCATTCAATCATGTCTGAGTCTTGCCAGTTCTATGTCTTTGATCTTGCACTACTTCTTTGAATTGTTCTAGGCTTTGGCTGGTGTCAGCTTTGACAGGGTTCAGCCACTGTGTTCTTTGACAGTCTGGGTATCATGGTTCCGATAAATGAGACCAGTAAAAACAGAACTCCAAGGCAAAAGGTTTCCTTAAAGAACAAATTTATTGGCTACAAAGTATCAGCACAATCATAAGTGAAATCAAGACTGAAGTTCCCTGCCAAAGGTTACAATGTTATAAAGTTGAACTTCCCACCTCAGTAATATGTCATAAATCACATTCCCCAATTAACTACTTTGGCGGGCTCTCTAATGGAAGCTTCAGCCCACTAAAACTCAGGCAGCAATGACCTTGGTTCCCACAGGACAATTTATTGTTTTGTCTAAACTTAAAAGTACACCTCCCCTCTCCCAATGCTGTAGCAACCGAAAACAAAATGGAAATGGCTTTAGCCAAATTCATTTGCAGTGTTGGCACTGGATTTCTTTTATACTAACTCTTCCAAACATAATTGTTTTCTCCAGTGAATTCCCCCACATGACATGGCCAAAATAAGTTTCTAATCTCAACATTAGAAACATGAAATCACATGTAATGGTGACTATGTCAGTGCTTACAGTGTCTCATAATTTTACATTTATTTGCTGGTCCAGCAATTCTTAGCCTTGTTTAATTGGGTTATATAAAACAAGTGAAGCCTTAGCATTTTGTGTCATCTATGCTTTTTTTTCTGTAACAGTAATACAAATATTTTAACATTAATACAAATATTTTGACTATTCTTATTACACACAAATGTGTGTTGATGCTGCAACATATGCAAATTGGAAATCTTAAAGTAAAAAGAAAGGAGCAAATTTAAAGACAAAAAGTAAAAGACTGAAGTTAAAGAAAAAAAGGAAACTGTAAAATTAAATCCTTCTAGTAGTTGCATGCATGCAAAATCAACACACATCCTTGGTGTGTGGCTCTTTGATCCCTGGGATAGCTGTAATAAAATATTCAAGCAAGAATTTGACAATTTTTAATAAGCTACTATTAAGATGTATTCTATATTGTAAGAGATGGTGCCCATAGTGGGGGAGCTGGTGCAATGAATTATAGTGCAGGGGCAGTTTCCCAGAAAGGAAAAATCACATTCCAGAAAGGGGTGGGAGACAAGAGACAGCATAGCCTGGAGCTGGATAGCAGACAGAGGAAGAGAGTTTAGATAGCTACTTCCTAGAATCTACCAGGGTGTATACATTAGGCTGAGAGTAGCAAAAGTTTAGTTTGGCAAGATTCTGTCTTTTGTGTGTAAACAATTATGAACTCAACTCTGGCTGAATTGTTCATGTTGTTCTTCTGCTTAGTCTGTGTAGTAGAAGAGTAGGCAGAACTGGGGGTGGGAGGCAGAATTACATGTCAAGTCCAAGTCCAACCTCTCTTGAATTCTGCTATATGGTGTCAATTTAGCAGTGAACTTTAGTTTAGTAGATTCTTGTATATAGGCTTGAGCAATAAATTTTCTTAACTCCAACTTAATGGATGATCCTGATTCTTTGTACCTGATACCCTGGCGTAAATAATAATTTCTCTCTTGAAAATATATTCTTCTGTAAACTTAGTGATACATTCAACCCTTCCTCCCTTCCTTTCCCTTCCCTTCCCTTCCCTTCCCTTCCTTTCTTTCCTTCCTTCCTTCCCTCCCTCCCTTCCTTCTGGCTTGTGTAAACTTTGGCAGAAAATACTAAATATTCAATCTTGTAATTCAATTTTGGTTATTCAGACTTTGAAAGTCTATTCCTCAAAGCCTATTGGTTTTCTGTCTGCCTATATCTGCTGTATATCTACTCATTCATTTCATGAATAGGCACTCCAGACATTTCTAGAATATTACAGTGGTTGTTATGAATGACCACTGACCATGATGGGAATTGGAAATCTGCTGTATTGGAGGGCCCGGGTTTCCTTAATGTATGTGCATAGAGTTTCTGTTTTCATTATCATCTCCTATATACAGTGTTCCAACAATGCCATGGACCAATGTTTTAAATACTGCAGTGGAAGGGAGGAAGCAGCAGTGTTCACTATCCCAACCTATACGTTCCTTTGAGTCTTCCTGTGGTTCCCATGGGCACATGTCAGGGGCTTGGCAGGGGATTAAGAGAGCATCATTTATACTGAAAATTCCTCTTGTCCTGTCTATGTTCAACCCTGGTCATAAAATTTCAATAAATGCTGGCAGGGAGGCAAGGTTCAAATAAAGATAAATATTTCTCTTTCAGAAATTAAATTTCTGCCATTAAAGGAGGACATCCTAGGATCCTTAAAAATCTTCCTCTTTCACACTTAAGATTGCAGTCTTAGTTTTGTACGTATCTTAAAAAGCACTTGCTAGATGTGGGTAATAGAAAATATAAAGCAGTTATGGGTGGCATAACTGTTACTTCAGAGTGATAAGTAAGTGAAGATTCAACAAATGTAACTCTGAGATTAACATGTAGCTACTTATCACAAGCATTTGTTTGCTGCTACAGATAATCCAGGGATAAAGTTGCCCTCAGGAAGCTAATATTTTGCACCAAGTGATTTCTAAGAATCATCTAGTTAGTTTCTAACATACACACTATGAGTATATAAATTTAATGGTGCAATATTGGTTTCAGTTTCTGTGTCACAATGAGTGTTCAGCTTTCTTAACTGAAGCTTTGACAGGTGCTTTTCTGATTGTATAGATCAGCGGTTCTCAACCTATGGGTCGCGACCCCATTTGGGGTCGATCGACCATTTTCCGGGGGTCGCCAAAGATGCACGCGCGCCGCGTATGGGGGCGACGCCGCACATGCGCGCCGCGCATGGGGGCGGCGCCATGCACGCGCGTTGCATTTGGGGGCGGTGCTGCACCTGCGCGACGCGCATGGGGGCGGTGCCCGTGCACGCAGCGTGCGCAGAATGTTTGTGTGACGGGGGTTGCCGTCACACAAACGTTGAGAAGCACTGGTATAGATGGATGTGATGAATGTCGGCAATAAGTGGAGAAAAAACACCTCTATCATTGTTCAGTTCAACCTCATTCATGTGTGTCTGCATGTCCAGTTTCTTAACTTTTATATGTGAGACTTGTCCTGTAACAGTGCAGAGACTGACAGAGAAGATGATCAAGTGGCAAGCTGGATAGTGAGAGGCAGTAAAATACTAAGAATAGAATGGAGTAGAGTAGAGTAGAGTAGAGTAGAGTAGAGTAGAGTAGAGTAGAGTAGAATAATAAGTTTATTGTCACTTTGAATGTACACTAATTGGCATACATTAAAATGAAATTTCGTTGCATACAGCTCTCAAAGAGTCACCACCTTGGATATACACTACATAAATATGACATACGTACATACATACATACATACATACTTACATACATACATACGTACATACATAAATACAGAATTATGCATATACCCACATATATTATATGACACAAGGAAACAACACAGTCTAGTTCGGGTTATGTGTATACAGGTGCATGGCAAGAAAAAGGAATCTTGCGAGTTTACCAGATGGATGGAATAGGCAACAAAGCTATTACAGAATCAGATAGTCCTGCTAGGAATACTTCGAAACCTCCTCCCAGAGGGAAGCAACAGAAACAAACCGTAAAGTGGGTGTGTGGGGTCTCCAACAATGCTTTGAGCTCTAAGCACATAGTGCTTGTAAGCAGCAACCTGAATACCAGGAAGCGAGCTTCTCGGTTGTCCTTACCACTCTCTGTATGGACTTTCTATCTGAGGCACTGCTGCCACCAAACCAGACAGTGATGCAGTTTGTTAAAATGCTCAGTCGTGCCTCTGTAAAAAGAAATAGTCGTATCAAAAAGTTATTAAAATTGACTTGAACCTTCAATATCAAGAAATTATAGACTGTACACAAGAGGGGACAGGCAAGAAAGCAGAAGTGAAGGTTAATATATCTAAGGAAGTAGTTCTCAGCGACAGGCTTTAAAGATAGGGGGGCAAAGCATCCTGAAATATTAGCTAAAAACACGATTTCTAGCAACCATTGTGGCCTTTAATATACCCATATGAAATTTTCAGCATTTGGCTTTTTTCACTTTTTTCACTCATACTGGTACACATCACTGTTTTTGAATCCTGAGAAGATTATCTCTGCCGGAGAGCATTGCTTGGGGTTCACAGAGTGTGGAACAGAGGTGAGACCTGGAAAATACAAAGATATTACAGTTGATACTTCTGCCTAAGCCTCCACTATATCTTATCCTCTGAGGAAGAAAGCATGAAGAAAGAAAAACATGACAGTAACTTACTCCTAGCTGACACTATCTTAGGACTGATCACAAAATCAGTTGTAGTTTCCTTTCATTTATTATTTAGAGGCCTTACAAAATTAAATTCTAAGTTTGAAACAAGCTATTAATTCTAAATTGGGCCAGCTATTGTATTCACCTGAAAATGTATCAACATCCTTCTTTTAAAGTAGCTGCTACTTTCTCTTAAATACTCTTGATCTCATTAACGATGCTGTTTATTTCACAGGCAACTAAATCATCAAAATTAAGGACTCGAACAAGAGATGCTTTCTAATTGGTTGGTTGCTTGAGCTAGCAGAATAATTGATTGGCACCATGATCACTTATGTATACAGAGAAGTAACAGAATCAAATTAAGGAAAACATATGGTAATTATGCAATTCTGTGTGTGTTGGCATACTAGTTAAATCTAGAAAGGAGTCTGAGATTTAAAAAGTAACTAATTTGATGAACTAATTAGATCAGAGGTCCCCAACCTTTTGGGTACCAGGGACTGGTTCTGTGGAGAGAGTTTTTTCCGCAGACTGGACAGTGCGTGGTTTTGTGTGCTGCCTGCATCTTGCGGATGGGGCTTTGCTTGTTTGTGCGGACCGGTTGCTGGCATGTTGCGGCCCGGTACTAGTCCAATGACTGGGGGTTGAGGATCCCTGTATTAGATGGTAATCTTAGTTACAAGTAGTTCTCGACTTATTTCAGAAAAGGCAGGCACAGCCACACTTCTCTGTGCATTAATGATTTACCTGTGGAGATGGTTACCAGCATCAAATTCCTGGGTGTGCAATTAGCAAGTAGGCTGGCTTAGTCATTCAACAGCGAGACAGCAGTGCCTGCATTTTCTGTGTCGCATGAGAAAAGCACATCTTCCTTCTTCTATCCTTACCACTTTCTACAGGGGGACGATCGAGAGCATCCTGTCATACAGCATCACAGTCCATTATATATTCAAGATGGACAGTGTTTAATATTTATTTGTTATGTATATGTAGGGGTGTGGGTCTATACATATGTTGTATATAGGATGTTTAGGTATGCATCATGTATGTGTTTACTTTGAGAGCGGGCAACTAAATTTCATTTTTGATGTGCGCCATTGTGCCCACAGTAAAAAAATGACAATAAAGATTATCTTATCTTATCTCTTATCTTACCTTATGGCCACAGCTGAGCCCAAAATTTATGTTGCTAAGTGAGATATTTGTTAAATCAGTTTTGTTCCATTTTAGGACTTTTTTTGCCACAGTTGTTGAGTGAATCACTGCAGGTGCTAAGTTGGTAATACATTTGTTAATTGAATCTAGCGTCCCCATTGAGTTTGCCTGTCAGAAGAGGGCAAAAGGGGATTACATGACCTTAGGACACTGCAACCGTCATAAATATGAGTCAGTTGTCAACTATCTGAATTTTGATCACATGATCCTGCGGATGCTGAAATGCTCATATGTATGAAAAATGGTCATAAGCAATGGTGGGATTCAGCTGCTTTGCACCACTTCAGCAGAACCAGTAGCTAATTTTTTTGTTGCCCAGACCTAGAATGAACTTCTAGAAGTGGCATCCACACAAAGAACCGGTTCTTCATATATTTGAATCCCACCACTTTTTTCAGTGCTGCTTGTAATTTTGAATGGTTGTAAGTTGAGGCCTACCTGCATTGTATCACTAATTCTTGATTTAACTTTCCTGCTTTACCACATCCTCACTGTTCAACACAAAGATGAATTCCTCGCAAAAGCAAACCGTAAGTAATGTAAAAAGTCATGATATCATGGTAAATGGGAACTTTAGTTACCTTGACATCTGTCACAAGATAAATTTTGGCTAGCTAGGTCTTCTCTGCAAATTATTGACCTGTTGCTGACATCCATCCACTTAAAGCACAAGATCTGCTATCCTTGATGATACAGATCAATAAGGAAAGAGTTGAGGAATTAGAAATAATAAGAGCAATGAGGGAAAATGACTGTGTAATGAGGGAGTTGTTTATGTGGATGTAATTTCATATTAGCATAAAGACCAGGATGGTGCCCTAGTGGTGAGGACCTTCACCTCCCACGTGGAAGGTTGAGAGTTCAATCCTAGGTAGTAGCAGATGTTTCTCTCCGATAGCACAAAGAAAAAGTATCTGCTGCAAACTCCGTGTGATATCAGGAAAAGCATCCAGCCAATAAACAGTTCCATCCAGTCACCGTCAACTCTACCCCAAATGGAGGGATTACAAGTTTGTAAAAAGGGAGTTTAAATTCATATTAGCGTAGTTTTGAACTTCAGAAACATGGATTGGAATAAATTCAAAACAATAAGCACTATTACACGATAGGATGAGTACCTGGAAAAGTTCAAGAAGAAGATGCTGAAAGCAGAAAATTCCAATGAAGAAAACAATTAAGGATAGCAGAAGAAACCATTATGACTATCCATTGGACCATGGGAATGCTGAAATATCTTCAGCTATGAATTTGACAAAGTATCATGTTGATTAACAAGCTAATTCAGGAAAGTTTGGGTGAGTGGATGTAATGGGCTCAAAACTGTACTTAAGGGATGTTCAATGTTTTCTTCATCAAAAGGAGAATTAAGTAGGACCTTGGATCTAAATTTTCTACTCTTCAGTAACTTGGATGAAAAGATGGAGAAAATGCATATTTGTATTTGCAGATTATACAATATTGAATGGTATAGTTCAGAGGTCCCCAACCTTTTGGGCACCAGGGACTGGTTACGTGGAGAGGTTTTTCCGCAGACCATAGGGGGCGAGGTTTTGTGTGCAGCCTGTATCCCACAGATGGGGCTTTGCTTGTTTGTGCAGCCCAGTTGCTGGCATGCTGCAGCCTGGTACCGATCCACATAGGAGGGGTTGGAGACCCCTGGTATAGTTAATATCTTAGAAAAAATAAATAAATTCAAATCGTTCTTGGTAATTTAGGAAAATGGACTGAAAATAACAAAATGAAATTTAATGAAGACAATTGCAAAGTATTTTACTTAGGAAATGAAAATCAAAGGAAGAAATGCAGGAATGGTGATACTTGATTTGGTAATGATACTTGTAAAAGCATGTTAGAGTAGTAGTTGATTGCCAACTAAATAAGCACCAGCGGTGGAATCTTAAAGCAAAATAGACAAAAATAGCCTTTAAGTTACCTAAATATAATTTCCATATTGTTTGAAATAATCTAACAAGAAAAATGGTTTAACAATGCATCAATTGATCAGAGCAATAGTTGATTCCTCTTTACTGAATATGTTCAAGAAGATGCTAGATTGTCATTAGTTCACTGTTACTGTTCAGCTGCTGCCTACAGTTTATAGTCTGATGAATGCCATGCTGCCAGGATTTTCTGTTAATAAGTAGTACTTGGAGTTCTATTAAGCTCTTACTTGTATTACTACTGATAGTCTCTCTTTTCTTCTTTGAATCTCTTTTCGGATGGCAGTAGAAGTTTTCAGGCTACAGGTTCTTCTAAACTCTTTTGTTTTAGTTGTCCAAAATATTCATTAGCCTTCAAAAGTCTTAGTGCTTTTAATGACTATTTCTGAATTGAGCATTCTATCCCCATTAAGCATACGTAGACCTCACTGAGCTGTTCTGGATTCCTTTAAAATTCTTCTCTTAAATATATATTGCTCAACTCATAGCTTTATTGAACCTACCTCCAATTTAACTTTTGAACAGTGCCATTTAGAGGAATGAAACTCTACAACTGACGAATTGGGATGTTTTGTTTAAGAAAGTGGCCTGAATTTTAAAAACACCATTTCTTTCTATTTAAGAATATGGATTGTAATAACATGTTGACTCAGTGCAGTTAAAGACAGACTGTTCTGGTCTACCTCATTACCAGACCTTAGTTTACATAGGGACATACTTCTATGATGCCTGAATATATTTAAAACCAAAATATCACATTTCGAAAAATACATGTACAAATTGTGAAACTTCAATGGGAAACTCTCTTTCAGGTGCAATTTCTTGGCAACAATATGACAGTACTTTGCCATTGTCATCTCCCAGTACTTTTTTTTTTTTCAGTCTGGTCTACAACTAGTGGTTTCCCCTCTTAGGTATGGCCTTTTCTGAGATCAACCAAAATCAGTGGCATACATTCACCAGATGGCATAACTGAAAAACTATTTTCTCCCCATTCTTTGCTATTGGTATGCTTTGGTATGTTCTCCTCTTTCATTCCATAAAAGTGAAAATTTAGGGAGGTTTTAGAGTGGTTGCACCATTAATTCTACAGTGAACCATCACAGACTGTTTTTTCTGACAATCTTGGATATTTTTGTGTATTTCTTCCCTTGAAGAAGGATGCGCAAAAATAGATCTATGTATGGATAAAGTGAATGAGTTATGTCAGTAACACTTTATCTTGGTTGTCAACCATAGATTGATGTTTCAGGTGTGGAGCAATTGTCTATGCAATTGGCAACTTGATTAATCGCACAACTCAGCACTGATATAACAGTATAGAAATCTTCTTGAGATAATGGCATTTTGATTTGAGACAGACATTAGTAAAAAATTCCATAGCTGTGCCAGCTGCAAAATGAATTTGTAATCGTGACTATTTCATATAGCAACAGTTCTTATTAATTTCGCTATGTGGCAAGGAACAAACCAAAGACATTTTGTAGATAAATGTTTAGCAAATTATACAGTTTGCTTCTGACACTTGTCTTTGTATCTTGTTCAGGATACATACCTCTGAGTTTAAAATCCAGTACTCAGTTGGAAGAAATTGCCATGATTCTGAATATATGTGCATAAGACTGTTGCTTTCTCATAAAATAGCACTGTTCTTTTTCCCCTCTGAAAAATATTTAGTATGATTTCTGGCAATTGAAACATTATTTAGGCCTGAAAAAGTACCATGGATGGTTCCTTCCCTTCTCTCCTCTCCCCTCCTCACACCCCTCCTGTTCCTTTCCCTCCCCTCCCTTCCTCCCTCCTCTCCCCTCCTGTTCGCTTCCTTCCTTTCCTCCCCCCTCCCCTCTCTCCTCCTCCCTTCCTCTTTAGACCTATTTAATATACTTCATCATCTGGTGGATATCTAAATGTTTTGCTTCTACAAAATCTTTTCTATGGTGTCCAACACTGGATTAACCATTCATAAAAATGAACGTATGCTTAGGATACCAAAGGAAGAAAGTGCCACACAGTTTCACACTCACACACTCACACACACACTGTTATCTTCTTAAGTCTTTTATTGCCACATCTGATTTTAGTTGATTTTTTTTTTACTTTTGGTGATTGTCCTTATCTGCTATGTTTCAACATAGTTAAAAAAATATATTGCCAATAAAGGAGAATATTTATAGGTCAGAGTTAAAAGGAGGAGTCCTTGGGTGTTTTCTGAGTTTGGTTGTTATCTTTCAGATGTTTCATTATCCAAACTAGGTAACATCATTAGCACTAATAGGAAGTAGGGTTTGCTCTCAATTTATATTCTAGGGGTGGCCTGCCCCTTTCAGTTTTGGTGGGGATGGTCTTGGGAGTTCTTTGGTTGGGCTGTTTACTGTTAGGTTGTTTGGCAGGTCCTTGACTTGGATATTGTTTGCTTTTTGGTTTTTGGTCAGATGTTAGTCTTGGTGTTAATCTATGCTCATCTGGATGTTGATTGCTGGTGGGGAGGTGTTTTGGTCTTTTTGTGCCATTTTTGGCTTGGGGGGTTTTCTCTTTTGCAAAGTGTGTAGATCTTGTTTGTGCCTATGTATCTATTGATGGACAGTTTGTTAGAGTGCCAGGCTTCCAGGAATTCTTCAGTATTTTTAGACTTTGCTTGGTCTAGGATGGTCACAGTTTCCCTATTGAAAGTATAGTGAAGTCTGTCCATTTGTTGTGAAATCAAAGAGTTTTCATCATTTCTTCTCACTCTTAGTTGGTGTCCATGGATGTGTTCTGCTAGTCATAAAAAGATACCACTGCCATACAACTCAGAAACCACCAACAGTCTGTTACAACCATATGGAATCAGCATAGCACACAAACCAACTGAAGTTCTCCAAAACATCCTAAGTAAATCAAGAGACCCAGCAGTCCCAGAAGAAAAAACAGGAGTTATCTAGAGTATAAAGACTGCAACAGCCACTATGTAGGACAAACAAGCAGAAGACTAGCAGAGCACATCCATAAACAACAACTAGCAGTCACCATCTACTTTATTTTGCCATAGTCTAGTGATAGTATAATAACTTTTTGTATCCATAGCCTATAGGACTAGAGACCGAGTGCCCAAAAATTGGCCCTGCCCCACTCCACCCCCACCACGTCCCTTGCCCTGCCTATCTGCAGGGCCACTCACTACCCCCAGGGCCCACCGCAGATCACCCAGGCAGCACAGCAGCACCATGGCGGCCACACCCTCTGCCCACGCCCCACAGCAACAACTGTGTGTGATGGGGCGTGAAGGCAGAGACTTGTCTGCCATGTCCTTGACTGCGCTTCTCTTCATGGGCCACGCTCAGGGAACAACTCTCCTCCAGGGGGGCTGCTGGTGAGGGGGTCGCGGGGGGAGGCAAGGCTGGGGCAATGGCACGTGTGCCCACAGAGAGGGCTCCGAGTGCCACCTCTGGCATGCGTGCCATAGGTTCGCCACCATTGCTATAGGAGGAATCCCTGGAAAGAATTAAAAATATATATTTTCTCAGACTTTAGAAAACTGCTACAAAATAAGAGAGATGAACCAAAACTCAAGTGGCACAGTAGCCTAGTGGTGGAGCTCTCACCTCACAATCAGGAGGCTGTGAGTTCAATCCTAGGTAGTAGTGGATATTTCTCTCTTTGGGCATAATGAGTAATTGTCTGCTATGAACTCCCCATAGGCGTCAGGAAGGGCATCTGGCTAGTAAATGCTCAAGCTCCATTCACTTGCCACAACTCCACCCTGATGCAGGAGATTACAGGGTCATTAAAAGAAAAAAAATGAACCAAAACTCACAGTGCAGGACAGCTTGATAAGAATATTGTACTACACAGATTTATATCCCTGAGGTGTAAAACTGGAACATGGATGCCCAAGGATCTTTCCAAATGAATGATCTCAGTATTCACAGATATGCAGATTTTGTTTTTACATTGAGATCCTATATGTCTCACTATCATTTCCACTGTCATATAGCAAGTCCTTGAAATATGTTTGTCACCAACTTTGGGGATAAAATACCCAGTAGTTAATAAGTTAGCTGTGGATATAAGACCAGTCATACTTTATTGAATCTTCTTCAGTGTAGTATTTCTTTACTCAACTTTCAAGAGAAAGAAATTATCTTTTCAAAGTCTTCCCTAAGTATCAAGTGCTAAGATTTAGTCTCAATGGAGATCTAGCATGCACTGTGGGGTCTTGTTTTTCTGTAAAACAAAGCTACTCACTTAAGTTAAGCTCTTGCAGAATATAGACAACTTAAGATTCTCCTTCTTCCATTTATACTTGACCTAGCACAAACTATAATTATTTTAACTATTTTTATTGCATTCCTCTTTATTCAATCAGTTCATTTCCATAATATTCCTTCACATCCTCTCTTAAGCATGCAAATGCTTGTCTGTAACCCAAGCTGCACCACATAATCATGATTCAACTGAGTTATATACACATACAAATTTTTATCTTTCTTGATAAGTCACTCTTCAGGTTTATAATTATGTTAATTGCTCTTCTCTTCTTCTCTACAATTTATGAAACACTTTATAAGGTTAAAATAAGCAGAAATGAATACTTTATTCCAGATGCAATTACACACTCTTTAAGAGGGACTTCCACTTTCCCAAATCTGTAATATAATAATTGCATTTTAAAACAATTGCAAGACAATGAATGTAAACAGAAAACACAGACACTATTCAACTAAATTTTGTTCTCAAAGTCTATTTATCTTACTCTTCTCCACAAGAGCTGTTTCCTTCATGTTCGTGACCAAAGAGAGGCAATTAAAATTAATGGTGATACAGTTTAATAGGACAAAAGCATCTCTAATCCCTGTAGATAAATGATTTCTTGATGCAATTTATTTTCCCGCATGTTTCTTGTTAAAATATGCAAATAAGCACAAAACACCCTGCAGTCATTCTCATTAGCTTTTCTGGTGTCACTGGAAATATGTTAGCATTGGGATGCTGAGTGACCCTTGTGAGGTGTACAGGTACCCCAGTGATAATTGTGCACTGAAATCTATGGTAGTTGCTGTGGCAGTAGGTTGGTTCATCAACAAATAAATGCTGTTATTCTGCCACTAATTTAAAGAAGGCAAATGTTTAATGGGAGCATCTTTGAATGTAAAGGCTATAATTCATAGCTGCTGTCCAGGGTGTGCTATAGCTGAACATTAAGAAAAGATAATTTGGGTGGGTTTGTGTGTGTGCTTGTGAAAGCAATCATTTTTTTCCTTGTAGTAAGTAATAGCCTAAAGAATCAGAATCAGAATAGAGCTGGAAGAGACCTTGGAGGTCTTCTAGTCAAATCCCCTGTTCAAGCAGGAGACCCTATACCAGTGTTTCCCAAACTTGACAATTTTAAGGCATGTGGACTTCAACTCCCAGAATTCCACAGCCAGCAATGCTGGCTGTGGAATTCTGGGAGTTGAAGTCCACATGCCTTAAAATTGTCAAGGTTGAGAAACACTGGACTAGGAGGACTACTTCTGAAACATGTCCCATGCCATATCTCACTTTGTGGACTGAGAATATTTTTATATACCAATTGTCCCATCTGTGACTTTTCTATCTCCCAAGGTCATTTCCCTTAAAATTGTCAAGTTTGGGAAACACTGCCCTATATCATTACAGACAAGTGGCTGTCTCTTCTTTAAAACCTCCAGTGATGAAGTACCTACAACGTCTGAAGGAAGCTGTTCCACTGGTTACTTGTTCTTACTGTTAGGAAGTTTCTCCTTAATTCTAGGTTGCTTCTCTCCATGATTAGATTCCATCCATTGTTTCTTGTCCTTGCCTCTGGTGCTTTGGAGAATAATTTGACTCTCTCTTCTTTGTGGCAGCCTCTCAAATACTGGAATACTGCTATCATGTCACCCCTAGTCCTTCTTTTCTCTAGACTAGCCATACCCAAATGCCTACAACCTTCATATGTTCAACATATGTTTTAGAAAAAAGGATCTGACCCAGTCTGTTTTTAGCAAAGACCAGTGCATCCAAGTCATTTTTCTCCATGTGAAGAGTTTAATTGGGCCTCTGCCTCTTTATCCTTCACAGCCTCTTAGCTGACACTATGCCATTTTTACTGTCAGATGGCAATAACTTTGCAACTGGACCAACCTACGAAAGAAAATTGTTTGAGGCTTTTATATGGATACTTTGAATCTATGAAGGTTAAGTATTGTTCTAGATCAGACCTGTGCTTTTGCGATATAGTTGAAACATTAAGAAGGGTTTTTCTCACATACACTGCCTAAGCACATGCACAGGAGCTCTTTCCAGAAGAAAAAGCAACTAGTGAATTGTGTTGCTGTTTTGTTTTGAGACAAGAAGGGAGACTTTTCAGGCAACTCCTTTTTACAGATATTTTCCTCCAGTTGCACCAATTGTAGCCTCTTGCTTTTCCTATCATCTTACCAGGAAGGAATTTGCAGATAAAAATTCCTAACAAGGATATTGTACAACCTTGCAGATTGATCATAAATATATACCCAGGAAACTTGATGGAGAATCCAAATAAGCACTTCTGATGATTAAGTTGTTTTCTCTGTCCAGACCACTAGGATTCTTTGTTCCATAACTCTTCTTTCTTGGGAGTCTGATTTTTCTCTCTCTCTCTCACTCTTATCTTCCTCCTCTTGTTCTCTACTTCATTGCCTCCTTTCAAATCACTTCCTTACTTGAGGAGCTGCCACAAAAAAGAAGGGGTCAACCTATTTTCCAAAGCACTAGAAGGCAAGACAAGAAGCAACAGATAGAAACTAATCAAGGAGAGAAGCAACCTAGAACTAAGGAGGAATTTCTTGACAATGAGAACAATAAACCAGTGGAATAGCTTGTCTTCAGAAGTTGTGGTTACTCCATCACTGACGGCCCCCCCAAAAACCCAGTATACCCCTCATTGTATTGTCAGTGAAAATACTGAAAAAATAATTGCCCCATTTCCCCTTCCATGTTATTCCTCCTTCACCTTCCTATTATTTCCAGAAAAGTAGAAAGGGCATTCAGAATAACAGAATTGGAGCGGACCTTCTAGTCTTGGAGGTCTTCTAGTCCAGCCCCCTGCTCAAGCAGGAGGCCCTATACCATTTCAGATTCTATACCATTCTGCAGAAAACTTTTTTTTTCTGGAAAGGATAGATGAATATGGGAGTTAAATCCTGCTCAAAGTGAGCTGAACTTAATGCATTGGGTAAAACATGAGTTTTCCATAATTGAAAAGTAAGATGCAGTAGAGATCCCTCACAAACTGAATTCAACTTCTGAAATGAATCTGGCTGAAGCCATCGTTATCGTTCTAAGTTGCCATATAGTTTGGGGGTAGGTGATAATCTAAAGTATTGTTAGACTAAACATGGAGTGATCTCGTGGGAACCAAGGTCATTCCCACAGGAGCTGGAAGGTGGAGAGAAGAAGGGTCACAGAGCCTGCCAATTGCTCTCATTGGGTAGCATGATCATTAGCATAGTAGAGGGGAGGGAACTGTTACATTTAGTTACATTGAATCCCTGGGGGAATTTTAGAGGTGGTTTCACTTTCAACTGTGCCAATATTATGTAACCAGTAAATATGTGCTTTGAGGAAACTTTAAACCTCAGAGTTCTGATTTATTTGGTTTCATTAGTCAGAACCTTGACACTGAGAGTGGAGAAGTAGAAGGATGCAATAAGTGAGGATGAAAAAAGAAGAAATACCTGTGGCGTACTGCTATGTTCACACAGCACGTTCAATCAGTTCAAGGATCAAACACATGCATTTGAACATCATGTTAAGCTTGATTGCTTTAAGTTTAATTATATCTGTGTGTGTGTATGTGTGTGTGTGTGTGTGTGTGACTTGTTTATAGTTCAGCCTGTGGTTTAAAGCCTGAAAATTGGTAATTTAGGAAGAAAGTTAAGTGTATTGTGTGAATGCAGCCATGTGTCCTTAGTTACAGTATATGACTAGAAGGATGAAGATATGTAATCTTGGAGAGTGTTAAGTAATTACTTTGGGCTTGATCCCAAATTTCTTTGTTGTAAGTCAGTAGTAAATAGTTTGCACATACACCCAAAAACAAATGAAAATCAGTTTAGTTTAGTGATTAAGGCACCAGGCTAAAAAGCAGAAGACCATGAGTTCTAGTCCCACCTTAACCATGAAAACCAACTGGGTAAACTTGGGCCAATTACTCAAGTTGTTGTTGTGGGGAAAATGGGAGGAGAAGGGTATGTTGGATATGTTTACCACCTTGAGCTATTTGTAAAAATAATAAAAGTGGGATATAAATAAATAACTAAAACAAAGCAAAACATTTGCATCCAGCTCCCAAATTAAACAAAAGTGTAATAGGGTAGAAAGAGGGGGAAATACAGTATCAATTACATGTAAACTAAGCATTTCAAACCCATTTAATTAAATCCAACTTAATTCTAAATTGAATGTAGTGTTTTTAAACCCCTTTGAAGACAGTCATGACAGGGCACTCCAAGGCCAACTTGACCTCACAAATGTTGCATCTTTCAAGTTACTGTAGCAAAATTCATATTTACTGATTATCCCACCTATATGGTTAGCTTAGAGCAGGGGTCTTCAAACTTGGCCCTTTTATGACTTGTAGACTTCAACTCCCAGAATTCCTCAGCCAGGCATGCTGGCTGAGGAATTCTGGGAGTTGAAGTCCACAAGTCATAAAAGGGCCAAGTTTGAAGATCCTTGGCTTAGAGCAGTGGTTCTCAACCTGTGGGTCGGGACCCCATTTGGGGTCGAATGACCATTTCACGGGGGTCGCCAAACCATGCTGTTCGCCATTTTTTTCCCTTTTCCCTAGCTGTCTTAATCCCTCTTATTGGTGGCCACACCCACTTGGGGGTCACCACAACATGGGGAACTGTATTATGGGGTCACAGCATTAGAAAGGTTGAGAATCACTGGCTTAGAGCCTTAGATCATGCCTTAGCAGCAGGTTTAGGTGGTTTTCTGTCTAATTATTGAGTCATTTAGCTATCATTTAGTCATTTATAATGTTAAGTCATTCTTAATATTATAATAACCCCCTTCTAACTGATTAAGATATTCCTTTAGAATAATACAAGTTCATAGAACAGGCTCTCTTTTAGAATACAGCCAATGGCTTTCCATAATACTCTACTCTCCTTTGTATGTATATTTGAATAATGATGTCTCTATTAAGGCAGGCAAGTTGTTTCAGATCTTAGGTTGCACAGTGGTGATTTTTATTACAATGTACCTATTTTTTAAAAAGTAAAGCTCTCATTTTGATTTTCCATTTAATTTTTATGACTGCTGTAAAAGTATTTGGTCAATAGATGGAGTAGTAGTTCATAAACCTATCAGTTTTCCCACTGGTATTCTCTGTTGATGCTGAGAATAATATTAATAATACAAAGAAATGATATCCAGATATTCCAAATACTTCTACTTTATAGAAAAGATCCATTTTTACAGCGAATAAACCCAGCAAAACAATTATTCCTCCAAGACTGAATATTCAGTGGTGTCAAAATTTAGGAAAAAAACTTGCCTATTTATCAACAAGAATGCCATTAGCATGCAGGGAGATGCAGTGACTTAGCAATTGTGAACTTCACAATTGCTGAGTAACAAAGCATAAACCATCTTCTTTGGAAGATTTTTGGCTTCCTTGGGCTCATCTACTTTTTAGGGTAAGAAATGGTCCACTGTGTTAGCACAGATGAATTTTTTTTAAGCCTATCAAGCCTCTGATAACTTGGAGTGATCCAACAGTATAAATGTTTTGCTTAGTATACTGTAGTGAAAAATGCTTGGAAAGATGCTTGTTCAGCACTGCCTGCTTGATTAAATCTTAAGTACATGAAAAGACTCTTATGTTAATCTCTAACATGAAATCAAGAGCTAGCAAGTCAGTCTAGTAATTAACAGCCAATTAGTATCTACTAAAACTCAGCTTCTTTGCTGTTTTAATTATGTATTGCTCAAGTCTCTGCTTTCTTTTTGTATTAAAGATGCTTCCATTATTTATCCTGAAGTCTGGGGTGATACAATACAAGCTTATTTAAGTCATAATTTATCCTAAGATAGCATCTCTTGCCCTCATTTCAACCTTTGATCAGTTTACACATTCACAGGAATAAATGTGAAGTTGACATGAACAGGAAGGGAATTACAGTTTAGAATTTAAAATTTAGAGGTTCTTTCATCCATGTAGACATTATCACAAAAACCATGACAGGCTCTTATCTGTAGTGACATTTTTGTTTCTCTGGAGAAACACAGTGTTTGGTAAAGTCTTCAAGCTGATCTGCTGTGTCATTGAAACTCTTAAGAATCTTTTGTTCCTGACCACAAAGGAAGTGTTTTGCTAATTTAGGACACTGACCACAAGATTACATTACACAGTACAATCCTAAGCATAGCTATTCAAAATGAACTCCATCTGGGATCATTGGGTTTATACTACTAAAAGACTAAAAAAAATACAGCACTGCAGTATAAATCTTATTTGAATTAACTCATTATTCTCCACTGATGGGAAATCTTGAGGCTGGCATTTCTTGATGGCTAACCTTGCAGTCTGAGGCGTTAGTTTTTCTTTGAAATTATAGATATCCAATTTCTATCTTCCCCAATTTGACTTGGTTTCCTTTATTTTAGTTTTGGGTTAGTCTGCATCCCCCTCCTTTTTTGGTGGGCCAGTACAGACTTTTGCAGGATGTTCAGTGAATAAAATTAAGGTAACTAAATTAAGGTTGCACCCTCGGATTCTATAACTAATGCCCATAATCTATATCACAAGTAGGTAAACTGAAGTTCTCCAGATGTTGGAACAATATTCCCAAGAATGCCTTTGGATTTAGTGAAGACTGTGGTTTATAGTCTTTTGACTGAAGACAAGAATATCTTCTAGAAGACACCAGAATACCTATTAATGGCCTATTGATTTTATTTATTTATTTATTTATGAGACTTATATACTGCTTTAAGTGCAAGCACTCTCTAAGCGGTGTACACCAGTAAGCAATGTATATATATATATTTACATTGCCCCCAACAATCTGGGTCCTCATTTTACCTACCCCGGAAGGATGGAAGGCTGAGTCAACCTTGAGCCGGTGAGATTTGAACCGCTGACCTGCTGAGAAAGTAGGAATTCCAGATGCCTAATTATAGACAGCTTTATCAGTCTACAAAAAAATAGTAATTACATAAATAACATAACAATAAAATAACAATTATTTATTCTACCAATGAAACTATAATTCAAGAATATAAAGTTAAGAATCTCAGGGAAAGATTCTATGTATCAAGCCCAGGGCTAATTAGTAACAAAACTACCATAGAAAAAAAAGTAGTATTAGATTGTTGATGTCAAACATCCAGGGAAGGACCTAAAAGTGCTGTCCTGTTAATTTCATAATAGCCTGGGAAAATCTGTTAGTAAATGTTATTTGTATACCATATTAAACATTTTACTTTCAGATTGAAGGCACTTTGTAGCTAGTGCAGCTGTTTCAGCAATCTGCCATATTCTGGAAAAACTGCAACTCACATGTAATTACAGTCACATAAATAGAGACAGTAGCTTTTGTGCAATTGATAGATTTGTGCAGACTTTCAATGCAACTGACTCTTTGAAGATCAAGTGGCTGTGTTTATACAGTAAGCCAAGGGATGATGAGTGTTAAACCTCAATGAGTTGTTCTGAGATTTTCTTGTGGTTCAATTTTGGACTAGTTTATAGTGCTGTCTGTGGTGTAACCCAGCATTGGGCTAATTCAATAATTATTTAATCAAGTTGTGCAGACATGATCACTATCTCTTCAACTTTGGGGGAGGGGGAGAGAAAGAAACTGGAGGCTAGTAGTGGAACTGAGAACCTGAATCATGCCCAAGCATTTATTGAATCCTTTTATTTAAAAAAAGGGTAGTGCAATAAGCATAGTTATGTTGCAAGTATGGAGAAGTGACTATAACTTTACTTGATAGTTTCCAACTATCCATACACTGTTTTTTCAATTTTGGCAACTTTAAAAACTTCAATTGACTACTAGCTATTGAATTTTAAAAATTGAAGTCCTAAAGTTGCCAAGGCTGAGAAACACTGATTTGGGAAATCCTGCAGAGAAAAAAGCTCTGAATAGCTTTTCTAATAGACAAGAAAACTGGACCCATAAACGCTCTGAATAACTGTATTCCCCAACCATCCTTGGTGCTAACTCCATTGCTGCCCTCTTGATTTCTTGCGTGCAAAAAAATAAGAATAAAATAAGAATGGAAATATGAAACTATCATTCTATGAAACAAAGTGTTCCGCAAATGTGTCCATATTTCTTAGAAAAGAATTTAATTTGCATTTACAACCCATCATGCTTTTAATTAGGAAATACACCCATGAACAGAACAGAACAGAATAGAACAGAACCTTGAAGCCCCCTGTTCAGGCAGGAGAATCTATATCATCTCACACAGATAATTGTCTAGTCTCTTCTTAAAAATCTCCAGTGATGGAGCGCCCACGATTTCTGGGATAAGCTGTTCCACTGGTTGATTGTCCTCACTATCTGGAAGTTTCTCCTTATTTCCAGGTTACTTCTCTCTTTGATCAGCTTCCAACCATTATTTCTCGTCCTTCCCTCTGGTTCACTGGTGAACAATGTGACCCCTCTTCTTTGTGGCAGTCCCTGAGATACTGGAATACTGCTATCATGTCTCCCCTATTTCTTATTTTCTTTAGACTAGCCAAACCCAAGTCCTGCAGCCTTTTTTCATATGTTTTAGTCTCTAGGCCTTTGATCATCTTAGTTGCTCTTCTCTGAATTTTTTTCCAAACTCTCAACATCTTTTTTGTGGTATGGTGGCCAAAATTGGCTGTAGTATTCCAGGTGTGGTCTTACTAGGGTTTTATAATACTTTGTGTGATCTTGATTCTATGCCTCTGTTTATACAACCCAGGATTGTATTAGGTTTTTTGGTTGCTGCTGCACACTGCTGGCTCATAATCAAGTCATCGTCCACTAGGAGTCCAAGGTCCCTCTCACAGTTACTGACAAAAGTAAGGTGTAATAATAACTTTTTTTCCAAATGGGAAAGAAGGCAGATAGATAAATTTGCATTCTGGAAGTTGATTGTGACTCATAACGGCAGCCATTATTTGAATGGGAAAGCCCTTTTGTTAGAGAACTCACTGTGCTCTCAACATTCAAAAACTTGCATCAGTTAAATAAAACCAAAACCACATTGTTGGTAACATTAAGCTAATGATACAATATTCTCTTTTATTCAAGGGTAGAATATGGTCAGAGAACATAGAAAGTTGAACATAGAGGTAGAATTAAATGAACATGATTACAATAGAAAGCTGGGTTAACTGGGAAGAATATTTCATGTTACACCATCTTTTAATGCAATTCTCTCTTACTTTCTACAGTTATCCTCTCCATCATTGATTTTTTAATTTAATTCATGGAACGTAGAATAATAGAGTTGGAAGGGGCCTTAGAGGTCTTCTAGCCCAACCCCTATACCATTTCAGACAAACAGTTGCCAGTCTCTTTTTGATAGCCTCCAGTGATGGAGCACCAACAACTTCTGAAGGCAAGCTATTCCATTGGTTGATTGCTTGTACCCTTAGGAATATATTCAGAATGGATATAGAACTAAAAACATAAGCAGGGACGACTGAGAAATACTATGACAAAGGATTTAAGAAATGGAACAGGGTCCAGCTGCTTCATCATTTTTCATTTTTATACCTAAGCAATATCAAGTTTAATTATTTTCCCCTCCTCACTCCTTGAAGATAGCAATCTTATATGCATCTAGGTAGGAGTAAATCCTTTTTAAAAGGAGCAGAATTATTTATGTGTACAGTATTGTGCTATTAGTTCTAGGTGACTTAAATTATCACGATGGTGAGTCCCCTGAGAGCAGAAATGTGCAGTGTCAATGGCAAAACTGTTCTAATCCTCTGGGATAGAACAGACTGTAAATTGAATTAAATTATTCAAATAATTGAATCATCTGTTCAGATGTACTTTGGATATACACTTTAATTATTCTGTTATGAGTTCATAAAGCATTTAGATTTAGGTGTTTGTTTTGTTTTCTGTTTGGCCTGGACTAAAATAGAAGACTGTGGTAATGTATGGCTGTGAGAGTTAGACCATAAAGAAGGCTGAGCACCAAAGAATTGATGCTTTTGAATTATGGTGATGGACAAGACACTTGATTGTCCCCTGGACTGCAAGGAGATCAAATCAGTCAATCCCGAAGGAAATCAACCCTGTCCATTCCTTGGAAGGACAGATACTGAAACTCAAATACTTTGGCCAGCAAATGAGAAGAGAGGACTCATTGGAAAGCACCCTGTTATTGGGTAAGGTTGAAGGCAAAAAGAGAAGGAGATGGCAGAAGCTGAGGTGGTTAGATAATGTCACTGATGTAATGAACATGAATTTGGACAAACTCTGGGAGAAAGTGGAAGACAAAGGAGCCTGGCATGCTATGGTCCATGGAGTCGCAAAGAGTTGGACATGACTTAGTGACTGAATAACGACAACAACAGCAACAAAAGAAATAGCAGAGGTGTGATAGGCAGGAGCTTGGGAAAACATGTCGTTGGAATACTTTTGTAGTTCACCTATTAGCAGATATACAGGTGAAACTCGAAAAATTAGAATATCGTGAAAAAGGTCATTTATTTCAGTAATGCAACTTAAAAGGTGAAACTAATATATGAGATAGACTCATTACATGCAAAGCAAGATAGTTCAAGCCATGATGTGTCATAATTGAGATGATTATGGCTTACAGCTCATGAAAACCCCAAATCCACAATCTCAGAAAATTAGAATATTGTGTAAAGGTTCAATATTCTAGGCTCAAAGTGTCCCACTAATCAGCTAATTAAGCCATAACACCTGCAAAGGGTTCCTGTGCTTGATTGGCCAGCAAACTCGCCTGACCTGAACCCCATAGAGCAGTGGTTCTCAACCTTTTTAATGCCGCGACCCCCAACCGGTCGTAAGTCGAGGATTACCCAACCAGTCGTAAGTCAAGGACTACCTAACCGGTCATAAGTCGAGGACTTTCCCTGCCCGGGAGCGCTGCATATGCGTGGTGCCACCCCCTGCGCCGGCCGAGGCATAGCTGGCAAGCGGCAAAGACGGCGCAGGCTGACCACTGGCTGGGCCACCAGCTGGCCCAGCCCAAGGGAGGTAAGGCACCTGCCGGGCCCCACGCGCACCAGCAACCCTCTCTGCGCCCATCGGCCTCCCACCCCTGGCCCTCTTTTACTTACAATTTTAGTAGTTGCTCAGCAGGGAGGGGTGGAAACTTCCAGACAGCTCACCTTCGCTGCAGACAACTTGCAGCACCGTTTGCAGAATGGGACTTTTGGCGGGCTCAGCAGGGCAGAGACAGCCTGGACAATTCCTGTTGGCTTTGGAAAGCCAATAGAATTAGACTCTATTCAAGAGAGTCTATTCTATTGGCTTTCAAAAACCAATAGAATAAAAGGGAGTAGCACAGCTAAGGAAAAGGGGGAAAAATGGCGGACTGTGTTGTTTGGCGACCCCCGTGAAATGGTCGTTCAACCCCAAATGGGGTCCCGACCCACAGATTGAGAACCGCTGCCATAGAGTATCTATGGGGCATTGCCAAGAGAAAAATGAGAGACATGAGACTGAACAATGCAGAAGAGCTGAAGGCCGCTATTCAAGCATTCTGGTCTTCCATAACACCTCAGCAGTGCCACAGGCTGATAGCTTCCATGCCACGCCGCATTGAGACAGTAATTGCTGCAAAAGGGGCCCAAACCAAGTACTGAGTACATATGCATGCTTATACTTTTCAGAGGTCCGATATTGTTCTATGTACAATTCTTGTTTTATTGATTGCATGTAATATTCTAATTTTCTGAGATTGTGGATTTGGGATTTTCATGAGCTGTAAGCCATAATCATCACAATTATGACAAATCACGGCTTGAACTATCTTGCTTTGCATGTAATGAGTCTATCTCATATATTAGTTTCACCTTTTAAGTTGCATTACTGAAATAAATGAACTTTTGCACGATATTCTAATTTTTCGAGTTTCACCTGTACTATATAGGAAACATAATGACATCACTAAGGCTCTATCTTTTGATCACAGTTAGCTTTTTGACACCACAAGTTGGTTAACAGGATCCCCTGAAATTCAGTATGCATCTTTTGACCTCATGGCTTGGCTCTGCTCACTTTCATTTGTGCATTGGTTTTTGGTGCAGAAGCATTAAGGATCTTTCTATGTGCCTAGATCCTTTCTATGCAGTCAGAAAACCTGTTATATGTGTTCCTTGGAGTACTATATTGCTAAGGGAAGAACACATAGAAGTTGGTATCTTTCCACAGTTTAATGATATGTGCAAATGACCTTGGGATGGTGGGACTGAAATAATGTTCCAAGGGAATGATCAGATAAGAGCAGATAATAGCTGCATAACAGGCAAGAAGGAGACTCAGAAGGAAATTTTCTAAGCTCCATGAGAACTTCTGCTGTTAAAAAAGATGGTGGGAGATTTGTACTATTAGACTTGCAAGATTCTGTAACTGTAGTCTTATAATAAAGTAGAGTTAGCTCATCTGGTGGTTATTCCTGTCTGACCTATCTGGGAAAGCTGACCATCAGTCTTGCAAGTACTAATCTCCTGCCATATTTTTTTATAGCCTGAGAATGGGAGAAAAGTTCCCTTTCTAGTTTCTTTCTTTACCCATTAGGCAGCTGTGGGCTCTCTCCTCTCTTATCTAATTGTTCCCTATGCAGCATCACTTCCCATGTGTCCCCCAGGATCATTCCCACATAGTATTACACATTCTCAATTGCCTGTATACATTTTGCCCATGGGAACATGGTTCCTGAGAAGTTTAAACCATATCCTTCCTCAAGGAACCAACACCAGATAACATCTATGAATTAAGTTGGATTAATATCACTCTACAAACACAAGCAATTCAACATTTCACCCTAAACCTAATTAGAAAGCCATTTGTCCACTTTGGTCTTTTCCGAAGATATATTTTGATGTGCACTCCTGTAGTCTTCACTTCTTTCCAGTAGCAGACCAGTTTTACATCTTGTTAAGCATATATTAATTTCTAAATAATGGAGAGGGGATACACTGATGGAAATTTCAACCCATGAAATCCATATATTGGAGATATCTATTTCAGCGGAATATGCTAACAAATTAAAAAGGCATTACTTGTTATTTGAGTAAATTAACAGTTTTATAGGTGGTAATTAACTTTATTGTTAATTGATTCCTCATGAACAAAATATTAAGAGCAAATATGGACTTAATTTTTACTTAAAGTGCTAGAAAAACACATAATTGTGTCTGTATTATAACAGTGGGTTTCTTATAAAATATTGTTTATTGGCAGAAGTAACAACTGAAACGACTTTCACAATCTGTTTGAAAATCTGCAGCACCCTTTATTAAATCATATTTATGTATGCAGTGCTTCTAAAAATAAATAAATCTCTGTTTCAAATGATTATCTAAAAACAATGACAAAGTTAAATGAGAAAGGAACTAAATCAGATATAAACTTTATAAAAAGGTCTGAGGTGCAGAAGGACCTTTTTCATGAACGTCAGCCCAAAATGTGTGAGACAGAACATTCTAGAATTGAGATTTAATTTGGATCTGGAAGGACATAGGAGCAATTCATCCTCAAGAGACTAAGAATAGAAAACTGAACATAAATGTTGACTTATATGTCAATGATAAATGCAATAAAAATTTATAACTGCACATTCAAAGAAGTATTGATTCTTGGTAGAAATATTTTAAAGAATGCCTATACCAATGGTTTCACCAATCTCTATGTTTTCCTTTTTATAAGATAGCTTTTAACATCTTTATGGTTTTTAATTTTTCTTTTAAAAATAGGATTTCATTCTTCAGTGAAAGTAGCATTATTCAGTGAACACAGATAATTAAGCATGCCTATTTCTAAATCATCTGAGGCTATAAGAAATCATATAAATAGATTCTGGTTATGATGATGAGGATGATGGATGGATAGATAGATAGATAGATAGATAGATAGATAGATAGATAGATAGATAGACAGACAGACAGACAGACAGACAGATAGATGAAAGATAGATAGAAGATACATAGATAGATAGATAGATAGATAGATAGATAGATAGATAGATGAAAGAAAGATAGATGAAAGATAGAAGATAGAGATAGATAGACAGATAAATAGATGATTTATAGATGAAATAGATAGATAGATAGATAGATAGATAGATAGATAGATAGATAGATAGATAGATAGATAGATAGATAGATAGATAGATAGATAGATAGATAGATAGATAGATAGATAGATAGATAGGCAGGCAGGCAGGCAGGCAGGCAGGCAGGCAGGCAGGCAGGCAGGCAGGCAGGCAGGCAGGCAGATCTGTATGTTTGTGTGTGTGTGTGTGAGAGAGAGAGTCAGACAGACATTATCTTGTGGTGATTTGCAGGTGTTTGATTTGAGAATGCCAAGCGTTGGCAATTTGCAACTAGTTAAACCCAGATCCATCTTGCCTTATGCCAAGAAAAAAGTGTTTGATTAGCTTGCCTTAACCTTGGTACAAGTATTTTATTTTTAGAAGTGACATGCCTTTAAAGATGAGTGATAACTTTGTTTTGTTTCTTTTTTAGAAGCCCCCATCAAAGCTTGTGAGAGGGTTTTTTTTTCCCTCTTAATGGATGTGGGAGAAAGTAAAAGTGACAAATCGATCCATTCATATACGAGCCTCTAAATGTTTAGCCCTTAAAGTATGGGTTAATCCCTGTGTAATTAGTATTCAGTCATAACTGCTGTACAGAATTAGATTTTCCCCTTCTTTTACTAACGACTACATTGCAAGCAGTAGAACATGATCCTATGCATAAAGCAAATGGCTATAGTTAATGAATTTAGCTCGTATGCATGAATGGATATTACAGTTCTTAAAAAAAGCAAAGCAAGCAAAAATCCTTGCCAAAGTTTAGATATTTATTATAAATGGGATGGAGAGAAACAAACAAGCAACAATGTGGGAGAGAAAGTGAAGCTAATAGATTTAGCTCTTTTGCATGCTTTAGACTTGTCTCTGCCTTATGCCTTGCACACATAATAAATACTGCACTTTGTATTTATATTTATGTGTTTGGGGAATATTAAGTATAAATAAATATTGCTATTTATTAATGTTCAGCACTCTTTCCAGAGACTTAGGAATCACTCTGTGACAAAGATAGGTGATCTCTAAATATGATTTCAGAGAGAGCCAGTGTGATCTAGCACCAGGTTAGAAAATAGAAGACCATGAGTTCTAGTCCTGCTTAGTTCCACCCAGCCAGTTTGGGTGACCTTAGGCCAGTCACTCTCTTTCAGCTAACCATCCTCACAGGGTTGTTGTTGTTGGAACAATAGGAGTAGGGAGAAATATTAGATATGTTAGCTGCCTTGAATTATTTACGAAAATAATAAAGGCTTGTTGTTGTTAGCTGCGAAGTCATATCCGACCCATCAGGACCCCATAGACAACGTTCCTCCAGGCCTTCTTGTCCTCTACCGTCTTCTAGAATCCATTTAAGCTCACTCCTATTTCTTCAGTGGCTCCATCCAGCCACCTCATTCTCTGTCGTCCCCTTCTTCTATTGCCCTCAATCTTTCCCAGCATTAGGCTCTTCTCCAGTGAGTCCTTCCTTCTCATTAGGTGGCTAAAGTACTTGAGTTTCAACTTCAGGATCTGGCCTTCTAAAGAGCAGTCAGGGTTGATCTCCTCTAGAACTGATCGGTTTGATCACCTTGCTAGATATATAAAATTAAATAAATAAATGGTATATAAAATTATATAGATAAAATATGTATACAACCCTAGGAGACAGAATATTGGTAAAGTAGCTATAAAACAAGGTGCATTCAAAGACATAAGCTTTCTCTTATACAAAAGGTAGCAAACTTTTGATAACCTCTGATAAGAGAAACATGGTTTTCTAGTCTATTTTTTAACCAAGTAACCAGCCTATTTGTAAATTTTAATTAGGAAACTGTGCACTGGACTTAATTGCTATAAACTGCTTTTAATCTCCCTGTGTGGTTTGTATATTTCAAATTTTTATAGTGTTTATTCATTTTTAATAATGGATTTTTATATTTTTATAAAAGGGAAGTTCCAATTAAAATGATTTATTGCTACTCATGCCTATGCACAGGAATATTGTCAACTAATGGGTAGCACCTGATAGGAGTTATGTAAGGGCCAAAGGGTGTTGAATTTAGCTCACTTGTGGCCTCATAGAAATTCTAGGCTGATCCTTCTTTTAACTCTATCCCCCCAGCTTCTGCCACTTCTACCGCTATACTTTATCTGTTAAATAAAATAATGGTTCACTTCAATTTTCTTCCTTTCAATGATAATAAGTGAATACATATGGCACTTACAGGGATTTAGTTTACTTTTAAATTGTTCTATAGCCTCAACTCATATGCCAAATGACCAGTTAGAGATTTGGTTAACTGATTTTTAAAATTGTTTGATTACATCATAGAATACAAATAATAGCTATGCATGGTGGAACTTATACAATAGGGACTCGAATTTATTAATACTGTAATGATTAAACTTTTCAAAGTAGAAAATATATCAATATTGAATATTATTTCTCAGATGTAAATGGATACAGAGTTGCTTAAATTATACCGTTGATGCTGCATAAAATCTTGAAAAGAAGTTGCAAAGAATTATCTGATTGATCTTTGCCAACTGAACTGAATTTCAGCAGTTTTTCCATTCGATATCAGGAAATGGTATATTATACCATCCCCCCCCCCAGCAAGGTTTAATAATGTAACAGCTTCTAGCAAAGAGATTAAATAAACAACAAACACTTGGTCCTCATTACTTTATTAGAAAACTTCCAAAAGTTTGTTATTCAACTCTGAAAATATTATAAGCCCGGCATGCTCTTGCTATATAACATTTTAATCTCCAATTGATTGAAACACACAAACTCCCTTTTAGAAACAGACGTGCTAACAGTGGGATTCAATATTTAGAAAGAAATATACAGTAACTACTTAAGTAGTAGGCAAGCTCATAAAAAGATGTTCTTAGTACAAATGAAAACAATGCTGATTTTCAAAAACCTAAGTTTCTGAATTTTCCTTTGACTGCAGGAAGGTTTGTGAGAATGCAGTATTGCATTTGAACACAAAATAGACTTATTTCCTTTTGGTTTCTGTTTCCCAGAGCTGCAGGATATTCAGACATATTAAAATAAATGATACAATTAAAACTAAGCAGCTGATGCTATTTATTTTCAACAAATTTGTTATTCGGAAGAATATCCCGTCAGATAACAATTGCATGGTTTTTTCTCTTTTATTAATGTAATATATTATTTTCTTAATTATTGTTATGAAAATATTTGAAGGTATTGAAAGCTATAACACAATCCTTACATCACAAGGATTGTTTTTCTCAGTACAATCTGCTAACAGAATGTTGCCAAGGGTAACCTAGAAAAAAAAGAACAACTAATTCTGGTTAAAATGCGTAAGTGTGCCTGATTAAACATTTGAGACTTGTAGATTTTTATTATGCCTCAGCCAGCATACAGATAGTCCTTGACTTATGACACCAATTGAGTCCAAAATTTCCATCAGTAAGCAAGACTGTTGTTGACTTTTGCCCCATTTTACAACCTTTTTTGCCATAGTTATTAAGTGAATCACTGCAGTTGGTAAACTAGTAACACAGTTGTTACGTGAATCTGGCTTCCCCATTGACATTGCTTGTCAGAAGGTTGCAAAAGATGATCACATGACCCCTCACCTGGGACACTGCAACTTTCATAAATGCATGCCAGTGGCCAGCATCCAAATTTTGATCAGGTAGCAGTGGATGTTATAATGGTCGTAAGTATAAAAAATGGTCATACGTCACATTTTTCAGTGCTATTGCAACTTTGAACAGTTACTAACGAATGGCTGTAATTCAAGGACTACCTGTACAGCCTTCTTTGGTTTAATCTTAAGACTTTGAGAATGCTTGAAAATAGTTTTTTTTATCATATGCAAGAAAATAATTATGATCTTCCTGCAGATATTTAGGTATGTATTTTATTTTCCAGGCTTACTTGTGGCCCACATTCTGACAAGCTTTGGCTCTTCTTAGCATTTTTGAGATCAGTGCTTAGCTAGGTGATATCAGCTGCCATGAGAAATTGCTGTACACAGATATTTTTTTATCAAATCCAGTAGTAAAAACTGTTTCCCTGATATGCTGTTTTCTTTTCACCATTGGACAGACATTTCTTGTTCAGAGAATAACATCCAAAAATCTGTAAAAGATTAAAAATGAAGGGTAAATTTGAATGGGATGGGGGAGGGAGAAATGGGGCATTTTTTCTTTGATGAGAAAAACATAATCCAATGTATAAAATAGCAAATTCTCTTGTTGGCATTTAGCATACGGGAAATGCATTTTTTAGAATATGGTGTTTTGGCACTGCTAAACATCCTGTCAAAAGATAGAGTAGCATAGCTGAACATAAATGCATCGTCCTAAGCATGTGATAAAAGCTGGCTAGTGACCAGACTGTACAAGGAATAGAAAAGATGAGGAACATGACTTTTGAAATGCTTTCCTAGCCCTTATCAACATCTCTATTTAGATCACATGACCAGGAAGAAACAGGGTGTGTGGCTTAGAATAGATGAGTTCACAACATCCTGAAACACTGGCCAGCAGTCTCTAATAGAGATGCATTGATTTTTTTATTTTAGATAGATAGATAGATAGATAGATAGATAGATAGATAGATAGATAGATAGATAGATAGATAGATAGATAGATAGATAGATAGATAGACAGATAGATAATTATTTGTAACTCCTAGCCAGATCCAGCTGATTTGTGAACCCAGTCCTTTTCCATCTTTTCCCTCCAAACCTATTGTTGTCTAATTCTGTTTCATTTTTCTGAGTATTATTTTTGCCAAAGGGTAAAGAGACAGACAGATGGACAGAAGACTAATTTGTTTTTAATGTTCTGTTGAGTTGGAAAGAATAAAAAACAAAAATTCTATAGTAACGTGAGACCAGTGATAACATCCCCACTCTAGATAATGTTGCATTTTGCCTGAAGGCTGTCACAAGTATTGCAAATAAGTTTCTAAATTGTGATCTGATTTCATAAGCTTCATAAAATAGCTATTTTCAGCCTGAAATTTATACTGTTTGCTTCATTCACCTGCTGCCTAAGTTCGGACTACCACACATATCCTTACTTTGTACCATTGAAACATAGTTTCCCATTCCTTGAAATGAATACAGAAACAGTTTTGGGATGGAATTAATTCATTATCACATTAATAAAGCCTTGTGGCTTACTAAGCACTGAGAAAGGAGTCTCAAGTTTAAGAGTGAAAGTCATACCAAATATATGTGGTACAATATATCTGGTTTGGAAATTTTTAGAATGTTAAATTGTTGAACATGGTCCAGCCTTTGTTTTCCAGTTGCATCAGAGCTGCCTCTAAATATTAGAGGGTCTGGATTGCAATAAAAAGCCGTGGTGGCAGAGTGAATGCGGTATTTCCCATTCTAAAAGAAGTGCATTCCTTATAAACGGTTTTCAAAGTATCTATGTATTTTATTCTTCCCATACCACAGAAAGGCATGCCAACCAATTTGTAGATCATGCCCCTCTAGGTACAATAGTCTTTTGTCTCTAAGCATTATCCATTTGTTAAGCCATGTTAAAATAGTTGCTTGGTAGTACCTCCAGTCCAGTAGTCCAAATCCTCAACTTTCTTTCACTTCTTGTAACATTTTCACTTTAATTCTAGCTTTTTTCCCTTGCCAGATAAATTTCAATATTGTTGTATTCAGTTCATCAAAAAAGGCTTTTCCCAGCCTTACAGGAATCATTTGAAATAAAAATAGTATTTTTTGATAAGATATTCATTTTCACTGTTGCTATTCTCTCCAAAATTGAAAGTTGGAAGTTTTTCTACTTTTCCAAATCCAATTTTATTTGTTTTAGCAGTCTTACATAGTTATTTTCTTTTATTGTTACACATCTTGCTGTTAGATAAATTCCCAAATATTTAAACTTTTTTAACTATTTGAAGATTTGTTTTTTGTTAGTTGATTTTTTTGTTTTTCTGTTAGATTCTTTGTTAGTACTTTAGTCTTTTCTCTGTTTATTGTCAACCCTGCCAGTTCTCCAAATTTTTCTATTTTCTCCATAAGTTTAGTGCTTCTTTCCAATGAATCTTCCAATATGAAAACCAAGGCATCTGCAAATGCTTGTAGTTTATATTTTTCATCTTTTATCTCCAGTCCTTTAATTTCTATATCTTGTCTAATATTTCTATTCAGTACTTCCAGTGTTAGTATAAATAGTAATGGAGATAGTGC
Organism: Crotalus tigris; assembly: GCF_016545835.1. Classification (NCBI taxonomy): domain Eukaryota; kingdom Metazoa; phylum Chordata; class Lepidosauria; order Squamata; family Viperidae; genus Crotalus; species Crotalus tigris. The sequence continues at coordinate 5,671,988 of NW_024096467.1, forward strand.
GCATCCCTGTCTTGTGCCCTTTTTAATATTGAAGTTTTTCTGTAAGATCTCCATTTACAATTATTTCGGCTGTTTGTTTACAATAAATTGTTTTGATTACATTTATAAAGTTTTTCCCAAAGTCCATTTCTGCAAATTCTTCCAAGGTCGGTAAAAGGAGGATCCAGATTGTTGGGGACAATATGCTGACTCTGTAAACTGCTTAGAGAGGGCTGTAAAGCACTATGAAGCGCTATATAAGTCTAAGTACTATTGCTATTGCTATTAAGATAATATTGGAATGCAATCACGTAGGATCATATCATAGGATCCCATGCTCTTGATGAGAGCAGTAAATAGCCACACTGTTGATACCTGTCCCAAGTCATTATCTTGTTATGAATCATCCTACTAATACTTTATCGATATTATATGCATAGACTTTCTTGTTCTAATCAGAACCGCTTTTTTTATTTATCTATTAGCATGAACTCTGGTTGAATCCCAGGAACCTTATCTTTTTGACTTGCAGCTCTACAAACTGATTGAGATATTATACAGCTGATTAAAGAGCATTGCTGATTGGCCCAATCATTTATAAGAAAGCAGGACAGAAATTTTCCAACGTAGAAAATTTGTCACAATGCTGAGATGCATAGAGCAGACTGATTTCTCCTCTCGTGCTTTAGAATTTCACAACATCCTCCACAGGTTTAATTAGAGGGTTAAAGATTGGCTTTATTAATTTGTTTAACAAACTAAGATGGCTTTGTAGTTTAAAATGTATTTTAAAACTTTGAAGGAAGTGAAGGAAAATATAATAGGTCAGTGCTGTAAAGAAGGTAAGTGAATTAATACACTTCTCATTATTCCTTCTTGGAAAAAGAAATAGGCAACATAGAAGCATGGTATCAATGTATTATTCCTATAGTTGAAGACCTGCAGTTTCTCTGCAGGAGATCCAGCACCATCCCAGGTTGAACAGAGAGAACAAAACCCCATGTGGTTCATTACTAATGACTCTTTTATGAATGGTAGTGTCATTTGCAGTAAACTACACATGGTATCACTAGTTTCACACTATAAGAACCAGGAGCTGCAGAAATTCTTCCCTTGGACACGTTATTCATTATTATGTTATCTAAGAACTGAATATAGCACTCCTTCCTTTATTTTTTCCCTACTCTAGCAAAGTTGTTTTGGCTAAAAGAGAGCAATTTGTCATTCAGTGAGCTCATAAAGGTGAACTTGAACTCAAACCTTTGCCACCCTAAGTCCAATACTTATAACCATCCTCCTCACTATACCTTCTCACTGTAATGGTCTGAAGATAATAATAATAATAGAGTTGGAAGGGATCTTCTAGGTCTTCTAGTCCAACCTCCTGCTCAGGCCAGAAACCCTATACCATTTCAGACAAATAGCTGTCCAGTCTCTTCTTAAAAATTTCCAGTGTTGGATCACCCACAACTTCTGGAAGCAAGTTTTTCCATGGATTGTTCTAACTGTCAGGAAATTTCTCCTTAGTTTTAGGTTGCTTCTTTCTTTGATTAGTTTCCATCCATTGCTTCTTGTCCTTCCTTCAGATACTTTGGAGAATAGCTTGGCTCCCTCTTCTTTGTGGCAGCCCCTGAGATATTGGAAGACTGTTATCATGTCACCCCTCATCCTTCTCTTCATTAAACTAGACATACCCAATTCCAGCAACCATTCTTTATATGTTTTAGCCTCCAGTCCCCTAATCATCTTTGTTGCTCTTCTCTGTACTCTTTCTAGAGTCTCAACAGCTTTTTTACATTGTGGTGACCAAAACTGGATGCAGTATTCCAAGTGTGGCCTTACCAAGACATTGTAAAGTGGCATTAACTCTTCACAGAATCTTGATTCTATCCCTCTGTTAATGCAGCCTAGCACTATGTTGGCTTTTTTGGCAGATGCAGCACAGTGCTGGCTCATATTTAAGTGATTGTCCACTAGGACTCTGAGATCCCTCTCACAGTTACTACTATTGAGCAAGATAGCACCTATACTGTACCTTAGGTTTGGTTTTTCTTGATGTCTGATAGTTGTTAGTATTTTTATTATAGTTAGAGGAACATTATCTATTTCATTCTTTGTATGAGACAGCCAACTTAATAAAGCTATTCTTATCAATTTTGTAGATTTTGAGGGCTCCATGAAGAAGTGATCAATAGCTATGACCTCTTTATGAATCACCTTATGTAGTACACCGTTTCTAACAAGAAACAAGGGCTTCCACTTCTGTAGAGACCAACAATGAGGGAAGCATAATGAAGCAGCTGCCTGAGGAGCTGGAGAGCTATTTATAGTCAATGTGCAGGTAGTCTTCGACTTAACAACCATTCATTTAGCAACCAAAATTAAAACAGCACTGAAAAGAGTGCTCACATTTACCCCACAGACCTGTGATCAAAATTCAGGGGCTTGGCAATTTGCAGGTATTGACAATGGTTTCAGTGTCCTAGATCACATGATCGCCATTTGCAACCTTCCCAGCCAGCTTCTGACAAGCCAAGTCAATGGAGGAAGCTCAGTTTGCTTAATGACTGCATGATTCACTTAACTACAATGATCCGCTTAACAACAGGTTGTAAAATCGAGCATGAATCACTTAAATCTGCTTTTCTTAACAATAGAAATTCTGGTCCAGTTATGGTCAAAAGTCAAAGACTGCCTGTAATTAGTGTTGGATCTTACTGACTAATGATCTGACACAGCATTAAACAGCTTTTATATGCAGAGTGACCATAATACTTCTGCCCACCACAGAATCTGGAATCATTCTAGGGCAGTGTTTCTCAATCCTGACATCTTCATGAGGAGTGGATCTCAACTCCCAGAATTCCCTAGTTAGTGCATGCTGCTAGGAGATTCTGTGAGTTGAGGTCCAGCCCTCTTCAAGTGCCAAAAGTTGAGAAACACTGTTCTAGGGAAGAGGTCCCCACCTTTTTGGCACCAGGAACCAGTTCTGTGGAGAGAAGTTTTTCCACGAACCAGGGGGGGGGGCATGATTTGTGTGCTGCCTGCATCCCATGGATGGGGCTTTGCTTGTTTGTGCCGACCAGTTGCTGGCATGCTGCGGCCCGGTACTGGTCCACGGACTGGGGATTGGGGACACCTTTTCTAGGGTATATGATAAGTTCCAAGTGAGGTTTGGCCAACACTTATAGAATCTCAGTGATGCATTACATGAATTGCTTGGATGTTGTAGAGGAGGAGTCATCTATGAGCCAATAAATCTCTCATGCTGGGCACAGTGTCTTTTTTGCCTTAACATATTTTTAAAGGTCCAACACTCACTTTAAAAATGACTTGGTTGATAATTGATTTATCTTTGGGAGTGTGCAAGGCATTTTTAATAGGGAGTTTATTTTATTTTAAAAATGAATGCAGTGCAATCACTTAATGTCTGGCCCATTTGAACTAACCCCACCCATTTTTTGGGCTTAATGATGCTTAATCATATCATTATTATTTTATAATTTCATTATTATGCTGTAATTTCAAACCCTTGTATTTGTAGGCTCATGTTTTGCAGCTTGCTTGCTCTTTGCACATATACGCATACACACACATACACACACACACACACACACACACACAAATGCTCCAGTTGTTATCTTGTGTTTATTAGTATTTGAAAGAAAACTTATACCAGAACATAATTGGTTTTAAATTGGTTTTAAATTGTAATTAGAAGTGAAGTAAGTCATAACTCATGTGTTTTGTATTTTTTAATCACAACAAAATTAAGTAGGGTTGATTTGACATTTAGTAATAACTCCTAGATTGGCTAAGCTGTGATCTATCAAGGGAGAGAATACAAGATGTGGGGAATCAGGAACAGACATTGTATCATCACCATTTGCTATGTTTTGCCCAAGAAATCTACAGACTGTTTAATGAGCACTAATCTTGCTCAGCATATAAACAGAATAATTAGGCATTTTCTTCCATCCTCTTGAAAGTCGTTTTTAACACCTTTAACACTATAAATCTTTTAGTCTTTTAGTCTTTTCCCATTTTTGCACAACTTTGCCACAGTTCATTGTTAATACAGTACAAAAAGGAATACTGTAGATTATAAAAACCAGAAAGCTGCTGAATACCACTGAAAGGGCAAAACTTCCTTGGTTTGTAAAACTGTAGGCTTAAGATGACTCAATGCCTCATTATCACTGTTGCAATTCTTTATATTTTGTACCACGCTATTAGAACTTAGGCCAATGACGTGGCATCACTGACAACATCAAGAAGTTTGCATGTATATCATGACCCATGGGATTAATTCATGACATTCATTGCTTAAAAGTGTCAAAATGATGCCAGTTTAGATAGATTTAAAAGAAGACTAAGCAAACGAGAGGTGAGAATGTATGAAGGTGGCTAGTTTTGTTGATGATAAAGTCATAGATAGCATGCTTCCCATGCTAGAGTTAGAATCCAACAAAAAAAGAAAAATATACTTTCTTACTAATCAGTCCTCAACTTACAACCACTTGAAGTTACAGCAACACTGAAAAAGTGATTTACAATCTGTCTTTGCACTTACAACCATCGCAGTATTCCCATGGTCATGTGATCAGAATTTGAGTGCTTGGCAACCAGCACATACTTACAATGGTTGCAGTGTCATAGGGTCATGCAATCACCATTTGCAACCTTCCCAGCCAGCTTCCGACAAGCAAACTCAATGGAGGAAACCAGATTTGTTTAATTGCCATGAGATTCACCTATAACAGCTGCAATTATATGTTTAACAATTGTGGCAAACAAGCTTGTAAAATCAGACACAACTCATTAACTAACACTTTGCTTAGCAGTGAACATTCTGGCCCCAATTCTGATATTTTTGTCTTCTTTGGAACAACCCCAAACAATTCTGCCCTATCTTCTTCAAAACAGCATTTAAGAGATATGAAGAAACTTGTCATATTTTTCGCTTCTTTGGGCTAACTATACCAAATTTTCCTTTCATGATTTTTCCTCTAGACATCTGACATGCTCTACTTCACCAATGTCCTTCCTAAGAAATAATGGTAAATGCAATATTCTAGGTATGAACTGAGCAATATGAAGTAAAGAACAATGACTTTTTTGATCTTGATATTATAATTTGGTTGATGCAGCCTAAGATTACATTTGATTTTTTTTTTTTTGCAGCTGAATCATATAGTGGGGTCATATTCAGTTTGTAATGAACCATATACTGTATTGATTTTTATCTCACCAACTTGTAGGACAGTTTATGGTATCTAAGTTTATTCCCCTATTTAGAATAACTAGATTCTATGCTACAAGGTACTGAGTGATATTCCAAAATCTCTCTACTTTATTATTATCATTTTCTTTCCTGTATGCAATGTGCATACTAGTCCATATTTAGCAGAAGTCTCCTAATTTTTGATAGAGGAAAGATCTATTCTATTCCATTTTTATCCACTTTAATCAAACCATTGTTAAAACACAGAAAAATGAATTTCATTTATTCAGCCTCAAACTTTACAAGTATAATTTATAGCCATCTAATTGCTCTGCATATCACTGTGAAAAAAATATCTTCCTACCTTTTGGAGAAGATAGTTGCTTTGCAAGTACAAAAGAGATCTTTTTTTCCCCTGCTCTTCCTTATTCTTACAGCCTTTCAGACAAGTAGTAGCAGCAATGTTTCCTGGGATTATTTGGCAAGAAAAACTTTTGATCCTCTTTCCTTCCATCCCCATCTCTGACCCTCCTCAGGGGCCTTCTGCAATGAGTAGATTGTGTCCTGCACCACTCCATCTTCCCATGAATCATGTCTTCAACACTTTATTCCTCATTCATATGTTTGTAGGTAGAGCAAAACCTTCCTAGGTGTTTTTAACACTTCTTCCTTTGCTACTCCATATCTGCCACTTCTCCTTCTCCTATGACAGTGGTTCTCAACCTTTTTAATGCCGCGACCCCCAACCAGTTGTAAGTCGAGGACTACCCAACCGGTCATAAGTCGAGGATTACCCAACCAGTCGTAAGTCGAGGACTTTCCCTGCCTGGGAGTGCTGCACATGCGTGATGCTGCCCCCTGCACCGGCCAAGGCGTAGCTGGCAAGCGGCAGAGACAGAGCAGGCCGACCACCAGCTGGGCCACCAGCTGGCCCAGTCCAAGGGAGGTAAGGCACCCGCCGGGCTCCACACGTGCCAGCAAGCCTCCCTGCGCCCGCCGGCCTCCCACCTCCCACCCCTGGCCCTCTTTTACTTACATTTTTAGTAGTTGCTCAGCAGGGAGGGGTGGAAACTTCCAGACAGCTCGCCTTCGCTGCAGACAACTTGCAGCACCGTTTGCAGAATGGAACTTTTGGCGGGCTCAGCAGGGCAGAGACAGCCTGGACAATTCCTATTGGCTTTTGAAAGCCAATAGAATTAGACTCTATTCAAGAGAGTCTATTCTATTGGCTTTCAAAAGCCAATAGAATAAAAGGGAGTAGCACAGCTAAGGAAAAGAGGAAAAAATGGTGGACTGCGTTGTTTGGTGACCCCTGTGAAATGGTCATTCGACCCCAAATGGGGTCGTGACCCACAGGTTGAGAACCGCTGTCCTATGAGAACTATGACTAACAGAAACTAAACTCACCTGACTCAGTTAGTTATCAGCAAAATAAGTACAGATTATTTGGGTTGTATGTTGTCAGCCTCATAAAATCAAGAAAGGCACAGTTGTGATTTTTCCAAGCAGATTTCTTTATTATTCCACTCTTACAGACTAAAGCAAATACCAACCACTAAAGCAAACTACCATTTTACTCTGAGAATTAATACAGTATGAAAGTATTGTGAGCCTGGTTGGCTTGCAAAGATAGACAGATATGGAAGGTTACAGTGAATGGATCATGATAATCTTTAATATTTTTCACCCAAAAAGGAAATGTCTCTCAATTACATATCCCAGATTTTTGCAATGCAATTTTCAGAACAAAATAAGGCACAGAAAATAGAAATGACCCATGTGTTGAAAAAGTCTGGAAAAAAGGATTATAGGAGAAACTGCTCAAGAAGCATATACTGGATTAAGATATGCATATTAGTATAAATTGACATAATACACATGGACATTTTTATATTGACTTTTTTTAAAAAAAAATTGCAGACGATATGGATTGAAAAAAACAAGGAAACAGAGATACCTAATTTAGTAAATTCTCCTCTCCTGCCATCAAAAGGGATTTTATATTGTAGGGAAGAAAGGAATTGCATCTATGAGCAGTCTTCTACTCTTACAACCTTTAGATAAAATTCATACGGATGAGATATAAATGAAACACATAAAATGTCAATCAATATGAAGTAGGTCATCATATTTTGGAATGCCAAGATACATGATGACATTTAGCTAATCATATAAATGAAAATACATTTATAATAAATTTTAAAATTGCAAAGATATCTCCTACCTAATGTGATAGTTTTAATATAAGATATTGGGTCATACCTTTCTTTTATAACTATGAGGATTAGAGGAATCATTCAAGTTATATAGAACTGGGACGTCACATCTTTTTTAAAAAAATATTTGCTCTTCGGTTCAGTGAATCTACCAGAATCCCATGAATTTAATGCAATTTTTATGAGTCTGAAGAAAATAAACATGATTGTGTGTCTTTTTACCTGCATATTGTTTGGGACAGAGACAGAAGTTGGAGGAAGACTTATTACATACAGAGCTAAGCAATAAAAGATGGTTTGAAAATAACGTTTTACTTTGGGCCCCCAAAATCCAATTTCAAATCAGTGAATGTTATTAAACATGAATCATAGAGCCCAGCTACTAAGTAATTATTTTAGCCTCAGCCTAGTCTTTTCTTCCTGTCCTCATCATTCCTAATTGTAATCATGACTGTAGAAATGAAGGAAATGTAATGCAAACTTAAGTACCTTACACATTTATTTGTACATCCATTGATTTGAATGTCCCCATCCAACTTCTATTATCTTTCTGTCATTCAGACAAGTATATAACAGTATATATACAACAGTATATATATATATATATATCCTGTTCCAGGAATGTATTTACTCTATTAAAGATATGTAGCTAAGCAATGACATCCTAACAATTTCCTTTTCCCGGTTCTCCTATTTTGCATGAATGGCTCAGGGGAACCTGGCTAATAGAAACAGTTTTATTCTTCTACCCAGCTGTGATATGTCTTTAAATGAAGTCCCACTGCTGTTTTACTAATGCTTCAAAAGTTCTCGCCTTGGATCTGCTGTGACCTTGGTGTTGTGTGCCATTTGTGCATCATTAAGAGGTGGTAATGAAGTTCTGCTGCGCACAGATTGTAAAAGGTCAAGCAGAAAGTTGGGAGCCAATGAGGATGGGAAGAAAAATTGTGCTGGCGGCAGAGGTTGAGGGATTCATTATATTGATGTGGTGGGGTTTTCAGGAGAGTAATAACTGGCCTAGCAGAAGAATGTAAATCTTCTCAGCTTCTCAGTCAAGACTCTGCTTCCTCTTGATTTGTGAGGATATATTTTTATATAGAGTACAGGAAAAGTTACTACATTCTGTAGGAAATTCCCTGGAAGTTGCTAGTCTTTGGAAAAAGACAAGCACAACACAAGCTGGAGAAATGTTTCTTGTTGATGGTCAGCACTGATAGCTTCTTCAAAGCGAGCAGTATTTGGGTATTTATTTATTTGTCTGACTTATCTGACTTTGAGCAACATATTTTAAACTGTAGTTCTTCCAAATGCTGGTGAACAGCAGGGTCAAACCAACATGCCAAGTAACCCACATCTTTTATTTAACCCCTTTACCTATTGGAAGTAGCTAAACAAAAATCCACTGAAAATACTGAAATTTATTTCCTGATAAATTTGGAGGGAAACTTTTAATTAATCCTAAATTTAAAAAATAATATAGCCAATTATACTAGGCTGTATTCCCTGTCCTTTTATAGTGTTATTTTGAACAGGAAACAATACCCTTTCTGACAGCAACCATCAGAGTCATTCTTCTAAATATAAATATTCGCTAAGCAAATATCTCCTTTCATAACAAGACCTTCTGTCAACTACCATTCAACATTAAATCTTCCTATTCACCTCAAGATTACTATATCAATTAAAACTAAGATGATATTTATGTTATGATGTTGCTAAATTGTTTTGAGGCTCTGTGAGGTGTAAAGAAACTGGATCAAGATGACCCATGAGATAAAAAAGATCTCTCCCCTCCCACAGCAAAAATGTGGATTCTTATATTAAAGTAAGCAAGATAAATCTGTAGGATATTTTACAATTTTACAAAAGATTTACATCATGCTTATTTACCCCTTATGTTTTTATATCAAAGTAGTACTGAAGTCTACAGGTGAAGTTCAGAAGATGTTGCAATAATGCAGGCTGATTGTTTTGGAAAGAGAATTTCTTTAGAAATTTATTACAAGAGAAAACAGAATTATGTTACTGGAGCGTAGTACTCTTTCATTTATTTAATTATCAACTAACCCAAACCAGATATAATTATATGTCTTTTATTACACAATTATCTCTGTAGCTTCACATGCTTCCATGATAGCCAAATGGAAGACATTATGTGATAATTTCTCCCATGATGCTTTGCAGAAAGAAGCTACTACTACACTGACTGCATAAAACTAAATTGGAAAGACCATTTGGGCACAATTGTACCTTATAACAAAATGGGTATGAATTTGGGAAAAATAAATGGCTTTTAAATCATAGCTCTTTTGATATCCACCAAATTTCCGAACATCAGCTCCTAGAAGCCTTCAGCCAAAATTCCAAAGGCAGAGTCCGGAATGTATGAGTGATGTCTAGTTGAGAATGACTTGCATAGATCATAGATAAATTTTTAAACAATTCTGCTAATTAATATCAGAGATACCCAATGAACTCCTTGCCACTATGTATAAAAAACACTCCAAGTGCTGCATTGATTGGCCTACTCTTTACAAGAAAGATAGAACATAGATAGCAAAAGAAATTAAAAGTTTGAAGGCACTGTCAGACTCAAAAATCTGCATATGGAACATGTTTATCTACATTACAATTATAGCCTCTATTTTCCCTTGAAAATCAAACCAGGTTATATGGAGTTTTCCTCTTATTTTATACCTACAGCACAAAATCTGAAAAGTAGACTCAGCAACAAGAGGGAGAAAGCTCCTTCCTCAAAGACTCATAGTAAGTCCTGTGCTTCAATGGGAAACTGACTTGAAGTTTCCCAGTCTAAGGCCAGCTCCTTACTACTATATTATTCTGGCTAACTTAGAATGCAGTCAGAGTCATTGCATTCTGAATCATTTCAAAACTGATGATTAGGTTGATAAGTGTTGTGTATTCCTACAAAAATCTGTACGTATGCAAGGGAAATTTTCCTTTGACCTTGCAAGATTTGGGTTGCATGTGCCAATAAATAAGGCAATTCAGCTCCTCCAAGACTGCTCAGCTAGACAGCATGTTAATATCAAGGAATTAGTGCTTGTAATACAAAGTGACACACTTTTAACATGGCTTTCAACTATAAATACATCACAGCTGCTCTTCTAGTGACAAAATATCTATACCCATCACTCAGATTCCTGCATTTAACACACAAAGCACCCATGTGTTCAGCAAAGGCCTGAAGATATCAAAGAGAAAGCTTGGGAGAAGAGAGAACCTCATTTGCAGTGCTTGAGGCGCTCTCAAAGAGATGATATTCATGTGTTTCCATGACTGACAGTATTCAGGCAGCTACAGACACTTCTGTAAAAGTATATAAACAAAGATGGTACAGCTGCTCACTTAACAAGTGTTCAATTACATAAAACATGGGAACATACAAAAATCAGTTGAGCCTTCAAACCTGACAGGAAGATGACCCAGAACAGAGCAGGTTACTTTTTTTCTCAGTCAAGCCTTCAAAAAGAGGGGGGGGGGGAATGGAGAGTCAGATTTGCTTGATAAAACTTTTAAGTAGTGGTAAAATGTTTTTAAAATACACCATTTGTCAATGCTACAGCAGATCAAGGTGATTGTCTTATGATACTTGATTAAACATGTTATTTTCTGCAAGAGGCATGGCTAATCAGTTATGGAGCCATGAGCTAGTTAAACTAATGCTGAAACAATTTAGATTGGAGTACATCTCAGATTTTTTTGTATGGCTTTACTCAAGCAATTTATAAGGATAATAATAGGTAGACTTTAGTCAACTTTTGATCTAATTCAATTAAAGTATACATAATATGTTCTATAGCGCAGGCATGTATATATGTATGTTTTGGGAAACTTAGATGGGGTCCCTTCTTGGAGATGTGCCTTTTCGGACTTTAGGAGTGACATTAGCCACAGTTTTATGGCAGGGGGTGATGATTGACTGTTATGATCCGTAAGTTTGGTAGCACTGACCATTATAGCCTTCTGGATTGGCTTTGAGGTTTGGAAATAGGGGACACTGTTTTGCAATGGGTTTCCTCTTTTCTCTGTGGCTGGTTCTAGTTGGAAATCAAGTGCCAAGCCCTTGTAATGTGGACTTGGCTTTCTCACCCCTACCTAACCCCAATATCTTTAGGACATAGTGGTATGGGACGCAGTATAATCAGTACACAGATGATACTCAGTTATACAACTCTATACCTGGTTGATCAAGGAATTATATCTCTGTGTTGGCCCAGTTCCTGGAGGCTGTAAGTCATGGAAGAGAACTGGTTCTAATAAGCCCTAGTAAAAATGTGTTGCTCTGGATTTTTGATCTTCCTGGATCTGGTGAGGCTTTATCTTTGATTTTTCCCAGGATAATACTGCCACAGGCAACAATGATGTTCAGTTGGACTTACAACTCCGGCTTAAGGTATAAGTGGCTGCTGTGGCTAGCAGGCTCTTTGCACAGATTCATTTTGCTTGCAGTTACTCAAACCCTGGTCATTTCCTGTTGGACTACTGTAACATACTCCTAGACTTCAGGAAAGCTTTGAAAGCTTGTTCTTCTTGCAGCATTTGGATACAATGAGTCTAGAGCCCATTAAAGTTCAGTGTGGGTGTGTGTGTTGAGACTTTGGTATGCCAAGAATTTTTGTTATGTTTTATGGCTTTTGGAGATTTTTATCATTGTTTTGTCAGCCAGCCAGGTTTTTGCTTTTTAAGATAACCATGTAAGTCTTGAAATAAATAAAAAGAAAATTAAATCTGAGATAGCAAATTGGTATTTGCCTTTACAGGAGCACACTCTTAGAATAGAATAGAATAGAATAGAATAGAATAGAATAGAATAGAATAGAATAGAATAGAATAGAATAGAATAGAATAGAATAGAATAATAACTTTATTGTCACTTTAAATATACATTAATCGGCATATATTAAAATGAAATTTCCTTGCATACAGCTCTCAAAGGGTCACCACCTTGGATATACACTACATAAATATGGCATAAAGAAAGAAAGAAAGAAAGAAAGAAAGAAAGAAAGAAAGAAAGAAAGAAAGAAAGAAAGAAAGAAAGAAAGAAAGAAAGAAAGAAAGAAAGAATTATGCATATACCCACATATATTATATGATACAGAGAAACAACACAGTCTAGTTCGGGTTATGTATACATGTGCATGGCAAGAAAAACTAATCTTGTGAGTTTACCAGATGGATGGCATAGGGAACAGAGCTATTACAGAATTGGGTAGTCCTGCTAAAAATACTTTGAAACCTCCTCCCAGAGGGGAGCAACAGAAACCGGCCAGAAAGTGGTTGTGTGGGATCTCTAACAATGCTTTCAGCTCATAGCATTTATAATGATAAGATTCATAACTTCTTTTATTGCAAGTTTCAGCTCAGATGACGTCCTGATATCTGTTAGTCTTTTCAAAGTAAGCCTGATTTCTATAAAATAAGATAGTTCACTCAGTGGTGGGATTCAGCCAGTTCACACCACTGCGGCAGAACCGGCAGCTAATTTTTTGTTGCCCAGGCTCAGAATGGACTTCCGGAAGCAGCATCCACACAGAGAACCGGTTGTTTACATATTTGAATCCCTCCATTGAGTTCACTACATCAGGGTTTATATTTAGTTTGCCATTGGGCTAAGGACCACTTTATGCATATCCTGTTTTAATATGCATGGTACATTGTTTTTTTCCCAGTTAAGAATGAGAAAGCTCTTGTCCATATCAGATATTAAGTACTTGTGATAGATGAGAAATAAATTTTATTCACATAAGACTTTGTAAATGCCTTTCATAGGCATATGTTTGTGTGCAGTTTAATTTCTGGAAAACAAACCATAACACTTGAGGTGCTTTGAAGATTCTAATTGAAGGGAAAATTACTGGTCCGACACAAGTCTTCATCATATTTGTAAACTAGCTTTTAGTGATCTCAAGTGCCCTTAGACCTAATGGCATAAACAGAATAATTTATATAATTGGGATGGTGAAGAAATAAGACCATGCAACTAATTTAATTTAAAACTTGTTACTTGTCTGAAAATTTTTTTTGAAAAAAACCCATTCCTCTTTTCTAAAGACTCAGTTGTTCAGATGTATCTTTTTCTGCATTTAGTAGCTCTGTGCTTACAAAGTGCTTCTTGTTCTCTTGAAAGGGAATAATTAATGTCTGTTTTGTAGACATTAATTATTAGTTTTGTTTCTGCACAACTTTGAAAATATCTTTAGGCCATCAATAAATTGAGGTTCGTCCTACAGTAACTTGTTTTTCTTCTATTGAATGGAAATAGCATCTGTAATTTTCAAAGTCCTTTACATTTTTACAATTGAAGAGGATGACAATTGGATAAGAAATAATACAGGAGCCAGAAAATTTATCTAGTTGTAGTTGAACTCCTCCAGGGACAAAAAAGGATATCCTCTCAACTGTACTTGTTGACCTTTACTACCCATTAGAGTCAATACTTCTGAAAAACAAGAATTTTGAATCAATCCATCAGAAGAAGAATATATATAATTTTATCTCCATTGATCACTATAGCTAAGGTTTTTTTCTCCCTTAGTCATGATTGCTTATTTAGAAAAGGTTGAATATTTGAATGTTAACAATGTTACAGAATAACAGAGTTGGAAGGGACTGTGCAAGACCTTCTAGTCCACGGGTTGGCAACCCGCGGCTCCGGGGCTGCATGTGGCTCTTTGAGCCTTCTCCTGCGGCTCCCAGCCTCCTCCACCATTTGCAGAGAAAGAGACTTCTGCTTCCCTTCTCTCTCTCTCTCTCTCTCTCTCTCTCTCTCTCTCTCTCTGTGTGTGTGTGTGTGTGTGAAAAAGAGAGTGGCCTCACGCTGTTCTCGGACAAGCTGAAAAGCTTATTGGGCTGGGCTCCTGCCTTTGCTGTGTCTAAGCAGGAAACAGCATATCTCTCTCTCTCTCTTTCTCTCTCTCTCTCTCTCTATCTATCTATCTATCTATCTCTCTATCTATCTCTCTATCTATCTCTCTCTCTCCATCTCTCTCTCTCTCTCTCTCTCTCTCTCTCACACACACACACACACAGATACACACACACACACACACACACACACACACACAAATGGGGCTTTTTTGTCATAGAACGCCCAGAACGGAGTTCCAGCACCTTTTTGGGATGGAACCTTGTAGGGTAGTGTAGGCCAGGCGGGTTGTATGACATGTGTGAGTTCCAGCACCTTTTTTTTTTTTACAAAAAAGCACTGCTCATGCACACACACACACACTGAGTGGGGGAGGAGGACTGGCAGACCAAGGGCAGAAGAGAGCCAGCACAATAAGAATGTGTATCAGCTTGTCAGAGAATAGCGTGAAGCCAGCTTGCCAGGTGAGCAGAAGATCAGAGATAGGTAGAGGGAGGGAGACAAAGAAAGGGAGAGGGAGGGAGGGAGAGAGAGAGAACTCATGCACAGCAGTCTCTATTTCTTTTTAATTAAACTCTTCAATCAAGCTCTCCCCCCCTCGTGCGCACGCATGCACGCACAACTTTTGCGGCTCCCAGTATTTTCTTTTTTCTGGGAAATGGGTCCAAGTGGCTCTTTGAGTGTTTAAGTTGCCGACCCCTATTCTAGTCCAACCCCCTGATGAAGGAGGAGCCCCTATACCATTTTGGCCAAAAGTCTGTCCAGTCTCTTCTTGAAAACTTTTCGTGATCGAGCATCTATAACTTCTGGAGGTAAGTGTTTCCACTGATTAATTGTTCTCACTGTCAGGAAATTTCTCCTTAGTTCTAGGTTGAATCTCTCTTGATAAGTTTCCCTTCTTGTCCTGCCCTCAGGTGCTTTGGAGAATAGATTGGCCTCCTCTTCTGTGTGGCAGCCCCCCAAATATTGAAGACCGCCATCATTGGAGGTTTAGTAGATCCCAGGCATCATGGCCTACCATTCATTATTCAATTCTCAAGCAAATGTTTAAAGACACTCAAATTCATAGACATAAGTTCAATATATAAACATGGGTAGATCTATGCTCTGAATTAACTTGTTTATTAATACATTTTTATATGATAGAGATAAAACATAAAATAAGTAAATTGCTTGTGAAGGTGTCTATCAATCAGTCAAGGGTTAAATGCATTTTTAACATTCTGATTTTCCACTTTCTACAAGTTTTCAGTTCTTAATTATTCTTGTTATTAGCACAAAGCATATATTGTTTGGAAAACAATTTCCCTGATCTGTAATTTCTGAAAGGCAAGTTTTATATGAATAATTAGTTCAGCTGCACTGGGATCGTGAGTCTTTATAGTTACAATCTTCAAGCCAAACCAGGAAATGGTTAGTATGTCACATGTTCCGACTAATGAAGCACTTCAAAGAACTTTCAGGCATGTTTCCTAAAGTCTTTATTTGCAGAGCTACAATTTTTGCCGGTCACCATGTTGGACTGGTTATGCCAGAATCTGAACTTCCTGTCGCTGGCATCAAAGCTTTCCTTGCTCAACCCCTCCCTTCTCATGCAGTCACAGGTCACATTATCCAATTAGTGAGAAGGTCAAACGTTTACTTCCTCTTTCTTTCCCGGGCTTTTTCCCCGCTCAGTCTAAGCTAAGTATTAACCCAATAAATGCCAGACAGTTTTGCATATTGTCAAAGCAAGAATATACAGTATTTGCAGCATTGACATCCGGCCCCCCTTACAAGAAGGACAGATCCTGTAAGGAAACAAAAGCATATGTTAAGGGTTATCTTTCGGTTTGCTGGGGTGTTTCACATGAAACTTTTCGATCAATCTGTCAGCGTTCACTTCACTAGATTTCACCCAGGTGGCTTCAGACAATGGGTATCCCTTCCATTGTACCAAGTACTGTAATTTCCCTTACTTTCAGGTAGGTCCACTATAAAGTCCATAGCTATTTCTTCCCAGGGTTGAGAAGGGTCTGCCATGGGTTGCAGTAACCCAGGAGTTTTCCCCGGGATTCTTTTCATTGTAGCACATACAGTACAACTTTTTACATAGTTTTCCACATCCTTTTTCAGCCCCGGCCACCAGAATTGCCGGCGGGTGAGGTGTAGGGTTTTCAAATATCCGAAGTGTCCAGCCTGCTTTACATCGTGGCTGTGGTTGAGAGCATTTAGACGGAGCGCTTCTGGCAAATATAACTTCCCCCCTTTGTAAGCCAAGCCATCCCTGCATGTTAGGGACGCTTGATTATCTTTGAACCATTGGTCAGTGAGGAGCTCTCGTTTTATTTTCTTCACTCCAGGGTCATCCGGATTGGGGACCCTGCGAGGTGTAAGTTGAGTGACAGTTTGTGGATTGGGAATAATTGCCTCGTTAACCTGCTCTCGCTCACTTTTGTACTGGGGTAACCGGGATAGCGCATCAGCTAGAAAGTTCTTTCCTCCTGGTATGTACTTTAGAGTGAAGTTGAAGCGGTTAAAGTACTGTGCCCACCGTACTTGCTTTGGTGACAATTTGCGAGGAGTTTTCAGTGCCTCTAGGTTCTTGTGATCAGTCCATACCTCAAATGGCACCTTGCTCCCTTCTAGCTAGTGTCGCCAGTTCAATAGCGCCCACCTAATTGCGAAGGCCTCTTTCTCCCAGATTGCCCATCTTCGCTCGCTCTCCGTGAATTTCTTAGAGGTGTAGGCACAGGGTTGCAGGATCCCATTTTTGTTCTTTTGAAGTAACACTGCTCCAACTGCCACATCGCTGGCGTCGGCTTGAATCACAAAGGGTTCCCCTGGGCAGGGGTGCTTTAGAACCGGTTCAGCGGCAAATAGTCTCTTTAAATTCTCAAAAGCTGTTTGACAGCTCATTGTCCATGCTAGTGGTTGGCCCGGTCGTGGCTTCCCTCCTCCTTTGCCTGTTTTGAGTAGTTCTGTAAGAGGAAGGGCAATCTCGGCAAAAGAAGGGATGAATTGACGATAAAAGTTGGCAAAACCCAGAAAGCTTTGGAGCTGTTCGGGTTCCTGTGGGGGAGGCTTTTTATAGCGAGAGAGCTTAACATCCAGCTTCACGGCCGTCTGGTACCACTCCTGCAGCCGATCAGGCACTCCTCGATAGAAGCAAGCCTGGGAGAGGTGATCATCTAATCCCTCGATGAAGTGATGGATGAGGGACTGCTCAGGCCACCCCTCTATTTGACCTGCCATCTTGCGGAACTCTCGCACGTACTCTAGGGCAGGCCTCCCTGCTTGTTTTATCTTGTGAATTTGTCCTGCTGCTTTGAGGCCGATGGATGGGTCTTCAAATCGTTCTCTCAGTCCTAAGAGAAAGAGATGGGGATCCTCCAATTCGAGGGCTTGCTCGCTATATAGATTGTTCAGCCATTCAGATGCTTCTCCCTCCAGGTTGGCCCCAATGACGTCAACCATGGCCCTGGTTCCGGATAGAGATAGGCCCAGCGATTTAAATGAGAACGCACTTGGTTGAGGAAAAAAATCAGCTTCTCTGGGTCCCCATCGAATGTTGCATTGAAGGGTGGTGCAAACACAGGCTGCTGTGGCCCCCACTGGGGCTGGTTCCATGGCTGCTGGCCAGCGGGGTTGGATGGTACCCCCTGCTGCTGTAGGCTTCCCAATGGTGGCTGAGCAAGGGGGGTTGTAGTGGTCTTCTCTGTTGTTGGACTGCAGGGGGTGGTGGTGCCCTCTGCTGCTGCTGATCATTCATCTGCTGGGGAAACCCATCTACCCAGTGCTGCAGATGCCTCAGACTGGAACTCACCCTCTCTTCAGGGTTGGGGTCTCTGGCTGGCAAAGGCAGGGTCTGACAGGCTTCCTGCTGGGCTCCCCATCGCTCTTGTGGCCACCCCAGTTGCTGTAGGCCCCAACCTGGCTGCAGATTTATGCCCCGGGGTTGCACGTTTGGGGGCTGTGGCCAACCTCCTTGCTGTGGCTGTTCTCCCCCCAGCTGCTGATTTCCTGGTTTCTGTACCACCCCAAGACATTGCAAGGCCTCTATTGGCTATGGTAAGTTCAGAGGACGTGGATCAGCCACTTGCTGGGGAACCCAATTTCCCCTTTGTTGCAGAGGATTCAAACTGGGATTCTCTCTCTTAGGGATGAAGGTTTCATTTTGTAGGGACTGTTTTCTGTTTCTCATTTCTAAGTTTTGAAATCTTTCCAATGACTCACCCATAACTGTGTTATCTGTCCATTCTGCTTTTGAAGTCTTCGCTCTCAGCTGGGAAGTCTGCCAAATTTCTCTCTCCCCCAGCTTGCTGGCTGTCGCTTTCCCCCCCGGGGAAACTGCTGCAGCTACGGGGCTGGTTTCAGGCAATCTTTCTTTCTCCATGATGAGATCTCCCCCGAAACTTTGCCAGCTCCTTTCAGGCATAGAAGCAGCTGTTGATAGATCGGGACGTAGATCGTTTGAAAAAAGTGTAGATTCTGGCATGATGTCACATGTTCCGACTAATGAAGCACTTCAAAGAACTTTCAGGCATGTTTCCTAAAGTCTTTATTTGCAGAGCTACAATTTTTGCCGGTCACCATGTTGGACTGGTTATGCCAGAATCTGAACTTCCTGTCGCTGGCATCAATCTTTCCTTGCTCAACCCCTCCTTTCTCATGCAGTCACAGGTCACATTATCCAATTAGTGAGAAGGTCAAACGTTTACTTCCTCTTTCTTTCCCGGGCTTTTTCCCTGCTCAGTCTAAGCTAAGTATTAACCCAATAAATGCCAGACAGTTTTGCATATTGTCAAAGCAAGAATATACAGTATTTGCAGCATTGACATAGTGTATTGTTCCAAACACACTTTTCCTCTTTTCTCTGGTTTGTCTTGGAAGCACAGGCAATGATATTGGACAACTCAGCATCTTGTGTTCTAGGATGGTTCTTATCCTCCAGACTCTACCAAGCTCATTGTAGCGAGAGTTGTTTTTCATTGCTTTCTGGGGATTAATTAGAAACTTTTCTTCAGTGCATAGCGCTCCCAGATGCTTTTAAAGACTTTCCCTGCACAGCGTTATTATGCAGAGTTTATCTTATATCTGATTCATTGCACATTGTGCTGGGGTTGAGCCACTAGTCTTGGATAAAACCACCTCAGTGAAGACTTTAACTACAGTCTATCCCTGAAGGACCTTTCACAAATCTTTTACGTGAAGAATTGCTCAAAATTCACAAAATTTTGGACTGATAATTTTATCTCTGATCTAATTTTTTCCCCCTCAGCTATCTGGAACATTCTTTAAGAAACTTCCATTTTCCCTCCCTATTTCTCTTTCATTTTTTTTTTAAACATCCACTGATACCTAACTGAACTTTTTTTATGACTGTCAAGGGTAAATGAAGAGTAAGAAACCGAGCACAAACTACGACCACAATTGAGCCTCAGATTTAAGTTGCTAAGCAAGAGAATTGTTAGGTGAGTTTTGCCCCATTTTACAACCTTTATTACCCCCAGTTGTTAAATGAATCGCTGCAATTGTTAAGCTGGTAATGCGGTTGTTAAGTGAATCTGGCTTCAGCATTGACTTTGCTTGTCAGAAGGTCACAAAAGGTGATTACATGATCCCGGGACACTGCAACTGTCATAAGTATGTGCCAGTTGCCAAGCGTCTGAAATTTGATCACATGACCATGAGGATGCTGAGACAAATCATTGTAAATCAAGGACTACTGGGGGTATCCGATTCATACAAATGTATAAGATTTTGATGAGGTTTCCAACAGTTACCTTTTCTTGGCAGTCTTCCATTCCACCTCTAGCTTTCCACTTTCCTGGAATCAATTGCAACCTTTGCCAGCTCCTTCCTTCTGTTTCTATCTCTACCTCATCTTCTTCCATTCTCTGTCCAAAATTCCACCTTTTAGCAGGTAATCACAGTACTTCAGTCCATCACATTCATTAATTTTTTTTCACTTTCTGTCTCCCACTAAAGTACATCAACTTTCCTTGATGTACTTTATCATGAAAGATACATTTATTTATTTTATGTATTTATTTATTTATTCAATTTATTGACCAACCATATTATCGCAAAGTAACTCTGCTAGGTTTACAATATTAAAAAGATAAAATTTTACAAAACCTACCGGTATGTACATTGGGAACTAAATAATAAGAAAGAGAAATACACACTCCTAACTAAAAGGTAATAATTTTCCTGTCACCATCTTAACAATAAATAGATGGAATGTCATGTTATTGGAATATTTATTTATTTATTTAGTTTGAGGATAGGTTTAATTAATTAATTGCTTTCTGTATTCTTCATTATATTACTGTATATTAGTCTGGGTCACATTAGCTGGTTCTTTCTTTTTCTTTCCTTCTTTCCTTTTCTTCTTCTTCTTCTTCTCCTTCTCTTCCTCCTTCTCCTTCTCTTTCTCCTCCTCCTCCTCCTTCTCCTTCTCCTCCCTTCTCCTCCTCCTCCTCTTCCTCTAGATCACATTGAATATGGAACAACAGAGAATAATATTTGCCATTCTCTTCCTTTGAAAGATTATAGTTCTTCTTCTTCTTCTTCTTCTTCTTCTTCTTCTTCTTCTTCTTCTTCTTCTTCTTCTTCTTCTTCTTCTTCTCCTTCTCCTTCTCCTTCTCCTTCTCCTTCTCCTTCTTCTCCACCAGCCATCTATCTTGAGGTAAATACATGCTAATGAATAAATTAAGAAAGTGCAAAAGTGCAAATTAATCTGTCCAGCACAAATAAATTTGAATCTCTGTGTCCAGAATCACAAATTGGCATTTCCATCTCTTTCACCTTATATGAAATATTATAACTGATAATATTACAGATAGGTAACCTGTGTGCTTTGCTGTTGAATCAGAGCATCTTTCCAGTCCTCTGTTTAGCTTGATGTCATAAGGCTAACAAAGTCACTATAATATGATTATCCATGAAGTTATCAACTGAGTTTTCCATTTCAAAATAATTTATTTTTATTTATTCAGAAGTACTATTTTATGTTTTCATTTATTTATTTATTTATTTTATTATTTTTTATTTTATTTTTTATATACCGCTTTAAGTGCAAGCACTCTCTAAGCAGTGTACACCAGTAAGCAATGTATATATATATATATATATATTTACATTGCCCCCAACAATCTTGGCCCTCATTTTACCTACCCCGGAAGGATGGAAGGCTGAGTCAACCTTGAGCCGGTGAGATTTGAACCGTTGACCTGCTGAACACAGTCAGCTAAAGTGGCCTGCAGTACTGCACTCTAACTGCTGCGCCACCTCGGCTCTTCATGTTAAGGATTCAGCAATTTGTTTGCTTTGCTTGCCTTTCTAGCATTGTAATTGGTTTTACAAAAGAGTTTCAAATCTCATGCCAGTTCAAGATTTATTTCCAGCAAGATGTAATTAATCTAAGAACAGCAAATGAAATAATCTCATGGTATGTTGAGCTATATTTTGGGAAACAAATGATTGAAATTATTTTTTTTCAGGAAATCAAAATGCTTTTGCAATCTGTCTTTTGATTCCTCTCTAGCCCATTTAATTTAATATCTATATCATTAAATGAAAACGAGATAACCTAATTCATCCCATCCCTATAAAACACAAATCTTCAGTACCATTTACAGACATTTTAAAACATTTTATTGATCTGAATATCCTTATTCAAGATTGATTTCAATAACTTTATTGAAAATGGTGTGCTTTTAGTTTCTTTCAATTAGCATTTGTTTTCCAATCTTTAATTAAAACATTTCCTGGAGTAGCTTCTTTTATAAAAATAATTATCTTTAATAATATCCTGCTTTGTGGTGTTCAGGGTATTGTTTGTCACCCATCAAGCTTTCCATAGCTTGGGAATTAGTATTTTTGGGATCACTTTCTCTCAAAAATATCTACCTGCTAGAGAAGTGACTTCTATCTAGCTCAGTGGTTCTCAACCTTTTTAATGCCGCGACCCGCAACTGGTCGTAAGTCAAGAACTACTCAACCAGTCGTAAGTCGAGGACTACTCAACTGGTGCAGCACCGTTTGCAGAAGGGGACTTTTGGTGGGCTCAGCAGGGCAGAGACAGCCTGGACAATTCCTATTGGCTTTTGAAAGCCAATAGAATTAGACTCTATTCAAGAGAGTCTATTCTATTGGCTTTCAAAAGCCAATAGAATAAAAGGGAGTAGCACAGCTAAGGAAAGGGGGAAAAAAGATGGTGGACTGCATTGTTTGGCGACCCCCGTGAAATGGTCGTTCAATCCCAAATGGGGTCCCGACCCACAGGTTGAGAACCACTGATCTAGCTCCTTATACTTCAAGAAATGCAATTCACAGGAGCATTATTGCCCCTACTCTGGAATAATTCTCCCATTTCCTAGAGATCACATTGTGTCCTATATTTTTGGCTTTCCACTCTAGTTATTTCAACAAGTCTTTGGGACCTAATGGAATGGTTTCTTTCTTGTTGTTGTCATCAGGCACAAGGAAACAGGATAACCCAGTGACTAGATCTTTATTTTTGGTCACCTGTTTACAAGAATCTTACTAGACTAACTGCGGTCTCTTGGGAACAGGCAGACAAAGGCTTCAAGAATCTGGCCTCTGCCCCTTTCTCCCATGTAGTAAGTCCAAGCTAGACCACCCTCTTTACTTCCCCTGTTCATGAGCTAGTGATTCCAGCACAGCTAGGTAAGCCATTGTTTTTGGTTGGGTTGATCATAGTTATAGTATGTTATAGTTATCGTGTCTGTATTTAAATTTAATCACCAAATGACGTATATGAGCTGCTCAGAGTTACTTGGTGATGGGAATGACATATCACTTCAGGAAGTTAGAAATAAACAAAAAAATGCATAATCCTACTATTAGTTAGGGTTATGGTTAGGATTAGGGCTAGGGTTAGGGTTAGAGTATTTTTGGAGAAGGAAAATGTTGATGTTTTAATGAATAACACAAGTACATACGTTTTAATTGGGGAGGGGGACATTTTTCCAAATATTTTAGCCATAATGGAGAAGAGGAGAAATGACAGGGGAATGTTGTTTTTCTGTAGCATTTACACATTCCATCCTTTCAAAATTTCTGTATTTATTAGTAAAAAAAATCTGTTGACTATGTTACTATTTACACTGTATTTTCATTATCTTTCTTTATTGAGAAATTTGAAAGAAAGAGCCAAGAAGACTTAAAAATATTGTATTCTCATCATTGTTATTCTCATCATGTCAAACCAAGCCAACTTCTTTAGTGAGATTAGAAAGGGCTGAAGTGTCACTTTAAATAAATGCATTGACTTCGGTTATAAGAAGAAAAAAGAAAAAAAGATGCAATTATGAGCAGAGGCAATACATTGCACCTTGGTGTATATTATACTTTCTGAATTTTTAATATAAGTGTATAGTATTCTATTCCCAGACCATAAGTGACATCCATTTAACTTTAGGCCATCAAACAGAAAAAGTTTAGTGTTCTGCAATAAAATAAATAATTTGATTTTAAGAATTGCTATGCAACAAAGATTTCTTCAGTCGTTATTTACATATCCCTGGGCATAAATATATAACACCTACTCCTACACATAGGGAGCTTAATTGGAAGAAACAGGACACTCCCAAGATCTAATCATTATCCCTAAGGACTGATTTTTTTTTTCTGTCACTGTATCCAATAAGCTCAACTATACTGAAAACAAGGAAGTAACTTCATTTATAAGCTCACTGAAGCCAAACTACACTGTGCATAACTTCATTTCTAGTCTTCATTTGGTTCTACTGAACTTCCCAAAGTTGACCAAAGGAACTTTATAATATATCAGGAGATAACTGCAAAATTTGAACCAATCTGGCCTTTTTCTACTACTACTACTACTACTACTACTACTACTACTACTACTACTACTACTACTACTATTTCTACTGCTCTTGCTCTGCTGCTACCACTAGCAGTATTAACTATGCCAATAGTTTGCTCCCCTTTCAGATTAAAAATTAGGCTGTTAAACTTTCTTATTTGTAACTCAAGTATATTACTCTTTAGTACTATACTGGTATTTTCATCATGGTTCTTGAAGTATAAAACTCAATTCAAATTTCACTTTGGACCACTTTCACCTGATTCCAGTAAAAGGATTCTAACTGAAGGAGGAGATCAAATCAAGTACAGCCAATCATAAGCAAATCCCTAAAATCTGATAAGCAGTGTGGTATATAATGACATACTCATTCAATACCCAGGCTATCATTACACATGCAGAAAATTTAGAGGAGAAAGTGAAAAGAGAGATCCTTCACCAATAGCCAGCAAAGTACTGCTTTATTCCCTACAATCAAAAAGGGGGGGGGAGCTGTAAGGCATTAATTTACAGGTTGATCAAGAGATGACATTGGCCTTTTTTTAGCAAAAGGTGCAGATAGCAGCTTTAAGAGGAGCTCGAACAGAGCATGACATTAAAGACAAATTAATCTTAAAATTATTGGCACAAATCCTAGCGGGAAGTCATGAAGGATCTTTGGAGGTGATGGATCAAATGCATACACGGTCATCTTAAAACTAAGAAGGATAAGCTATAATTGGAAAGACTGGCCAAAGCCATGCCAACTAATTAGGGGTTTAAAGAAGGATCTCTGAAGGGAACATTTGAAATAGTTTATGGTGACCAGAGATTGGGGCCTGCAAATGAGAAGCATAATTTCTAACAATAGAAAGATAGCCATTTTCCCTATGGTCAAATTAAAAGCAGTATATACAAAACTATTTAGAAATAAAAAGTATTCTAACCAAAAGAGAAGTGAGCATTTTTTTAATTTTTATTTTTTTAAGGGGGGCAGTTGAGACTTCTTCCTAGGGTTTTTATATAGTGAAATATTTATTATTTCACTATATAAAGAAGATTCAGTCCTGGTTACCTAAGTGGATTAAACCAGGGGTCCCCAACCTACGGCCCATGGCCTGGTACCGGGCTGTGGCGTGTTGGCCGCCAGGCCATGGGAATAGCTGGAGAGCCCCCCACTTGCGCTAGCGCCACTATGCAGGTGCTGGTGGCCCCATTTGCACATGTACAGGTGCACTAGCACCACCACCTGCATCATGTGGATGTCAGCGGCCTGTTTGCACATGCGTGCGGGCATTTGCAGCCCATTTGCGCAGGTGCGCAGGCACCAGTGGCCTGTTTGCAAGGGCACCAGTGGCCCATTTGTGCAGGCTCACAGACTCCTGCATGCTGCTGCAGGTGTGCACTGCCCATGTACGCATGCATGTGCCTGTTTGCACCACCATCATGTGTGCGCCCATTTACGCATGTGCAAGTGGGCTACATGTGCGCACATTTCCCTGCTCCTCCCTTTCCTTCCAGGCCACCAAGTTGGAAAGGTTGGGTACCTCAGGATTAAACCATAGGGTAAAAAGGATACTTGATACTGTCACAGAGTCCTGTCTTGTCCTGTGTTTTATTAAGTACATTTATATTTGATTCAGTGAGCCAGCTGACTTGAAATGGTAGGAAATTGTGTAGCGAATTAAACAAAATACCTAGATAAATACATGCACACACATACACGTATATACAGTCAGAAAAACTGAAGATTGTTAATTCATTGATGCCTTATTACAAACAGGTCATTCAGAATCACAGACCAGAGGGAAATCACCTGCAGGGCAAATATGCTCTCTAAAGGTATGGTGGAAATAAAAAAGATGGTCTCTGCTGAGGCTTTTAGCCCCCAACCTGTTAGCTAGGTGAGTTGTCAGATTTTTTGCTGTTCATAATAATAGGTGTAGAAGAACAGGCATATTTTCTTTCAGTGAACATCATAATGTTATGAGCTAGGAGTTTCTGAAATTAAAATTACATTCTTGTCTACTGTGTCTAATGGCATGATTAATTTACAATTAATTTACAAGACAGTTATTTGCTTTATTCCTCGAACAAATACTACAAGTTCAAACAAAAAAAATGAAAAACAATGTGATAGGGACAATAGACACCTTAGTGCACTTACACATGCACCCTTAGGAATCTCTTAAATATGGGGAAAGGTTCACCGAGGTTAAGTTGGGATTAAAACTATGGAAGTTATTAGCTGAGACAACTGAATTGGGTAAGATAATCCAGACTTTGACAATTCTGTTATGAAAATCATTTTTTTTACAATTGAGCTTAGGGCAGTTTACATTAAGTTTAAAGCGGTTGTTTACATGCATTACATTACAATTAAAACTAAAAAAGTCATTTACAGGTAAAATGTTACTATGTACAATGTTGTGTACAATACCTAAATCTGACTGCAAATGTAGCAGTTCTAACTTATCTAAACCAAGAATTTCAAGCCTACTAGCATAGGGTATTCTATTATGAATAGAAGACTTCATACTGTACATAATCTAATATTTTAATGAAATTATAAAGTATGCAAGACATAAATTTCCAAATGGTAGCTATCTACCTACCATTTTTATAAAAGGCAATATAAAAAAAACTTCCACACAGAAGAATGAACTGGCATTATAAATACTTCTCTCTAAAATCCATTTGAATTATGGAAGACATTTGTTCTCTCCTCTCCAAATACTTTCTATAAATGGAACAGCTATCCATTTTAAGAGATGTTGGAACTACTATGAAAGGAGATGCAATACAGGTAATAAAGAGATGCTTTGATATGTCCAGTGTGATTTTGTGGGATAAAACAAATTTCCATTAGGTTTTGGAAACACTGCCTATAAAAGAATGGCACTACCAATAGAAAAGAATATTTCAGGGTTCAAGAGCGAGACATATGTTAAGCTAGACTTAAATACACTCTATATTCAGGTAATGTTGTATAGAAGGGTCCTTGGTGTTGTTTGAGTTTGGTGGTTTTCTTGTAGACATTTCATTACCAAACTAAGTAACATCATTAGCACAGTCTAAGTAGTCTAACTAGAGTAGCACTAGTTGGTTTATTTTGATAAATGACCACATAGGAGACAGTAGCAAGAATTAATTGAATTCATAGTGTGCCTTTCAGTATAGCGATTAGCCAATCACAGATAAAAACAAGGACAAAATTAGAAAAACAATGCAGCATGAATTAAAAATTGTCAGCTTACTTTAAAGTAACAAGTTTTCTCAGAGAAAACTCTTAGTGATGGTCATCATTTGGTCTCAGAATAAGAGAATAGATGAAGAAATCTCTTAGAGAGCTCATGTGGATGTTAAATAAATCTTTTGTGCCAGTGGAACCAATTCAAGTCAACAAGGGTGTTGCCAGTCAAAAGCACAGTCTCTGCTTGGTCACAGGATGGACATCGTAACAGTGTTTTCCAATCTTGGCAACTTTAAGATGCATGGACTTCAACTCCCAGAATTTCCCAGCCAACATGCCACATTAAAATTGCCAAGGTTGAGAAACACTACATTTGAGGATCAAATAACATCGTATTGTTTGGTCTAGGGTTTGCACTTGTGCAAAATCTCAATAACTCCTGCTATTTCTATGGATGGGAAACTTCCAGCTGTTCTCTCTGAACCCAAGAAGCCCTGAAAAATAATTTTATTTGTTTATTTAGAAAATTTGTATTGCTGTGACTCAAGACTATTTACATAAATAGAAAAATACACTATAAAAAAATAAAAAATAACAAGAGGAAAAATAATAAAATAACAAAAGTCAGTCTAGTTATTTCCAGGCTGACTACTCTTTTCTGTTACCAGTTTGAAAGAAGGCAGGCAGTTCCAGCTGGTCTATTGCTAATAAATTCTAGTTAATTTCAGTTCTATTCATTTGCCTGGGTTAAGGTACAATTCAGTATGTTATTTAGAAACTCAAGTAGAGGAGTCAAAAATACTCCATTGCTCTTTAGAACTGAAACAAAATGTAGACTTTGGTAATTTACATCTCTCAGAGTTTTAATTATGCAAACCTATCAGGAATCTTCCCTTCTGAGGATATTTGCAGTTGTTGTTTCTGTATTTAAATGTGTTATAGCCAGCCATTCTATTAGACTCTGGGCAGCTTACAAAATACACAAAAACAGCCAAATGCATACAATATGCTGGGCAGCTCCAACTTAAACAATAATAACAATAACAAACCACACTAATGGTGCATCAAACATATTCTCCCTAGACCAGGGGTGCCAAGCTGCCAGCCCGTGGGCCGGACGCATCATCCAGAAGCCGCGCCCACCCCATTACCAGCAATGGCAAAACTGTCCCAATACCTCTTGCTATGTCACATGACGTTGCGAGTTTGACATGTCTGCCCTAGACCAAGGGTAGGCGACCTTGGCTCTTTTATGACTCGTGAACTTCAACTCCCAGTTGTTAAGGTTGCTGACATTGAGAAACACTGATTGTTTTGTAAGTGTTTTGTAAGTGAGAAAGTATTTTGTAAGTAAGTAAGAAAGGGAAGCTTAGCTTCTTTCAAACACAAAACTTTGCTCTTGTTGCTAATTTATATTGTAGGATATTAATCAGCACAACTAACATGGATATTCCATTTTAAATTTTCATTGTTATTGGGAAGATTTCATGAGCTCCTCAAAAGACTTTGTGGTTGTTTCTTGAGACATAAAAAAACTAAATTGATTTGTATTTGCTGTACTTTTAACAATAATCAAGAAGCTGAATAAAAAAATGGAAGGGACATCATGGGGAAAAAAACATGCGAAAGAGCCAAAAGATTTATCACGTTGTGAAAAGAGAATTAGAAGGAGACAGCCAACATGTTTGCCATCTTATAAAACTTGCACCCAGTTGTTTCAGAGGTTAGATTCACATAGCTTTCTGCTTAGGCAAAGCCATTTCAAAGTCATTTTCATCCATCTGTTGAAATTGTGAGATATGAGGAAATTATACAAGGCACCATCACATGTAAGTAGCTTCTACTAACAAACGCAATTGGGATTAGAATTTCCATTCCATTGTTAAGTGAGCCACATCCAATGCTACCCTTTTGCCAACATTGTTAAGCAGATCTCTGCTTAATCACACAGTCATTAAGCAAATCCGGCTTCCCCCAT
This sequence comes from Crotalus tigris, assembly GCF_016545835.1. Classification (NCBI taxonomy): domain Eukaryota; kingdom Metazoa; phylum Chordata; class Lepidosauria; order Squamata; family Viperidae; genus Crotalus; species Crotalus tigris. The sequence goes on from NW_024096467.1 coordinate 5,701,287, forward strand.
TGGTTTTGCTTGTTGGAAGCTGACTGGGAAGGTTGCAAATGGAGATCACATAACCCTGGGTTGCTGCAACCATTGTAAATTCATGCTGGTTGCCAAATGCCCATAAATTAGCAACATTCGTAAGTGCAAGAACTAAGTAATGTCTTTAGTGACTTCAAATGGTCACTAAATGAATGGTTGTAAATTGAGGACCACCTGTATATTATTGGCCCAGTTGGTTCTGCATTTTTTAGAAAAAAAGAATAACCCAACATCTAAATTTTAGTTTGAATGTTTTCAGAATGAAACTGACGTATATTCCATGATCGTGATCAAGCTCTTCCAAGCAATTTTTCATTGCTATTTATGCTCTACCATCCCTTTTGTTACCTTCATATAAAAGAGATTAATAATCTGAGAAGGCAAGAGAAAGACAAGGTGCAATGGCAGACCGGTATAGCTCATTGGTTGCATTTGAAGTCAACGAAGCTTTTCCAATGAACAATAATGGCATTCATTCTTAAATGCATAAATATCCATATTTTGCAAAGATCTTTGATGTAAATCAAGCAAATGAGCTTTTTCATCTCTAGCAAAATTACAGCTGTCTAGTACATTTTTATTCTTTTATTTGTTACCTTTTTGCATAAACTGATTTCAGGGTCTATGAATCCTATTTCTTTTCTTCCAATACTTTAATTCTATATTATTTATCTTTTTAAAAATGAATGAAACATCTCTCTCTCACACACACACACACACATAATGAAAGAGAGAGAGAAAGAGAGAGATGGCAGAAAAATTGTATAGCCAAAATTAGTAAAGAACTTTCTACAACATGATGATGATGATGATGATGATGATAATAATAATAATAATAATAATAATAATAATAATAATAATAATAATAATAATAATAATAATAATAATAATAGTTGGAAGGGACTTAGGAGGTCATCAAGTCCAACCCCATGCTCAGGCAGGAACCCTACACCATTTTGGACAAATGGCTGTCCAGTCTCTTCTTAAAAACTTCCAGGGTTGGAGCATTCACCGCTTCTGGAGGAAGATTGTTCCACTGGTTAATTGTTCTAACTGTCAGGAAGTTTCTCCTTAGTTCTAAGTTACTTCTCTCCTTGATCAGTTTCCATCCGTTGCTTCTTGTCCTGCCTTCAGGCACCTTGGAGAATAGCTTGACTCCCTCTTCTTTGTGGCAGCCCCTGAGATATTGGAACACTACTATCATGTCCCCCCTTGTCCTTCTCTTTGTTAAACTAGACATACCCAATTCCAGCAAGGAATTTGTTTGCTTTGACAGGTACCAAATGTTTATGATGTCATCGTAATTCCAAATATTACAGGTGTAGAAAAGAGGTAGTAATGGCTTTGCACAAAATCATGCCTTGCCAACAGATAATTCAATCCAACTTTCAATCACAAGCATATATATCCTTTCAAGTATAGTTGTTAGCAAATGGAAGGGTTTTTCAGATGCTACACATGGAGAAAAATGAAAGTACAAATAGAAATTTTGTTGGAGAGGCAGAGTATACAGTGTATACGCATATAGGAGAGGGTGGGAGAAATCACCTCCTTAAGATTTTCACAAAGAGAAAGAAGATAAATGAAGTTATTAACTGTATTTTGATTGGCTCATTGGACAGTTTGGGAGGCTGACAAGGACAAGGAATTCAAGATAATGGAATAGCTACTTTGATGATTGAAGAGTGAAGGGGAAACCTGATCTCTTTGGGGATCGAAAATCAACAATCTATTAAATTCATAGGAAGATCCGAAAGGGAAGGAGCACAAAAGAGAAACGAGCAGATTTCTTCCTACTACTGGGGCTCCATTAATTAAGCACTGCTTTTAAGATTGAGAGCTGCCTGGAGAATTGTAACAGTAATGAGATTCTCTGCCTTGAAATAAATGTAGCAACCCTACCATAAGGTATGTTGACAGACAATTAAATCTCTTTATCAATCCAGCTTTTTCTGTGAAATGAAATGTCATTTGGCAGCCATAAAATAAACTTAGATAGAGAAGCATAAATGGCATATCCTTGTATTGTCAGTTCAATATCCAGATTATGAGAAGCAAAGTTCTGAATATGAATATTTGCATTTGTTTTAAAGATGCATTCTGGGAATGTCACTAAACTGCCAGGTAATCTCTCAATAAGACACCCAAAGTTGCATGAAATATCGTGACAGAGATGGGAGGACACTTGAGACGTACTGACTCAGTAGGAATAAGACGCAGTTTTTTTCTTTAATGTAGCATTATGGTTATGAATACATTTGTTACATCTTATATTTATAGTCTCTTCTGAAAACCATATATAAAATCATTTAAGAATCACAACAGTCTATTGTGCCTCTTTTCAGTATGTTTATTTAGTTAGTTAATGAATTAATGGTGACCTAGCGATGAAGACGCTTGCCTCCCAACCGGAAGGTGGAGAGTTCAATCCAAGGTAGACGGGAGATAGTTTAGTCCTAGAAGAAAAAATATCTGCTGCAAACTCCACATGGCATCAGGAAGGGCATCCGGCCAGTAAATGCTCAGCACCATCCAGTCATCCCAACTCTACCCTGAATTAAGGGATTACAGGGTCATAAAAAAGGAGTTATTTGGTTAGTTAATGAAAGAATGTACGTGATCACCCAACTCAAATACTGAAACTCTGGTCAGTGAATTCCCGCCCAAAACAAAACAAGCTAAACCATTAAAACTCCAAATAAACATAGGCAAGCAGGGACTCAGTGCATATCATCCCATCCCCATCCCCTCAATACAGGAATACCAATCATCCTACCCAATAATTTGAAGGCCAATAGAGTTGGGGCCAACAGTGTTTTAGTATCTGATTATAATCCTTGGCTTTACATGGATAGTCATTATTGGACATTTTCTTTTTTCTTGAATATATAAATATAGGTCAGGTAAATTTGCAGGATCATCTTAATGCTGCTTTCTTTGAAGTCACAAATACAGTCTCAGATGATTTCTCTGTTCTTGAAATTCTCCTGTATTTTGAAGTTATTAAATTCAATTCTTCTGAGTATTGCATTTTACTGGAGTTTATACCTAGAATTTCATCTTTGCCTTATCAAAAAAAAAAAAAAAAAAGCCCTCACAATTTATAATCTGGTCTGTTACTTGCTTCCACTTCGGGTGACATAGTTCAAGCCGGCCTTTATTAAAAGAGGTTACAACTTGATTTGAGGTTTACTTCAGGCTTGGTCTCTCTGCTCCTGATGGGTGTATTAACCCTGACTCTTTCCTTCGCAGAATTTGTCATTTTATATTACACAGGGAAACAGTTGAGATAAGCCAATAAACCTAGGACACCCCTTCTTAGTCTCTAAGGATACCAACCCTTGACCCATAGCTAGCTTTGATGATTCTTCATAGCTACAAAGCAGGAGAAAATTTGAACATACATATTTTCCCATCAGATTTCTGAACATTTCCCAGTCAATGTAGTATAATGGATTAGGAAGACTTTAATTCAACTTAACTTCACTTACAGTGCAGCGCTTACAGAGTGACATAAGGCCAGTCAATCTCTCTCAGTGCCATTTATCTCACACAGTTGTTGCCGTGGTATCCTTAGAGAAAAGGTAGAACATAAATGCAATGGATATTGGGATAAATACTTGTCTTAACTACCTTTGGCTTTCTTGTTCAAGACTTCATATTCACCACAAAGTCATTTTCAATCAATTCAATTCTGAAGAATCAGGTTTACGCAGTAGATAAATAGCAGTGGTAGTGGGATTTTAGCTATAATTTATTTATTAAAATATTTGAAGGAACAGAATAAATAGTTACATAAAAGAAGAAAATAAAATAAAAAGAGACAAAGTGGGTAAAATTTAAATAACATTTGATTTTAAATATTACTTAATAAAAAAAATTCTTCCTCTTTCCTCATCTATCTTCAAATAATAACTGTAGGAGTAAGAGAGGGGTTTGCTTTCACTTCTAAACACATATACTTAGAAATCACTATTTAATTTTAAACAAAATTAATTAAAATTTAAACGTATGTGAAAAATCAAAATAAGAAACATTTTGAACATTATGGATGATTGCTCCCTACTAAATGAGGGAGGGAGGGAGGAAAGGAGGAAGGGAGAAAAGGAAGGAAGGAAGGAAGGAAGGAAGGAAGGAAGGAAGGAAGGAAGTTAGTTTTCTAATTTCAGTTAATCAAACCAACTCCGATTTTAATATTAGGCTTGTTATTGCCATTATCAACTGCTTTCTGGGCTAAGTGAATTTGCATTTGTCCCCAAGATCAAAAGAGCTAATTCTGCCAACTGCCAGCAGTTTGATCCTGACCGGCTTAAGGTTGACTCAGCCTTCCATCCTTCTGAGGTCAGTAAAATGAGGACCCAGATTATTGGAGGCAATATGCTGATTCTGTAAACCGCTTAGAAAAGGCTGTAAAGCACTATGAAGTGGTATATAAATCTGCTATTGCTATTGTATGATTGCAGCATTTTCAAATATTAATTCATTTCAGCAGGGTAGGGGTGTTATGTCAACAGATACAGCAGTCCTTAAATGTAGGTTATATTCCAGTTGTAGTTCTTCCGTTCAAAAGAGAGTGAAGGAAGCAGGAAGGAAAGAGAGGGGGAAGTGAATTTCTTGATAGCTTACCAAATCCACATATACAATTTTCAGGACTTCACCAATTTGCATAGAGAGTAATAAATTCCATCTCATTATGCTTATCGAAATGCATGTAGCCCTGAATTCCATCTCTTGTGCTAGGCATCAGCAAGGAGGTGCAGTGTTTTGAGCCAAATCTTTGGAATTTAGCATTCTTTGTAGGTAATGCTTAATGCAATTCCTTTTATTAGAGGTCTGGCATGTACAGCATTCTTGAACACTGGCAGCAATCCAGATCCATTCTGGAGAGATTTTTTCTTTTCTTCTTCTGCCCTTGAATTTTACTTCAGGATAATATATTTGAAGAGACCGAAGGCAAACAATACCATGAGAATCATATATTTCTTAATGGCAAATACTGTTTTAATGTCTCTGTTGCTAAGCTTTTTAAAAGCTCATAAAATTTCATGGTGGTTGAGTGGTTCAGCTCCATTATTATGGTTACTCTTTTCCCCAAAGGACACCACACAATAGATTGTTTCATTCCCTGAACTGGGATTGGTACACTGCCATCTTCTTTTCTTAGCTCTGCCACGGCCAAGTAATAGATTTGGTGGGAATAGAGAAAGATTTGAAATTCACCGTCTGCTTTCCCATTTCTGCCTCATTCAACACAATCCCCAAAAGAGAAAACTGGGAATTGCTTTTTAGATGCATTGCCTTCATCTTCTCCCAATTCAGCCAAATAGTGTGCTGGGTGAGATATCAGAAAAATTGTAGCCCTTTATAACTGCATCTTTCAATCCAGCTCCCTAAAGACATATTGGGAAATGGCTCGTTAGGCACATACAAATGGGGCCTTCAACTTAATGTTATAATATCTCCTTCCTTTTATCATCCAATTCCTCCCTCTGATTTTCTCAAATTTCTGGGACTATTGATCTAGGGCAGAATATATTGGCTAGGTCTTACACAACTAGGTAACCTAAACATAGAATGACAAAACCCATCTCTCGTTGGTTTACATCACATGTCATTCCCAAACAAATAACACAATTATAACTGAATGAGAGTGAGAGAGTGAGAGAGAGAGAGAGAGAGAGAGAGAGAGAGAGAGAGAGAGATTACATATAAAAGATAAGGGAAAAGTATTCAAAAAGATCAAAACAAAACAAGTAAAATGATAAAAGTAGGTGCCACAATCTCCTTTCCCCATCCTTCAATAGTTTCATGGATGACATAAGGCTGAATTGCACCAATTTCTGGGGGGAGATCATTGCAGAGGGTAGGAATTGCTTAGTAGATAAGCTTCCTAGGTGCTGCATTCTTTAATTGGATCTGGAATAAGTGGAACAAGTAGTAACAGATGTCTCCTATTCTCTGAATTAACCTTATGGGTTGTGCAGAGCACTTCGGCCCAATCAGTTCTCTGGGTAGATAAGTGAATTAAGATTTCAATACCCCCATATTTTTTCTTCAGAGTTACCTTATGGTTTATAGTATAGTCCTCTCTTTTCTGGAAAAAAGAGACTGTAACCAAAACTAAAATAATACTAATAATAATGTCTATAAAAGGAATATACTTCAACTTGGATTGAATCTGATCACAGCAGCAGAGAAAATTAAAATAGCTGTGTGTATGTTTATTAAACAAAAACCTTTTCTCCTTTGGGGATTAAACTGCTGTCAATCACATCATAGATTTCATTTTGAAAGTTTTCCAGTCCGGTGTACAGCTTTTGTGATTTGTTTGATGTCAACTGCATTAGCATTCTGATAAATATGCTGAATGTGTAGTAGCGTGAATGATTTGAAGTCAGCATGCTACATGGCTGTCTATTTTATATTAAATTCTTTTTTTTAGGATGTCAAAGAAAAAGAGACAGTGCAGTCTCCAACAAAAAAACCTATTTTTTTCAAAGTTCTGTTGTGATGTGTTATTCATTTCAGACTAATACTTATACCCTAATGAAGTTTTAATAATATTAAATACCTATAAAGCTCTTCAAATATATGCTGCAACTGTAATCAACAAGAAGGGACATTTTATTATTTCGGTAATATGTAACATGTAAAAAGGCAGATTTTTGGGGGGGACTCAATTACATACAATAATACAGAACATGTTAAAGATTTGTATGCAATTGAAACCAGAGACTTTTCTTTTGAGATTGATGGATAACCAGCTGGAAAGAATTATGGAGTTTTGTTTTTGTACATAGGATGACTGCAGTGAGACTATTACATGCACAAAAGTGAAAAGATTCAATTTTACTCAAAATGGAGGAATGGATAGTGAAGGTGATGGAACTTGCTGAGATGCTAAATTGGCCATTTTAATTAGATAGGATATTGTCTAAGTTTCATGATGATAGAAAACCACTTACTGATTTTATGCCAGAAACAGGGAAAAATGATGCTATAATATACTGGGTCATCCTGTGGCACAAAAACAAAATAAATAAAATAAAAATAAAATAATAAAATAAAAGGTTTTAAGGTTTAGAATAAAAATAATTCATTGTAGGGAAAATGTAAACAATGGTAACTTCTAATCATATTGTAAGTGGATATTTTATGTTTATGCTATGACTGCTGTAGAAGAAAATCAAAACTCACTTATTTATATACTATATTTTCCGGCATATAAGACGACTTGGCGTATAAGACAACCCCGACTTCAGAGAAGATTTGCATGGTTAGAAAGTCGTCTTATACGCCGGAAAATACGGTATATTTTTTCTTTGTTTTGCTTTCTATTCCTTTCTTTTACTGTTTTCTTCTTTCACTTTTTCTTTTCCCTTTTATCATTCTAAATATTAATTCCTTTTAGTTTTTATTCTGTATCATATAAACATAGACATACACATACAAAGACAAACATACACTATTATCCCAGGCTTTTTTGGCATTTGTTGGATAGATATTTGTTGGATGGATTTTCTTTTTTTAATATGTTGTTTTGGAGAAAGTTCATGATTATTTTTGTTTTGGAATTTATATTTTAATATGTAAACCACCTAGAATCATTGGAAGCATATATAGATATGTTTCCAGCAATTCAGGAAGAATTCAGAAGCACAAAAATCAAAAGGAGTCTAACAGCCCCTTTTCGTACTAACACATTTAATTTAAAAGCCTGCATTTTCATAAACTGGAGCTCAGTTCATCAGATGCATCCTACAGTTCATGAAAGCCTATACCCTTTAATAACATTTGTTAGTCTGAAGATACTATCAGACTTCTGATTCTTGGCTACTATAGATTAGCACGGCCCTCCTCCCAGAATTTTCTCTGTGCAAAATCCAGGGTACTAGATAGAGTTACTCACAAAAGGATCAGGAAGGAGATTATGGAAAGAGACTTCAACTGAAATGAAAAAAATATGGATGTCATCCCATCAGATTTTTAAAGGGGGTGGATACATTTGGCATTTTGAGACCATTCTGAGGTCAGCCATGGGCAATCGTAATGCATTAACTCATTCTAATGAAAATATTGCAGTTCTGTTTAGTCCTCCAGACTGGAATAATATCAAAGGTAAAGGTTTCCCTGTCCAGGAGTATCCAACTCTAGGGGGTGGTGCTCACCTCTGTTTCCTAGCCAGGGGAGCCAGTGTTGGCCAAATATGCTTCCATGGTCATGTGACTGGGATGACTATATGCCAAGGCCCACAGAACACTGTTACCCTACCACTGAAGTGGTACCTATTTATCTACTTGCATTTTCATGCTTTTGAATTCTACGTTAGCAGGAGCTGGGGCAAGAATGGGAGCTAATCCCGTCACACAATGCTCAGGTCTCAAATTGCCAAACTTCCAGTCAACAAACTCAGCATCTTAACCTCTAGGCCTCTGCAGCCCTGGAATAATATATATTATTTTAAAATTACACCCTCTCCTCACCAAATTATTATTTATCAGAAAATGTCAGGATAGTTGGCCAGACTGAAAAGCAAGTAACAAACCTAGAAGAACACCTTGACTTCCATGTTGTTGCATCCCATTTGGAGAATGGTCAAATGTGACAAATAACCTTGTTGTGATAGTTTGAAAAATAATATGGATTAATTCATCTCATATCACATGGAAACACTTCAGAAATTGTTTTAAAAAACTGTCCTTTTTTTTTGCTCATTTCAGTTTTTGCTAATCAACTATTCTTCTAGATATGGCTAATCACAATAGATCTCCAGGCTGTCAGAGTTCACTTTCAAATGTCCCACAGTGGCTTCAGAGGTATAATCTCAACAATCATATGCTGATTAGTTTTATTTGGGACTCAGAATCTCGAGGGTGTCTCGCTGTCACAATGCCACTAGCCAACCCTATCAAGAAAGAGGTCAAATCCTAAATGTTGTTCTAACTTCACTACCTTGTGAAAAATTAAGGTAAACTCTAGTTCTCCAGGTGGCTGCAAAAGTAGTGGAGAGCATCAATCAACCTTGTAAAAAAATAAACTGATTGACACTAAAGCCGGTTAGATGTGTAATAGGGGACCTAGCAAATAAGAACCTTAAGGACATTTTGAAAACTCCTGTGAATTAAATCCAAATTCTCTTCTTTCAAAAGAAATTCAGCCAACCCTGAAGTCTGCCCCATGGGTTAAGTGAAAAATCAGTCTGCTAAAGGCTGTTTTATTAGATGCTAGCTAGACCGTGGCAGAGAAACATACAAATAATACGCTGCTATTTCCAAAGATTCCAAAGTTGATGAGACTATCTTATTCTTTTTTTTCATAATAATTCTTATTACAGTTTACTAATGCAAAGATAAAAAACTTAATACAAACTAAAAAGAATATTTACAAGTACAAAATGTGCAAAAATATGTGGTAGGGAAAAAAGAAAAAAAGAAATGACCTCCTTTCATCAAGATAAGTGAAACAATTTCAATAACTTATCACCTATACTACAACAAAGGATCTCTTCTTCCCATATTTCATCTTTTATCAATCAGCAAATTCTTAAAGCCCTGCCATTCAATTCTAATCAGCAAAAGTCTATTAAGTTGCCAGAAATACCAATATACAGGTATTCCTTGACTTATGATGACAAATGAGCCCAAAATTTCTGTTGCTAACTGAAACATTTGTTAAGTGAATTTTGTCCCATCTTTATATACATATGCATACATACATACACTAACCTTAATCAAATGAACCAATTTTATATTCTTTTACTTTTAATATAATTATTCATCACTTTCTTTAAAAATATATCAAAATCCCCTTTTCCCATATCTCTTATTTGTAAACAAATCTTTAAAGCCTCATCATTCAGTCCTATTAGCAAAAACAATTAAGAGATACCAGAAACAATAATGTAAGTATTTCAAACTTGATCAAATAACCCAACTTTACATACTTTACTGTGCTTTTAATGTTCTTCATTTTTAATTCATTTAAATAATGTCCTAGCCCTTGATTTCTTTTCATTTTCTTTTAGTCTCTTCTCAAAAACTCCTTCAAAATTTTAATAGGTCTTATTTGTAAATCTAAAACAAAGAGGTTATCCAAGTCATCCTTCTGGTTTGTTATTTGTGTATCCCTTTTAATTATTAATACATGAGCTGGTTTCATTTGTAAGTCCAGTGTAAAATGTTGTTTCTCATTATCCTTGTAGCTTGTTATTTTATATCCGTATTCAAATCAGCATCAGTCTCAGTTCTGACCAATGAAATCTGATCCTCTTCTATAACCTCTTTAAGTCCCCCTTTTATGGTAGCAGACAATCTTGAGAGAAATATCTGCCTGCATTGTTTTCAAATATCCTTGAAGCTTTCACAGAGTATTTTGTTTCAATCCATATTAACGTTCTCTTCTCCTTTAATTATAATCTTTAGTTCTTTCTGGTTCCCTCTAGAGTCCAACCTTCAAAATCTCCTCTTACCATGTTTTTTCTCTAATCAATAGTTTCCCATGGGAAGGTTTCTTATAATTGATTTCAAAGTCTTCATTTTTTAAAATATAAAATTCAAAACAACCCATAAGAAGAATTCTTGTAATTAAGTTCAAAGATTTATTTCAACTCTTATCTGGGCCTTTAATCTGCTTACAATTTTCCAAAATCAATGTTCTAATCACCCCTTTGCTCTTTATTCCAAAATAAATATCTTTTTAAGTCCTTAAAACTTTCATAATTTTTTTTTACATCAAGGATTGAAGGAAACCCAGTCGGTGTGATGAAACATGCCTTTCTGAAATTTCTTAATATAAAAGTAAAACATTACCAAGCAATTTTCAGAAGGAACTGAGAGAGAGAGAGAGAAAGAAGTATGCAAACCTAATGTGTGTTTGAAAGCTCAGAACACAACTTGGGCAAAAATGTGATCCTTTATCTCCTATCCTTCTAAACCTCTGGAGACAACTGCTTTATAGTCTTCTCATGGGGAGCTGCTATATGGAGTGTGATTCTCTTACTTGTTCATAAGGGATTCCGATCCATTTGCTGACTCTTTGTTCTGTTCCATGGAGTGATCTTCAGTTTGCCATTGCTTTTCTGGAACTCCATTAACACTATCTTGTCCTAATGTATGAGAGATGAAAAAAAAGTTTATTTGTTTTTTATTGAATATCTAATTTCTGTGTTTTAGAATTTCCACAGTGATGGGCTGTATAAAAGATAGCAAGCAGAATTCTTCTGCTTGTACCAAATCCTCATCCTAGCTTGGAATTTAACATCAGCATGATAACATGATTACTAATGTAAACTCTTTATTTGCCATGCAGCCTGTCTAATGAGAAATTTCCCTGACCTTCATGAGCACTTTGATAAAGAGAGAGCAACTGGAGATTTTGGACAGTCTTCAGAGACTGGTTTATTTCAAATGGGCTAAAATATCTATTAAAATATGTTTTAGCTGATTTTGAATAATACGCTTCACCATCCAAAGGAGGTGGAGTTAGGTAAAGACAATAGCTGGGGCCAGATAAAACTAAACATAATTTGAAATGGATTGAAATTATATGGATTAAATGTACTTAGTGCAATTCCCCATCTGTTTAAGGTTTTCCCACTTTTGTTATGTGGGTTGTGAAAGCTGTACTATTGGTACTACCTGAAATCAAGGTGGATTCTGGTGTTAAGAACTGTCCTAAGTCTTTTGTAGATTTTACCATTACTGTCCTTGTGGAGCATCACAGATGTTTAGAGGCAGCCTCTTACCATTGATATTAGATTCACTGATGACACTCATAGAACCTAAAGATCAAGGTAAATTCTAGTTCTCCAGGTGGCTGCATTTTTATAATGGCAACAAAAACAATGATAGTGGAGGGGCAAAGCTACTAACAGAATATATGGGTGGTAAAGGCCTGGAAAGACCAGATTCAAATGTACTCCCAGTCATGCAAACTCACTGGGCAATTTGGGGGAAAAAACCCTTCAACATATTACAGTATGTAAGCTAGACACTACTAGCCAGCTAACAAATTGTTATTGGAAGTACATTTATATTCTAACTTGGAGGCAAACACACTTAGAAAACCTAATTCATTATAATCAGATACCGTATATCCACTAAAAAACTTTCACACTTACAAAACCTAATTCATTATAATCAGATACCATATATCCACTAAAAACCTTCACTAGATACACCCATCTTCCTAAAATCAGTCCTCATTGCTCATATGATATCTTTTTCTCTGCAGATAATCCTCAACATAAGACCGTAATGGAACGTAGCCATTACGGTTGTATGTCAAAATGGTCATAAAATGGGTCAGTTATGTGACTGGCCCATTTTTATGAGTTTTTGATGTGGTTGTTAAGTAAACATGTTGGTCCTAAAGCAAATGCAGCAGTTGTTAAGGGAAAAAATGACTCACTCTAGGTGCAGTTTTATTGAAAACTGGAAGTAAGTGCTGGGTTTTGGCAAAACCATTGTAAAACATGGTCATGTGACTTTGGAGAGAGCCTGACCATCAGAACTTTGAATTCAGGTCATAAGTCCCTATTTGCAGTCAATCCTAACTTTGAACTGTCACTAAGGGTCTGGTCATAAGTCAAGGACCACCTGTAATATAAAACCAGTTACAGCACAATTCTGTATCTTTCTATCCAGAAACACATCCCCTCAGATTCCTGCAGGAAAGAACATTTTTGCAATGATGCAGTCTATTCCATTGTAGCTCTTTATAAGAATTTATTTTACTAGAATTAGAATTCATTCACCCAGTGATAGAACTAAGAAAGTGAATATTCATAGGAATGCTGCAATTTTGGCTTTCTTGAAGAAAGTATTATTATTTATTATTATTATTAATCTCCATGTTGATAACTCTTCATTCTGCCTTGGTATTCTTTCTCTCCTAAAAAGAATAGGGAAATAGAATTCATAGAACTTCTATGACTAATCCAGACCAATTTATTATCTGGACTTTGTCAATGACTTTGATTTTGGTTATTATAAGGGGATATCTCTCTCAACTGGGAAAGATTGAGGGCAATAGAAGAAGGGGACGACAGAGAATGAGATGGCTGGATGGAGTCACTGAAGCAGTAGGTGTGAACTTAAATGATGGTGGAGGACAGGAAGACCTGGAGGAACGTTGTCCACGGGGTCGCGATGGGTCGGACAGGACTTCGCAATTAACAACAACAACATCTCTCTCAAAGCAATGCAACTTCTGTGGGGTTTTTTTTTAACATTTCTTATGGACAATCATTAATGTTCATGAAGAAAAGCAAGGACGATGTTTTATCAGCTGTCCTTGCTCAGTGAATGACCTGAATATTTTAAGAGAACAGTTTTGCTTCTTCAGCTAAAAGTAACACTATACCATAATATATTTAGCATGCAAATGTTGCTAGGGATTTTATCTTACCTTAATGAGAACAAGAACTAATAAACCTACAGAATGGAGACAAAATAGAACTGATATTAAGCAGGTAATGTAGAATTAAAAACACCTAATATACAAACTAAGGAGTAAAATTGAATTGGTCCATGCTTATCAGAAATAACACAAAATAGCAATTAAGCTGTTAATTAATCTGTTCTGATTATCAGATTACCCTGTGCAAAAATTATTGGTAAAACTACTTATAAATCAATTTTTCCATCTTTTTTCTTTATACCAATATACTTTGAAATTTATTATTTTGTTACTTTATTATTAATTGATTTGAGGAATACCCCGTCTGCTCCAGTCATACTCAAATGATACTCCAGCCATACTCCAGTGATACTTCTACTTAAAGAAAACAGAATATATATATAAATAATCATACATTGAAATTAATACTAAAATTATATTAAAGTTTCTTCTTCTTCTTGTGCCATATCCGTTATCAGTCATTGGCGATCATGTTGGCGATCCTGTTTTTATCAGCAGTCGCATGAAAAAGTGCTGCTGAGTTTTGTCCAAACCAGTCCGTTAGATTTTGAAGTTAACAGATTAAAGTTAACAAATTGCATCTTAGCAAAATAGATGTATTTTTACAAGAAGTGTTAAATAAGCCCTTTCCACCTTTTTCTCCTATGGTCCTTTGTCAGTTGGGCATCTCCAGAACAACTCTTCCTGAATATCTTAATGGGATTGTAATGAGAGAAGCAATCTCTTTGATAATCCAGTCCTAATTCATTCGGGTCAATATGATTTTGCAACAAATAAGCAACAAAAAACCATTGTAGTTCTTTCAAGATAGGTATCGTATAATTCTTTTAACTTGGCAAGAGTTATTCACTAAGCGGCAGCATTTTGCACAATTGCAGGTTTTGGAGTAGTTTTCAAGCAACACAGATCCACATGGAGTGTTTTTCAGTAGTGAAAATGAGGTATAACTCTGGCAGGAACAAATATCACTAAATGTGACTGGTTTAGGGACAACCACAGCTGGCATCAAGCTGTCGGAGAAAGACTGGCTGAGCCAGAGGGAAGAGTTAAGCAGGGAATTAGTCTGAAATTGCTATGTAGACACAAGAGGACAAGATTCGACTCTCTCTCTCTCTCTCTCTCTCTCTCTCTCTCTCTCTCTCTCTCTCTCTCTCTCTCTCTCTCTCTCTCTCTCTCTCTCTCTCTCTCTTGCTGTTGAACCTTATCTAGTCTGGCATAGGTAAAAATCACCAGCTGAGAAGATTCCTGTGTTATAAGCATGAGCAATAAAATAGCTAATTGAACTCTTCATATGTGGATCTGATTATTCATGCCTGACACAGGCATAGTTATTAAAGTATTCTTTTGCTATAGCTGACAAATGTGAATCCAGTGGTAACTGTGGATCAGACAGCACTTCTAAATTATGTTTTTGCCATCTTCATGAGTGTGCAATCTTTGGAAAACATAATCACTCTACATACAGGTTTCCTATTTTCCAACAGCTTCTCTGTCTTGTCTGGGTTTAATTTCATCTTGTTCTCCATTATACCATTATTGAATTTCGGCAGGATTCAGAGAACACCCATTGCTTTCTTGAGTTGAGTGGTACAAAGTATAAAAGATTAGTGTAATCGTGATATTGATGATATCCCACCCTCACACTCCACTTATTCTCTCCTGCAGTTTCATATAGATTTTGAACAGCATGGATGACAAGAGGAAACCCTGTGGGATATTGTCAATAGCCAACAACAATGCTCCCAATGTCTCATCCTGTAGGACAGACATGTCAAACACAAGGCCCAGGGGCCGGATGCAGCCCGCAAAGTGGTTTCATGTGGCCCGCGAAGCCATCCTGGAAACAGTGAGGGAACGGCCCCCTCTGCCTTGGCCCTGGCCCAGGCCACCTGGGAGCCAATGTACTATTTTGTGGTGGCCATCTATGCTGAAACGCATTCAGTCCATAAGGCCCCCCCCTGCATGGCTGAACAGTGAAGCTTCTCCAGTGGACCATGCCTTGCACTTGCCCTGGTCCAACCCCCTTCTGCCAGAGACCCTCAGATCTATCCCACTCCTGCCCAGGCCCCCACAGGCACCCTTGATGTGAACGATGTAGAGCTGGCCACACCTACCCAGTAGGCCACACCCATTCCATGCCCACCCAGTAGCCGCACCCACCCTGGCCACACCCACCCGGCCCCTGAGGGCAACCACAATGCTGATGCGGCCCTCAGTGAAATTGAGTTTGACACCCCTGCTGTAGGACAATGCCATTGTTTATGTTACTGCAAGCAAGTGAGAATCCAGAATTAACTAAACAATTTTTCCCCACAAACAATTTATAGACAACTAGATGTCAGGCACAAAAGACCAGGATCACAGGTGACATTCCAATTAAACTCATTTATTGCTGCTCATGTCTTGTACAGGAATCTACTCAACTAATAGTTAGCACTATTGCTAGATAAGAGCCAACGGAATTCAAGAATTAACAAAATAACAGAGTTGGAAGGGATTTTAAATGTCTTCTAAACTAACTCCTGCTCAAGCAGGAGACTTTATTCCATTTCAGACAAATCATTGTCCAATCTCTTCTTAAAAACTGCCAGTGTTGGAGCACTCACAACTTCTGGAGGCAAGCTGTTCCACCGATTAATTATTCTAATTGTTAGGAAATTTTTCTTTAATTTTTGGTTGTTTCTCTCCTTGATACTTTCCATCCATTCCTTCTTTTGTCTTCAGGTGCTTTGGAGACCTCCTCTTCTTTGTGGCAACCACTCAAATATTGAAACATGCTATCATGTCATCCCTAGTCCTTCTTTTCATTAAACTAGCAATAGCAATAACACGTAGACTGCATAGTGGTTTACAGACCTTTCTAAGCAGATTATAAAGTCATCACATTGCCCCCAACAATCTGAGTTCTCATTTTACCAATCTCAGAAGGATGGAAAGCTGAGTCAACCTTGAGCCAGTGAGAATTGAACTGCAGGCAGTCAACAATATTATTTATTTATTTATTTATTTTATGAGACTTATATACCGCTTTAAGTGCAAGCACTCTCTAAGCGGTGTACACCAGTAAGCAATGTATATATATATTTACATTGCCCCCAACAGTCTGGGTCCTCATTTTACCTACCTCGGAAGGATGGAAGGCTGAGTCAACCTTGAGCCGGTGAGATTTGAACCGCTGACCTGCTGAACACAGTCAGCTAAAGTGGCCTGCAATACTGCATTCTAACCACTGCACCATACACAATTTGTGCAATTCTTCACTATATGTTTTAGCCTCCAGTCCCCTAATCATCTTTGTTACTCTTCTCTGCACTCTGCATTATTTCCAGAGTCTCAACATTTTTTTATATTGTGGTGATCCAAACTGGATGCAGTAGTCCAAATGTGCTGTACCAAGGCATTATGAAGAAGAAATGGACATAATCCATTTGTGACTACATAGCAATTCTAGACTTATTCCTCTTTTGACTCCAATCCCAGATTCTGTCACTCCTTATCCTACACCAGAACAGTTACTATTGTTATTAATTAATTAATTGCATTTATATGCCATCCAACCCTCTTTTATTCTTGGGTTTTTTTAGTACCATATACCGGTTGAAATGCCAATTGCAATGTTTCTAGATAATCCAAATCATTCAGATGTATCTATTTTTTTTTCCTTGTGAGTTTTCTGAGTTTCCTTGATTTTTAGAGTTGATAGAGAATGCTACTGTAATTTTTTTTTATTTTATTTATTGCTTTTATTATCCTATATTCTATCAAACCTTCATGTGAAAACTTCTCTTAAAATATTTTCCCTTGGGATTTAATTGAGGTGTGAGTATCCAAAGAAATTATATTAGTGTTAAAGGTTAGATAGTATTACAGACAAATGGGATTTAGATTGATTCTTTCCCATCAAGGTGATTCTTAAATGGATTATTTCTTCTAACCAGGTGGAACAAGAGAGAAAGAATTTAAACTTACAGTTATGTGTCCCAATCAATATCTATTTACTTTTGATAGGTATGGATCTTCAAAATTCAGAAAAACCACCATATGTCAGGTCACTCTCTATTAACAAGGCAAAATACTGCAAGTATGTATTTCTCACGAGACAAAAGATTTGTAGATTTATAATAGCTAGACTATGGATTCATTATGAGGTTATTCTGCAAATTGCTGGGTATAAAATAGGAACTGTTTATATTGCAGCCAGTTTCATTTTTTTTACTTCTTTTTCCTGCCTATTCTACATGAAGAGTTAGAAGCAATTGTCTTTTGAATGGGAGATACATTTTCCATCTGTTCTTTGCTTTGATAACTGACCTCCTAGCAGGCTGCATACTTTTGACCATTTAAGAATACTCTGATCCGTGTCTTAGTAATAATAATAATAATAATAATAATAATAATAATAATAATAATAATAATAATAATAATAATAATAATAATATACTATCAAACATCCACATCTGCCTATCCCAGGTCCTGGGTAAGGACTCGAGAGTAGACAAAATGCCAAATCCAGTCTGAACATCTGGCTGACTGTGCGATGATCCTCAATAATAATAATAATAATAATAATAATAATAATAATAATAATAATCATGTCATAGAAAATGATAAAATTAAACTGCTCTGGGACTTCAGAATTCAAACAGACAAGCACCTGCAACATAACACCCCAGACTTAACAATTGTCGATAAGAAAGACAAAAAAGTCTGGATAGTGGACGTGGCAGTGCCTGGAGACACAGAATAGAAGAGAAAGAACTGGAGAAGATAACAAAATACAAAGACCTACAAATAGAAATATAAAGACCTACAAATAGAAATAGAAAGACTGTGGCAAAAGTAAGCAAGAGTAGTACCAATAGTGATAGGCGCCTTGGGTGCAATCCCAAAACAACTGGAGCACCATGTGAACACTATTGGCATTGACAAATTCGCTATTAGTTAATTGCAAAAGGTGGCCTTACTAGGAACTGCTTCCATCCTGCGACGATACCTGTAATAGCATCAAACATCCACATCTGCCTATCCCAGGTCCTGGGTAAGGACTCGATAGATAGACAAAATGCCAAATCCAGTCTGAACATCTGGCTGACTGTGCGATGATCAATAATAATAATAATAATGATGATGATGATGATGATGATGTTGGAAGGGACCTTGGAGATCATTGAGTCCAACCCCCTGCTCAGGCAGGAAACCCTATACCATTTTGGACAAATGGCTGTCCAGTTTCTTCTTAAAAACTTCCAGTGTTGGAGCATTCACCGCTTCTGGAGGCAGATTGTTCCTCTGGTTAATTGTTCTAACTGTCAGGAAGTTTCTCCTTAGTTCTAGGTTGCTTCTCTCCTTGCTTAGTTTCCACCTGTTGCTTCTTGTCCTGCCTTCAGGCACATTGGAAAATAGCTTGACTCCCTCTTCTTTGGGGCAGCCCCTGAGATATTGGAACACTGCTATCATGTCCCCCCTCATCCTTCTCTTCATTAAACTAGACATATACAATTCCAGCAGCCATTCCTTATATATTTTAGCCTCCAGTCCCCTAATCATCTTCGTTGCTCTTCTCTGTACTCTTTCTAGAATCTCAACATCTTTTTTAATTGTGGTGACCAAAACTTTGTCACCTTTCGGACAGAGCATGGATTAAATTTTGGCAGCATGGCAGTAGTAATGATGATGATGATGATGAAGTTAGAAGGGATCTCGGAGGTCATCTAGTCCAACCCCCTGCTCAGGCAGGAAACCCTACACCATTTCAGATAATTGTGCTTTTTGTCAAATCCAATGGGATTGATTGATTTGTTTGTTTATATCACTATTTCTGTAGATGGAAACAACATTGCTATCACTTTCATTATGAAAAACTATTTTGTGGCTGAGTATCCTGCCTATAGAGAACAATCCATTCTTTCAAGTGCTACCTGTGCTAGCATAATGTATCTGAATCCACCAATTTAAGAACTTTGTAAATTTAAAAAATACAAAGGAGGAGAATGATTTCAATATAGGATTGTCTGGTTGTGAAAGTAGATTAGGACTGGACTGAAAATAACACTGCACACAATCAAATAATAGTAGGAGAAGAGAATATACAGCACATAGCTCAGGGTTGAACCCTGGAGTCCTTGGTGTTTTCTGAGCTTGGTTGTTTGCTTGCAAATGTTTTATTACCTAACTAGGTAAAAAATGTCTGCAAGCAAATAACCGAGCTCAGAGAGCTCCAAGGACTTCACAATCATATAATAAAGGACATTTTCCAAGAAAATAATATTTAAATCTATTCTTGACTATACCTTCTGCTGATAATATGGAAATAGACTGCTTTATCTGGTTTTGTTCCCACAGTGATCTTTCCTATAATAATATGATCCTTGTCAAAATTATCCTTTGCTGAAGAGTTTTCTAACACATGAATATTTTTTGCACATTATATCTACATTTACCTTCTTTTCTGGTAACAGGTAATGCCCATCTAAGTCTGACTTAACACAAGATGCTGGTTTTAATTGTTATAAGTGCAGATTTTCAGGCATCGGACCCTCCAAGACAGGAACAAGACTGTGGCAGTTTTTCACCCTCTATTCCACCTTATTTTTTTAGCAATGTTCAATGCTCTTTCCATTGCTAAATCCTAAACACTTAAAATATCCCCATCCTCAGCATCCTCAAAAACTGAGGTTGCTAAGAGTGTTTGAGACTTGATAACACATAAACCAGGATGCAGGCAGCATGTGAAACCACACCCTCTGCAGTCCACAGAAAAACCTCTTCCCACAGAACTGGTTCCTGGTGCCCAAAAGGTTGGGGGCTGCTGATTTAAAAGACCCAGACAAAACAACAACACAAAGGCAGTGCTTAAAACCAAACCTCAAACAATTAATAATGGATTAAGGCAGTGTGTATGTATTTTAAACACAAAATATGTCATATGTAAGTTTATTGGATTTTTAAATTATTTCAGGGTATGATTGTGTACATATCTGTGTTGCTCTGCTTATTCTGAAGAATGGGCCTAGTATTTAGTATTTAGACTCTAGAAAGGGTACAGAGAAGAGCAACAAAGATGATTAGGGGACTGGAGGCTAAAGCATATAAGGAACTGTTGCTGGAATTGGGTATGTCTAGTTTAACGAAGAGAAGGACGAGGGGGGACATGATAGCAGTGTTCCAATATCTCAGGGGCTGCCACAAAGAAGAGGGAATCAAGCTATTTTTCAAAGCGCCTGAAGGCAGGACAAGAAGCATCGGATGGAAACTAATCAAGGAGAGAAGCAACCTAGAACTAAGGAGAAACTTCCTGACAGTTAGAACAATTAACCAGTGAAACAATCTGCCTTCAGAAGCAGTGAATGCTCCAACACTGGAAGTTTTTAAGAAGAGACTGAACAGCTATTTGTCCGAAATGGTATAGGGTTTCCTGCCTCAGCATGGGGTTGGACTGGATGACCTCCAAGGTCCCTTCCAACTTTATTATTATTATTATTATTATTATTATTATTATTATTATTATTATTATTATTATTATTATTATTATTGTTATTATTATTATTACTACTACTACTACTACTACTATTACTATTACTACTATCATACGTCTATGTAAAAGCTTCTTGAGACCATGTCAACAATGTGAATCTTGTGTATCAGGGCGAGAAATGACATCTCTTTGTTCAAGTGAAGAGTATTGGTGCATGTGAGTGCAGACCAGACTTGGCAGGCATGATCAAGTTTAAGGTCTATAAAAGATATTCCCATGATTTCCTGATGACTGCAAGCACCACACTAATCCCATTATTTGCATTCCAAGCTGTGGATTCCAGCCAGCACTCAAAAATTCGTGAAAAGACTTATGTTGAAAAATAGGCCCAGCATCTAATCTTAAAACTTGAATTACTGAACTCTTCAAACCCTGCTGTGGATAGACAAAACTGCTTTCATTTGAGAGCCCACGATGTTATTCTTATGCCAAAATCACTTTTCTATTTTCTTGTAAGTTTTCATCCTTTGAAAGAGACTTTAAGATTAGTCTCTTGTTCTCTGTGCATTTCAAAAATGCCTCCACTGATTTTTACATTGACACACATCTGGGAAGATGGTAGAGATACCCTCCCTGTTTCCAGCTCTTTCTCTGGCCTTCTATAACCATCCTGTTTTTTGTGTTTTTTTTTCCATGGTCTGAAAATACCAGCGGGATGACTTACTTTATCTAAGGATGAAAGCCTGTCAGTTTTTTTCTTTGCTACCAGTGCTTTAAAAGAAAAATACTTCAAGTTTATTTCATCTCACCATTGGAAAAAAATGTGAATGTTGATAAAAAAAAATACTTAAGAAAAAAAGTATGAATCTTATGCACTAAAATAAATGGGGAACATATTTGGGAATAAGCTCCGATTGCATCCTCAAGATTATGTAGGGAAAACAGTTTAGAAAGGTCTTATAGATGGTTACAGGCAGTCCTCAATTTAGGACCACAATAGAGCCCAAAATTTCTGTTGCTAAGCGAGATAATGGTTAAGTGAGTTTTGCCACATCTTTCCTACTACAGTTGTTAAGTGAATCACTGCAGTTGTTCAGTTAGTAACATGGTTGTTAAGTGAATCTGGCTTCCCCATTGACTTTACTTGTCGGAAGATCGCAAAAGGGGATAGAATGACCCCAGGATACTGCAACCATCACAATGCACTTCTGACAGCCTAAATTGCTAGTTCATCCTCAGCTCAGTTTAAGTCGAAAGTGCTTTTTTAAGGAGATAGTCCATGCGCTGGGGAAACCCAACACACAATAGGCATTTAATGTTTATATTCTGTCCCTACCAATTGCCATAACAGCCAAGAGTGGCTTAGTTTAATATAGAACCCCAGTACCAGCACAGCGAATACTAGCACAATGAATACTTACATTAAAATTACAAGAACACAATTATTTATTAGTACAATGATTCCCTTAGGGAAAGATATTTAAAAAAAAAAATTCTTGAGCAGGGTAAATAGGGACAACTGGAACTTAGAAAATAATGTTGTTGGGATCAATGCCAGTTGATGGGGCCAAATTAAATCATCAGATGCAGCATTCACTCATTCTGAGAATGTTACAAACACACCAGCTTCACACACCAAAAGAAAGAGAGGTTTCTTGCCAACCACTTCTGTTAATTGGAATTTGGTGGCATTGCTTTTAAAGATTTCTACCATTCCATTACTGAACTGCAGCTGAAAAGCCCTGGAGAAAGGAAGCCTGATATTGGAAGTGCTTTAATTTTATAATATGGACATATCCAAAGATTTTGTTGGTTTCTCATAAGAATTATCCAACATGATACTTGGACAGAGACAGGAAGTTGAAAAATCACATTCCAAACGATGTAGTGACAAACCACTTCCCTACTTTTGCTCTGTTCACTTAACTACTGTCATAAAAACTTACAAAAAGATTTGTAACTTTGAATCCAGTCATGTGATGCCTTGACTTTTGACCACAGCAACTTAAGATCGTTATTCAAGGCTCAGTTATGGTCAAAAACTGAGGAATACTTTTAACAGGCAGAAGAGAGCACTTCTTGACATAGCATGTAATTAACTTGTATGATTCATTTTTAATGACCACTTGTTTGGATGACTTTGAAAAAGTATTTGGGGAAATATATGGAAGATAACTCTGTAAAAAGTTATCTTCCATATATTTTCTTCCGTTTACTTCTAGGTGGATATAATTTGCCATTCATATTCTGCTTGTGGCCACTCAAGATAAAGGGTTAGTCTGGTGAGAAACTAAATGCTAGATTAAAAGGGCCTTTTGCATGAGTCAGCAGAGGTTTTTTTAATGTTAGAAATTCCTAAAAATTAGGGGAAAAAAACCTCTCTTTTTGTCATTATCATCTATATTAGTAGAGTGTCAATGTAAAGTCTACATTTTTTTCTAGACATTAAAATATGCATAAAAATTTCATAGCTTTATATTTTTGTAATGCTTTGTCCAATCAAATTCAAATCAAGTTGCGGATAGCAATATATTGATAAAAAGAAATGTTTCCCATTTTTCAAAGATTTTTCAGAAGGAATAATTTTGATGGCTGGGGCATGGAGACAGATATGCTTATCAGTGTTTTTAATCTGCTAGAAGCCCTGAAATGTCCGCCTTTCATCATTTCCTCGGAAATGACCATCAAAATGATGGGTACCATCATCATGAGGTACCATTATCTTTTATTCAGGAGGGCAGCTTTTGTCAGGAATTAAAAATGGACTCTGGCAGAAACAGTAACCATGAAGGAACAGTCTCTTCCTTCATACATCAGTAGTAAGATCTACTTTCTCGGCCTCTGAATGAGATCCTAAAAATGTATATTTTCAGAGCTTCTTCTAGCTTTAATTCATCTCTTCTACAAGGCCACTGAGAAAAGCAATGAAAAGAATGATGAGTACCATTTATGTAATATGATTTTTTATATTAAAGATTGGTCTATGTATTTTAGTCCAGTAATCGTATACTTGCTATCAGGATAAGCATCCAGAGAAGTTTATAATCTGTAAGGATGTTGGAGAGGAAACATTTACTGGGGAAAGTTTATTGCTCAAATTTGGACTTCCTTCCTTCTTTCCCTCCTTTCTTTTCTAGAAATCAATAGAGGAAAATTATTTCTAGTTGGTCAATTATTAGTGTTTTGACCCCTCTTTCTTACTCTCAGTTTTAGCTTTCCTTTCCACCCAGCAGTTGGATAAACCTTGGTTTTTATCCATCTTATGTCTCCAACAGAAGTATCTTCTCAAACTTAATTAAGATAATTCCAACCAGGAATTCCAATCAGGGAATTGTTACTAGAATTGTGGTGAGCCCTACTCAAAACCTCCTTTTTGAGTAGAATTATACATTCTTAAATGCTCTGATTAATCATAAAACATATTTATTTAGTCATTTTCATTATGAAAAGGCAATTTAATGCTCTACTGAAATTAAGATTATCTATGTTTCTCCCAAATGTTATTACATTGCCTGCCATTTTTATTGGCTGCTATAATGCTGGTGTCAATGCTGCAAATACTGTATATTCTTGCTTTGACAATATGCAGAACTCTCTGGTATTTTTGGGGTTAATTCAGAGCAGAAGAGGGTGGGGGTAAAGCCCGGGAAAGAAAGAGGAAGGAAACCTTTGACCTTCATACTAATTGGATAATGTGATATATGACAGTTAATTTAGGGAGGGAACATGCTGATAATTTAACTGCTCAGAGGAAGGAACTTAGATCTTAGCAGGGACTTCGTTATGCCTGTGCCGACATTTTGAATCAATAAAAGACTTTTAGGGAAATCAATGCCTGGAAGTTCTTTGAAGTGTTTCATTAGCCGGAACCATAACAGCTGGCTTTCTTGATAATCCTCATCAGATGGAGGAAATTGTCCATTTATTTGATCATATTTTATGTTCATTTAACACAAGGAGGCTGTTTCATAGTTGGCTTTCCATGGTAACCCATCACAAGTGTTGATTGGTTGTAGATTTCATGGGATTCCAACTGTTCCTGAAAATCTTACTGTCTTTCCTCTGTGAATTTAACTTAATGTTAAAGTTCCATAAGTACTGAGCTCCTTTTACCTCTTGTCCTGTATATGTGAAACAAGTACATTATTCACAGCCCTTAAGTTATAATACCACTGCATTGGTTACCATTGTGTTTTCTGGTGCAATTCAAGGTGCTTGTGGTTACCTTTAAAGCCCTGTATGGGACTGGAATACCTGAGGGAATCACCAACTTTTGCACTTTTGGGCATACATATAAGAGCCATGACGGTGCTGTGGTTAGAATGCAGTATTGTAGGATAATTCTGTCAACTGCCAGCAGTTCAATCCTGACCAACTCAAGTTTACTTCCAAAGTTAGTAAAATGAGGACCCAGATTGTTGGGGGCAATATACTGACTCTGGGAGTGTAAAGCACTATGAAGTGTATATAAGTCTAAATGTTATTGCTATTGCTATGCTGTATATCAGATTTGTTTCTTTGTTTTTGCTGTTGTGAATTTGCAAGCACCTGCTTGCCTTTGACTGCATTTGCCATCTTAATTCTCATTGACTCACTCTGTAGTCACTTCACAATCCATTTTTAGTTTTACTACTCTGGATAATGTATCTTTACTTCACTGTGAAACTTGTGCACTTATTTCTGATTTCTACTTCCTGTTCTCTTTTTTATCCTGGTAAAGTGTTAATAATTTTAAAAAGTAAGCAGTATCAGCCCTGGCTGGTATTTAGACAGAACACCTTCAGTAAAATTCAGGACTGTAATTTCAAATGGGATGTCAGGAAAAATTCCAGAAAAAGACAATTGCAAAGCTTTTCTGTATTTGAAGAGTTCATGCTAACCTTTCTTAGTTTTTCTTCATAGGACTTAGTTTTCAGTACTAAAATCTTTATTTAAACTTATTCTCTGAACTTTGCCTGAAACCTTCTTAAAATGCAGTGCCCAGAACTGGACACAACACTAGACGTGTGACTAATTAACAGGAAAAAATATGGGAATAAAAAAAATGAAAGACTAAGGGATAAAACAAAACACACACACACACACACACACACACACACACAAAACCTAGGGAAAGGATAATCTGAGCAAGAGAAAAGAGGGACGGAATTAGATATACACATGTTTGACTGCAAATGCCTAGTAAACAGAACAATTAAATAAAAATAGACTTATATAAGCAACTCTACGGAGTGTTCCTGTTGTTTGACTTCGTCTTTTCTCTTCATTGTGTCCAGGACTGCTTAAAGGTGTGTAATTGGAACATTCTCAGAGAATGTGATTCATTCTAAGCCCATAATCCAATTTACCATCATACAGTAAAGATCCGTGTCAATCCAGGATCTGGCTTTGCAATAAAAAGTAAAGTGAAATACAATCTATAAGAATTGTTACTGCATCTTCACCCCTGGAGATTTTCTCTGCCCAGCTAAAATGCTAGCTGACATGTTGGCAAGGCTCTTACATTCTTCCTTCTCATAATTTTTTTAAAAAGAAGTTATTTTATTTGTATTTAGAATTACATAAGATTAATTAGACACAACACTATTGCATAGAAACACACACATCTATGTAAAAAAAATTTGGCATAGGTTAGTTTGATTTCACTTGCTTGCTTTATTTATAATCATAATGCTTTTATAGATCATAAAAACTTACAAATATAAGTAGAAAGAGGAATAAATAGAGCAAAGAAATAAAGAGAATGATAGAGGATAGATGTTCAGAAAACAAACAACTATAGAAAAAAACAAAAGTGTGAAAAGAGTGACTTTCAACTTCTTTTACCAAAGATATAAGTAAAGCTTAAATTAAACCATAGTGAGCCAGCAGGATAGAAAATGAAAACAACAGAACTGGTCAATTTCTAGACCATTAAAATATAGGTATTTAAACAGAGTTTAAACAACCAAATGCTTAAACTAATCTCAGTACCTTGCAGAGTTAGTAAAGTTGATAAAGTTTTTGAGACGATCCTATCTGTTATGTCCTGAGAGTAATGAAGAGTGAGGAGGCTCATCTTGAACACAGCAGTCTTTATTAGTAACAGCTTTTTCCAATCTGGCAATCTACGAGGCACACAGCCTCTCTTAACAACTCAGAGACCCGGACATAATGGCAACAATTACCGAGTGCATGCGCGCAAGGCTAGCGTCACTCAGTCTGGTCCCGGGCAGCTTTTGCAATTGCCCAGGACCTTGCAACATCCCGAGCCTGCTTTTGCAGGCTCAGGACACAACCCTCCTCCCCCCTAGAAGGAACACACCTATCCAATCTCACACAATGTTTCTAGTGAGAGTGTTATGCACTCCATTAATCAAATGCATTGAATGTGGAATACCCGATGTTGAATTGGGCAACGTCCCATCGTTTTGGGAATACATGTATCAGAATACCAAAAATAATAATAATACAATAATATTTTTGGACCCCCCTACACAGTCCCCCTGGAACTGGACTGCAGGTTAACATATTCACTCAGGTATTTGGGTGGGCGTTTGGTCTGTTGTGACCTTCTCGGACCTGGCGAGAGTGCTGGGCCCATCTGTTTGCCTGCCAGGCCAGGTGAGCCTGTACATTGCTGCCATTCAACTATATATGTCCATGGAGCTGTTGCCTGGCCTCCCTGCTTGCCTACCAGGCCCTGCAGGCCAGGACTTTGTTGTCCCACGTACCCAGTCAATCTGCCCATCAGCTGGCTGGCTGGACCCTCTACGTCCAAGCCAGCATACCTTGGAGGGTGGTAGTCCCCAAGTCCACAATGGACCTTCCTTGGGAGCACTGTCCCTCGGACCCAAGGCCAGCCGATTCTGGGTGCTGGGTATCAGAGTTACCCCAGTGCTCTGGAGCTTTCCCACCTGTGCCTGAGGTGCTGGAGTCAGGAGTCGTCTCCCTGGCCACCCCTTTTCCTGTGGACCTCCTTCTTGGAGCAATTGCGGAGTCGTACTCTCGCCCTTGCTGGAAACACTGTTCACTGTTCCTTTATGAGATGTTAGGGTAAACCTGGTCAATCTCCCTGTCTGGAGTATTATCTGTTGAAATTGAATAATGTGGATACCCCCGGTGTGACTCCCTGTCTGGAGTACGTGTGGATGAGTGGGGTAACCCCGTGTCCCCTGAGTTCACATACTGCATATTATCCTCCCCCTCCCCCCAGAGCAGAGCCAGGAGCGGAAGGGTGAGAGTCCAGTCTCCAATGCTCTATGTGCCTGTGAATGACACACCCGTCGTCCAGTGTCATTTTGTAAGACAATGGCCCAGAGGCCTTGCAGACTACAGCTGTCACCCAGAGATGACCAGGCCCATAGTTATATGCCCAGACCGGATCACCCACTTGGAGTCTCCTAGGTGCCCACGATTGTGACACCTGTGAAGCCACCCAATCAGAGTGCAACCTGTCCAGCTTAGTGATGAGGCGGCGACCCCAACGGAGTTCAGCAGGGCTCTTCCCCGTGGCAGTGCATGGTGTGGTACGGTGTGCAAGAAGGAAATCTGCTAACCTGTGGTGCCAGTTACCATAAGTCAGTTTCTTGAGGGCATCTTTGGTAGTGCGCACCATTCTCTCAGCCATTCCGTTGGAGGACGGGTGGAAAGGAGCCGAAGTCGCATGCCGGATCATGTTGGCTTGCAGGAAAGCCTGGAACTCAGAAGAAGTAAATTGGGGACCATTGTCTGAAACCAGCACATCTGAAAGGCCGAGTGATGCAAAAATGCCTCTCAACACCTGGATGGTCCTGGCAGTAGTGGTGGAGGAAACAGGAACAACCTCTAGCCATTTGGAATGACTGTCAACAACAATGAGGAAGAAGTGCCCCTGAAAGGGCCCAGCGTAATCTATATGTACCCTGGACCATGGGAATAGAGTTTTTTCCCACCTGTGCACTGGGGCCTGAGGCATTTCAGGCTGAGACTGTTGACACGCTTGGCACTCGTGAACCTGGGCCTCGATGGCTTTATCGAGTCCAGGCCACCAAAGATGGCTGCGCGCAAGCACTTTCATACTTACTATACCAGGATGTCCCTCATGCAGAGAACACAAGATTCTAGGCCTCAGTGAGGTAGGGATCACAACCATGCTACCCCATAACAGGCAACCCTTGAAAGTGGAAAACTCATGCTTATTTTTCCAGAAACTCTGAAACTCAGTATCAGGGCATTTGTCAGGCCACCCTGACAGCACCCATGACAGCACACGTGTAAGTGTGTGATCAGTGGTGGTTTCTGCAACCACATCCCTAGCATTGAGGGGATACTCTGGTAATTCCTGAATGGACAGAATATAAACAGCTGGAGCAGGATCAGGCTCCAATTGCTGCAGGGGCAACCTACTCAGGCCATTAGCATGACCCATATCCTTACTAGGTTTGTGAATTAAAGTAAAGTCATATGCTGACAGAAAAATGGACCATCTCAGCATATGAGGAGAAATGATGTGTGGGGTCTGTTTGTTTGTTGGAAACAACCCCAGGAGGGGCTTATGGTCAGCATAGACCATAAATTTGCGGCCATATAAGAAATCATGAAATTTCTTAATGCCGGCCACTATGGCCATGGCCTCTCTGTCAATCTGAGCATAATTGCGCTCAGCAGAAGACAGAGTCCTGGAATAAAAGGCCATAGGGACCTGCATCCCATCAGCCATCAGGTGGCTAAGTACTGCTCCCACCCCGTAAGGAGATGCATCGCAGGTGATGCAAACAGGCAGTTGCTCATTGAAATGAGCTAAAACAGCATTAGACGTGAGCAAGGCCTTAACCTCCTTGAACCTTTTGTCATGGACCTTAGTCCACTGCCAAGGAGCCTGCTTGTCCAAGAGCCTGTGTAATGGCTCTGCCACAGCAGCCTTGTGAGGTAGGAAAGCATGGTAAAAATTTAAAAGGGCCAAGAAAGCTTGTAGTTCACCCTTGGATTTAGGGCTTGGCATGCAATTTATCTTCAGCAGGTTGAATTCCCTGAGCATCTGTTCTGAATCCTAAGAAGTCAGTATTTTGCATTTTGCATTTTTGCAAAATATTTTGCATTTTTCTTTTTTAAGTTTAAGGCCTGCTTTTCTGAAGCGGAATAATACAGCCCTTAATCTCTCAGCTAAATTTTGTGCTGACTCCCCAGCAATGAGGATGTCATCAAAGTATAGACAGACTCCAGGAATACCTCAAAGCATGCTTTCCATGATGCTTTGGAATATGCCAGGGGCTACGTTTACCCCAAATTGTAGTCTCTTGACTTTGAATGCCCCTCTGTGGGTTACAATAGTTTGGGCCTCTGCAGCTGCATCATCAACAGGCAGCTGTTGGTAGGCCTGTGCCAGGTCAAGCTTTGCAAAGATGCGGCCCTCCTTAAGGGAGGCCAGAATGTGACTTACCACAGGAACTAGATAAGCATGCTTTTGTAATGCCTTATTTAGTGTGCACTTGTAATCTGCACAAATACGTATCTCCCCATTAGCCTTTAGAGGCATTATTTATTTATTTATTTATTTATTTCTAAAATTTATATGCCGCCCAATCCCAAGGGACTCAGGGCGGCGTACAAAATTAAAACAATAATCTAACAATAAAACAATAAAATAAATACATTCATAAAGCGTGTCCGATCATATCCCGCCCCCCCGGGGACATCAGCCCCAGGCCTGCCGGAACAGGAGAGTTTTAATGGCTTTCTTAAAGGCTGGCAGGGTGGGAGTAGTTTGAACCTCGGGGGGAAGTTGATTCCACCAGGTCGGAGTCACCACAGAAAAGGCCCTTCCCCGAGGGCCCGCCAACATTGTCTGGCCGATGGGACCTGAAGGAGGCCCAATCTAAGGGACCTCACCGGTCTCTGGGAACTGTTTGGCAGTATTCGGTCGTGTAAGTAACCTGGCCCTATGCCATGAAGGGCTTTAAAGGTGATAACCAACACCTTGAATTGCGTCCGGAGACCCACAGGAAGCCAGTGCAGCTCACGGAGGATAGGTGACACGTGGGCGTACCTTGGCACGCCCACAGTCGCTCTCGCGGCTGCATTCTGAACCAACTGCAGCCTCCGAACACTCTTCAAGAGTAGCCCCATGTAGAGCACGTTACAGTAATCCAGTCTTGAGGTGACAAGGGCATGAGTGACCGTGAGTAAAGCCTCCCGGTCCAAATAAGGCCGCAACTGGTGCACCAGGCGAACCTGGGCAAAGGTCCCCCTGGCCACAGCCGATAGATATTGTTCCAAATTTAGCTGTGAGTCCAGGAGGACACCCAAGTTGCGTGCCTGCACTGAGGGAGGTAAATTTGCCACCCCCCGGACTAATGATGGACCATCCAGTTGACCTCGGTCTTGTCAGGGTTGAGTCTAAGTCTGTTCACCCCCATCCAGACCCTCACATCTTCCAGGCAACGGCACATCACGTCAACTGCTTCACTGAAAGGACACGGGGTGGAGATATACATTGGGTATCATCCGCGTACTGATGATACCTCACCCCGTGTCGCCGAATGATCTCACCCAGCGGTTTCATGTAGATGTTAAAAGGAGGGGGGACAGGACCAAGCCCTGAGGCACCCCATGATCGAGGTGCCTAGGGGTCGGTCTCTGTCCGCCCGCCAACACCGACTGCAACCTGTCAGAGAGGTAGGAGGAGAACCACCGCAATACGGTGCCGCCCACCCCCACCTCTCCGAGACGACACAGAAGAATACCATGGTCGATGGTATCGAAAGCTGCTGAGCTTAGTTTCATCCAAGGATCGCAAGAGTTGGGATGCCACCACCTTCTCTACAACCTTCCCCACAAAGGGGAGGTTGGAGACAGGACGAAAGTTCTTCAAAACAGCTGGGTCCAGGGAAGGCTTCTTGAGGAAGGGCCTCACCACTGCTTCCTTTAAAGGTTGCGGGAAGGACCCCTCCATCAAGGGGGTTTCCCATGGGCTTGAATCCCATGGGCTTGAATCCACAGGTTCTAGAATGCCCTGCTGGAGCAATTTGTCCAGCTCAGCATCTATCCTGGCCTTGAGGGCGAAAGGAACCCTCCTTGGCTTAACCCTGATGGGTGTGATGGTTGGGTCTAACCATAGCAAAACTGGAGGCCCCTTGAAGGATCCCAGCTCTGGACTGAACACATCTGCAAACTCCCTGCAGACTTCTACTAGGTCCTGCATTTGCAAATTGTGCAGCCCCGTGACCTGGATTCCCAGGGCCTCGAACCAATCGAGTCCAATAAGGCTTGTGTGTTCCCCCCACACAACCAACACGTCTAAAGGACCTTCAAAATACTTGTGCTGTACATTAAGGGTGGCCTCCCGCTTAATACACACCTTAGAATTCTGAAAATCTGTAAGTATTATGTTGGATGGTCTTAATTTGGCTCGAAGGCCACTGCTGTTGCAGATTTTTCTAAATGTGTTACTAGAAATAATAGAGAGAGCGGACCCAGTGTCCAACTCCATGGCTATATGTACCCCTTACAACCGTACCTTAAGGGACAGTTTCTTCTTTAATGGCTTATGTGTGCCTGTCCTAAAAATACTCCTGCGTGATGCGCAGAAGCCCACCCTATTTTGGCTAGGGACCCTGGTACCTTTCAGACGCAATTCTTCCTGAAGTTGTACCTTCTAGTGGCTCAAACAGATGGCTGCCATGTGGCCTCGCTTTCCACACACTTTGCATATGGCGGAACGGAACCTGCACTCAGCCCTCTTGTGGCTTCCTCCGCACCCGAAGCATTTGATGGCTGTAGTGGCCTTGTCCTGACGCTCCTTCTGCTTTCTTCCTGTTGGCAACTAAAGTCTATTCACTTCATCTTCAGGATCCGCATCTGATCTGTCTTGGATGTCTTCCTGATGGACAGTTGCTGTCTCAGGAATGCTCTTGGTGGGCCATAGAGACTTTACAGCTCCTCCAGCTGCTTCTTCAGCCGTCACCTCTCTCAGGACATCTTGGAAGGAGACATCCTCTCTGGCAAAAATCTTCTGCTGCAAATCTCTGTTCCTTAACCCGCACACAAAGCGATCTCACAGCCTCTCCTCCAAATCCTTGAACTCACATGGCTTGGCTGCTCTCTTTAAAGCTGCAATAAAGTCTTTAGCAGATTCACCTGCCCTCTGGTCCTTTTGCTCAAACATATGTCTCCATGCAATCACAGACAATTTGGGCTGAAAATGTTCCTTTAGTAATTTCTTCAAATCAGTAAACGTGACTGCCCAGAGGTGCAGGGGACACCAGGTTTTCTGCTATTTCAAATGCTTCCTGACCACAAACACACAACAGAGTTGCAGCCTTCAAGCCATCTTCCCTTATCTGGTTCACTCTAAAATAATTCTCCACCCTTGCAACATAAGAGTCCCATTTTTCTGGGTGGGCAATATCGAACTCAGAAATGCGACCAATCTTTGCAATTCTGCTGTTACAGACTTCCCTCTCACCTCTACCTTCCTATTGGGGGGGGAAGGGTCTTTCAGCCGAGCTCACCCTCCAGCGACGCTGTACTGGCAGGCTTGAGATGCTGATTCCAACGCCGACTTCCCCTTCTTCAGGACTTCAAGGTGAGTCTTTGCAGAATCCCACCTTCGTTGCCAGTGTTACATCCTGAGAGTAATGAAGAGTGAGGAGGCTCATCTTGAACACAGCAATCTTTATTAGTAACAGCTTTTTCCAAACTGACAATCTACGAGGCACGCAGCCTCTCTTAACAACTCAGAGACCCGGACATAATGGCAACAATTACCGAGTGCTTTCGTGCCTTGTGCGTTGGCGTCATTCAGTCTGGTCCCGGGCAGCTTTTGCAATTGCCCAGGACCTTTCAACGTCCCGAGCCTGCTTTTGCAGGCTCAGGACACAACACTATCCATTGAACAATATGATGTATGATTGACAATGTTGGGTTTTTTTTAAAAAAAATGCTAGTTTTCATGAAGATTCTTTAATCTCAGCCTTCTGAAGAAAAAATCAAAAGCATTATGTATTGAGGATGGTATTATTGTGCTGTGAAAAGTCTTTTCTTTGCATTTGATCCCCCTTATCTCCTCTGTGTAAAGACACATTCATAATTTTCTCTATTAAACTGGGGGGCGGAGACCAAACAGCAATGTTTTTTTTTTTAAAAAAAGGCTAACACCAAAGCATTATATTTGTTTCCACTGCTTTATAATGTTAGCTGGAACATACTAAATTGGGTAAGTGTAGATGTTGCCCTTAAACCCTTTTATTGTGCACTGGATTGGAAAGGTTTAAGAAATGTAATACGTTATTTCTTGCAAAGGGCAGCTTTCCAAGTTGCGCATTTTATTTCATTCCTATCAGTTTCATTAAACCAAGACATGCTTCGGAGGGAGCTGTTTCTTCTAGTTCCTTTTAGGAATATATTACACCAGTGTCTCCATAAAGGCTTTGTACTGTTGTCAATCTTGTGTTACTGTGTACTCTCTGTAATATAAACTAAATCCTTGAACTCCTAAACACATCTAGTGAGTGTCAAACGTTGAGGCTGTGGACTGAATTTTCTGGCCTTATCTTTGCTAGCTGATCCCTTGTCCAGTGATGTCATCTGATTGGGTAATAAAATATGTACAAGCAATCAAATAAGCCCAAAGACAATGAGCTATATTCTATTGATCGGTCATTCTTCTGGTAATGTCCATCATCCATGACAATAATGATGATGACCATGATGATGATGGTGATGATGATTCAAGGAACCTCAACTCCAAAATAGATATGGAAGCAGATAAAAATATTTTATTATTTTTACAAAATAATATAATAGATTATTTTGAAATCCACTATTCTTTGTTAAATTTCTATGGAATGAAAATGAAAATCCTTCTGTTTATTTGACCTTTTTTATAGATATTTTATTAAGTTTTTATAATTACACATCTTTAGTGCTTAATAAACAACGTGTTGTCTGGATCCACATATTTGACATTAATAATAATACAACTTCCAGTCCTACTCTCTATTCCATTTTTCTAGCCATTTATTGTTTATTTGACTTTTGGTGTTCTTGTATTATACTTCTGTCCCAACAAAGAATTCTTTCCTCTAGGAAGGCTGATACAATTCTACTTTGAGAAGATGTTTGACAGCTCCATCCAGGAGATGTCCCTGATCTTTTAAAGAATTAATTCCTTGCAGTATATGTTTTTTTCTGAGGTGAGATTCCTATGGCCAATTTAATGTGATGTGTGTTTTCATGTGCATTTATATGTGCATATGCATTTATTTATGTATGTGTGTCAACACTTACTTATGTATGTGCATATGCACTTACTTATGTTTTATGTGCATATGCACTTACTTATGCCTTTTCCTATCAGTGTATATTTTTCCCATAATGAAGACCATTAAGACGGACTTTTTCCTGCTCTCAGCTATCCTCCTAAGTTTCCTATATGGCCAAGCAAGATCAATGCTAATATAATGGTAATACTTCTGGTTATTTCATTGAGCTAATTTTGAATATGGGAACTTTTAAAATAATCATTAATATTTAAAATATATTACTCCTTTATATCCAGCCCGCAGCAGCTGACAAAATGTAATTGTCACATGTTCCGACTAATGAAGCACTTCAAAGAACTTTCAGGCATGTTTCCTAAAATCTTTATTGCAGAGCTACAGTTTTGCCGGTCACCATGATGGACGGGTTGATGCCAGAATCTGAACTTCCTTTCGCTGGCGTCAAGCTTTCCTTGCTAAACCCCTCCCTTCTCATGCAGTCACAGGTCACATTATCCAATTAGTGAGAAGGTCAAAAGTTTACTTCCTCTTTCTTTCCCGGGCTTTCCCCCCCCCCAGTCTAAGCTAAGTATTAACCCAATAAATACCAGACAGTTTTGCATATTGTCAAAGCAAGAATATACAGTATTGACAGTAATTTCTTTTCAGTGGGATTGTAAAATCTGCCTTCAATTATGTACTTTCCTGCTCACTGTAGGTCTTTCTGATTAGGAGTATTCCTCTAGTCTAGTTTATGCTAAGAAACACCTTATGGCTAACTATTAATAATACTCGGAGGATAACATCTGTTATTTGAACTCACATGCTGGTCAAGCAAATCCTTGACAAGATAATACCGGGGAACATGCACTGCAAAGAACACAGCTGCTTTGAAGATCTATAACCAAGCTTCATCATCAAGTTCCCTGTCCTGGAATAATCTATTGCCTTATTGACAGGGGATGATAAAGAGAGATGGGCTTCTAGTAGATCTTCAAAGAAAGGGAATATCAATGAAGGCTTATCTTAAAATTGCAAGGCTATAAACACTTACCTAAGATCATGTCTCAGTAGGACTTATTTCTGAACTGACAGACATATGATGATATTAAGTTTTCAGTATATATGAAAACTTCTTTTTCTCCCATTTGGAGGGTTTCCAAACAAATGAAACATGTATTATAACCTCCTTATCATATAAAAGTGATTTTAGAAATCAGTATGTCATCAATCAGTTGGTCAGTGATGGCTGTAACTCAGCATGACTAGTAAGCATAAAGGTTTATTATAAAGCCATTGGCACTTTCATCCTAACTTGATACTTTAACTAATTGGAGGAGGAGGAGATAAAATATTTTACTCAAGGATAATCTGTTTGTAAAATAGATATTGCAGAAACAATGCAGTGTCTATTTGTTATTATTTCTCCATTATTAGAAAAAATATATAGAGGAAAGTAAACATGCACTTGCTTTAAAGCTATATTCCTCCTTTTTTTTTTTAAGTAAATAGTTTTTATGAGGAACCTCTCATATAAAGTGTTACCTTAGTGTGAACACAAAGCTGTTCTCAGCTTGAGCCACAAGTGACCTTTGGAAAACATCTCTTCATGGGATCCATTATAATTTAGCTTTGCCTTAACAAAATAGAATTTAAATAGTGGTGCACTGTTCATTGAAGATTGGAAATGCAACATAGTCGTGATGCATTATGGAGGGGGGGAATCAGGATTTTTTTTTCTCATTCAATTGCATTGCCGAAAAGCAGATCCTTCTAAATAGATTGGAATAGAAGAAAAATATGATGAATTATATCTACTAGCTGTGTCCAGGTCAAGGGAGTCCTTTCAGTACTTTTATGCTACATCTTGGAAAAGCTGTCATGACATGAACCTTCCACGTTTTCACAAATTCCCACCCCTTCATGTTATTCATGATGCTGTGTTCAGTTTGCAAAGTTCTCATTGGATTTATCTTGTTTATTTAGGCACTTCTGTTGCACAACCTGTTTGGATATATAAAAGATAAAGCATAGGATTCTTCTTTCAGTCTTTCCTTCATCCTTAAAAACCCACTGAAGGAACCAAAATGTATTGGTGGTCTGGAATACTGCTAGAGATGTGTTCACCTTTATCTCTTATTGTTCAGGTGTGAGAGTGAAAGCTCACCACTGATATGGCTTGCCTTAAAGTCCCCAATGGTAAAATACCACAGGAGTCAGGAACCAGAGCATTCCCCCCCGTAAGGACCCACCCCACTTTGCATCTTAAGAAGACAGAACTCTTGCAATAGTTCTTCCAACAGGCATCCTTTATTAAGAGAAAATGGTTGCAGGCATTCTAGACAGGACTTGGGGTCCAAGCTCTCCCATTCAAGGTTTTAAGGAGTTCCCCAGTAGCCCCACCCAATCACCCCCTTCTTCCAGTGACAGTCTCAGGCATTACACTCCCACCCACTTTTCCTTACTGCCGGCTGGAGGGAGACTTCAGAGAGGAGTACATGAAAGGTAATAGCCCCATTGTTATTGTTAGTCCTTTTGGTGATATCCACATCCAGTCCCTTTGAAGTGTACTGAAGGAAGTGAGGGCCATAAAGCCCCTTTGTTCACCCCCTTCATCGTATGACAGAATCCAGAGAAGGCAGAAATGGGGTTTTCTATAGTTGATAACTAGAGATGAAATATAATTGGATTCTGACACCCCCTCTTCTTCATCTAACTGGAAGAGTTACAGTTCTAAATACTTTTTATGGGCAGCTCCACATAGAGTGAATTGGCATAATCAGAATGACAGATGACAAGGGTATAAGTGATCATGAAAAGAGCCTTTTGATCCTGGAATGACCACATATGATGGACCTGTGGAAGCCCTTCGTGGCCACATCCTCCACTTGCTCCTAGGAAGTTTGTTTCACTTGCTTTCTTGATCAATAAGCAATAGCAAATTTGTCAAAGAGAGAAAAAAGAGAGAAAAGGTGGTTAGTATTCCAGAATCATTTGAACAGTAAAAAATAGATAAAAAGTATTTAAAGGAATGATGCAGAATATAACAATTGAGAGCTAATGAAATTGCTGACCTGCTGTCATGAATCCTTTTTGGGTCAGTTCCCTACATTTTCATATGATATTTGTTTTAAAGATGGCCTCTAAATAAAAACGTTTGGAGAGTAACCAATTTAGAGTTAGGTGACTGTAGTAAATTTGGATCAAGGGAATTTAGTAAATGGAATTATTACAGCTTCCGAGACAGTCTGGGTCAGAAATGTTAGCTGCATCTGATCATAGAATTGTAATTCAATTTTTGAATTACATCATAAAATATTGACTGGTTGATAGGTCTTTTGTTATAATCTTTCAGTCATTCTAGATATGGTGTAGTTAATGTGATTATGCTGGAGAGAATGTAGACTTAAATCCACTGTGTATTAAGTACCACTTGAAATTGGACCATTCAGAACATCATGATAGAATTTGTATTTTCTTGAAGAATATCCATATGCACATGATCTCCATTCTATAAATATATTAATTGCAACGTGTTGTCCAGATTTTCTTTGAAGTCAGGCAGCATCTAAATCTAAATAAATAAATAGATGCAACATACAAACTATTGTGATACTGAATGTGAGTTGCTTCATTTACCCCAAAATATAAAGTCTTGCTTCACTTGCCAGCTGAATTAATTGTAACATATTTATTAAGTTCTCCTTGTTCTGCTCCAGTCCTTTATAGAGATCCCTCTTTAGAAGTGAGCCAATGACATAGAATGCCACCCAAACTCAGTCATGATGAATGAGTGAGTGACATCCAACAACTGATGACTTGCATTGATGATGATACTTGTTGAATACTGAAATGTTGTGAGCAAATTACCAAGTTCAGAGAGCACTAATTCAGCAAAAGTTTTCAATCATTTCATTTAAGCTAAAGAGGTTGACAATCACCATATTCAAACATTTTTGAGGAGCACCGTATCAGCCGAGGATTGCCACCATGAATGTATGGCATATATGTCATCCCCTTTAGGTACCATTCATAAGAATTGATATGTTAAAGGAAATCTCATGTTTGCATGATCTGTAATTTTTATATACTGTATATTCTGAGCATTAGTGATCCTCAGATCATAGGTTGGACATCAGGCAGAAAGAACACCAAATTTACAAAACTCTACACCTAAGGAACTTCACTTTGTTCCTTCTCTATTGATTTTTATGTAGTTGTTCCTAGAAATATTGAATTTATTTTTTTGAGTTTAACAGTTGTTCCTTCCACTTAATGTATGAATACTAGTTTACAGTGGTTCTTTAGTAGGTTTATTTTTCTTATTTGGCAAAGCAGTGGCTGAACTTGGATTATTTTCTGGGTTATGCTCAGATATTCAAAAGGAGTTTAGGGACTTCCTAACATTTAGCTGTAGTTATAATTGCTTTTGTCATTTTGTCAGCTTTCTTTTCATTTGGGCTGTCATATCTGATTATTTTTGTAGCTGTGTTTTGTTTTAATAGCTTTTATTTATACTGTTTAAACAATATTGTAAACTGTAGGGGCATGTTGGATTAAAAGTTGAGGCATCGCTGCCTTAATATGTAAATATATTTCTACACTGCAACATTTCCCAAAACATCAGTTTCTGGTGGAGAAATGTGTTGGGTTCATATTACATCATACTAATTTACATTCCCTAACTAATAAATTAAGTGGAATTAAATTATCTTCCCATTTTTGTTCTCAGTTTTGTGATGCAATCATAAAATACATACAAAGTACATTCAGAAATTAATATATTAGAGAAAATAGCATTCTGAAATTATGTCTTGCAAAAACACATTTGCAGAAACACTCCATTTTTTAAAATGCATATGCATTTTCAAACATAAACAACTATGAATAGTTTTTATGTTCATTTAAAGATAACAAGCTGATAACTGAAATACACAACCCTTTTCTAATCGTAAATATGTACAAAAATTCTCATTTTATTGATGCAGAAGTAGTAATAAGTTTATTTGGTTACAATTTCCACTAAAGTTTTTCTGTTTTACTGTAACTTAATATTTCCTGGTGCCTTGTGTTTTTCCTTAGATTTTGATAAAGATGCCAAAAATTATCTCCAAAACCTAACATTTCTTTCATAGATCTCTTGTTCCAGAGAAGGAGAAGACAATAATCCTAAATCTAACCTTATCCCTGAACAATTTTGTTACATACATGAATGCATGCACAACACATTGTTCTCTTTTCCCTTAAGTAGTCTTATGTAGGGTGCTGAAAAGAAGAAAGAGTTACCAAAATGCAAATAGTCCTTGACTTACAACCGCAACTGAGCCCAAAATTTCTATTGCTAAGTGAGACATTTGTTAAGTGAATGT
The DNA here is from genome assembly GCF_016545835.1 of Crotalus tigris. Lineage (NCBI taxonomy): Eukaryota > Metazoa > Chordata > Lepidosauria > Squamata > Viperidae > Crotalus > Crotalus tigris. The sequence goes on from NW_024096467.1 coordinate 5,741,789, forward strand.
TGTTCCATTTTACAATTTGTCTTGCCACAGTTGTTAAGTGCAGGTAAGTCAGTAAGTCAGTTAAGTAAATCTGGCTTCCCCATTGACTTTGCTTATTAGAAGATCACATGAGCCAAGGAAACTGCAGCAGTCATAAATATGACTCAGTTTCCAAGCATCCAAATTTTGATTATGTGCCCACCGGGATGCTGCAACGGTCCTAAGTATGAAAAATGGTCATAAGCCACTTTTTTCAGTGTCATTGTAACTTCGAACGGTCACTAAGCAAACTGTTGTAAGTCGAGGACGACCCGTAACTAAAAGTCATGAAATAAGAAAAAGCTACAACTAAGTTATACCAATACGATCACAATATCTTTCATACTTTTCAATCATGACAAACATCTAAACAATGCTTAATTCATTGTCTTTTGCTTTTTATATTTCTCATCTCTTTCTTTTGATCCATTCATTCTTCCTTCATAGAGAGTTGCAAACAGTAGCATGCCTGGTCAAACTTTGTGTTTCATTTAATCCACAAGGAAGCAGAAGCTGACACAACCCTGATACGTTACCAAGTTCAATGAAGTACCTTGTTATAGTTTTAAATGTGTGGAATGTTACAGATTCAAAATAAGAAATTTAATTTGAATAGAGCTATGTTGGTTCTTGCAATCTGAGCCTCATTCATTTTCTTCATGTGAGCAAACCACCACAACATGCTATTTTTCATACTGATCACTCACTTTTATATACAACCACATTCATTCATTTTCCATTACTTTTTTATCTTATATCTTATGCTCTTCAATGTTTCTGTTGGTTTTTGACTTACTGGTAATCAACTGACTCCTAAGTTCTACGTGGAGACATTTTCATTTCTTTCTTGATATTAATTCTTCTCCATACACAAAATGGAACCCATTTCCATTCTCCCTGGTTATGCATGCCTTAAAATTCCCCCAGTTACCTATGCTGAGCTTGTCAGCTGGAAACTGATAACCTGGGTTCAAGACCCGAGCACTGCACTACAAGTGAGCTCCTGTTTTTTGCACCAGTTCCTGCCCACCTAGCGGTTCAAAAGCATGCAAATGCGAGTACATAAATAGGTACTACTTTGATGAGAAGGTCGCAGTGTTCCATGCACCTTCAGCATGTAGTCATGCTGGCCACATGACCACTCAAATGTCTTCGGACAGTGCTGATTCTCTTGACTAAGAAACAAAGATGAGCACCAGCTCCCTAGAGTCATACACGACTGGACAATTGATCAATCTTTCTGTGTTTTTTCCATGCCAGGACTTCCCCCCCCCCACCAGTAGTCATTCTACTTTCTTTCTCATTTTTTCACATCTTTCCTTTATTGCATGTTCATTTTTTCCAAGCTCTCTTCTTGGTCAAAACTTGTTCATCTCCAATTCCGAACTCCTCATTGTCTATATATTCTTCACTAATTCTCTGTCTTTCATCATAAACAATCAAATCATATTTTAGATATGTACAGATTCTTTTTCTGTGTGTACATAAATCTCATGCTTAAACTATGTATTTGAAGCGGACTTTTTTTTTTCCTAAGCAGATGCCCACTAACATTCACTTTTCAATCTCAAAATGGCCCAGACATTTTTGTTGCCTTATTTTGTTCCTCCTATATATTTATGTTATTTAGCAGAATGTTTCTTTTCTCATAAATCTCACCAGCACCCCCAATTCTTCTCTGGATTTCCATTATCACCATTCATAGGAAGATAACATGCAACCATCATTGAAATATGGATTCCTATTTTCATATACTGTACACTAACAGCTTCCAGAGATTAATTCATAATTTTTGACATACATTTGAGCCCTTCCATTCATTACTAAGAATATAGCTTCACTTTCCTGTAGATATTCATCAATCCCACTCTACAACATCAGAATCAGCCCCATTCAGTTTTATCATATCCTAGCCTTTCATAACAACCTGCAATATTTTCTGATTTTCATTCATTCATTCATTCATTCATTCATTCATTCATTCATTCATGTTCTTTCCATTTACTCCTCTTACCTTCCAAGTTTTAATCTTTAATATGCCAGGTCTGACAGCTATTAATCTCCACTGCCCATCATGGCTTTGATCAATTGAACGTTTCACAAAATTATATTTAATAAGATAGAGAAGATGTGGACTAGTTCCCAGTGGTAGATATAACCATGCCAAATGCAGCAGTACATGTTTAATTTATTTTGGCCAGTATGCTACGTGTGGAGCTATAGCATATTCTTTTTTTCCCAAACATGTTTACACTGACCTATATAAACTAGGATCTTTAATTTAGAGAATTCCTTGTAATCCAGCATATTATTGCCTCCATAGTGTCAAGAGTACAACATGCATTGTACTGACACACTCCTAATGGATTTTGCCCCATTGCCATCTGTTCTATATTTCTCCATTAGAACTGAAGTTTGTGAAACATATACTTAGCCCTTCTGACAGACTAGATAGAATTTATATAAATGCAATCATTAAGAAATTCCTTTACAAAACTGTTCAAGCTTCTTGCAGAATGAAGACTTGTCAGCCAATTTCAGGAACCCATCCTATATTCCATGACAATTGTCACATCTCATTATAATTATAAAAGTTCAACCAATTGCCAGCTGCCAACGAACCCAAAAAGGTAATTAAAAAGTAGATGCTTCTTTATCATATGTATGAAAAAAGAGGATCTGAAAGATGGCACATATATTAGAATAAAAAAAATCATTTATATTTGTTCAGTTATGTAAATTATAGTATTTGCCAACTGGCAATATTTTAATGAAGACACACATCTTTAGCTTTCTTTTATGTTTACACATTTTCAAATATAATAGAGATTTTCAAGGTGGTCCGCTTTCAACTTTTAAAAGTGTGACTTTGTATTATTTTTTCAACTTTCCAAATTTTGAATTCCATTTTTTTTTAAAAAAACTATTAAAATTAAAATAATTCCCAGTATATTCATCCTGGATTCCAGCTTCAAATTTATTCATTCCTGCATCTGGACATAATTTCTAAACCTTTAGTGATTGATCAAGAAAGGGTCTCAATATATTAAGAAGAAAAGCCACTAAGATATTATTTGAAAATCATTTGTGTGATTGCACTGATCCTGTAGAATTGTTTGGAATTCATATGGTATTGTAGGAAATGACCAGGCTGATCCTGGAGGAAAGTTCAGTGTGTCATTAGTTTGGAGTATAGGGAGATCTGAATCCAGCCCACCTTGAATTCCATTGATCCTTATCTACCACCAATTTCAATCAAATAAAATAGAGCTGGAAGGGACCTTGGAGGTCTTCTAGTCCAATCCCCTGTTCAAGAAGACCCTACACCATTTCAAATAGGTGTCTGTCCAGTCTTTTCTTAAAAATGTCCAGTGATGAAGCCCCAACAACTTCTGAGGGCAATCTGCTCCACTGGTTAATTGTCCTCACTGTTAGGAAGTTTCTCCTTAATTCCAGGTTGCTTTTCTCCTTGATTAGTTTCCATCCATTGTTTCTTGTCTTGCCTTTTGGTACTTGGGAAAATAAGTTGACCCCCTTTTCTTTATGGCAGCCCCTAAAATACTGGAATACTGCCATCATGTCCCCCATAGTCCTTCTTTTCTCTAGACTGGCCACACCTAATTCCTGCAACCGTTCTTCATATGTTTTTGTCTCCAGGCCTTTAATCATCTTAGTTGCTCTTCTTTGCACTTTTTCCAAAGTGCAAAGAAGAGCAAAGAATTTGCCTTGAACATTAGCAGTTCAGATTCTTTTAGAGAGATAGCATGGAATAAATTTGTACTCATTTGAACAGCCTTGCTTCCTGATTTCTTGCACCTGACAGGATCAGCCTGATTCCTGAACATGTGAGTGCTTCATCATTGGAGATTTTCAACAATAAAGGATCTGGCATTTCCCTGGGATAGTACAGGTAGTTCTCAACTTATAACTATCATTTCTGACAGCTGCTCCCCATGCAATCACATGACAGCATTTCAGGCACTCAGAACAGTCCACATTTATGGTCATTTGCAGTCATATGACTGCAATTTATGACATTTTGCCAAAAAATAGTATTCACTTTCAATTTTCAGTAAAATCACCCAGCGTGAACAATGGGATTGCTTAATGACTGCAACACCAAAGAAGTGATTAAGAAGTGATTTGATTAACATTTTCTGTAAAAAAATGTAAAATGTGGGTGATTCACCATCACCACTTATGACCATAATGGGCAAATTCCATTACATTTGTATGTTAAGGATGAACTGTATGAAAATTTCTCCCTTAGAATTGAATTAAAAAACCTCAAGATCCTTTCCAATGCCATGGATCCATGAAAGTGTTTTTTTTTTTTACATAATCAATATTTCATTTACCTAAATATTCTGTTCATGGCACCATTAAAATATAAATATCACAATGCTCAAAATTTATCATATACTGGTAAAAAAGAAATAAGAGGCATTTTCTTTAAGCAGGAAATCAGAGATGCCAACTTGAACTTATATTATATTTAAGACTGTTTTCATACAACAAAAGATAAACAAAAAGTAATAAGGAAAGGAGAGAAAAAGAAATGAAAAAGTTTAAGAAAAGAAAAAGGAAGAAAAAATAAAGAAATTATCTTTTTTCAGCCGATATTGACGTTTTTCATTGAATTTTCATTTCTTGAATTTTTCATTCAATATTCATTCATCCATGGCTCATCTCAGAATTCTGTTAGGCTGAAGACGGAACTAAATATCTTCTTCTCTCCTTTCCTTTAACCCTAGTTTTCATTTTCAAATGGGAACAAAAGAAATATTTAATGTTACATCAGTGACTGCTGTATTACCACTTCTTCTGATAACTGGCTGTGGAGATTTCCAGGTTACACACCATCAGTTTACTTGTCATCTCCTCCTTTTTTTTCTTGCTTGTCTTTGTCCTTTGTTATTGTGTCTGTTTGCCTGTGTTTCAAAAAAACTATCGATCTGTGCAGTGCACTATTTAAGCCCAGATGGTTAGGATACACAGGAGGAGAAGGCTGAGAGAGTGTTTGTGGTTGAGCTATTCAGCTGGTTCTAGATTCAGTTCCTGAATTTTCAAGTCAGGTTGATTATGGTAAGTTCAGTTTTGTTCAGCATCTCGTATTGCATTCTCCCTTGTTTCCCTATCACCTTGTAATTTTAAAGCTGATAAAATCTATGCATTTTATGCCGTATTTCCCAGTAAGATCTCAGTCTTCACTCAATTACCTATACTATAGTATACTTCTTTTGATACACAATCTTCTTAATATATCCTATTTTGTAAACAATTTTACCTTTTTTCTAATGCAAAATCCAGGAAAAAAAAGATGCAATTTTTGTACAAGCCTATGTTTTATCAGAGCAAATTTATTCAAATGTGATTTACAGTAAACTGCAAAATAAGTAAATGATTCTCCCCAGGTAATTCTCAAGTTTCACTGTTCTTTTCCAACATGACTGATGAAAACTGACAGCACAGTTTCTCTCCAGTCTGACATGGGGAACACATTAAAATAGTTGTGGTAGGTATAAAATGCACATTTCATAAGAGAGAACAAAAGCTAGGAAAGTCTAAAAACAACTCTGTCCCAGCTCAGCATTATAAGTTAGTATGATTTGATCTTAACCTTTTGGCAGGGTTAAGGGGATCAGGGGTAGAACTATTAAGTCTTACCCTTGGCCTTCAAAAGTCTAATGACCTTTGAACTGTGGAATGTAAAACTTGGTACACTCAGGATATAGCTCCAGTAACATTTTTCAATCTCATGAGTTGATTTAGCTCCTAAACACAGGTTCCCTTTCAAATAGAACTATCAGACCAATGGAATAACTTGCCTTCAAAAGTTGTGGAAGCTTTATCACTGGAAGTTTTCAAGAAGAGACTGGACAGCCAACTGTCAGAAATGATATAAGGTCTCCAGCTTGGGCAGGGGGGTTGGACTAGACCAACAAGGTCCCTTCCAACTCTGTTATTCTAAATTCTAAGATCAGTTGAGCTCCATTCATCATAATCTTGGGGCTGGGAGTTTTACTAACATTTATTTTGCTTAACTACTATCTTTCTTGCCTCATAGTGGCTTCTGCGTTCCTGCTCCATAAGAACCCAGAATTGGACTAACCAAAAGCTGTTTGTTATTCCAGAATTTATTTTGAACAGACAGTCAAAACATGTGTAGTACTAGTCTATAAGCTTACTTAAATCATAACCTCATAATAACTGTAGCAATAAAAGTGGAGTTGCCTTCTGCTGCCTTGATGCTGATATACTGAGTTGGGAATAAAAGCCATTTTGTTGTAGAAGGCGATAATGTATATATTTAAAATAAAATGTGTAGATATATAGATGTCTGGCTGCTCACAAGATTGGTTCTGCTGAAGTCTGCAGAAGTGGAGTATTCTTAATAGTTTTTGTTGCTCCTTTTGAAGTCCTTTTGAGTGCTGAGTCCCAAAACTTTAGCCTTGAAACTCTGCCTTAAGCATTCCCACTGTCTCCCTGGTTGTCATTTATTCTCCACGTCTGTGCTTCTTATGGAACATGGACAACCATTTCATTCCCTTCGTAGTAGAAGTAAAGTCAACACCAAAAAGTCATTGAAGAATATTTGTTATACATTTTGCTATTTGTATAGTCCTGGTCCCATGCACAGTATTAGCTTTTTGGGTGTAAACATAGATCTCACAATAAAGCACTCCTCGTTGTCATTTTGAATCTCTTGATGACTTTTGCCTACCATCAACCATGGTATCTTACTGGATTGTCAATGGGGGCTGGGGATTAATTGTCAAATTTTATACCCAACCTTACATTGTCTCTTCAGACTATTGATGTCTTGACTGGTGCCTGAAAGCTTGAAAGCATAAATAAACTGGCATTGGTAGAGCAGCTAATAGACGGAGAGCCATTTTGAAACATTGCTATTCCTTTCCTGAACTTTTCTTCCATTCTGCTCCAAAGAGAGGCAAGCTAGATACAGCTGCTATTGATTTCCATTTCAAAGTCTCATAGTGGAGATTCACATTGACTCATGAATGGGCCATTTCTGTTCAGTTAAAATCCACAAAATAAATGTAGGGAATGGAACAAACACATTCAATTCTGTGTGCCTATTTGAGATCCCTGTGGAGAGATCTGATGCTGAGTGACAAGAGAGACCATGTGTGAGATGAATAGAGCTCAAATCCTTAATTCATTCTCCTTGCCAATCCATCTTTTGTGTCCACATAATACACTGAATTAACCCCATATTCTAAGTTTGCATGATACATTGAATCAGAGATCAGTGTAGGGCTCACAAACTAAACAAATTTAAAAAACCTGACTGAAGTGTATGCTAAACAAATAAATGCAACATCTAGGTTTTTGACCTCATTCAGCATTTTATGAATGTAACTCATATAAGAATATAAAATGTTCTGTGTTCTGGTCCATTATTAAACATTCAGGTCAAAAACTCATTTTCAATGTTAATGATTTGAATGCTAAGGAGGGGATTTTTTTAAAAAAGAAAGAAATGAAACTGAGTGTTGAAAGCTATCATAACAATCCAAGGGATGAAACTTTAGCAACTACATGCCTCTGCGTTTCAAGTTGCCTTTAGATTAAAGGGGGGAGTTGTTACTTTCAAATGGGTTACATGGAGAAACAAAACTTCTATGATTCAGCTGACGATTGTGAGAGCCTGAAGCCTTTTCAAGGACACCAGAACAGGTGCGGATGTGAAGCAGACAGTTCCAATAACAAAGTGAATGTATTTATATGGACTACATAAGACTCTAAGGATTTGGCTGGGAAAACTATTGTTTAAGAGTATGAATTGGTGTTGGAACCTCAGAGTTAGTTTTGCTTCAACATAACCATGCAGTGTATTCAATAAACAGTCAGATTTTCAGAGATGGAATAAACCTGGAGTTTTAGTTGGATTCTCAAGCTGGATGTTGACACCAACAGCATGACAATTTTTTGTCTATTTACTTTGCTTCTTTCTTTCTTTCTTTCTTTCTTTCTTTCTTTCTTTCTTTCTTTCTTTCTTTCTTCATACATTTATTAAATAAAGATATTTGTGTAGAATAAATAGGAAACAAAAGTAAAATTTATCTCTGTTAACCCCCTTGGGTAATGTGCATTGCATTGTTCAGGCTCTTAGTTGGGAGATAGCAAAACAGATCAGCAGTCCTATTGGGAATTTAACCTTTGACAAAACTAATTTTCATTAGTTAATACACAAACTTCTGGCACAAAGAGTAGGAAAGGAGAGGAGAAAATTAACCAGAATGAAATATTTTTGCTTTCTATGATTTACTGTATTTCCTCTTATATTCAGCAAGTACTTAGTAACCAACACTTCATTTGAAATGCTATTTCTCGGTCCAAATGTTTTTTTTATTTAGCTGTAAAATAATCTGAAAGCCTATTACCTTAAGATTTGGGCCTTCCTTAAATAAGATCCTTCTTTAAATATTTTAAATAAGCTTCCTCAAGGGTCTTCTTTAAAATATTTCTACAAATATCAAATATTTGATATTTTTTAAAAAATCACCCTTGAGAATGCCAATACACTTTGTGAAATAATGTCCTAAACCGTATTATCTATAACTTCTAACATAGTGGGGATTTTTGTTCCTATAGTAGCTTGTATTTCTAGGGAACAGAATATATTTAATATAAAAGGATGTGTAGATGAAAGCATTCATTTTTATTTAGTTAATACCAAAGGCCACTGTTACAAATATATAAAAATGGATGAAGCAGACTATTGCCTTGATGAATTCATCACCTATATGGCACCTCTGCATAATTTGATGCCATAAATATGTGCAGGAAGATTGAATGGGAAATAATAAATGATTTCTTTCCAAACAAGTACCCACTTCTCCTTAAACCTTTAATCCTGCTGAAATGAAATGCTGAAGGATTTTGGTACAAAATGTATAGGGAAAATATTTATGGAACAATTTAATAAAATTACAATGGATCCCAAGCAAAGAGATGCTGTTCCTTTTATGTTGCGTGGGTGTTCTCAAATATCAGGCTTTGTTTTATGCTAACTGCCACTAAGAATCACTCATACAACAGTTTCGGCAATAGCAAATTTGTGATAGGCTTTTTCATTTAAAAATATAAAATCACTTGTTGCCAAAATTAACTAGCCCAAATATTGGGATCAACTATTATTAATCCAACATTTCTGAATTGTGTTTCAAATATTTGAGCCAAGCCAAAAAACTGTATAGTTGATAATTTGAAAGAATCCTGCATCTTGACAACAGGACACTATCAGAACCAGTGAAATTTCAATCAATCAATCAATCAATCAATCAATCAGAATAGAGCTGGAAGGAAAGTCTTCTAGTCCAGCCCCCTGCTCATTTCAGACAAGTGATTGTCCAGTCTCTTCTTAAAAACCTCAAGTGATGAAGCATCCACAACATCTGAAGGCAATGGTTAATTGTCCTCACTGTTAGGAAATTTCTCCTTAATTCCAGGTTGCTTCACTTTTTGATTAGTTTCCATCCATTGTTTCTTGTCTTGCCTTCTGGTGCTTTGGAAAATAAATTGACCCTCTGCTCCTTTTGGCAGCTTCTCAAATACTAGAATACTGCTATCATTTCCCCCATAGTCCTTCTTTTGTCTAGACTGGCCGTTCCCAAATCCTGCAACCATTCTTCATATGTTTTAGTCCCGGGCCTTTAATCATCTTAGTTGCTCTTCTTTGCACTTTTTCCAAAGACTCAACATCTTTTTTTGTAATGTGGTCACCAAAACTGAGTGCAGTATTCCAGATGTGGCCTTACTAAGGCTTTATAAAACAATACTAATACTTCACGTGATTTTGAATCTATGCCTCTGTTTATACAACCAAGGATTGTATTAGCTTTTTTGGCTGCTGCTGCACACTGCTGACTCATGTTTAAGTGATAGTCCACTCAAAAACAGTTACTGTTTTTGAGCCAGGTCTCACCTAATCTGTACTTTGTCTCATTTTGTATGAGGAATTCCAACAAGTTACAAGTAAAACTCCATGCTTTGTCAACCTTACCACTTCCAAGTTAATATAACCAGTGATTGATACTTTAAACCAGGAATTAGAATTAGTAGCAGTGATACCAGCATTCATTTTGCTTGTAGTGAATATACTGTATACAGAAAATCTCAAGCAAAAAATTTAATCTTGAATTGACAAAGTCTGAAATATTGGAAGCTACCTTATATTGAATGTCATGATTTATCTGATTTAATATCTTTACCAAGTTTCTTCAAGGATTCCTCTGATATATTTTTTCTTAGCTCAGAGATTGAACCCCAAACATTCTTCATTAAAAGTCTCTGTGGAGTTTTTTGTCCTTTTCTTTTAAAGAACTTTGTTAAATATACATATAAATTTGACCCCTACAGTATGACATGTTACATTGTTTTCCAGCACCTATATCTACATGATTTGCCATTAGCATTTCCCAGGATTTTTTTTTTCCAATTCCCCACTTTAATTTAAATCTAGTAGTTATATAATCTCTTACTCAATCTTGAATAAGACATTGAATAAGATCCAAGTTGCTTAATCTTTAGAGGTTAGTCAAAATTGGCTAGATGCTAATCCCCACTCCATAACTGAGATGTACACATTTTGGAAACAGACTTTAGATTAAATGACATATTTTAAAGAGATTGCCAGCAGTGTGCCTACCAGAAGCTGAATATTTGGTTCCACTAAAGGTTAGGCTAATGAGACCAGCAAATGTCAGGCTGGCAAGGTATGATTAATTTCAGATTTGTGAATTAATTCCAGACCAAATTGCTTCCCTCGTTCCAAAATGAAAATTTGAAATATGCTTCACAATAGTTCTCAGTGAGTTACCAGAAAAGTAACAAAATGCTTCTGCAGATGCACAAATCTGCAGATTTAAAAATGTGTATTTTGAGAGAAAATGTATTTTAAATTACTATGGTTATTTAATTCATGTTCTGGGTAGTTTCTGTTAATAAAAAGCAGTAGATGAAGCTGTCAAGATTTTTCACCTAATGTCTTAGTTGGCAGGAGGGAATATGAAGCCATCACTTGCTCAATAAAATAGTGTTAATCAGTGCTTACTTCTTTAAAAGTCTTGGACTTTTTTCCTCTATCAGCACTGCACTTAGTTCAAGAATGTCTCCTCGGGAAATTTCAAGGCACCTGGGATGATCTCAGCACAGCACATCAGAAGCATCTAAATCAGGGGTTCTCAACCTTGGCAACTTTAAGACTTGTGGACTTCAACTCCCAGAATTCCTCAGCCAGCTTTGAAGTCCACAAGTCTTAAAGTTGCCAAGGTTGAGAACCCCTGATCTAAATGGTTAGCTTCCTTAAATATCAAACTATGACATCCATTGCAATTTTATGGCTCCATATCATAGTGATTTTATTATGGTTTTATCTTAATTTAATATTTTATCTCCCATATTGTATTGTCTGTCAATCTGCCTGCCTGCCTGCCTGCCTGCCTGCCTGCCTGCCTATCTATCTATCTATCTATCTATCTATCTATCTATCTATCTATCTATCTATCTATCTATCATCTATCTATCTATCTATCATCATATTGTCTGAAATGGTATAGGGCAGTGATGGCGAACCTTTAAGAGATTGAGTGCCCAAACTGCAACCCAAAACCTACTTATGCATCGTCGAGTGCCGTGTGGGTATGGCCCATTGTGTGGGCGTGACTGCAGTGGTAACGGCAGCCTGGGTGGGACTAAAAAGATCAATCAATCAATTCCAACTTTACAAATCTTTTTTTTCCACGAGAAGTTGAAATTGACTGATTGAACCTTTTTCTCTTTTTTTTTTGCACATGGCGGCGGAGGCCTAAAGCGAAAAGGTTTTATAAAACCCAGCTGAAGGCCTAGGATTGGGGCGATGGCGCACGTGCCCACAGAGAAGGCTCTGAATGCCACCTCTGGCACCCATGCCATAGGTTCGCCACCACTGGTATAGGGTTTTCTGCCTGAGTAGGGGATTGGATATAGTCAGCCAGATGTTCAGACTGGATTTGGCATTTTTGTCAACCTATCAAGTCCTTACCAAGGATCTGGGATAGGCAGATGTGGATGTTTAATGGTATTACAGATATTATTATTATTATTATTATTATTATTATCATCATCATTATTATTATTATCATCATCATTATTATCTAATCTATATGTGCTGATACTTTAAAAATTAAATTTGTGTATCAATGATTGCATGACCTCTAAATTTGTATATTAATAATTGCATGACCTCTGTGGATGCCATATGCTAAATAAATAAGCACCGAGCTATTATTTTACTTACAAATAGCTCTTAGCTATGTGTTCCTACTACATAAGAGAGTTTAATTACTTATATCCTTCCTTCCCTCCCTCCCTCCCTCACTCCATTCATTCATTCATTCATTCATCCATCCATCCATCCATCCACCGTAAATAATTACATTATGCTGCGTAAATTAAAATTAGGAGGTTTCTTTATATTAAAACCAATAAGCCCAAAGAACTTCTTTAAATGTAATGTTATGTGGAATGACTGAGAGAGGGGGGACAATGAGATGCTGCTTAGGAAATGGTCAGATAAGAGGCAGTGTAGCCCATAGTGATCAGAGCAAGAGACACAGACAGGACCCTCCCTAAGTTATTGGGCTATAAAGATGATGGTAGGAGAATTGTAGTTTCAGATTTGTAAGATTCTGTTAATGTAGCTTTACAAGTACTTTACAAGTAGAATTAGCTCATCTGTCCATGTTTTCTGATTGGTTTACCTGATAAGGCTGACATTAATACTCTGCATAATTTGTCAGACTACAACTTCAAATGGTTTTTATTTGAAATAATAAGATACACATCTTGCCTTAAGAAACATACAAAATAATAATTATTTTAAAACTGGAATGCAATTAGCTTCCATTTGCATAATCTCAGTTCTCAGGGTTCCCCCACCCCCCTTTTAACTGATGTAGAGAACAGCAGTTTTAGATGAGAGGCTAAGGTTATTATTTTACATTCCTTATTATAAAGTTTTACTGACAGTCATAATTAAAATAAATGTGTTATATAGTCAAAAATCTACTACTAAGGTTAAGGTCTATCCACAGTTTAAAAAATATATCATTTAAAAAAGTAGGAGTGTGGCACTAGATTATTGACAGTTGTTATTTATTGGGAACTTAGATACAGCTCACAAGCTGGAGTTTCCTAGGAAACCCAAGCCTTTTTTGCCAAAGAATTTCACAAGATCAAACTGTATCTTTATATTATTTATCAGTGGCAAAATTTGTTGCCTATCAATCCTAACGGCAGGATAATACATGAAGATATATGAAGGAAACTCTGGTTGAACTTTGCAGAAAATATTCTGATAGTGAGAGCAGATGGACAGGGGAACGAACCAATGATTGCAGAACTGGTGGTTTCCCTTTACTGGATGTCTTCGCCAGAGACTGGCCTGCCATCCAAGGGGTCTATTTTAATTTGGAGTCAGTAGCCTAAACGCCCTTTCCAACTCTCAAGATTCTTTGATCTCCTACCTTCATTGTTTGGACTGATGTAAAAGTTATATCTCAAAAAATGCATGCTTAATATCAATGGACATTTGTGTAGTGCTTCAGAGTATATACTTAATATACTTTGAAGCATTACACAAATGTCTATTGATATTATCAATATTAATATTATGTAGTGTTCATGTTAATATTCCATTTTCTTCATATGGGAACTTGTTTTAAAGCAGTGGTTCTCAACCTTTTTAATGCCGCGACCCCCAACTGGTCGTAAGTCGAGGACTAAACCGGTCGTAAGTCAAGGATTAAACTGGTCATAAGTTGAGGACTACCCAACTGGTCGTAAGTCGAGGACTTTCCCTACCCGGGAGCGCCGTGCATGCATGGTGCCGCCCCCTGTGCCGGCCGAGGCGTAGCTGGCAAGTGGCAGAGATGAAGCAGGACGACCACCGGCTGGGCCACCAGCCAACCCAGCCCAAGGGAGGTAAGGCACCCACCGGAAAAGGGGAAAAAATGGCGGACAGCCTTGCTTGGCGACCCCCGTGAAATGGTCGATCGACCTCAAATGGGGTCACGACCCATAGGTTGAGAACCGCTGTTTTAAAGGATTTTTTTTTTTAGAATCTCTTTAAGATAATCTAGTTTTGTGGGGGGGGGTGTTTCTTTTTCGCATTCCTGTCCAGTTTCTCTCTTCTTGCTATCTTTTATTCCTTCTTTTTGTTTCTTCATGTTAAATTCCAGTTAAGCCAATTGATTGCTCATGCCTATACACAAAAATTTAGTCAACTGTCAATACTAAATTGGTGCTAGATAAGAGTGAACAGAATTCAAGAGGGGTTAGAGTTAGTTCCTTTGTGGGAGTATGACTTCAGGCTAATTCCTCTCTTAACTCCACACCCAGCTCTGGCTATCCTGCTCCTACATTTGGTGAAACCAGAGTTTCCTTCATATATCTTCATGTATTATCCTGCCGTTAGGATATCCTATCATAGTCAGGAGGAGGGATCTAACAGAGAATTAGCACAAGAGAAAAAGGTCCCCACCCCACTTGAATGACTTTGAGCCTTATCTAGTACTGAGCCTGACATATTTCTTGTACTCCAAATCAAAACAAAAGTTTTTTTAGATGAATGCTTTCTTATTTATGGGATGGGATGGGATGGGATGGAATAGAATAGAATAGAATAGAATAGAATAGAATAGAATAGAATAGAATAGAATAGAATAGAATAGAACAGAACAATTGGAAGGGACCTTTCAGACAAGGAAATGGATAAAAATTCTATAGAAGAAGCAATACAATAACCTGTGCCTATCATTTGGTATAATCCAGGAAGAGTAAAGGCTGGACAATTAATCAAGGCAACCTGGGAAAAGACTTAATAGGCCTTCCACAGAACTGCCATTAGAAACTTAATTGGTGTGCCATCTGTTTGGGGCAAATTAGTACCAATGGATTTTGTATTTTATTCACCAGCCAGTATGACGTTAGCTTTAATGATATGGGGTGCTGTGTTAACAGGGTTAAAATTTCATGAGTATATTGGCTATATCATTTTTGAAGTATTTTCAGCTATAGGAGGAAAGCTTTTTTCCAGCAAGATGGGGAAATGCTTCTGTAAGATCCATAGTCTAAACTGAAAGATAGATTCAACCACTTCTTACGATGATATCTAGATAATAGCCAGTATATCTGTCATTCTTTTTCAGTGACATTTTTTTTTTTTGTTATTTACAGTTGTCATCATCTCACATAGAGCACTGTCTATATTGTGATATAGTGAAACCAACAGAAGGGAAGTTTGGAAACTAAATAAAATGAGCTTGAATTCTTAATATTGGAAGATAAATATGATTTAATAAGTATAACAAAGATATGGTGGGATGATTCCCACAATACAGTTATAGCAGCTAAAGGATATAGTTTATTCAAAAGGAACTGAAACCTCAGGAAGGGAGAAGGAATTGCACTGTAGGTTAAGTATCCTTTTCATCTCAGAAAACCAAGTGAATGAACTTGGCAGTCTCAAATATGAGAAATCAGGAAATCCAAGCAGTTCAGATGAATACAAAAGTTTATTGCAAGCATAAGCTCTCTACAAGAATCCAAAGTACTAACGGTCAAAGCAAATTGGTGGTAGATAAGAGTCAATTGAATTCAATGTGGGCTGGACTTAGATCTCTTGTGGGTGTAAGGACCTGCCCCAGCTGGTCCCTCAGGAAAGCAAAACTCTTGACTCCATTGAGTTGAATCAAAAGAACTTTTACTGAGAAAAAGTGGTTGCAGAAAAGTCAGGTGGAGTCTGAAGGTCCCACGCAAAGCACAAAGCAATTCTTTCATTTTCCCAAACCCAACCCAGCTGATCAGCCCATCGGCAGTCAATGTGATACTGCAAGGCTGTTTTGAGAATGCTAAGGTGCTGGGTAGATAACCGGTCACTCTCAGGCCATGTCAGCCTTGGAAACAGGCTGCAACTAGCTGGGAAGGAGCCTCTTCCATCTCCTGAGACAATCCCTTCCCTAATTCTCAAGCAGTTACAGCAAAAGTGAAAACCTGCAAAAAATGCCAGCAGGCCTTCCTCTCCCCCTTCAACAGAATGGTAGGGCAATACGGTGGACCTGACAGTGAACGGGAAGACTGATGACATGCTTGACCTCTCGATGGTCTGAGATATATGACTGATTGCTTTACTTGCTGACCATTAAGCAGTTAGATTTCCAATTTGGTATTATGCTTTTTGTATGCTTGTTTGAACCAAATAAATGTGTAGCTTATACCTATTTAGAAAACAGATGCTATATAATGCATGCCACTTAATGTTTCTATGGGAAACTGAATGTTGTCTCTGAGCACGTAGAGAAGAAAAGTATCAGATAGAAAGGGAAACCAATGCAATGAGATCCTTCCTAAATTACTTGCTAGTACTCCAGAGGCCTACCTTGAGTTAATTGGTAATATTTCATAGGTGAGATTTAATCTATGAGTATAAATTACTTTTCATGACTATTATTCCTTAATTGAAGGGCACCAATGTGTAATTCGCATACATGTAGCAGGAATTACTCTAACTTCAATTAACTGGAATGGAATCGAAACCTTTCTCAGTCTCACTTCTTTCTCATTTTCTCTCCCTTCCTTTCTGAATATGGGAGTACTGTTTGACATCTTATATTTGCTTAAATTATTATGGAGAATTAGAGAGGAAATGAAAGAAAGAGAAAATTGGTTTCAACAGGCTGCTTTAAAATAGTGTTCTCAATAGGAGATAGGTATAGCAATAGGAGTTGAAACAGCAGAAGAGACATCGAGAACACCATTAAAGAAAAATGAAGAATGAATCCAGAGTTACTGATCCACTCAGAGTTTGGAGTCTGACTATACCAGGGGTAGGCAACCGTGGCTCTTTTATGACTCGTGGACTTCAACTCCCAGAATTCCTGAGCCAGCTGCTGGCTCAGGAATTCTGGGAGTTGAAGTCCACGAGTCATAAAAGAGCCACGGTTGCCTACCCCTGGACCATACAAATCTAGTTGAGGTGATTGAGGCTCTGTCTTGCTCACTTATTAAGAAGTGTTTATTCCTTTCACTCTTAAAGAAGTAAACAGTATCCTTGGGTCTACTCCCCAACCATCTGTTTCTCATTCTTTCATATCCAAGTGGTAAGTGCCAATTTTGCCCGTTCCTAGACCAAGAGGCACTTCTACAAGTCAGTATTGGTCCACAATGCCTCAGTGCAAGCTGTAATGGGCAAACCATATGATGGGATATCCATGTAATATCCCTGTTTTACCAACTTCACTCATACCAGGAAGCTCTGGGATATAGCTCGAGGTGCTGGTCATCACCTACAAAATGATACATAGCCTTGCACCTAATTGTTGGAGATTATCTCTCTCCCTTTCTTTTTGCCTGTCCTGCTCCAGGTCTTACCTATTAAAGAATGACATTTGATGGGATCCAAGAAGCATACTGTATGCCTTCAAGGAATTTGAATAGCCCCAACCTTACTCTCCTTGAACCAATACAGTGGAATAGCTTACTCTCTGGAGCTGTGGGTGCTCCATATTTGGAATTTTTGAAGAAAAGAATGTATAGCTATTTGTCCAAAATGGTATAGGATCTCTTGTTCGAGCAGGATGTTGGATTAGAAAATTCTCATGTTCTCTTCCAACTTTGTATTCTGTATTCTATTCTGTATTTTTGCAGCATGCACAACTTTATATGTAAACATATTTAGGATGACATCACAGAAGACACCAAGGAGGAGCATTAGAGAACATATCACTTCCATCATAAAAGATGGAAGATGGCTCATGTCTGTGTCTCTTTAGGAAATTTAATCTATGATTTGTGGACCATCAGGGAAAAGGCAACCACTGAACCCATAAACTGGGGAGGACCAAGCAAAACTTCAGAAGGACAAATAAATAACAGTGGAGGAGATGCCAAAAAAGTCAAGTTGCAACCTCCACAATTAAAGCCATGGGTTTTTTAAAAAACATACATGTGTCACGTTCAATGCACATTTTAACAGATGAGACTTGTGTCATGTGGTTGCAAAAACAGCTTAATTTTTTTAAGGACACCACCCCTGGCAGACGCCTCTGGAAGGAGGTTTCAACACATATGCAGATTCATATGAGATCAGACACTTTTTTAAGCACTGAGTTTGAAATCACTAGTATCATTACTATCTCTCTCTGCTAGCAACAGGGATAAGCAGCATGATTTCCATCCACTGCACACTTCTGTTAAATCTTCTATGTCTGTGAAGTTGTTTTTTAAAAATGAGAGAGGTTGAAATTGAATCAATGCTTTATCTACTCCCCTGCTTTATGAAAAGCGATTCCCATTCTCTTTAAGTGAAAATTGAAATAGCCGTAAGCTGAGCAACCACCAACATGGCAAGACTTTTGATAAAAGACAAATTTGTTGCTAA
Organism: Crotalus tigris; assembly: GCF_016545835.1. NCBI lineage: Eukaryota > Metazoa > Chordata > Lepidosauria > Squamata > Viperidae > Crotalus > Crotalus tigris. Next base: position 5,760,252 of record NW_024096467.1, read on the forward strand.
GTTTCTTTAAAGTGCATGTATGGAGGGGGAGTAGAGCTTCTGCATTTTATCCACAGAGACAGAAATACTGCTATGGACTGTATCTGAAGAGTTTGCTCAGTGGACAGGGTGATTCTTTCCCCCCTTTTGTATTCATTCATTATAGTGCAATATCTTTCAGGTGGCTCTGGGAAAACCTATATAAGTCAGCATGAATTACTTATATCTAGAAATGCTCTAGGAGCTGAACACAATTGAACTGGGTACATGAATTTACATTTGCAATCTGCCTCTTTTCTAAAGCAGCTGTTTAAATACAAATGAAAAGGCTGTAACTGGACAAAAGAAATCATGCTTACAATACATCATTGCTCCGCAACTGGTTTTGCCACTGTTGTGTGCACAGAGTGGATGTTGATATAATAGGCCACATCTCTCTCTCTCACACACACACACACACACACGCACACACACACACACATATCACACAAATCCAAATGCCGTGATTGGTCTCTCTGTCTCTCTCTCTCTCTCTGTCTCTCTCTCTCACACACGCACACACACATACACACACACACATCACACAAATCCAAATGCAGTGATTGGTATCTCTCTCTCTCTCTCTCTCTCTCTCACACACACACACACACACACACACATCACACAAATCCAAACGCAGTGATTGTTATCTCTAAAGAGAGATGGCCAGTTAAGAAGGGTGAAGTATCTCTAAACAAGTAAATAAATAAATTTATAGATAGATAGACAGACAGACAATTTTCTTAACAAATTCCTAACTCTCATTTGGCAGATCTCAACCAATGGTGCAGTTTATGAGATAAATCTCTCTCAAAGATGCTTTTCCAAAAGGCAATTGGACTTCCTTGGTTATCAAGAAAATCTACTTGCCATTTGAAAAAGCACCTTTAGGACAACCATGACCTGGATGATTGAGAATCTCCATAGACATGAAACTATATCTGGTTTTGAAAGTAACAAAGAATGGCTTGCAGAAACAACTGTACATATAGAAACCTTGCTGGGGTCTGAAAAACACACTGACAACATTTGTATTCTGCTTCTTAGAGGCAGGGAGGAAAGGAATTGATCCTGAATGGCAGAGGGGAAGATTGGTTCAAAAGTTCATGTTTTGAGACTTAATCCTCACATTTGCCACATACTGTCAGGCAAGATCTTGGCTTTTAGCCTCAAAAGATTGTCTTCTTGAAATCATAAATACTTCATAATCATGTTGGCTTGTTGTTGAGCCAGCTCTGGGAATAACTGTAGTTCGGCTGAGGAAGAGATATAATTGACCTCAGCCTAATATAGCATGAAGGTAAGGTAAGGTAGGTGTGTTCCTGTGGGAAGGACTGTTCTAGAAGCTCATGAAGACAGAAAGAGAGAAAGAGACCCAGACAAATAACAGCTGGAGGAAGAAAGGTATAATTTGCCCCTTTCTGAAGGCATTCTTCAAAGAAAGTTGTATCAGATAATATCCACCAGTGCAATATTATTTATTTAATTTCATGTGCCGCTTCTTTGAGCCTATTATTTGCCAGTGTAGGATTTCAGGGGCCGATAGGACTGCCAAACCAATTTAGACAAATTGTCAATGCCATCTTTTCAATCCACCCTCACCCAGATCTCCGTTTTTGATTTTTGGTAATGGGGAATATTTCTGCCCAAGCAATTCCTGGAAAGCCCTTAGGAAAAAAGAAACAGCTTGTTCAGAAAGCTCGGCAACAGATCCTCTGGGAAAGGAATTTGGCCAATGTTAAAAGAAGGCAAGACTGTTTCTCCTAGGTTACTTTTGCAACTGAAGGCAGGGAGATCGATATGATGGATGTAGGTTGCACTGGGACATGAGGTCTGTACAAGCACATTGGAAATGATGTCTCTACATCGCTATTTGGCTGCACAGAAACCAATTAATAATGAAAAGACATGCGCTCAGGGCCCATTAGATCTGAGGATCCTAAGGTCTTCAGGAAGAAACGTTTCAAAGGCCACGCTCAGGATAGACCTCTGGGCTTTCAAGCGCCACAAAATGAAAGGGAATGAAGCATGAGATTCTCCTGAAGAAATTCATATTCAAGCTGCAGAGTTTGCAGCAGCAACCTGTTCTCCATCAAACAGGTTCTTGTTCACCTAAATTACTTAAGATAAATGGAGAGGCTTAAGAGAAATGGAGACACAGGAGAAGCTCTTTATTCAGAATAATATACAAGCAAATATAAACACTGTTGGGGCCTTTAAGGTTGTAAGGAAGTACTTCAATGAAGTTGCAGGTACCTATACATGCTGCTCACTTTATAGTGCTCTTACATTTGTACAGAATTCCTCTATAGTCAGATCCAGGGCGTTTTCTTGAGATGTTTTCGTCTCAAGAGTGCTAGGCAGGAATGCAATGTGCCGCTTTTCTGATACAAAAGTCTTATTTTATAGGAATAATGGCTGAGGCTGTAATCTTAAATTCACTTACCCGAAAAAATTACCTGTAGAATTATATTGCTCATACCTTCCTGGTGAGAAGCTATGTTCTATTTTGTACTGTAGCTGGACTGAAAAAAAAAGGGGGGGAGCTAGAATCCAAATCTATTCAGGAGTACATCATGTTTACAAATTCCCATCTGAGTCAAGGTCCTCTTCATTTAGTTGCCTGGTTCCCCCCTGAAGTAATGACAAAACCTCGAAGCTGCAACAGAACAGCGGTGGAATAAGAGAAGAATACTGGTTTAACTAAAAAAATGGTTTAAAGCTGTTGATCCTAGACTGGAGTGAGAAACCTTGGGGGCAGTAGGAAAAGTAAGTTTGCTAGGATTTGTTGAGGTTGTGATTCAATACAAAGTAAAGGAAACATCTTGGAACCTCTTTCCATTGTTGAGCTGAAGGGTTCTTGACCAACCTTATAGGAACCCTGGTGGTGCAGTGGTTAGAATGCAGTATTGCAGGCTAATTCACTGCCCACAGCCTGGAGTTCAATCCTGATGGAGCTCGAAGTTCACTCAGCCTTCCATTCTTCCAAGGTCGGTAAAATGATGATCCAGATTGTTGAAGGCAATATGCTGATATTGTAAACCACTCAGAGAGTGATATAAAACACTATGGGATGGTATATAACTCTATGTGCTCTTGATCTTATTATCAGAAAACAATATTTTTATGAAAATGTCTGCCTCTTTTACTGATTCCTATCCTGCCTGCCAATCTCTACTACAGGTAGTCCTTAACTTATGACCACAATTGAGCCCAACATTTCTGTTGCTAAGCAGAGACAGAGTTAAGTGAATTTTGTCCCATTTTACGACCTTTCTTGCCACAGTCGTTAAGTGAATCACTGCAGTTGTTAAGCTAATAAAACAGTTGTTAAGTGAACCTGGTTTCCCCATTGACTTTGCTTGTCAGAAGGTCACAAAAGGGGATCACATGACCCCAGGATACTGCAACTGTCATAAATATGAGTTGCTAAGCATCTGAATTTTGATCAGGTGACCATGCAATAGTCATAAGTGTGAAAAACAGTCATAAGTCACTTTTTCAGTGCTGTTGTAACTTCTGTCACTAAACAAACTGTTGTAAGTCAAGGACTATCTGTACTGGGTATGCCTTTCTATAACTCTTAAGAAAGTCTGTTCACTTGGAAACTATTGCATTTGAGTACATCCCACACAGATTGTTGAACTCCTTGTTCGTAATTGAATTATAAATTTAATAAAGCCAAGGGGCTACTTTATGCCACCAATCTCATTTATTTATTCAACAAAGGTAGACTTCCAAAATAAAACATCCTGCTAGTTCAAAGGGCCATTTGCAGGATCATTCTTCTCTATGCTTTTTTTCAGCAGATTGTTAAGGCTTCTGTAAAAAGTTTATTTCATTTCTTTTATTGAGACTTATCTTACTCTTGGTCTTTTACTATGTATTTCTTCAGACATCTTTCATCTCTATGTGGGACAAGCAAAATAATGATTGTGGTGCTCTTCTTAGGACATCTTTCAAAGTGTTCCAAGTGGAGCCAGAGGGAGAAGGTTAACTGATGGACCTCCAGAGCCAGGCAGTATATGACAAAACTGAATGCTGTATTCAATACGCACCCAGCTGTGAAAGAGCATACATTGCTTTGTATCCAAAGCAGAATATCCAGATTCAGTCACAGAGTAGTTGGCAACTCCAATGCAGTTCAACAAAATAAAACAAAGTAGGAGTTTCATTTTTCTCAACAAAGCAATTAGAACAGACAATTCATACCATGTTGTTCTTGATTCTTGGTTTAGGGCAGTGGTTCTCAACCTGTGGGTCGGGACCCCATTTGGGGTCGAACGACCATTTCACAGGGGTTGCCAAACAACACAGTCCGCCATTTTTTCCCCCTTTTCCTTAGCTGTGCTACTCCCTTTTATTCTGTTGGCTTTTGAAAGCCAATAGCATAGACTCTCTTGAATAGAATCTAATTCTATTGGCTTTCAAAAGCCAATAGGAATTGTCCAGGCTGTCTCTGCTCTGCTGAGCCCGCCAAAAGTCCCATTCTGCAAACGATGCTGCACCAGTTGAGTAGTCCTCGACTTACGACCGGTTGAGTAGTCCTCGACTTATGACCGGTTGGGGTCACGGCATTAAAAAGGTTGAGAACCACTGGTTTAGGGTTTCCTGCCTAAGCAAGGGGTTGGACTAGAAGACACCCGAGGTTCCTTCCAAGGTTGGAAGGAGAGAGATGTAGAGATAGGTTCTGCTGTCTGAATGGTGATACCTCATAACCTTGGTGTTGTTGCTTACTTTGCTGATTTTCTTATACTTAAATTTTATGTTGTTATTTGTAAGTCACTCAGAGAATTCCAAAATGGAGTGGCACATAAGACAACAAATCAATGCTAAATAAAAATGATGGGAGATGTAATTATTTCTCAAGATTTAAGCCATTAAAAATATACCTCTCTTACCTGGAAAGAAACATCAATGTGTCTTGTGATATCTCCAAATGTTTCTTAGATGTCACATGTGTGAAAATAAGTTTTGGAGACATTTGCATTACAACTATGAATTCCTTCTGTTCAACTGAAAAGGTTTTACCAGCTATACATGCTTGTTTACTTGCAAGTTTTATCTACCAGTTTGATATAAATATCATAAAACAAACTTTCCCAAAGGGTTTAATTGCTTAGGGCTAATAGACATAATTATGTATCATTGAAGTTCTCAAGTTTATTAGACCAATTTTCTTCCCTAAGCCCAAGAACATAGAAAGCCCTAAAATACCTCAGTTTTCCTCTCTTATTACAGTTTTTAATAAGATATCATTCTTATCATTCATATGCCAACTCATTTTTTTATTAATGGATAAAATGGATTTTTTTTCTTCTCATCATAATTAAAGGTTGTTTCCCCAGTTTCTGTAATTAAACCCTGTTATGAACAGAAATATGTTATTTGAACAAAAAATCTTAATAAAAGGCTTATGGACTCTTGGTCTTTCTAAAGCAACTTGTGAACTTTTGCCCTCTGGAAAAATTGAGGGATTTAATCCCAGTTCTCGGCTTTGAGTTATGAACTATAAGGTTAAAGATTAATGCTTGCAATTTTCTATGCGTCTTAGGCAAAGTTTGCTAAAGGCATTCATTGAAGCCTTTAAATTACAGAAAGCTGCACAATATGGGGATGAGAAAAATTGCCAGGAGCTGGGGCTGAATCCAGCATGTTGTACCAACCAACATGGGTGGGTTCCCTGGTTGGACTCAGGAAGAAAGTTTGTGTCATGAATTTAAATGAATTTATGTACAGGATACAGTGATGCTCTATTCTTCCAAATCCGTCCCCTTATTATCTTAAAAGTAAATAAATAAATAAACAAAACAACCTCAGCCAGGCAGGTCTTGCCAGTGTCCCCTCAATGGGAAATGTAAATGATATCCAATGAGCTTCAACTTAGGGCATCCCTGTGCTGTAAAACAAATTGCAAGGGAAGTGTGAGTTAGCCTGCCATTCCGTACTGAAATCAGCCTATCTTCTTCAAAAGTGCCTGCATAATGCATGTAGTCATTTATAATGCATAGCGCTATTACAATAAATACCCAAGGATTTGTAGTGGGAAAGATGAGTCACTTGTAACTGGTTGCAAAGTGGATAAAGAAGAAAATGTATTTACATAGTGCTTAACTCCTGTTACATTTGAAAGCAGTTGGCCTGATGAGAACAACGCTGCCGTAATCTGATATACAGTATTTTTTCTGCTCTAATGTTTTTTTTCCCCTTTTCTTTCTTTTCTTTTGACTTGCAGGTTTCTTGAGCACTGGGGACCAAGCAGCTAAAGGGAATTATGGCCTTCTTGATCTCATTCAGGCCTTGAGATGGACTAGTGAAAATATTGGGTTCTTTGGGGGCGACCCGCTAAGAATAACTGTTTTTGGATCTGGCGCCGGTGGTTCATGTGTCAATCTCTTGACTTTATCCCATTATTCTGAAGGTAACCGTTGGAGCAATTCAACCAAAGGTATTATTGCAGGTTGCAAATTTTGATGATTTTGGTGTCTGCATGCCACCATCATGCCTACCTTTGTGATGCACTTGCATATATGTTCTTGATGTATCTAGATAATGCCCCCCAAAATATAAGTCCACTTTTGGTTTGAGGTTATGTACCTACAATTTATGCAAATTAAATCTCTATGTATTTCTTCTGCCGTAGCAGTTTTTCCTCTCCTATACCTGTACGTATATTTGTCCCTGTGTAATGGATTTAGTTTAGTTTAGTTTTTAGTTAGGGTAGTTTAGTTAGTTACTATCACAAGTATTTTCACAAACACAATAAGGGGGTATTGATAATTAAAACAAACAAATCTTTAATCATACTTCCAGAAGGAGTGTGAATTGAATAGTGCAGATGCAAATTATAAGTAAGGTTTTTATTTATTTATTTAATACATTGCTTTTCTGTAGCAAAAAGTACTTTACAATAAGTAGTAAGTAAATAAAAATTTGTAAAAAAAATTTTAATGCCATAATAATTGCCAGTTATCCATAAACGATATTAATAGTTTCCAGATAGTGAACAATAATTTGGAAAATTGCCAACTGTGATCTACGATATAGCCTAACTAAACTGAACTGTATGTCACTATAGCATTTATTTAATGAAGGAAAGATTGATGGTATTGAAGACTCTGAATCCCTCAGTTGGGTTCTTCTTTTCATGGTTAAATTATGTACTGGGTATTACAAAATTTGTTTTTTAATTCCATCCCATATTGAAACCCACAATTATCTAATGAAACAATGTGGTGGGATTCAAAGGAGATATGCTTTCATTTGGCAGTTTTTTACACAATGAAATTTGTTCCTCAGTGATGTGGTGATGGTCATCAGGGTAAGGTGGTTTGAAATAGGATTACCTATTACATGAAATCATATTGATGCCTACTGATCATGCTTGGAAGATGTATCCAGATGTTTCTGATGCTTGGAAGAAGCTTAGTCTTAAATACAAGGTTGTGAGCTTTCAAAAGTATTTCAAAAGCACTTGACACTCCATTAAAACTGTAAATTGGAAAAGATACACCTTCAGTTTGATCCATCAATGCTTTCTAAAGTTCTTAAAAACATAAGTTGGAGCCTGTTTTTTCTAGTCCTCATGGAATTTGATGAAAACACAAGTATAGGTTATGCTAGCAAAATATTTTATTGTGAGAAGGTGGGTATATATTTTATTTCCATTTCTACATCTACGTCTATCAAGATATGTAGTAGGGAAAGTTTTCTGGAGAGAGAATTAGTGACATTTGCACCATTCAAAATCTGGTTTGTAATTGCAGGCCTATTTATGGCACAATTAAAAGCAGGAGGATGGCAAACTCATTTACTATGAAGAAAATAAGCACCTAGTCAAAAAAGCTTTTATTTTGAATCTGTTGTGAATTACACTGGGTACCACTCAAGGAAAAGATTAAAATTATAGATGCACCAAGGTTATTACTGTGCTTTTTCTTTTACTCACTATATCTAACTCTTTACTGCATGTAAATCTGAAAGCCAGGAAAATAATTTCTCTCTCCTATTTAACACATTTATACCATAAATTAAAAAAATAAAATAAAAAAAAAAAAACAAAAACAACCCCACAAACACTTTTTCTTTCCTGTTGACTCATTTGCAAGTAGATAAACTATAATTGATTTCTCATGTTTTATTAATTTGGATTTATTTTAATCAAATCCAACCCCTCCATAGAATCCAGGGCAGTTTGCAGACTTAACATTGTGAATTAAAAAAGAAAGGTTTAAAAATTTGAAAAAGGGCTGTCCAAAATAGTCAGCTCTGTTTAAATCAATGTCCAACATTATAGAGAAAATTGAAATAATTTGGGGGTGGGAGAATCATGCTGTGTTGGACTACAGTGATATCATGGCTTGTGCAAATTGAGCTTTTCATGGGAAATCATTTCAGTCTATTTTTAATTCTTGAGTGGATCATTTTGTTGTAATAATCTGTGGCGCCTTTCGCAGAAGCCTATGAAAAAGCTTCCACTTAAAACTGGTATATAAATAACTTGTTCATTCTCCCTCTTCTCTCTTCTTTTCATTTGTGACAATCTCTTTGTGACTGTCTATCACTAGTAATTATATTCAAAGAGCAACTTACCTTTCTTGACATTTGCCCTCCAAACCAAAATGAGAACCACAACTTGAGATAGATGTATTTCCAATTCTGATGTAACAAACAAGCCTAAATTACTGTTACAAGACTTGGATGTACTAGTAAATGATGATATGCCTGAAAATGGGACAGGGGAGTAAAGCTCTGAGCTCTGGTTCAAAATACTTTCCCTCAAAATGTTCTGGTGAACTTTTCCAAGTTCTCTGAGTCCCAGTGGACCAACATTCAAAAATGACTGAGAACAGGACGCAGTAGGTAATCAGTACAAGCTCCTTGTTTTCTCAGTAAGCATTTCCGGATGACTGTCTGGTAGAGTTTGCTAGCTGTTTCCTATCACATAATTCAGAAGACGTAAAGTGGGTGAATGAATGAATGAATGAATGAATGAATGATATCAACCAATGGAAATTGTAGTTTGTCATTTTTTTTTAAAAAAAAAAGTTTTTATATTCTGCCTGACAAGCAGAGATTAACCCATCTCTTTACTGGATTCTTTGCTTCTTTTTTTATTTGGGGTGGCTATAAAAAAGGGGGAGGGAGGCTAGAACTGTTGCCTTAATGTTAGTAACATGAAAATATACCATAGAAACACACTGTGCCAGTTCTACTGCACTGTCAGCAACAACACCCAACAATCCAATGAATCCAATGTACAGGGAGTCCTTGATTTACAACGGTTCATTTATTGAGCATCCAAAGTTACTGTGGCACTGAGAAAAATAATTTATAACCGTTTTTCACACTTACAATCATGGCAGCATCCCCATGGTCAACTGATCAAAATTTGGACTTGGCAACGGGCTCCTGTTTATGATGCTTGCACGTCTCGGGGTCATGTGATCACCTTTTGTGACCGTCTGAAAAGCCAAGTCAAAGGGGAAGCCAGATTCACTTAACAACTGCAGGGATTCACTTAACAATTATAGCAAGAACTGTGTCATAAAATGAAGCAAAAGTCATTTAACTTAGCAATGGAAATTGTGGTCGTAAATCAAGGACTACCTGTCTTTGGATTTTTAGCATTATTCTTGAAGATTGAATCAATAAGACATAGGAACATTGCATACCCCACACACTCTAATCTTAACAAACCAATAAGACATAGGAACATTGCATACCCCACACACTCTAATCTTAACAAACCAATAAAACACATTTTATATTAGTGCATTTGCAAAGACTATATAATTTACATCTACTTGCTGACTATATTCCAGAATCTACCCTGGGTTTTTGTTGCTAATGAACAGAGTACATTTTCAGATGTCAGTATATAGGGAGATACCTAGAGATAGAAAGATTACAAAACCTTTCCCTTGCCATCATTCTTTTCCTGTTTCCTCTACCACCGTATTACAGAATAAATTAGCTGTTTGACATGGAAAAGAAAGTGGATGGCCAATGGCCTTTGCTCAGTGATTTATAGGAATCCAGTCTATTTTGAAATGCACTTGGCATTTCCAGATGAAGGATTTCTTAGAAGCAAATGTTTCCAAGTTCACTGTATCTACTTGGGAACCACTGCCATAATAGATTTCAAGCACAAATCCATTCACTCTGATGCTATTTAATTTTTTTAGTTGCTTAGTATTCTGTCAGACTAGAAGCAGCTGGTCATTTGTAAGAGAAATGAAAATCGTAAAGAACCTATATAGATAATCCTTGACTTACAACTAGGTGGCTTAACAACCATTTGAAATTACAGCAGGCCTAGAATTGTTGTTTTACAGTCCCTAAAGCACTTCTGGCTGTCATAAAATATTGTATTACTCAGCCTCCCATACCCCATGTTCACTTTGGGCACTTGCAACTGTCTCAGGACTGTTTGCAGAGTCCCTCAATTATATAATTGCAATTTGCAATGGTTTTTGACACTTTCTGGCCAAAAAAAAAGGCCATTCAGAAGAATAGGTTCAAACTTACAAGCACAGTATTTACTTAACAACTGTGAAGTCACTTAATGATAAAAAAAAATATCATAAAATTGAGTTTGGTCGAGTGAGTGCCTAGATTTAAGTTAAATGAGATCCCAATTGTAAGTTGAGGATTATGTGTATTGCATTAAAACTTATTTTTTTCCTCATAATAGCCTCTATTCAAATGTTTTGGGGTTTTGTTTTTTGCAAATGTGGAAAACATCAAAAACCTCTGAAGTTATTTGCCAGAAGCAAAGATTGGTTAAGTAGCCACCTAGTGGTCAGAAATCTTTTGAACCCCAATCACCATCACACAGTCCTGCATGATGCCCAGCTGCAAATTATTCCCAATTCACAAGATCAGTACTTCTTGTAAGATTTCTGCATCCTCGTCCTGAAATATTCCAAGATCTCATGTGAAAAAAATGGGGAAAAAATGAGTTTTCATATGAAATTCCAGGATTTGTCAGTGTTGTCTCTTGTGTGAGATTTCAGGCAATTTTAGGTGCTGAGCTTTCAGGAACCATCAGGAGAAGTGACAAGATTTCAAAGTTTTGCCAATATTTAATAATGTCCAAGTCTCTTGTACTATAGTGTGTGGACTGCTCATCTGTCAGTCTTTCAGTGCCATTGCAGCTTCAAATAGTAGCTTAATGAATGGTTGTAAATCAAGGAATACCTGTACTTGCATAAAGTTTTGGGGAGCTTTTAAGCTTTCCACTGCCTTTAAAGGATTCTGAGAACTATTAAGTTGCCTGATCCTGTGTTTTCAGAGAGATCATTTCTTCACTACAGTGAAGTATTCTTATTTTCCAATTTATTTTTTTGCTTTTCACCTGTCAAGTTCTTGAAGTCCCATTCGTTCAATTAAAATACCTTATTTTACGATTGCCTGACTGGCCTCTCCAGTTAATTGCTTCTGCTGCACTAATCCTTTGAGAGAAATGCTTCCAAATACACGGGACTGCGTATAGCGCTCATGCCTTTGAATCAATAAAATAGTTGAATTGTTCTCTAGATCAACATTAATTCCTACTCTACTCCAGGTTGAGGTTTTGAGGTTTCATCTTTGAACCATGGGTGTGTAAGAGCTTTGGATGGCTCCGAAATGCCTCTGAAAAAAGAATGTGTAGCAAACTGAGAGTTATATAACAAATGCATTTCCTGATAGATTCAGTAGCAAGTTAGAAATTATTTAAACACACACACACACACACACACAAGCCAGGAAAGGAAGAACTGTTTCTATTTTTTTGTTTGTGCAAATTTGAGCCTCATTATTTGGAAAAGTAGTACTTCTACGGAAGACTATTCTAGTCCCACAAAGACTGCTGGGTGACCTTCTGCCAGTCCCCCTCTTTCAGCCCTAGGAAGGAGGCAATGGCAAATCACTTCAATGGCACTGGAAAAAAGTGACTTACGACATTTTTCACCACACAACCATTGCAGCATTTCTCTGGTTGCATGATCAAAATTAGGGCTCAAAACAACCATCCTGTATTGATGACGTTGCAGTGTCCCGGGGACACGTGATCACCTTTTGCAACCTTCTGACAAGCAAAGTCAATGGAGAAGCCAGATTTACTGAACAAACCTGGTACTAACTTAACAACTGCAGTGATTCAGTTAACAACTGTGACAAGAAAGATTGTAAAATGGAGCAAAACTCACATAACAACTGTATCATTGAGCAACAGAAATGTTTGGCTCAATGTCGGTGATGACTCAAGGACTACCTGTAATATCCGTTTCAGGTGCTTGGTAGAATAAAATTTTGAAACCAGTTCAACTTTTTGCTTAATTCAAACTTAGGAAACATATGGGGGGGGGGAAACTTCACTGAATGGTTTTCTAGGGTTTATATTAAATTCCACGATATAAGTAACCAACAGAGAAGCAACAAGCTATAAATAAAATAAATTAAGCAGAGATTCATGAGGCTTTCTGGTTAAAAAAAGTACTTCCTGTAGCTTTTTGTATAACAATATTTCAAAATGTGGCATATTATTCCTGAATTATACCTTGAAAGAGAGCCACAAATCCTTCTGCATTAATCTTTTGCAACACGGTTTCAACCTGCACTAAATTCTGTAGGCCATATGCAAAAATCTAGAATAACACTGTGCAATCAATTGTGCCCCATTTCACATGTTTATTTTCTTTCTTTTCCCCAATTAAATATCTCAGAACTGGCAGTTAACTACTGCAAGTAGATAGACTGAAACTGTACTAAAACTGTGATTAAAAAAAAAAGGAACTTGCAAAAAAATGAACTGAGATTGTATTCCTTGTCACACATGGCTTATTAGCCAAACTGTAGTTTACTCTATTTGTTTCCTTCTTCAGTCTTCTAGAAACTGGAATTGAAGACTTTTCATAAAATATGAATCCTCATTTTTTACAAATTTGAAATGGGTTCCTTCAAATTGGATAATGAAGTGTGCCACAGAACTGGGCTAAATGCACAATATAGATTTTTTTAAAAATCACTATGTTTGTGGTTGCTAATAGTTCTTTTTCAACGGAAGCAGCCTTCCAATAAGTTTTGCTCTTTTTCATTATTATTTTACAATAATTATGTGTAGCTCATATTTGGACATAAGTATGTCACATAGTTTAGTTGCCCATTTTTCAACCAATCAAGTCTTTCCTCTTTCTTCCTACTGTTCTCTTCCTTGTCCTTCTCTATATTTCTTCTTTCCTAATTACTCATAGAAAGAGTGAAGGATGTTAGAGTAGCTGTGACAGCCACTTTTGCCATACACAATCTCAGTAGATGTTTGGAGAGCTCCATTAACACCTCATTATACAAATTGTCCCCTATTTGCCAGTCTTCCCTTTCTTCGGCTGTATGGTAGTAGTACTTGCTGCTCCTAATTATTTTGTAATGCTGAAATCTTAATTCAGATATTTTAAGCATGTTATCTATTGTCCTCACTGAGTAATGTTTCCCCCTAACTTTATCCTCTCTTTTATCACGCAGGTCTTTTCCAAAGAGCAATAGCTCAAAGTGGAACAGCTCTTTCCAGCTGGGCAGTCAGTTTTCAGCCTGCAAAATATGCCAGGATGTTGGCAACAAAAGTTGGTTGCAATGTATCGGATACCGTAGAATTAGTAGAATGTCTACAGAAGAAGCCGTATAGAGAACTTGTTGATCAGGATATTCAACCAGCCCGATACCATATAGCCTTTGGTCCAGTTATTGATGGGGACGTGATACCAGATGATCCTCAGATATTGATGGAACAGGGAGAATTCCTCAATTATGACATTATGTTGGGTGTTAACCAAGGAGAAGGGCTCAAATTTGTGGAAAACATTGTTGACAGTGAAGATGGCATATCTGCTAGTGATTTTGACTTTGCTGTCTCAAACTTTGTTGATAACTTATATGGGTACCCGGAAGGCAAAGACATCTTGAGAGAAACTATTAAATTTATGTATACAGACTGGGCAGATAGACACAATCCTGAAACAAGAAGAAAAACACTCCTGGCTTTATTTACTGATCACCAGTGGGTGGCACCAGCAGTGGCTACAGCTGATCTTCATTCAAACTTTGGGTCACCTACATATTTTTATGCCTTCTATCACCATTGCCAAACAGATCAGGTTCCTGCCTGGGCAGATGCTGCTCATGGAGATGAAGTTCCGTATGTATTAGGAATTCCCATGATTGGTCCCACTGAATTGTTTCCTTGTAATTTTTCAAAAAATGACATCATGCTAAGTGCAGTGGTGATGACCTATTGGACAAACTTTGCAAAGACTGGGTAAGTCCTGGAGGAGAACCTGGATGTTAATGTAGATCAAGGACTAAGCAAGGCAACAAAATCACGGTTCCCACACAATATTACAGAGAGAGACAGAAAAATACAGGTAGTCCTTGACTTACAACAGTTCATTTAGTGACTGTTCAAAGTTACAACGGCACTGAAAAAAAGTGATTCGTGACCGATTTTCACATTTACAAATGTTGCAGCATCGCCATGGTCATGTGATAAGAATTAAAATGCTTGGCAACTGGCATGTATTTATGACGGTTGCAGCGTCCCGAGTCATGTGATTTCCTTTTGCAAAGTCAATGGGGAAACCAGATTTACTTAACAACTGTGTTAATACTTAACAACTGCAATGAATCACTTAACAACTGTGACAGCAAAACTCACTTTATGTCTTGCTTAGCAACATAAATTTTGGGTTCAGCTGTGGTCGTAAATCAAGGACTATCGGTATGTGTAGGTTGTTAAAAGAAATACAGTGTAGAAATTGAATTGTGGACATTTTAAATAGTTTCAGGGAATTATAATGGACCTGGACAACTCTCAAAATCTAATACAGATATCCCCACAAGCACTAGCACACACTGGAAAGAAAAACTATTTCTAATGAAGAATCATTAAAATTTACAGATAATTGAATTTTTATGCTCTGACCATTTTCTTCCACATGTTTTTCTGCTTCAGGCAGAAAGGAGTAACAGACAGATGTCTGAGAAAGGTGGGTAACTCTCATTTGAAGGAATTCTAGCAGGATCTAATGATGAATAACTTCAGCACATGCATCTAGTAAACATAAAGGGATAAATTGCACTAAATTGATTAATTCATAGATATCTGCAGCAACTCTGAGACAGTGAGCAAATAACTCTGCATTATAAGGTCATTGCAGGGATTACAATGAATTGATAAATTCAGAATGTTGGAATATTCTGAAAATCCTTGTTGTTATGATCAATATCATGAAAATAATTGGCTTATTTATGGCTGCAAAGACATCCATTGCTACTGCACTTAATGTAACATTATTTAAAATGTTTTTTGAAAAGTATATTAGATGGATTATTCATGAAAGATTGGGTAAGGGAAATATTCACCTTCAAAACTATTATGTTCATCAAAATTAGCTCCAGGAGTGAAAGAAAAGCAAATAAGCCAAGAATGGAAATTGGCCTTAAAGTATACCTTGCTAAACCAGATATATGAAAGAAGTAGCTTGGAGAGATGCATATATTTGGAGAATTTTTACAAGCACAAAAATATAATTTTTGCATAAAGATATACACCGATGGCTTAAAACATAGTTTTGTGGAAATAAGCAGGTAATAACAATTGGAGAATTTGTTAAATAACTTCAATAAAAATGATCAGACTTAGCTAATATACAATATGCATTGTAGACTGGATTTAGACCGAACTAAATTTCCACTGAAGATACTTACTTAGTTAGCTATTATAGGAAAATAATTCTGAACTTGTTTGAACCTTGATTTTACTAATGCAGTATTATATTATTGCATTCTATTATTATTGTGAAGATGATAATAACAATGATGATGATGATGATGATGAATATAATATAATGAAACCTGAACTTTTCATTGTATTTTGTTCTATGCTTAGTAAAAAAAATGGCTCTAGATTTAAAACACTTAAGAAATATATATTCCAACGAGTAAGCTTTAATTTAGCAGTAAATTTAGTTCCGTTAATGTCATGCAGTCTGTTCTTTTAATATGACTAAAGTTGAATGTTAATCATATTCTTAATTCATCCTAATTTAAGACCGTGTTTTGTGAAATGTTCTGCTACGCAGGTAAAAAAAATACTTTTGAAAGAAACACCAATTTTCAAAAAAGCTTGACATTTCCCATTTTTCTCCTAGGGATCCCAATCAACCAGTTCCACAAGATACTAAGTTCATTCACACAAAACCTAATCGTTTTGAGGAGGTAGCATGGACCAGATACTCTCAAAAAGATCAACTTTATCTTCACATTGGATTAAAACCACGAGTGAAGGAACATTACAGAGCTAACAAGGTGAACCTGTGGCTGGAACTAGTACCTCACCTGCATAATCTTAATGACATTTCACAGTATACCTCTACAACAACTAAAGTGCCATCAACTGATATTACTTTCAGGCCAACCCGGAAAAATTTGGTACCTGTAACATCAGCTTTTCCTACAGCCAAGCAAGATGATCCTAAACAACCACCAAGTCTAATTTCAGGAGATCAAAGAGACTATTCCACGGAATTGAGTGTCACCATTGCTGTGGGAGCATCCTTGCTGTTTTTGAACATCTTAGCCTTTGCAGCATTGTACTACAAAAAGGACAAGCGGAGACATGACGGGCATCGGCGATGTAGCCCTCAGCGTACGACTGCCAATGATCTCACCCACGCACAAGAAGAGGAAATAATGTCCCTCCAAATGAAGCACAGTGACTTGGGTCATGAATGTGAATCCATTCATCCACATGAGGTGGTTCTTAGGACCGCCTGCCCCCCAGATTACACGCTAGCTATGAGAAGGTCACCTGATGATATTCCTTTAATGACCCCCAACACGATTACAATGATTCCAAACACTATACCTGGGATACAACCCTTACACACATTTAATACATTTACCGGTGGACAGAACAGCACTCTGCCCCATCCACATCCTCATTCACATTCAACAACTAGGGTATAGCCAAACAAGATGATATGAACTTTTATTTTTGGGGTGGATTCCAGTGGGTTATAATTGCTGAAGACTTAACTTGGCTTTCAACCCTACAAGACTCTTATTATTTAAATTTGGAGGAATATTATGTGAATATACATATCGAGAACTTGAGGGAATTGGGAAAAATGAATTGTACATATATACAAATGAACTTTAAAAAAAAGAGAGAAAGCATAACTTTAGCAATTGCTTGAAGCAATTGTCCTGAATGGTACTTTTTACATTCACACTCTATTAATTTTTTTTTTTTTTTGAGAATTTAAGTTACATGATGGAATTAGGCATGTGCAACACAGGAGTGGGAGAGAAACTATAACTGAAAAATTAAAAATTAAAAGTTCTATAAATATGCACAAGGAACACATTGATGGAATGTCACATCATTTGCACCAGTTTTTATTTGGAACTGTTTTCTTGTGTAGACCATATTTACACCTTTGGGTTAGTATCCAAAGCATCAAAGCTGTTAAAGGCCTTAGACACAGGCTCATGTGCTGAGATCTGCCAGTTTGTTTTGGGTTTGTTTTTTTTAAAGTAACCATGTTCTGGAAATCTGGCAGCTTCAACATTATCACACAAGTGTTGTCGGTATAAACATTGTGGGAATAAAAGAACTGAATATTTTTTCGCACAACGTGCATGATAATTTATGATGCTTGGTGGGTGTGCTGCTGATTAAGCTGTCATTAAAATCTTTCTCATGCCATTGGAGTGTCCATCAGAAACTTATTTCCTTGATTGGCCTAACTGAAGGAAGGTTTGTTTTCTAGGAGGAAAAAGGGGGAAATTGTAAGTAAACCCCTGCCTTCCAGTAATGGAGGTCACTGAGGTAGCTTCCAGAGAGACCTGTCAGTTTTTCCCAGCCTAATGTCCTTCAGATGCATTGGGCTTATTTTTGGTGGAAAATTGACAGCGAAGTCCAAGATTATCTGATAGGCAACATGTTGAGAAAAAAATCCCCTCTAAGAGTTCAGCAGTGAAATAATGTGAAAGATAAATGCAATGATAAATGAGAATAATCTCTCCCTACTCCATCACCACCATGCTGTTAAGTTACATTTAATAGGGCATCTTTTGATGAAGTAATCCCCATTTGGGTCTAGTTTCATTGCAATCCCTTCCACTTACATGAATAATAGTTCAGTGAACAGAACCACGACAACATCAAAAGAACAAGGAAGATTCTAAGATTGATTTGCTAGGAATACGTTGCCAGAGGTAAAAGTGACCTTTCCAAAAACGATCACAACAAATTTCAACTTTCGCTTATTCATACGGCCAATTACATTGCATGAGAACAAATTCACTTTCACGATTTCCAAGGGACTCTGCTTTTTGCTTTGTGTATCATGAGTGAACCACAGAGTGTACAAAAAAGGAGATTCCTGTACTTTATTGATACTGCAATTAGAATAATGCTGGAATAATCTGGAAATGTTTAAGTCTGCATCTTGTTTAATATTGTCTGGATCTGAAAACAAAAGTAGGCTAAAATGACAGGATGATCTTTGCCCTTTTGCCCTTACCTCCCAGTTACTTTTCAATTTTTTTTTTTAAAAAAAATGGTCTGTCGTGGTCATTAAAAAAAGTTTGTATGTATAATCATACATTTATATATTTAAAAAAAGAGGAAAAAAAATAAGATGGACTAAAGAGCACAGCCCTGGTGATTACAGTTTCTCTTTTCCTGTATTATATTTCTATTAGAGTACAGTTATGTGATTTTTATTTTATTTTGCATTTTTTCAAATGACTAGCGATTTTGATAGTTTGTAAGATAACGCGCAGAACTTTCTCTGACAAACTAACTGCAGTAACAGAAAATGTTTCTTTTTCAGTTACTCTTTTTCAAGATTGAAAGCTTATTACACATACAACAAATTGTATACAACTTGATGGGGAAAATTCTTTGTACTTCTGGGCCACTAATGCTGGCTCTACTGAGTGAAAAATAAAAAGCTAATCTGAATAATGAACATTATAATTATTCCAATGCTAAGAGACCTGGTATCTGCTCATTAAAGAGCCGAAGTGTTTATTGCTGTTTTGTCATTTTTTAAAAAATGAAGTAATGGTAACTGTCTCAGAATAAAGAGTTATTTCTTGAGACCAATCTGGCTTTTGAAGACTTTTGTATGCTTCTACGAGATCAGATATATTGGTATAGACTTCACCCTATAGTTCTCTTTGGAAAATGTTCAGGTTATGAATGCCTAATTCATTAGCTATGATCTGTTGTATACTTACAGGGTAGGATCTGTCACCAAATTTTTGTAGTGCATAGGATTAGGGTCCTTGATTTCCCAATAGTATTTCCAAATATTGGCAAAAAAAAGGTATTTTGCAAATTATTTCACACACACAAACACACATGTTTCAAATCATATTTTACTGCTACCACAAAAAAAGCATTTTTTCAACAAAAAGAAAACATTTGGTCAAGCTTAAATGTTATCAGCGCACCTAGCAAATACAGGTAGTCCTCAACCTATGACCACAATTGAGCCCAAAATTTATGTTGTTAAGTGACACGGGTGTTAAGTGAACTTTACCCCATTTTATGACTTTTCTTGCCCCAATTGTTAAGCTAATCATGGCAGTTGTTGAATTAGTAATATGGTTGTTAAGTAAATCTGGCTTCCCCATTGCTTGTCAGAAGATCAGAAAAGGGGATCACATAACCCCGGGACACTGTGACCGTCATAACTATGAGTCAGTTGCCCAAGGTCTGAATTTTGATCACGTGACCATGAGGATGCTACAAAGGTTGTAAGTGTGAAAAATGGTCATAAGTCACTTTTTTCAGTGCCTCTGTAACGCCTTTGAACGGTCACTAAATGAACTGTTGTAAATCGAGGACTATCTGTACATTTTTTAAAAAAGTATTCCAAACATTTCTTTTAGCTGTATTTAAAATTAACGCAGCAAAGAATGATGATCTCAGTGTTCAAAACGAGTCACCTCTTTGGCTGCCTGTTTTTCCTACCCCACTAGTAGAAGTTAAAACAGGGAAAGTCTTCAAAATTCAGGGTGGTCTCTTTGCAATTACTGCCTGATGTGGTTGTGACTGTGACCTGCCAAATGTAAACCAATAAAAAGAACTGTTTGCCATTGGATAACTATTGTTGAATTGGAAGGTTGTATTTTGAAATGTGATCAATGGAAGCAAACTAAAAGTACATATATATAAAAGGCCATAAGCTAGAATAACACATTGAAATACATCCGAAAGCATTTTAATGTGGATTTCTTATTGGTTCCAAATAAATTTCTATGCTAAGTTCCTGCCAGAAACATATCTCTTTATAGCCTTTTCTATATATACAATCCCTGATTTAGTTAAAATGATAAATCTGAGTATGATGCCATACTCAACCTATGATTTAGGTGGGGAGTCTGTCAATCAATCACTGCATTGTAACAGAATGCTGGAAATACTCAATTCTGAATTATGCCAGAGAATTTGCTGCTTAATAGTAAATAGCAGTGAAACAAAAGAGATCATGATTGAAAACATGGGGCAATCTCATCAAATTATTTTCAACTAAATATAATTAGACTTATTTCCTGTGAGTGCTGCTCAGTTCTCTGTATTGTCTCCTC
The DNA here is from genome assembly GCF_016545835.1 of Crotalus tigris. Taxonomy (NCBI): domain Eukaryota; kingdom Metazoa; phylum Chordata; class Lepidosauria; order Squamata; family Viperidae; genus Crotalus; species Crotalus tigris. Next base: position 5,780,913 of record NW_024096467.1, read on the forward strand.
CCAAATTCCAGCATAAAGTGCCCAGCAACTCAATTAAAAGCTGAATGTGTTCTTGAACCATACCCCTGCATACACAAAGTTATACACATCAGTTTGATAGGTTTTGTTGTTCTTTTCACAAAAACAGGACAGCAATTTCTCATTCCAGTCCTGCACAATTGGCAGTGGAAGTCAATAGATAGTGCTTCAAACCTTTTGTAGTCATATTTCAGATGGCGGTGCTTAGTTTAGAATCCTTTCTAATATATACATGGAGGCGTTGAACTGATTTTGATGGAGAGAAGATTTATCTCATAGATCTACTATGTGATGTGGAATGTGAACACCATTATCAACGAAAGAGCTACATATGCAAAGTTGTAGAAGCCACCGAATCAAATGCTTGTGTGCGACAGAACTCCATCATATAGAAAAGAAATTAAAGCCATCACACCTCAAATAATAGAAAACCCATTATTTTTGTTCCTTCCACTTTATTTATTAAATGTATATGATCTCACTATCCAAAGTGACTCTTGTTACTTACTATTACTATTGCTTCAAAAGAGTAGAATGTCTTGCATAAAGTAATACAGTTTTGAAATGTCTAAACTAGAATTTAAAAATAAATCAACTTGAAACACAAACATGCAAGAAATAGTACAAAAAATATAACACAGAGATATTTGGATATGATTTTCCCCTTCCTTTTCAAAATCTAGCCATTCTGAAAATTAAATTGAAAGTGATACTATTTTCTTTCATGCATATTTCTATAAACAAGGTTTGAAATGGATGAAAGAAAGTTTATAGTTAGTATTTCATGTAATATCTATTTTCTTCATATGCCTATGCATGCATACATTTTTGTACTTATTGAAGATAAAAAAACAATGCATCTCCATAAGAAAAATAATGCTGTGGACTCATTCCTCATACATTATCCATTTTCCTAATGCATCTGGAAAATGTAGACCATTCACAGAATACATCAGCAAGACATTTGATGGAATACAACTCAAGGGGGGGGGGAATCACTCTATTTCTTACTTCTGATGAAAGATACCTCAGTGTCTCCCAAAGCAGAGCAAGTGTCATATGGTCAGTACCATGCAGGAAGAGGAGTCTTAAAGCTTGGAACTCTCCTTTCTGTCCTTCAAAAGCTCAGTGGGTTCCACTTCTCCCCATCCAATTATAAATTCCAATTAAATCACTTTATCTACATTGTTTTGATGGATACTGTATATAAAATAAAGGATTAAGACAGAGCTATAATTTTAAACATGGTGGAAACACTAGCATCTTTGCTGGTCTATATGTTTTGCTGTTATGGCACAAACTCTAATGTTCAGAAATTATTTGCTTTAAAACAATAGGTTTTACTATCCATTTATGCAATTGTTATAGTGGATGCATGCTGGGGGTGAAAAAAGCAATACTATGTTCCCTAAAGTTGAATACATGGTTGGGTACTGCTGATTTCTGAACATGTTGCTGAAATTGCTTTTGAAGGAGCTCTGTTGGTGCAGTGGTTAGAATGCAGTATCACAGGGAAACTCTGCCCACAGCCTGGAGTTCAATCCTGATGGGTCTAAAGATTGATTAATCCTTGCATCCTTCTGAGGTCAGTAAAATGAGGACCCAGATTGTTGGGGACAATATGTTGACATTGTAAACCATTCAAAGAGTGCTATAAATCACTATGGGGTGATCTAAGTGCTATTGCGCTTGCTGTTCTAAAATTAAGAAAGTTCTACAAAGTGAATGAACATAAGGCATTTTCTTCTCAGAAGATTGATTTGCATGGCATATTAAAACATAAATTTTTAAGCTGTATTTTAGTCTAATGCATTGGATGATCCAACCCTGTGTTTATTATTTGATGTATTGTATGAAATTGGTTGATTTCATAAACCATCAAGGAGTTAATTCTGGTTATGTCATGGAAAGAAAACTATGATGCTACAGCTCTGGATCATCTGATGAAATGACTAAAAAAGGAAAGCCTGATAAATCTGAACTGACATCCCCCAACTTAATCATCATCATCATCATCATCATCATCATCATCATCATCTGAATATCTGAAGAACAATGATGAAGATGCACTGAAATTAGTATATCAGGAAGGCTTACTGACTACTGGAGAGACCAAACTGGCCAAAAAGAAAGACCAAATGAAGAACAGAATAGAGGCATGGGATGACAAAGCACTACATGGCCAATACATTAAAAAAATAGCTGGGAAAGCAGATATTAACAAGACCTGGCAATGGCTAAGAGCAGGAAAATTGAAGAAAGAGACCGAGGGACTAATTCTGGCTGCACAAGACCAAGCCTTAAGGACAAATGCATACAAAGTCAAAATTGAGAAGACAGCAACAGACAGTAAGTGCCGCCTATGCAAAGAAGCTGAAGAAACAGTGGACCACTTGGTAAGCTGTTGCAAGAAGATTGCACAGACTGATTACAAGCAGCGGCATGACAAAGTAGCAACAATGGTGCATTGGAAGATCTGCAAAAAATATCATTTGCCTGTAAGCAAAAACTGGTGGGATCATAAAATAGAGAAAGTCATAGAAAATGATAAAATTAAACTGCTCTGGGACTTCAGAATTCAAACAGACAAGCACCTGCAACATAACACCCCAGACTTAACAATTGTCGATAAGAAAGACAAAAAAGTCTGGATAGTGGATGTGGCAGTGCCTGGAGACAGCAGAATAGAAGAGAAAGAGTTGGAGAAGATAACAAAATACAAAGACCCCTTCATTAAACTAGACATACCCAATTCCAGCAGCCGTTCCTTATATGCTTTAGCCTCCAATCCCCTAATCATCTTTGTTGCTCTTCTCTGTACTCTTTCTAGAGTCTCAACATCTTTTTTACATAGCGGTGACCAAAACTGGATGCAGTGACCAAAACGTGGGCAGGTTTAAAAGAAATTGAGATCAATTTATGAGAAATGCAGCTATTAATGGCTACCAATCACAATAGCTTTTATGCTTTAATGAGCGGTTGCTTGACATCTGGATAGATATGTCAAGTCTAGCCCAAAATTAGCCAGTTTGATATGAATCTGCATCTCACATCTTAGCCATTAAACTCTATCTCTTTTTTTCAAATACTATATTGGAAAGCCGGTTGAAGAGATGTGGAGGCAAAATACAACACAACAGTCAGTGACTCCATACAAAAACCCTTAGATTTATATTGCAGACAAAGTCTTGCAAAATAAGATGTTAAAAGCTTTGTACTCTAAATGAATTATCTAGAAAAGTTGTAGTGAAAATTAAAGATACTATCTAGGAGATGCATTGCAATATAAAAGATGCCATGCAGTGAAACCCATTTATAAACATGACCTGACAGCCTGATCTATCTTGTTCTACCATAGCCTGTTTCATCCAGACTTTGCTTGGGAGCCCAATGCACCTGTACATCCTAAAACCCTTTAAAACTAGATCAGGCAAATCCTACCATTTGAGAAATGAAATATTCTGGAGAACTATGGAACATTCTCTTTCTTTCCTAAGCCAGACTGAACCAGATATTTATGAATGTGACAGTGGTTTTCTGGAAGTTAATCTTCTGAATAATGATTTCAAATACGCCAACATTGTGTTTTGGAATCTTGACCATACTTCTCAATATCTGTCAGTTTATATGAAACCATCAGAAACACTGTTACTCTCTTTGATGAGGAAGATACCATCATATTTCTTGTTATCCAACAATTCTGCATATTTTGCTTGAGGTTCATTAAAAAAACTGATATGGGTTGATTTTAATGTGTTTTTGGAGGCAGTTCGCACTGGTTTGGTAGAACCGGTAGCTAATTTTTTTTTAGTTCAGAGAACCGGTTGGAGGACGCCTCCCAGGCCTAGAATGGCCCACTGGAAGTGCATGGATGCCACTTCTGGAAGTCCGTTCTAGGCCTTGGATGCCCAGGCCTGCATCTACTCAGAGAACCAATCGTTCAGGTATTTGAATCCTGCCACTGTCCCTTTCCTATTGAGTTCTGCCCAACTAAGATCATATTTGCCATTGAAAATACTAAAAATATATGCTTGTTTGAAATTGAAGTCATTTCTGTGACAGCTTTGAAATCATATTTGGGGATGGCTTCCATACTAAGATTGCTCTTAGATGTCAATGAACAGGAAAAAGATCTCTCTTTCCTGAAGCCTGCCCCAGGAACACCTGGTTTAGTTGGGCCTCTCATCCAGGCCACCCTTTCTAGCAGAGGAAAACAGCAAAGGCAATCTGTCTTCCCAGCAGGAAAACCACAGAACAGCTTATGTTGCATTTCCGTGTGATCTTACAAGGCATCTGTTGTGTTCTGAGCCTGCTGAAGCATTCAGCAGGCTCACAAATGTTGCAAATGGTCCCGGGCAGACCAAAGGCTGCCCGGGACCAGACTGGCTGTCGCCAGCCTTGTGTGCATGCGCAAGGCGCGAAAACAGCCGGATTTCTATTGGCTGACACTGTCCGGGTTTTGGACACTGTAAAAGGCCTCCGTGCCTTTTTGCTGTTGCTGGTTGTAAGAAGACAACAATAAAAGAAGCTTGTTTGTTACACCATGTGTTGCCTCTTAATGTCTCTAACCTGCAAACACAACAGCCTCCACTCCCTTTTACAGTATTTTTAAAATAAGGTCCTACTATCTTTACAGGAGAAAATTTAAGAGCAGGGTGGAAACCCAGTTTTCCAGCTGCAAAAAAAAAAAAAGATGAAAATTAAATGCACATAAAGGCAGGGCTTTTTTGTCATAGAACGCCAAGAACAGAGTTCCGGCACTTTTTTTGGATGTAACCTTGTAGGATAGGCAAGGTGGGTTGTATGATGTGTGAGTTCCAGCACCTTTTTTTTTTCTTTACAAAAAAAGCACTGCATAAAGGTAAAGGTTTCCCCTGTCCAGTCATGGCTAACTCTAGGAGATGGTGCGCATCTCCATTTCTTAGCCGAGGGGGCCAATGTTGTCCAAACACATTTCTATGGTCATTGGCCAACCTGATTATATGCCGAGACACATGAAATGCTGTTACCTTCCCACTGAATTGGTACATATTTATCCACTTACATTTGCATGCTTTCAAATGCATGCTATGTTGGTAGGAGCTGGGGCAAGTAACAGGAGTGCACCCCATCAAGCAATGCTTGGATCTCAACCCGAACTGTCAGCTCTTTAACCACTGAGCTATCATACCCTCTTGATGCACAAATACTGACCCACAGACAAATAAGAAAAAAATATGTATGGAAGGGATAGAAGACTAACTTGTCAAGTTTAGAAAGGAAACAAACGTCTAAACAAAATTCTTTCCATCCCGGAATGAGAGAAACCACCCCAAAAAAAGTGTAAGAAAGCAGCCCAAAATCTTGTTCGACCAATCTCTTTTTCACTGCTGCTGTTCGAATGGATTCTGTCTCTCTAAGACCTAATAGGCTGAAAATGTGATAGAGACTAAAGGACCCAATTCTCTCTGCAGCTGATGACAAAAACAAGGTGAATCAGTACAAATGTCATGCTGATGAACGCTCATCATTGTATAGTAGTAGCAGTGCAAAACAGGAGTCACAATATATCAGGAAACCCCTGCCTATGAGGTGTTCACCCATCAAAAAACACCATGGCTATTATTTCACATGCCTCTATCAGTCTTGTGGCCTTCAAGTCATAAACTACTATTGACTATTTGCAGCCTTCTCGGTTGCTTTCTGGCTGGTCAACCTGACACCAGAAAGTTGGATGAGATGGGTGTCAACGTCCAGCTTGAATATCCAAATAAAGTCCAGGATTTCTTTCATTTCTGACAATCTTACTGGTTTATTGAATACATGACAAGGTATAAGTGGAAAACTAATTCTAAAATCCTGAGACATCTAACCAAAGCATATAACAATGACATGCCCAGCCAAACCTCTCAGATATCCACGTAGTAGCTCTTGTAAATAAATTCTTTTTGTTGTGAGAACCATCTGCTATCCTCTTCACACCAGCTAGAATGTCCTTGAAAAGTTTCCATACATCCTTTTTCAGCAAATGTCTGCAGAACTGGAGAGGTTTCATTTCTCTAACTAACCCATTCAAAGCCTCGTCTCTCTCCCTCTTACTCTAATGACAAGATGAAAACAAAAAACACGTAACTGCTAGGTTTTCACTCTTGACATTGAACTTCTGAGATGATCCAGCAATGTTAATCAGATATTCTAAAACCCAATGAAATAATGACATTGAAGTAAAGAGCCTACAAGCATGTTAACATTATACTTATATTTGTAAGGCAGAAATAATGAAAAACAACTGCTTTATAACCATTGAAGATCAAAATACTACATTAGCAGTAGGCAATATATAGCAAGATAGAAATCATTTTTGTTTTAGTAGCTTACAAAAGTTAGTGACGAGCACCAGAACGATCAGGAATAGCTGTTCCCTGCTTATATGCTACCTGTTTCCCTAACAAAAAAAAGTTTATAATAATAAGGTTAATCAAGTAGCCTTCCCTGTCATTCCTCTCAAAAAAAAATCTGTCCGAAAGTATGTAAGGGAATTTTTATGTTCATTGCAAGATTATGGAAAATATGGGCCATGGTGGCACAGTGGTTAGAATGCAGTATTGCAATCTAACTCTGCCCACAGCCAGGAGTTTGATGCTGATTGCTCAAGGTTGACTCAGCCTTCAAGCCTTCCAAGGTCGGTAAAATGAGGACCTAGATTATTGGAGGTAATATGCTGACTCTGCAAACTACTTAGATAAAGCTGTAAAGCACTATGAAATGGTATATAAGTCTAAGACATTTACTCTTGCTATGGTGAACAATAAAAGATTTGCTTCCAATAGTTCTATGTCACCCTGTGTGAAATTGGGTTCATATCATTAGATAAAATGAAATAGATGTAAGTGCTGTTGCATGCAAAAAAAGTGATTAAACATTAATGAATAACCCTCACTGATGAACTGAGAAATGTGCCACATAGTTCAGTAGATACCACCTCATTTGACTCTGCTACTTGCTTTATTGTTCAGTTGACTGCTTTTGACCAATGCTCCACTCAGTGACCAAACTAAACACTTTCAAAATTACATCCAATCTATCTCATGGCTTCTAGCACAAGTGAAAAACACAGAGTATAAAGGCTTCCTAAGTTTTCACATCCAGGGAATTAGTATTTGGTGTCTAAGCTTATAAATAAGTATCTACAGGCACTGTGGCCTAGAGAAGACTCTCACCTCCCACTCGGAAGGCTGTGGGTTCAATCTAGGCAGTGGCAGAAGTTTCTCTATCAGGGCGCAAAGAGAAAATATCTGCTGTGAACTCTACATAGGAGTCAAAAAGAACATCCAGCCAGAAAATACTCAGCTCCATTCAGTTGCCCCTACTCCACCCAAAAAGGGATTGTGGGGTAATTAAAAAAAAAACCTTTAGCTATGATATAGCATGGTTATATAAACAAGAAATTTCAGGTAAACATGCTGGATGTGTCTCTGAGTAAATTGCATTTTAGAAACTTTAAACAAACTTAAATTTTAATAGCATTAGTTCTCCTGCAAGGGTGGATGGACTGGGGATGACCTGAAAGATCTAATTGTCCATAAAGATGTTCAGAAATAGAATGCTTGCAATTGAACAGTAGGCTTTTCTTAGTGTGCATTTTATTCGGCATTCCTGGAAAAATAGGTAGACAGACTGATAGATATAGTCTTGGAATAAAGGATTTCTTCAATGTATTTAAAGAGTTTTAAATACACTGCAACAGAGACAATCCTTTGGTTCACCATGCAATTTTATCAGAAATATTTTGATAAGGAGAAGGATTCTCCTTATCCAAAGATGTCCACCATTGTTGTGATTTAACTTTTCAAATTCTGTAAATGCTTTTTTCCTGTTCAAAATATTAGTCTTTAGTTGGTTTACTTGTGAATATTATGGCATCATAGATGTTTGCAATCCAATGTAGATACACTTTAGATAATTTGATGATCTGTGTGAAAACAGCTGTTCTAAAATAAATATTAAAAGTGTGGAAACTTCCTAACTGAGCTGGTGTATAATACAAGGGCGCATATGTTAATCTTATTCTTTCTGCTAACTTGTCAAGATTCATGCTACAACTATGGGTGAGAATTATGTTTCTTCTTTCAGTTTAAATTAAAAATATCATTTAGCCCTCCATCTGTGGTCTCCAAAGAATTTTTTTTCTTTGAAACATAGATCATTGAAGCTGATTTTTTTTTCCTGATTGGATTTAATTCTCCTATAATGCTGTCCAATAATGGAGTCCAATAATCAGCTACTATATATTGACAAGTACTGTAGCTCACTAACATGTTATAAGGAGTCAGAGATAAACAGAATAACAGAGTTGGAAAGGACCTTAGAGGTCTTCTAGTCTAACCCTTTGCTCAGGCAGGAAACCCTATACCATTTCAGACAAATGGTTGTCCAATCTCTTCTTAAAAACTTCCCGTGTTGGAGCACCCACAATTTCTTGAGGTAAATCATTCCACTAATTAATTATTCTCAGTGTCAGAAAATTTCTCCTTAGTTCTAACATGTTTCTCTCCTTGATTAGTTTCTATCCATTGCTTCTTGTCCTGTCTTCAGGTGCCTTTGGAAAATAGGTTGACTCCCTCTTCTTAATGGTAACCCCTTAGATATTGGAAGACTGCTATCATGTCACCCTAGTCCTTCTTTTCTTAAACTAGGCATATCCAATTCCAGAAACCATTCTTTATATGTTTTAACCTCCAATCCCCTAATCATATGCCATGCCTGTTAAGCCTTGGGTATTTGTTAATGCTAGCACATAATGTAAATAAAAATAATTTGTTTATTTATTTGCAGCATCTGAGACTGTGCATGGTGTGATCTGAACAGAATATTGTATGTAAAGCTGATACAAGAAAAAAAATATAGAAAATCACTCAGGAATTGGTGTTGGGGTTTTGTTTGTGCAACCACTATCTTGACTTTTCTGGCCAACTCCATACATACCTCTGGATGGTACAGTAACTAATACAGCAAATACTAAAGAACTAACCATAGTATTTTTGAAATTATCAAAACACACATGAGAAGCTGAGATCTATGTGCGCATTTCCTCATCAGAAGTGTAGACCATTGTCCGGTTTTACTACTTGTCTTCCATCACACATGTTGCATGATTAATATTGATGTGGGTCTTGTTTGTTGTATATCTTGCTGCTCTCCATTAGGATGTCTCTTATTCAGGACTGTAAAGTTGTTTCAAGAGGACAGAACAGATGATCAGGATTTCAGATGGGTCAGATAATCATGCCAAGTATTATGTAGAGGGCTACTCAGATATGTATGAACTGCTTTTCTAAAAGTCAAAGCCAAGGTTATGCTTAAAGCAGGCAGAAGTTGAAAATCACTCCAAGCACATTAAGCCTTTTAAAAAAAATAAAGAAATAAAAGAAAAGTTAATTTGAATCCTGCACTGCTGTAAGGCTTTTTCTAAATATACAACAAGTCTGAACAAACTGTTTAAAACTGAAGTGGCTTGGAATAATGCCAAGACTGTTGCCACAAAAAGAGCTGAGAAAGCTCTTGCTTTCCTTAAGACATGAAGAGCCCTTCTTAAAGACCTCAAAAATATGGCGATTTGTAATAAAGCATTTTCCCCTTATAGAGCTCCTGTTAAAATATTCAGGGAGAAGCTGTTCTCTCATTTTAAAAGTTGCTTTAGGCAAGACAGATGGTAAGATTCCTTTGGTGTGCTTCTTTGGAACAGTTCTGCTTTATTTTGCATCTCTGCTAATAACATTTCCAAAATGTTCTTAGGCTCAGACACACACTTAAGACATCTCCTGTCATAATGGGATAAGATAATAATTAGAGATGAGCTGGAACCTATTTATTCCCATGTCCATTTTTCATGTCATTTAGGATCAACCCTGAATGTGTGGAAGCAGCAGTAGATCCTTATTATCTTTTCCTTCTCTCCCCTCCCCCATTGTTTCCTCTAAAAATAATGACTTGACAATGGGAGCACTGTAGAAAATTAATACGGCATCTGCACAGCACAGATTGGGGGTAGGCCATACGTCGCTTGGAGACATCCCTAAGTCTATTGTCTCCTTCTGTTTCTTCATAAAATCCATAATGATCTGATGAGAAGATTTCTGCTCATCTTCATAGCTGGGCAGTGAGTCTGGTGTATTCATAAAATCACAGGCAGTTCAATAGCAAAGTTTCTCACATTTTTATTAGAAGCTGCCCAGAGACATGTTTGTGAGAAGGGTAGCTATGTAACTCTGATAGATAAATCGATAAAAGTAAGGAGGGTAAAGGAGTCCCTGCAGATTTTACTCTGCTAGTTGTTGCTGACTCATCTCCGTTTTGAGATGAAAGACATTTCCACAGTCATGCGGCCAGCATGACATCATGGAATCAGAATCAGAGTAAAGTCGGAAGGGACTTTGAAGGTCATCTAGTCCAACATCCCCTGCCCAAGCAGGAGACCGTACACCATTTCTGACAGATGGCAGTCCAGTCTCTTCTTGAAAGCTCCGAGTAATGAAGCTCCCCCAATTTCAGAAGGCAAACTGTTCCATTAGTTGATTGTTCTCACTGTCAGAAGATTTCTCCACTCCTTCTTCTAGTCCAGCTCCCTGCTCAAGCAGGAGATCCTATACCATTTCAGACAAATGACTGTCCAGTCTCTTCTTAAAAACCTCCAATGATGAAGCATCCACAATGTCTGAAGGCAAGCTGTTCCACTGGTTAATTGTTCTCGCTATTAGGAAGTTTCTCCTTAATTCCAGGTTGTTTCTCTCTTTGATCAGTTTCCAACCATTGTTTCTTGTCCTGCCCTCTGGTGCTTTGGATAATAAATTGACCCAAAGTAGTACCTATTTATCTACTAACATTTGCATGCTTTCAAACTACTAGGTTGGCAGGAGCTGCAATGAGGATGGGAGTTCTGTTCTCAAATCTGGGCTGCCAGCTTTCCAAATAAATAAAAAATAAAATAAGTAAATATCCCTGGTAGGATAGTTGTTGCTTCCACAGCCTCTCTTGCTCATCGTACATGTGAAATAGGGCATGAAAATTTCTCTGGACAGCAGATATTCCCTGCTTTCATTTTATTAATTCTTCAGGAAAACATCCACTCATTTTTGATTGAGTAACAAGGCTTCCCTGAGATATATTAATATGTCAGATGGTATTGTTGGAATATTCATAAGCAGGAAGAGTCATGTGGTAACTCAGTCAGCCAATGTGAAGAAAGTGCTACTGTGTCTGTGCAAAAAGAGTATTGAGTTAAGAGCTGGATTTCCAGTCTCAAGGTTTGTCTCTGGTCTGTCTCTGTAAGAACTCTTCAATTAAACTATGTTGCTATAAAGAAGAATGGTATTGTAAATATTTTTATATAAATATAAAGTTATTTGAATCAGCTAAATGCAGTCAACTGTAAGAGCTTCTGATTTATTTTTCACCAATTAGAGAAATTATAATTCTCTTACAGGTTATGGGCCAGAGCTTACTAAGGACTGCATTGTAATTTAAAGCTGGAAGAAATTGCCTGTGTTTAGAAAGTATAAGAACAAGGCAGAATTAGCAGAATGGCTGCAATGGAATTTGAGGAAAACTCTGTACCTCGTTTGGGCCAGAAGAATTACATTGTGTGGGCTGCAAAAATGGAATGTTTGCTCAAAGCAAAAGAGCTGTGGTATATTGTAGAAAATCCACCACAAGTGTTTGCAGCAGTTGATCAGAAAAGCCATGATCGAGCAATGGCTTATCTCATCTTGAATTTAGATGATGAACAATTTCTAAATGTTGCAAATTTAAAGACTGCAAAGGAGATTTGGTTGAAGTTGAGAGCTGTGCACGTGAATGTTTCTGCATGCAATATAGTGCAATTATCAAGAAAACTTTACAGGGCCTGTTTGCAACCAGGTGAATCTGTGGAACAGCATTTAAATAAAATGCAAAGTTTATTTTTGGACTTAGAACATGGGGGATTAAATGGGATTAAATTCCCTGAGTCCCAGAAGATTTTATTGGTGTTGAACTGTTTAGATAAAACCTGGGACACAGTTTCTGCAATATTTGAGTGCAAAGAAGAACAAGACTTAAATTTTGAGGCTTTAAAGGCATGTTTGCTTAATGAAGAGGAAAAATGCCATTTTAGAAGCAGCCACAAGGAGGAGAAATTCCTGAGGAGGGGGTCCAGACTGCAAGTCTCCAGAGAAGAAGAAACAAGCAGATCGGACCCAGAACAAATTGCAACAAAGGACAGATTTTGCAAGCAGAGAGCTGCTCAGCGGGAAAAGACTTGCTACATTTGTGGAGTGAGCACACATTTGCAAAGGAACTGTTTGCAGAGGAACAATTTGCAGAAAAAGACATTTGTGCAACCAAAAGGGACTGCTTTGCAAAAGGAACATTTTGGTGTTGCAAAAGTTTGCTATAGCAACAACAGAGACAAGTGGCTAATAGATAGTGGGGCAAGTCAAACAACTGTTAATGACTCTGAATTATTTTGCAGGTTTGTTCCAGTAGCACAAGAAGCTGTGGCTTTGGCAAATGGCCAGAAAGCAAAAGTCATTGGAAAAGGCGATGTAAAAATTCCATATTTGGAATCAAAGTTTATCAATGTGCTTTGTGTACCTGAGATGGAACATAATTTGTTAAGTGTGTCTAATTTAGACAAACAAGGTTTTGAGGTCATTTTTGTAAATGGGAAATGTCTCATCAAAGGAATGGGAATATTTGTGCAGAAGGCATAAAGGAAGATAATCTATATGTATTGCAGGGACAAAAGGTTCAATGTTCCCATATATTTAAGAATGTTGCAGAGCATGATTCATGTGTTCATCTTCTGCATAGAAGACTTGGCCATGCAAGCTTTAAAGTTTTGCAGCAAATGCAAGATTTTGCAGAAGGGCTAAATTTGAAGGGATGCAAAACATATTTGGACTGTGCAGTATGCAAAGCATCGAAGTCAAAGGCATTCCCAGTTAGTAAATGTAGCACAAGACAAACAAAAAGAGTTCTAGAGCTGGTCCATGCAGATCTGGTGGGACCTATGCAAGCCAGTTTGGGAGGAGCAAAATATGCACTGGTAATTGTTGATGATTATAGCAGGTATTCATTTTGCTATTTGCTTAGAGATAAGACAGAGGTGCTACAACAATTCAAATAGTGGGTAAGTTTTGTAGAGAGAAGGTACAGACAACAAGTGTGTCAGTTGCAAACTGACAGAGGTACTGAATTTATGTCAACTAAATTCCAACAATGGCTGGGGCAATTGGGGATAAGACACAGACGTACAAATCCTTACACAGCAGCAGAGAATGGTGTAGCTGAAAGAAGGAATATTGTTTTGCAAACAATGAAAGATTCATTGTTAGAGGATTCTGGTATGAGCAGGTCATATTGGGGAGAAGCCATATTGACTGCCAATTATATAGTTAACAGGCTGTGGAGTTCCTCCATTAATAATACTCCATATGCCATTCTATATGGGAGAAAGCCATCACTGGCACATTTGAGAATTTTTGGAAGTACTGCATGGGTACATATTCCGAAAGTAATCAGAAGAAAGGGACAGCAAAAGGCAAGAAAGCTCAGGTTTGTGGGCTATGAGCCAGGGTCAAAAGGATATCGCTTTAGCGATGGAAGTAAAAGAATTATAATTTCAAAGTCTGCTAATTTTGCAGAACAAAATTGGGACAGAATTAATGCAAATTCTGGTTATGTCTCACTTAATGATGGTGATCTGTTTAGTGACAATTCATCTAATGATGAAAAATGAGTATAGAAGATGTCAATGTTCAGGGAGGAGAGGCTGAACAAGACATGAAACCAGAAAGACTTGAGACACAGGAGCAGTTAATACCTCGTAGGTCAGAGCAATGTAATAAAGGAATTCCGCCTGACAGGTATTCTGCCAGCAAGGTAAAGGTTTGCAATGTGTGGTATGAGCCAAGAAGTTATAAAGAGGTGTTGGCATTACCAAAAGCTGAACAGCAAAGATGGAAGGAGGCCATGGATAAAGAGATGAAATCCATGGGAGACCATGAAGTATTTAAATCAGTGACTTTGCCACAGGGAACCAAAGCTGTGGGTTGTAAGTGGGTATATAAGAAAAAGGTATTGCCAAATAATGATATACAGTATAAGGCCAGGTTAGTGGTACAAGGTTTTTCACAATTAAAGAAAATACATTAAGTCAATAGGTCTGATGTCTCTTCCTGTCATGAAGGGAGGAGTGTTGGGATATTCATAAGCAGGAAGAATCATGTGGTAACTCAGTCAGCCGATGTGAAGAAAGTGCTACTGAGTCTGTGCAAAAAGAGTATTGAGTTAAGAGCTGGATTTCCAGTCTCAAGGTTTGTCTCTTGTCTGTCTCTGTAAGAACTCTTCAATTAAGCTATGTTGCTGTAAAGAAGAATGGTATTGTAAATATTTTATATAAATATAAAGTTATTTGAATCAGCTAAATGCAGTCAACTGTAAGAGCTTCTGATTTATTTTTCACCAATTAGAGAAATTAAAATTCTCTAACAGGTATCATTTCTCATCATCGTTTGATGAAGTTTAATCTTACCTCATCACTACATTGTCCTCAGAGAAGCTCCATTGTGGTTTGCATTTTATTTACCACCAGTGGTAAATAAATGATGATGCCCTTTCAAATATCAGCGCTACCTGAATTCTACCTGGGTTTTTACTTGTTGCATCGGAAAGTTTTACAGGCAGAAAATGGGGGAAGCTAAAAGCACCTAATGTGGTGCTATACCTCTTCAGCTTCTAGGATGTCTAACTAGAATAGATAGCATAATTTACATCATAATTTAAAACATATGATTGGAGATATTCTATTATCATCTAAATTGATCTTTAAAAAGCTTTCTCCTGTGGTTCATATATGACTCTCTCTGGAGGTTTCCCAGTCAAGGCCATATTGTTTCAGTCCACCCTCTTTCCCTGGTCCTATCAACATGGTGAAAGGGAAATAAAAATACAAAAACTTTTTGTCACCTTCTTAAATGCTTATTTTGTGAATGTTAGTGCTGGAGAAGGAAGGGTTATAAATTAATCCTCTGCTCCTCTCATGCTGTGATCTCTCTGGAATTCATCTAATGATGTAGAAATTGGATTTAAAACAGAAAGCCTCTCCCATCTTCCCAGTGGGAAATTTTAAAACCTTAATGCTGTGGAGGGTAGACCATTTATATATGAAAATGTGTGCACTGACACTGCAGGAGAGTGGCAAAGAGGCTTAGTGGGATGCATCTCTAAAGATACCTCTGTACATAAAAGGGTTTTGTAGATATCTCTCTAGCCTTGGAAATAAACTTTTCTTTTTAGTTGTCACTTAGATGCTGGGCTTGTCGACCGGAAGGTGGGCAGTTTGAGATCTAAGTACCACATCCAACTAACAAGTTCCTGACCAAGTTGCTGTCAACCTGACAATTTGAAAGCATGCAAGTGCAAATAGATAAATAGGTACCACTTCAGTGGGTATCGTATTTTCCGGCGTATAAGACGACTTTCTAACCATGAAAATCTTCTCAAAAGTCAGGGGTCGTCTTATACGCCCAGTTGTCTTATACGCCGGAAAATACAGTAGGTAATAGCATTCTGTGAGCCCCAGCATATAGACAGGCTAGCTGCATGATCACGGAAATGTCTTCAGACAACACTGGCTCTCTTGGTTAGGAAACACAAATGAGCACAATACTCTACAGCCAGACACAAGTGGACAGAGGAAATCTTTACCTTATTTAAAGAACTTCCTTAGTAAAACTTGATGTACCTCAAGGATGACCACCTGGATCAGAGGTGGGAAACTATGGCCCCTTTATAACCTGACCAACTTCCAGAATTTTTGAACCAGCATCTCTGGCTCTGGAATTCTGGGAGTTAAAGTCCACAGGTTGTAAAGGGGCCATAGCTGCCCACCCCTGACCTGCAAAATGGGCAATAAGCAAATGCAAATCCAGGAAAATATTTCTAGATGAAATAGCTTTCATTCCTGCTCACGTAATATATGTTTTAAGCTTATCACCCGATTACATTAGATGTGGGGAATGAGCAGTGAAAAGTAAAAAATGTTAGCAAGAAATCATAGCACAGATGAGCCTAACTATAGACTTGGTATCTGGGAAGGTGCTATGCCCATGCCAGCTTCAGGGGCTGCTATCATTCCTGGGGGTTCTTGAACTGCCAAGAATAAAGTTTGCTTTGTTTATTACTGATATTATTTTTCAGTTTACCTTTTCTATATTTGTATTGCCTGTGAATCCCAGATCTTATGAGTCCCCAGCTGGCAAAACAATGTGCATGTATAAGAGAATAAACATTCGTGCAAATGAGCCTGACATCGGTCCTCTCTGAAGAGTATAAATGGAGTGAAGATACTGCCTTGAGTTATTTATAAAAGTAATAAAGGTAGGATACAAATAAACAAATAAATACTTGCAGAGAGGTGATTATTGGAATGACATTAAAAGCGTTTTCCCTTCTTTCAGAATACCTTTTCTTTCCTATACAATGTACTTTATATGGATACATTGCATATGGACAACTGATAGTACTGTCTTTAATACTGTGTCCCATACAAGAGTACAGGGGCATGATGGCTCAGTTGTTAAAGTTTGTCAGCTGGAAAGCTGACAGTGGGAGTTCGAGACCCAAGTGCTGCACAACAGGGTGAGCTCCCAGCAAGTAAAGTTATAGGTACCACTTTAGTGAGAAGGTAATAGCATTCCACCCCTTTTTTGGAAAATGTCTTTGGACAACCGCTGGTTTGGAAAAGGGGTCAAAGAGGCCATCTATGTCAAAACTGAGCAGCTCTTTCTCAACAGAGAGGGAGGGATCCAATATCATCTATCTCCAGTCTACAACACAGTCCTTTCAGCATTTCCAAGAAGACTCCATACCCATTTGCACTACTCAGGTGACCCTGAAGTCACAGATAAACCTCCAGGTAGCTATAACAGCTTGCTAAAAGAATGCAAATAAACAGCTGTTTGCAGGAGTATAAATCTTTTCACTCCCCACTATCCATTCAGAGCTGAAAAAGCTTTTTGGATGAGAAGTGAAACGTATTCATAGAAAAGCAAGAAAGTCCAGTTGTCTTGTGAAAAAGCATATTTGGGATAACTATGACCTAGATGAATGAGAATCTTCGTAGACAAACAGAGATGAGCACCATGCCCCAGAATCAGACATGACTGGACAGGGAAACCTTTACTTTACCTATACATAAGCAAGACTCTAATTTTCATTTTTTCTCTCTGGGTTTTCAAAGAATTTTGACCATTTCAAAGAATGTTAAGACTATATTCAAGATCACAGTGTAGTTTTCATGCATTTTTTTTTTTTTTTTTTTTTGCTGGTCAGAGAAAAGTAGCTTCAATCCCACAATAGTCCTAGGGGGAGGGAAGCTCCCCATAAAGACACTCAATAGCCATTATCCACCTGTGCTCTCTGTTTTTGTGTCTTCCTCAAAATGCCAGGAAACTGCTTGACCAATTTTGGCAATGTGCATCTGTGAGGAATCAAATGATGCCTACCATTCATCTCCACAGCTGGAACTGTTTAGGAGAAAAAAAATGAAGAGTTAAGGCATGGGTAGATGGATGACAAAGGGCAAGTTGCAGGTACTGAAAACTCAGACAACCAAGAAGGGAGAGAAAGGGGGGGTTGAAAGAGAACTGGAGAGAGTTTAAAAAAAAAAAAAAGCAGTAAAGGGAAAACAATTGTAAATTGAGCCAGGCAAGGAAGCTGAGAAGTCAGAAGACCTGTAAAATTAAAACCTTTCCAGTGAGATTTGAAAAGGGAATTAGTTCTGCCCTCAGTTAAGATGAGGACAATTATGAGAGTGTTTCAACTGCATTAAAAATATCCCAGCTAATAGATTTGTTTTGCATTTTACTACACATAATGGTCCCACCTTCCATATTTTTAACCCACACAAGCAATCTTGAGACATATGATGGACTGAGAGGGTTTGAAGCTACCTAGCCAATTTTTTTATGATTAAAGGAAGTGATTTTTTTCTAAAAAAAAAAAAAAAAAAAAAAAGGTGCCAGAACTCACACACATCATACAGCCCGCCTTGGCTACCCTACAAGGTTCCATCCCAAAAAGGTGCTGGAACTGGGCGTTCTATGAGAAAAAAAAGCCCTGATTAAAGGGATCTTTAATTTGGATCTCCTTGAATTTAGAGATTGCAAATAAAAAAATGCATAATCTGTAGACTTCAAATAGACTACTTTTAGGAAGAGGAACTTCTAAGGGAATCTGGATTACAGACTCCAGTATGAACAATTAAGAAAAGCTTAAAATCAGAGCTGATTGATACATTCAATCTGCAGATAACATTTTTTTAAATCATCTGTTTACTAATTTTCCACTTAATTCAAGAACTTGGATGGAAGTCAGATCACATAATTGGCTCCTTTTAATTTAGTTCTTCTGCAGAATTTCTCTATTTCTTAGCATAGTAAACAACTGGTGCAGGTAGGATTTTAAAAAAAAGTCTTTATATGTCTTTTGGAGAGGCAAAGTGAGAATGTGCAATTTAACAGAGCAAGTACCTCACTTAAAAACCTTATTTGGACTGATCCAGGGGGTAAAGATTGACTGAAAATTGCATCTTGTGATAAAACATTATTAACTTCATCACACATATGATTTTCAATTTTGCTCCTGAAGTGAAGAAACTGACTTTTTCTTTTTTCTTGATTTCTCATTTGTTCTCTTTCACATCAATTCCATCCCACCAGCACACAAAAACCTTTGAAATATACAATTATATAGTAGTTTGTCTTCATGGTCAATGTGCACTTATTTTGGCTGTACTATTAACAGGAATTATGGACATTAACAGCATTTTTCACAGAATTGCATTCATTACAAAATCAAAATCAAACAACATGTTCCAGATTGCACACTAGCCTCAATTATGAGAACTTCCTGTTGATCTGTTCAAAGAGAAAACACGCAAACTAGAGTCTTGGACTTCAAGATAGCTAATTTCAATAAACTTAGAGAGAGTTTGGGAAGGATTCCATGGATGAGAATCCTCCAGGGGAAGACAACTCAAGAGCCTTGAGAAATTTTGAAAAGTGGGATAATAAAGGCCCAGTCTAGCACAATACCAACAAAGAGGAAAAATAACAGCTCTCAAAAGAAACAAGCATGGCTGCATAAAGAACTCTCTGATCAATTGAAAGATAAAAAGGACAAGTATAGAAAGTAGAAAGAGGGACACATAACTAAGTCAGAATATCAGTAAATAGCCCGAGCCTGCAAAGATGAAGTAAGGAAAGCTAAGGCTGAAAATGAACTAAGGCTTGCGACCAAAGTCAAAAATAGCAAAAAAAAGAGCTTCTTTCAACATGTAAAAAAACAAGAAAAAGGTGAAGGAAACGATTGGTCCATTAGTGGGTGAAAGTGGCAAGAAGGTGACAAGCAACAGGGAGAAAGCAGAACTATTTAATTCGTTTTTCGCATCTATCTTTATACAAAGGGAAAAAACAGACCAACCTATCAAAAATAGTGCCATAAAAAACAAAATAGAAATACAAGATAAGACAGGTGGTGAGCACCTGTCCAGCCTAGACGAGTTCAAATCACCAGGACCAGATGGATTATACCCCAAGGTTCTCAAGGAACTGGCAGATGTGATATCAGAACCACTGAACTATATTTTTCAAAGATCCTGGAGCACTGGGGAACTACCAGAGGACTGGAAAAGAGCTGATGTAGTTCCCATCTTCAAAAAGGGGGAAAAAAAGATCCAGGAAATTACAGATCTATCAGCCTGACCTCAATACCTGGGAAGATTCTGGAAAAGATAATCAAACAACAAATCAGCGAACACCTAGAGGCAAACAAAGTCATTACTAAAAGCCAACATGGATTTGTCAAAAACAGATCATGCTAGACACATCTTATTGCATTCTTTGACCAAGTGACAAAATAGAAATACAAGATAAGACAGGTGGTGAGCACCTGTCCAGCCTAGTGGACCAGAGGAATGCTGTGGATATAATTTACTTGGACTTCAGTAAGGCATTTAAAAAAGTAGATCACAACCTACTACTTGGTAAGATAGAAAAATGCGGGTTAGACAGCATCACCACCAGATGGATCTGTAACTGGCTGACCGGCCGTACTCAGCATGTAGTCCTCAATGGAATCCCATCTACATGGAGGGAAGTGTGTAGTGGGGTGCCCAGGGCTCTGTTCTGGGTCCAGTGCTCTTCAACATCTTCATCAATGATCTGGATGAGGGGATAGATGGGGAATTCATCAAATTTGCAGATGACATCAAGCTGGCAGGAATAGCCAACACTCCAGAAGACAGGCTTAGGTTACAGGAGGATCTGGACAGACTTGAACACTGGGCGGTATCTAACAAAATGAAATTCAATGGTGAAAAAAGTAAGGTTCTACATTTAGGCAAGAAAAATCAAATGTACAGGTATAATATAGGGGGGTACTTGCTCAATAGTAGTAACTGTGAGAGGGATCTCGGAGTCCTAGTGGACAATCATTTAAATATGAGCCAGCAGTGTGCTGCAGCTGCCAAAAAAGCCAACACAGTGCTAGTCTGCATTAACAGAGGGATAGAATCAAGATCACGTGAAGTATTAATACCACTTTACAATGCCTTGGTAAGGCCACATTTGGAATACTGCATCCAGTTTTGGTCACTACGGTGTAAAAAAGATGCTGAGACTCTAGAAAGAGTACAGAGAAGAGCCACAAAGATGATTAGGGGACTGGAGGCTAAAATATATAAGGAATTGCTGGAATTGGGTATGTCTAGTTTAACGAAGAGAAGGATGAGGGGGGGACATGATAGCAGTCTTCCAATATCTCAGGGGCTGCCACAAAGAAGAGGGAGTCAAGCTATTTTCCAAAGCGCCTGAAGGCAGGACAAGAAGCAACGGGTGGAAACTAAGCAAGGAGAGAAGCAACCTAGAACTAAGGAGAAACTTCCTGACAGTTAGAACAATTAACTAGTGGAACAACCTGCCTCCAGAAGCAGTGAATGCTCCAACATTGGAAGTTTCTAAGAAGAAACTGGACAGCCATTTGTCTGAAACGGTATAGGGTTACCTGCCTGAGCAGGGGGTTGGACTTGATGACCTCCAAGGTCCCTTCCAACTTTATTATTATTATTATTATTATTACTATTACTATTATTACTATTATTTAATAAGAATGCAGAACCATCCTATTTTTGCATCGGGAAAACATGTTACTCCAAATGTTAGAGGGCAACACAAAGTTTTAAATGCATCTGAAGTTAATTCAATTATCACTTTGCAGAAGAGTTCTCCAATACCATAAGATACAATGAGACTCAAGAAGAAAAATGAGGTGATGTTTGATATTATTGCAGGATGTCAGCCAAGTAAAGTTGACTTTTGCAACTGACTGATGCTGAAGTTGTCGGGATTGATGGTATTCAAGTGGTGCTCCAGTTGTTTAAATACATTTTACAAGGTCTACATTGATCTCCTAACAAGTGCTAATATACACTCCACTCTATGACCATTGTTATTGACTGACATATAATTCTTTTAAAAACAGGCATGATTTTCAGTATTTCTCTGCTTCTCTTCACTTTGCAAGGATACTGTCTTCACGGGAAGACTGGGTGGTACAATAGGCTGCTAAAAAAATGTCAGGCACCTATGCTGCCCTCCTTGTCTTCTATTTCAGCCAATTTCAGCATGGCATAGTGGCCTGTAAAAGTTGCAACCATGAGGCAGTGTGGGAGGAGATAGAGGACAATGTGTGTTTTGGAAGCTCTACAGCAACGGTCCCCAGTCCCGGATCCATGGACAGGTACCAGGCCAGCAACTGGTCTGCACAAACCAGCAAAGCCCCATCTGTGGGATGCAGGCAGCACACAAAACCACGAACTCTCTGGTCTGTGGAAAAACCTTTCTCCACGGAACCGGTCCCTGGTGCCCAAAAGTTTGGGGACCTTTGTTCTACAGCCAGCAACAAGCAGAGAAATCAATCAAATTAAAAGAAAGGTAAACATTTTTTCTTCATAGGGACATGGTTCAGAGGGAGGAAAAAAAAGAGACACATCAAAGCACAATGTGGGAAAGTGCAATGGATTTACATGCTGCCCACTAGTGAAAAACAAACAAACAAACAAAAACCAGTAGAAACAATCTGAGAGAGAGAGAGAGAGAGAGAGAGAGAGAGAGAGAGAGAGAGAGAGAGAGAGAATTAAAGACAGATTTTCCTTCCACAAAGTGCCTGCCATTGCCCTTCCTTACTGTTGAGTCCATCGCGAAATGGTAAGACACGAGAAGCAGTTGTAGTTCTCAGGAAACCTTTATTCTTCAGTTCAGCTTACATTGGAATATGGCGGCAATGCCCAAAACTCTCGGCCTCCTTTTATAGGCCTTTCCCGGGTCAATCTGTTACTTTTGGCGCGCCAGCACCCGCGCATGTGCACATGTACTGGCGACAGCCTGTCTGGTCCCGGGCAGCTTGCACCTGCCCGGGACCGTCCGCAATGCCCCGAGCCTGCTTGCACAGGCTCAGGACATAACACCCCTTTCCCCCGGGCCAAAACTATTCCTTATATCATAACAACACATAACTCATTTCTGTAGTGCAGTGCCCTGCTCCCAATACCATTGGTCTCTGTGCCTCCATTGTTACTGGCTCTGTTTTGTCAATAGTGTTATGTAATCTTCTAGGTACTTAGGAGATTTCCTCTCTCTCTGTGACCTCCTAAGCTCTGGGTGCTTGCCAAGTACCCCTTGACTGAGGGATAATGCGTGCCTGTCCCCCTCGTTATGCCTTGGTGACTCCCAAGGGCTGTGCTCCAATGCCTGGCGTGCTTGCTTGCCCACCAGGCTTGTCAGGCCAGGGCTTCTTCCAGTGTGTGACCTGGTTGTCCCGCCTAGCTGTAGGCTCTCTGGCTCTTCTAAGTGACTCTCACTATTGGGCATTTCTGTAGAACCTCCTAGGTCCGTCCAAGACCTGTCAGGAGGCTGCCTACCCCCTGAATCCCGTTCTGTGTCCAGGCTTGTGTGGGTTTCAGTACTGTCCCAAAACTCAGTTGTCCCCTGTGTGTAGTCAGAGGTGTTGTAGTCGGGATTTGGTTCCTTGACCACCTCCCTATGTGTTTGCCCCCTTCTAGGGATAGGGTTGAAGTCAGGCCAACTAGGAGGAGTGTATGCCAGCTCTCTTGCAGGGAATGGATTGTTGGGATGCTCCCGGGTATTCTCTCTGACTGGAGTACTGAGTGATGCGGGTGAAAAGTGATCATGCCCCCGGGTGACTCCCTGGCTGGAGTAGGCATGAATGCCTGATAACTGGCTAAGCTCCTAGAATCCCTGTTTGGAGCACTCGCGGAATTTTGGGATGGGCTGTTTGTGGCTCCCTCATTGGTAATGGGCATCATTCCATGCCCCTCCCTTTGCCCATAGGGCTCCCCCTCCCCCCCTGGAAAAGACCCAGGAGTCTCAGCGGGAAGGTCCCATCTAGGGC
The DNA here is from genome assembly GCF_016545835.1 of Crotalus tigris. Lineage (NCBI taxonomy): Eukaryota > Metazoa > Chordata > Lepidosauria > Squamata > Viperidae > Crotalus > Crotalus tigris. The sequence continues at coordinate 5,804,421 of NW_024096467.1, forward strand.
GAAGTTGGTCAATGTGTCGACGCAGGACATGACCGTTGTCCAGGGATACCTCGTAGGATAGAGGACCTGTGACCCTGGATATAGATGCAGGGACCCATGTATGACCGGGCCCGTAATTATGAGTCCAAACCGGGACACCCACAAGTAGTTGCCTAGGTGCCCTGGGGTGTGAGACAGAAGGAGGCAGTCTGTCTGGATGCAACCGGTCAAGCTTGGTAGTCAGTTTGCGCCCCCAACGAAGTTCAGCTGGGCTTCTCCCTGTAGAAGTGGATGGTGTGGTGTGATAAGAAAGGAGGAAGTCAGCCAACCTGTGATGCCAGTCTCCGTAGGTGAGTTTCTTCAAGGCGTCCTTGATGATGCGCACCATGCGTTCAGCCATACTGTTGGTGGACGGGTGGAAAGGTGCAGAGGTGGCATGACAAATCATGTTAGCCTGCAAGAAAGCTTGGAATTTGGAGGAGGTGAATTGAGGGCCGTTGTCAGACACAATGACGTCTGGGAGCCCGTGTGCAGCAAAAATCCCCCTCAGTACCTGAATAGTCTTTGCAGTGGTGGTGGAAGAGACAGGTACAACCTCAAGCCATTTTGAATGGCTGTCAACGAGGACCAAGAAGAATTGACCCTGAAAGGGCCCAGCATAGTCAATGTGCACCCTAGACCATGGAGACTGTGTTTCCTCCCATCTATGCACAGGAGCTTGGGGCATTTCAGGGCGTGAGCGTTGACAAAGGTGGCAAGCATGCACCTTAGCTTCTATGTCTTTGTCTACACCTGGCCACCACAAGTGGCTGCGTGCAAGAGCCTTCATGTGTACAATGCCAGGATGACCCTCGTGGAGGGAATCTAGGACCCTAGTCCTCATTGAAGTGGGAATGACAACTCTGCTTCCCCAAAGCAGACAACCCTGAGAGGTGGAAAACTTGTTCCTTTTAGACCAGAAACTCTGAAACTGAGGACCAGGACAGTGCTCAGGCCATCCAGACAAAACCCAAGAAAGGACACGTGAAAGTGCGTGATCTGTGCCTGATTCAGCGGCTACATCCCTGGCGCTCAGGGGGGACTCGGGCAAGGCTTGAATGGAGAGAGTATTGATGGCTGGCGCGGGGTCAGCCTCTATTACCGGCAGGGGTAATCTACTGAGGCCATCAGCATGGCCCATTTCCTTCCCAGGCTTGTGAAGTAGGGAAAAATCATATGCAGACAAGAAGATAGACCACCTGAGCATCCTGGGGGAGATGATTTGAGGAGTTTATTTACATGTGGTAAACAGCCCCAACAAAGGCTTATGGTCAGTGAAGACCGTGAAATGCCTACCATATAAAAAATCATGGAATTTTTTAATTCCAGCAAAAACAGCTAAGGCCTCCCTGTCTATTTGAGCATAATTGCGCTCAGCTGAAGACAATGTTCTGGAGTAATATGCAACAGGAACCTGAGTTCCATCAGTCCTGAGGTGGCTCAATACAGCACCCACCCCATAAGGGGAAGCATCACAAGCGATGCACACAGGAAGAGACTCATTGAAGTGAGCAAGTACACTGTTAGAAGTGAGCAAGGCCTTGACCTCATTGAAACTAGTCTCATGAGTTTGTGACCACTGCCATACTGCCTGTTTATCTAATAGCCTGTGAAGAGGCTCAGCTACACTAGCCTTGTGTGGAAGAAAGGAATGGTAGAAATTCAGAAGGCGCAGAAAAACCTGTAGTTCGGCCTTAGACTTTGGCCTAGGGGCTTGCATAATGGCTTTTAGTTTGGATTCAGCAGGATGAATCCCAGCAGCATCAATTTTGAACCCCAGAAACTCAGTAGAAGGTACCCCAATTTTACATTTGTCCTTCTTGAGTTTGAGTCCCGTTTTCCTGAACCTTAATAGGACAGCCCTTAGCCTTTCAGCTAGAATGTGTGTGGAGTCTCCTGCAATTAAGACATCATCAAAATAGGGGCAAACCCCTGGTATACCCCGTAGTGTGTTTTCCATTACGCTTTGGAAAATCCCAGGAGCGACATTTACTCCAAATTGAAGTCTCTTTACCTTGAAAGCCCCTCTGTGGGTCACAATAGTCTGAGCTATAGCAGCGTCATCATCAACAGGCAGCTGTTGATATGCTTGAGCTAGGTCAAGCTTTGCAAAAACGCGCCCCCCCTTGAGGGAGGCCAGGATGTGACTGACCACAGGAACAGGATAGGCATGTTGCTGCAATGCCTTATTTAGAGTGCATTTGTAATCAGCACAGATGCGAATGTCCCCATTTGCCTTAAGAGGCGTGACAATAGGGGTCTCCCATGGCCTGGAGTCAACTGGTTCTAGAATTCCCTGTTGGATCAGTTTATCCAATTCAGTGTCAATTTTACTCTTTAAAGCAAAAGGGACCCTTCTTGCTTTAATTCTAATGGGAGTGACAGTGGGGTCTAGCTTTAAGGACACAGGAGGTCCTTTGAACGTGCCCAGCTGGGGGCTGAAAACATCTGCAAATTCTTTGCAGACTTCCTGTAGGTCGAGTGTTTGTAGGCTGTTGAGCCCTGTGACGTGTATTCCCAAGGCCTCAAACCAATCGAGTCCTATGAGACTCGTTCGTTCACCCCCTACTACTAATATGTCTAGTGGACCTTCAAAATCCTTATGCTGTACGTTAAGGGTGGCCTCCCCCTTAACACACAGTCTGGAGTTTTGAAAGTCTGTTAACACAATATCAGAAGGCCTCAGCTTGGCCTGAGTTCCACTACCGGAACAGATCTTCCTAAAAGTGTGCATAGAAATGATCGAAAGTGCAGACCCTGTGTCCAGTTCCATAGTTAATGGAACCCCTTGTAGCTTCACTTTAAGTGACAGCTTTTTCTTAATGGGCTTGTGTGTGCCTGTCCTGTAGATGCTTCTTCGCGAAGCACAAAACCACACCCTATTCTGGCTGGGGACCCTGGTACCTTTCAGGCGCAATTCTTCCTGAGGTTGTACCTTCTGACAGCCCAGGCACACAGCTGCAATGTGTCCTTGTTTTCCGCACGCCCGGCAGATAGCGGAGCGGAACTTGCAGTCGGCTCTCTTGTGGCGACCTCCACAACCGATGCACTTGGAGAGCGCTGAAGAGCTTCCTCTTGGTTTTCCTTCCTTTGTGGGGTGGAGATGGTCCACTTCCTCATCCGGATTCTCCTCGGAGTTTCTTTGGACTTCTTCCTGGTGCATGGATGCAGCATCTGGACTGTTTCTGATTGGCCGCATGTTCTTGATGGCACCACCTGCTGCTTCTTCTGCGGTGACCTCTCTCAAGGCATCTTGGAAAGACAAGTCCTCCTTGGCGAAAAGTCTCTGTTGCAACTCTTGATGCCTTAGCCCACATACAAACCGGTCCCTCAATCGTTCTTCGAGGTCCTTGAACTCGTAGTGTTTGGCGGCTTTCCTCAGTGCGGCGATGTACTCCTTGGCCGATTCTTCGGGTCGTTGATCCCTCTGCTCGAAGGTGTGGCGCCACGCGATGACGGACATCTTAGGTTGGAAGTGCTCCTTCAGTAACTTCTTTAGATCTGTGTAGCTGACAGACTCTAAAGGAACAGGTGCTGCGAGGTTCTCCGCGATTTCGAATGCGTCTTGACCACAAACGCATAGCAGGGTGGCAGCCTTCAAGCTCTCTTCCCTCACCTGGTTCACCTTGAGGTAGTTTTCTACCCTGGCTGCATAGGACTCCCACCTCTCTGGATGTGAGACGTTGAATTCCGAAAGCCTTCCAATCTTCGCCATTTCGTATCAGGAAGGGTCTATCAGCCAGCCTATCCCCGAATGCATGCTGGATTGGCGGGTAGCTGCCGAGTCAACGCTGTTCCTGCTGCTCCGGACTCACTCGGGTAAGCTTACACCTTCTCTTTTCCGATGTAAGGCAATCCCATCCTCGTCGCCAGTGTTGAGTCCGTCGCGAAATGGTAAGACACGAGAAGCAGTTGTAGTTCTCAGGAAACCTTTATTCTTCAGTTCAGCTTACATTGGAATATGGTGGCAATGCCCAAAACTCTCGGCCTCCTTTTATAGGCCTTTCCCGGGTCAATCTGTTACTTTTGGCGCGCCAGCACCCGCGCATGCACACATGTATTGGCGACAGCCTGTCTGGTCCTGGGCAGCTTGCACCTGCCCGGGACCGTCCGCAATGCCCCGAGCCTGCTTGCACAGGCTCAGGACATAACACTTACCCCTCCCTCTCGCCTCACAATGGCAAAGCTGATAAGAGTCCAAGAAATGCTGGTTTCTCAGGAATACAATTTGAACAATATTGAAATAACATCAGAGCTGTTTGTATGGATACATATGCATCCATTAAACACACTGAGAAGCATCCTTGCAAGTAGCATTCCTTCACTTGATCAGTTCCCGTATCAGCAGCTGCTGACTTGGAGGAAAGAATCCAGCACCCAGGATATTTTGCACGATGTTCAACATTAAGTTAGATACTTACACATTGTTGTTGTTAATTGCGAAGTCGTGTCCGACCCATCGCGACCCCATGGACAACATTCCTCCAGGTCTTCCTGTCCTCTACCATCGTCTGGAGTCCATTTAAATTCACACCTACTGCTTCAGTGACTCCATCCAGCCATCTCATTCTCTGTCGTCCCCTTCTTCTATTGCCCTCAATCTTTCCCAGCATTAGGTTCTTCTCCAGTGAATTACTTACACATATTCCTTAGCAAATGATTCAGTGGTGGCAGCTGCTCACATATGGAGCCAAGCCATGGCTCTCCTTACAAGTGTTCGCTTTCCAGCCAACCTAATGGTAATGTAGACAGTTTTCTGCCAGCAACCATTTTCACAATGCCAGCTCAGAGCAATATGAGAAATCTAGCATGTTGTACAAATTCATTCAGAATCCCAGTTATTGCCGCTGCTGTTGTTTTAAATAGTCTTTCTAGTTATATCAGTCATTGATCAGAGCTTTTGTCTGAACTCTAAAAAAGCAATGAAATCTGAAAAAGCACCAAGTGTTCAGGAGCAGGAATTTTTGTTCCACGCTTGCATGTTTTTCTTCCAGAGTTGTCATGTATAATTTTGCTATGTAAAATATTCCCAGGTTCATCCTGATCAGTAGTGTCTAGCAGAATAGCACAGTGTGGTGCTCAGGCCTGTTCTCCTATATTCCCAACTCAGATCTACCTAAAAATTAGGGAGCCTGAGTCCAAGACCTCATTCACATAAATAGCATTAAGAGAGCCAGTTTGGTCTAGTGGTTAAGGCAGCAGGCTTGAAGCCAGGAAACTGTAAGTTCTATTGACCCTAGGCATGAAAGCTAGTTAGGTAACTTTGGGCCAATCACCAGGAGACTGTGAGTTCTAGTCCCATGTTAGACATGAAAACTGGGTGGGTGACTTTGGGCCAATCACCAGGAGACTGTGAGTTCTAATCCTGCCTTAGACATGAAAGTTGACTGAGTGTTAAAGAGTCAGTCTCTCTCTCTCAGCCCAACTCACGTTACAGGGCTGTTAATTTGGAGAATAGGAGGGAGTATTTTGTGTGATTTCTGCCTTATTTATAAAAAAATAAATAGAAAATAAAGACAGTATGTTAATTAATTAATTAATTAATTAATCCCATTATTGGGAGATGTTATTGGAAGATGGGAAAAGAGTCTCTGCTATTCTTTGAATTATACAGACTCATATCACATTTACAGTATTAAGTGCACAAATACTTCTCTATAGTATTCTCCTAACAACAAAAATAAAAAAGAAGATAAAAAACATCTAAAGATAGTCACATAGGAGAGTTTTCTGATATTGTTATCTTATTGTGATTTCAAACCAATTTAATAAATAAAGAAAAGCTGTTTGGGACATTTTTGTAGAACTATTCTCAAGTGTAAGAGTTCAGCCAGAGGTTGTATATAGTTTAGGGAACTGGAAGCAAAGAGCAAAAGACAGACATATTATTCCGGATGTTGTTGCTGTTAAAATAATGCCAACATACTGTGATGACTGAAAAGCAATAATACGGATGTTATTTCTACTCACTAATCTGACATTATTGGTTCAACGATCTGTTTCTATGTGTAGACTATTGTTAACTGCAAAAATAAGAGAATTTACTGTACGGGAGGAATCTCTTGAATATATAACAAGCCAAAATTCATTGCATGAAAAAGACATCAGAATGGGGACAACTATCTCGGCTGTAAATTACAGCAAGACCAGACATGTTCTATATTCAGCGATTCCTCAAATAATTCTGATTTGCTGAAAAAATATGCCAGATGACATCCTCTCTCATTTAACACGTTTGAGATTGAAGTCAGGAAACTAAACAAACAAATGCAATTGGCTCTGCTTTATCAAACAGAGTTCATATTCCATTATCTGATATGGAAAATTATTCAAAATCACCCAATCATCCTTTCTCTCCCCTGGCAGGCAGCCATCTTTCTGCAAGCAGTGGGCAATTTAAATGTGTTGGTTGGTTTCTTATTAGATTTATAGTTTGTTGTGTCAGTGCAGCTCACCCTCTGAAATAATGGCTGACAACTTAATAGATACACTGCAAGGAGCAAAGGAGAGGCAGAAGTAAAGGTGAAAATAATGAGCACATTCAAGCATCATGAGCCTTGGCTAAAGAGGAGCCAAGCACAAGCTCATCCAAGGGATTCAGTAAAGGGGTGTCTAAACTTTTTCCCCACTAGTTATTCTTTACTATTCCTACACTTTTCCCATTTCTTTACTATTCTATCCCTTCATATATCTATGTTAGAGACATAAGGCACTTTCAAAAGACACAAAGATGACTTGGAATGAGCTGAAGTATGAATCTAGCAACTGTCTGTGAATCCTGAAACCAAATCCAGTTTTTTCCTAGAATTAGGATGTAGCCGTAGAGGACAGTGATATAAACCCAGGAAAAGATACAGCTCTTTTAAGGAACTATTGGCAGGTGCTTTAAGCACACACCCATGTGTGCAAAAGCACATTTTTGCTTTTGAATCCAAATCTATAATCTTGCTGACCTAATGACAGAATTCTAGCCCTCATGGCTGTTCTGAATAGCAACCAAAGGACTTGCCTACATTGGTGCAGTTGATATGAACACTGAAGGTGAATATTTATAGACAAATAGTCAATGACATGCATTTTATGTAATGCCTTCCAAGATATAAATATCCCCCTTAAGAAATTCTACAGAAGACAATCAAAATGGATCTTGTCACATTAATGCAACTTGCTGAGAGTTTGGAAAAAGTGTAATAAAGTTTATACACCATGACCCAATAGCAACTTAAAGCAGGTGTTTTCCAGAAAACAAAGCAGTGAAATAAGCTCATGTAAAATAAGGATAATGTAAAATGAGTTTGCAGGTCATCCAAGTGGCAATAAAAGTCACATCAGAGCAGTGTATCTGTGGGGAGCCAAGTGTTCCTTAAACTGTTCTGAAGGAACCCCAGAAAGTATGGTTTAAAATGTGATTTATTTTATCATTTCAAAGTAATTAACAGGAAAAAGCAAGAGCTTCAACAATATTAATAGGTAATGTAACAATCACACATGCACGCATACACTGTGTGTTTATATGTGTGATTATACAATTATAGTTATTCAATACAATTATGAACTATAAAATTCATAAAATGCTATGAACAATCCATTGTTGCAGCTGAGGGGTAGATTTCATCTTCAATGAATTGCATAATCATTCTTTTTCTGCCTGATAAATCCACAATTACTGATGATTTGATATGCTCTGAAAAAGATATGTGATTGAACAAGTTTCATATTAATAAACTTACACACTTCAGTCACGAGAGTGTCGTTAAGAGGACAAGAATAAAACATACTGTCAGGTAGAACTGACTGAAAAACAGACATTATGTGAAGCCAAAACGACTAATATTAGAGCAGCTGTAGTAACAAACTTGCAACTCTCTTATCCTCATGTCTGTTGATGAATCGGTAGACTGTCTGAAGTGTTTTATAAATCTCTTTCTTGGTCCTTATTATTTATGCTGCCCATCTCACCATCAAGCGAATCTAGGCACCTTACACAATCATAAAAGCATGTAGAAATGTTAAAACGTTAAAAACATTAATGCTATGGGTTCGATTTATTATATTGTTGTTTTGGAAATGGTTCTTCTTTCTGTCTGCGAGGGCCATCCTCCAAACACTTTTCCCCTATTTTCCCTCTCTCTGCATATAAATTATTTTATACTAAAAAATTATCACAATAGTACTATATATCTAAGACATCTCGCATCAAAACAGGTACAGATCCACTCCATATATTTCCAAAAATGTACAATTCAAACATATTTGACTGGTTTATAATTAACCAAACATATTTAAAAACCTACAATATTTGATAAACATTTTACACACATGCACCCACATTAAAACCTACTTACCTTTCCATAAGTATTTATTTATAAAATATTTAAGTAGCTTCCTAAGTCAGACAATGACGCTTTTGTGATGCACAGAGAAAAAAAAAGACAAAACTTGCAGAAACAAACAAAAATAAAGCATGTCATTAAAACCAAGCAGCAATCAAAAGGAAAAAAAATGGCTGAAATATATCATAACCCTTCTTCCCTGTTGCAACTTATAGGATGAGCCCCAAAAGTGCTTTTTTTAGGAGGCAGCCGGATGTACTTTCTTTTCTTTGAAGATGTTTCGCTTCTCATCCAAGAAGCTTCTTCAGCTCTGACTAAATGGTGGGGAGTGGAAGGATTTATATTGCTTGCAGACAACTGGTCGTTTGCATTTTTTTAGAGAGTTGTTGGGGCCATTTGAAGGTTTACCTGTGTCCTCAGGTCACCTGAGTGGTGCAAATGAATGTCCTATGTCCCATTACTGTTGAAGACAGGCGCAGGTTGTGGGGATGAGTCTGTGTTGTTTGAATCTCAAACTGAAACACAAATGGTGCCTGTAATCTGCAATGTTTTCTGGAAATCCGTTGATACTCCCGCACCATTCGAAGAATGTTCATCCCAAAGTGCATAGCGAAATGTCTTTGGAGATTCTCAGTCATCCAAGTCATGATGGTCCCAAAGGTGCTTTTTCAAGAGGACTTAGGATGAGCTGATACCTTTGGGAACTTTCAGTCTCGTTAGGTAGACCAGACCATGAAAATCAACCCCACCGGAAAATGAAAACTATATTTTATTATGATAGTCACAATAACAAAATCTTATAAGCCTCATTGCTCTGTACCTTTCTTACATCCCAATAAATCAGGGAAGTGTTTACCTGAGCCTCTTCCGAATATTACCTTCCTTCCCAGGACTTAAAGAGTATTTTTAACTTTAACTTTCTGAATGATTCTTGCCTATTTCTGTCAATGTTATCTCCCTTATTCTATAGGAACAGGTGACTGTCCCTCATATAACCTGGTTCTATGCCATGTGGAGTTTTATAGGTGATAAGCAGCACCTTCAATTATATCTGGAAGGTTACTCTAAATCAGTGCAGCTTATAATCAATGCAGGGGACATCCATAAGAACCTGTGATTTTTGCATTCTGGGCTACTTATTGATCTTCAAGGACACACTACACAAGGCACATTGGTGTAGTACAATTGGGAGGTGACTAAGGCATGAAAAAGCATAGCAGGGCCTCACAACCTACTAATTATTGATATGCTACTTAAATTTCAAAGAGATGCAATGTTTAAGTGCAATTTACTAAGCCTTAATTAGAAGCCTCTGATAAAATTTTAAACATCTCCACTTCCTTATTTTATTAACATTTTGGCTAGTGAGATGAACTCTGCTGCAAAGCCTCACTACCTTTGACTAACTTTCTTGCTTAGACTTGTGACCTTTACAGACTTCACTCCTCATCTTGATGTTTGTCTTCACGCTATCTGAGGGAATTTGTCTAAAAATATTCCCTTCATTGGAAAAACATCCTGTAATGATTATGTTATTCTAATGAAGTGATTAGGTCTTCTTATCCCTGCTGTGGATGCTATTAAACCAAGTATAAATGTTTTAGCCTGCTGGGGCTACTCTCTAGGCGAAACTCAAATGACCCTCTTGTGAGTTTAACTATTATTATTCGACTTTCTTTGCCCTTGGTGATTTCCCAGCTATTTCAAAAGTATGCCTTCACTGCACAAGATCCAGTAGAACAAACATAGCTCAATAGAAGAGAACATTTGTAGCTTCGGTTTGAACGGTGGATCCTTGGTGCTCTCTTGTTTTCATGAAATAGTATCATCAGTGGTGGAAGACAGTGGGGATTCCTCTCTGTTTATATACAAGTGATTTGCGCTGCCAGTGTTGGTGGGAGTGTTTTTTGGGGTTCCTTGACTAGACTATTTTTTTACTGAGTTGGTAGATTCCTTGATTTGGTTATAGTTTACCACTTAGTGTTAATTTCTAGTTATTAGGTTGATTGTTGGCAAGAGATGTGATATCTTACCTTTTTGATTGTCTTTTTTGAATGGTATGTAGATGTTGTTTTTATGTATCTATTGATGGCTGAGTTGTCTGTGCACTAGGCTTCCAAGAATTCTCTAACGTTTTAAACTTAGCTTAGTCTAAGATGCTCACTATCTCCCAGTTGAAACTACAATATGAAGAAGTTTGCCTATGTGCAATCTAGTTTTCATCAAGTCTTCTGACTGCTAGTTGGTATTCATGGGTGTACTCTGCTAGTCTTCTCCCTGTTTGTGCCAAATAGTGGCTCTTGGACACTGTATATTAAACTGTATATTGTAGATTAGTCCCTTTTTTTTTCTTCTAAAGCTACTGGGTTTTGCACTGACAGGGCAGGTCACTTATACATAAACAGAGAGCAAACCACACTCCCTTATAGTACTAATGATGTTATCTAGTTGGGTAATAAATCATCTGCAAGAAAACAACCAAGCTCAGAGAACATCAAGGACCCCACAGATATAGCTCACTGCTTGTAGTACCAGGCTTATATTGTTTTCTTGATTGCTATGTGATGCGTATCTAAGCATAATGCTAAGTACTGAATAGGCCACAAGAAGCAACTGGTATGATGATACTGTTTGGTACATCACAAGTATGCAGGTCTATTCTACAATTTGCATTTTATTTCATCTCTTAGTATGATATTCATTGGAGATTATTTTTGAATGTATGTTGTAGAATGCGCCGTTTTCTCAAAAGACTAACATAATTTAGAAGTCTTTAATTGTGTTTTGGAAACACATATATAGTGATGTGAATAGAGGACGGTGTAGTAGAAATTAAGTACTAGGTTTCCAAAATGTTACTGAGGCTATAAAAAGAAAATTGTAATTGGATTCTTTAAAAAAAAGGTTAAAAAAATTAAATGTTCAAAAATAACTTGGTTCTGTCTTTTAATGACTAACCTGTTTGAGGGATACACAGAGAGACACACAGAGACACAGACACACACACACATACACACACACACACACACACACACACACACGTCTTTGTTTTTGCAGATAAATGCCCAGCACATATAAAAATAATAAAAAAGATTTTGCTACTGCCAAAACTCTTGAGAAGAAGCAAGATAAAATACCTTCTCTACAAAAACCGTAAATCAAATTACAGGATATGCTGGTAATCTTTAAATTGACAAACTACTTGCAGGTTAAGGAAGACAGAGGGAAAAAAAACTTACTTGAAAAATTGGCAACTTTCGCTATCCTCTCTCCAGTAAATGGATACTGGCGAAAAGGCTTATTTTGCTATGTTATAAGACTGATTAGCTGGTATCTTTTTTATAGTTTCCTTTGAGAAATTCTTGGTAACTAAGAGGTAAATCACATTAAATTGAAAGGAGCTTACTCTAGGGTAACTGTATCTAGAACTGTAACTATGGTTACTCAGAAGATTTCAGCAAAATTCTTTGTACTTATTTAGCTATCACACTGTGTTCACTAGGGCTTAAGTCTGGTAAATTTAGAATTTCAGTCTTCAAAAGTGGTTATTTGTAGGAGTAGACATGCACACCATAATGTAGTACTTAATGACTCCTTAATCATGGAAAAACATTGGATACTTTGGGCCACTCACTCACTGTCAGTCTGACCTATGTCATAGGGTTATTATGGGGTTATAAGGAAGAACCATTCCTGTCTAAACTATCTTGAGCTTCTGGAGAAAAGGTGGTATTATACATCTGACAATTAAACAAAGAAATAAAATACTGAAAGGTTTAAAAAATACTTTTTTCTCTAGCATTTCTCCAGAAAATAAACAAGTATTTTTCTCTCTGACTTCACTTCATTTTAACCCAACTGTCTCCTTGCTTTGCTTAAAAGTTACCTACCTGCAAATATAGGAATAGTAAAAAATGGAGATTTTACTTAAAAAAGACCTACCTTGTGAGTTTACCCAGGGGTCTTCAAACTTGGCCCTTTTATGACTTGTGGACTTCAACTCCCAGAATTCCTCAGCCAGTGTGCACAATGGCTGAGGAATTCTGGGAGTTGAAGTCCACAAGTCATAAAAGGGCCAAGTTTGAAGACCCCTGGTCGATCCCAATGCTCTAATATTAAACCTACTACTGAGCAGTGTTAGATTAGATAGACAATGATTCAGCCTAGAATAAGGCAGCTTAATGGGACTTCTCTCTTGTTTTTAAGGGCTTGGCCCTTCCTTGGCTGGTAGGGATAAACATAAAATGGAAGATGTAGTTCAGCTGAGAGACTGGAGCATGGCCACATCAAATCTGGAATATTTTGTTTGTTCTAGATTTTGGCCAAGAAAAACTCTGGATAGTCATAACAATACAAAAAGATGCTAAGACCCTAGAAAGTGTGCAGAGAAGAGCAACAAAGATAATTAGAGGACTGGAGGCTAAATCATACAATGAATGGTTGAAGGAGCCAAGTATGTTTGAAGAGAGGATTAGGGCGGGATATGATAGTAGTCTTCCAGTACTTCAGGTACTGTCACAGAGAAGATTGTGTCAACCTATTCTTCAAAGCACCCGTGGGCAGGACAAGAAATAACAGTGGAAGATCATTAAACAGAGGTCCAACCTACAAGTAAGAAGAAATTTCCTGACAGGGAGAACAATCAGTGGAGCAGCTTGCCTCCAGAAATTGTGGGTGCTCCATCACTGGAGGTCTTCAAGATGAAATTGGACAACCATTTGTCCAGGGTGGTATAAGATCTCCTGCCATGGCCTGGGGGGTCCCTTACAATTCTATGATTCTTTAATGTTCCATATTCAGATGTTTATGACATGATCCCTGCTCCTCAAAACTAGTTGCCTTCTACTGAGCATTCCTACCCATTACATAAATAAATCAAGTCACACAACGATCTTTTCACTATACAAATAACTCCTATGGGGATGAACAAATTCATAAGTATCATCTGTTTTTAATGCATTGGTACAACAAAGGAACAAACCTTAATCAGCCATACCTTTTGCTGTATCCTTAGCCCCAGAAAGAAAAACAAATCCTGTTACCAGTATTGTCAATTGAGCGAAATTGTGGGAAATTAATAAATGACCTTCATTAACCAACCAATACCAGATTTGGAGATGAAATTAATTCCCAATGGGATGTTATGAGAGCCTCCTGCTCCTCTGTTTTTCTCAGATCGTTTCCAGATTTCATTTGCACCATCTGGAAACACAGCATGACTCCTGTTGCCAATCCTAATACTCTAGTCTAAAAGAAGAGGGAGAAGGGTGTATTTTAAAGCAGACATACCTTCTCCCAGCTCACCATCAGCCTGGAAGCAATTTATTATCTTGATGGTTCCTACAGTATGTTTTCTGCCAAGGCCAGAACAAAGGAAATGGAGTGGGATTCAGACACCAGCATCCTCATCTAAATAGCAATCGCAGAACTGTGCTTGAAATTATAAGGCTTTAATAAGAGCTCAATTGCTTTAGACTGCACCAGGATCACCGAGTCAGGCTAGAAACTCTTGAGGAGGGGAAGAAACCCCAAGAGATGAAATTGACTAAACTGCCTTTTAATTTTGGCTGGGGAAGAGAGTGAAATTGGGAAAGGGCAACGAAGGAATGGAGAAAATTGAGACTTGACATGTACAGATGCAAGTTTAATAAAGTTGACAAAATTGGAGTCACTTCCACCAGTTTGGCCTCTAAGGGCTTTGGCAAGAAGTGATTATGCATGTCATTGAAAAGATGTAAATGCCAATATTCTTTGCTGAAAGCATGCAAAGCATCTCTGGCTGATGTTTAAAGGGAGTGACTTGAACCAGTCAATTCGCCCCAAGCAATCTGTTAATGCCTATGCTGAAGTTCAGTCCTTGCAAATTATCCTGAATAAAAAGAGAAAACAAATGAGAAAGACCAAGGTGAGGACTGTCATTGGGCTAGAAAAAAATTCAGACATGAAATGAGAGGTGGGAAGACTATATGGATCATAGTCCAAAATATGTGTTCTTCTTCAGAGAAGAATGCAGGTAATCCTCGACTTACAATGATTCATTTAGTGACCGTCAAAGTTATAAAGATACTGAAAAAGTGACTTACAATCGTTTTTCACACTTATGACTGTTGCAACATCCCTATGGTCACTTGATTGAAATTCAGGAGCTTGGCAACTGGTTCATATTTATGACCATTGCTGTGTCCCAAGGTCATGTGATCACCTTTTGCAAATTTCTGACAAGCAAAGTCCATGGGGAAGCCAGATTCACTTAACCATCGTGATATCAAATAACAACTTCAGTGATTCACTTAATAAATTTTACAAGAAAGATCGTAAAATGGAGCAAAATTCACTTAACAAATGTCTCATTTAGCAACAGAAATTTTGGGCTCAATCGTAATCATAAGTCAAGGACTATTTGTAATATGTCATCTTTCTCCTTACAGTTCCCCTCAGTACCAGTTAACATGGTCACATAGGTCTGGAAGATAACTGGAAGGAGTCTAATGGTCCAAAATGAGGCTGGGGGAAAAGATATACCAAATCTGAATCTATTTAACCCTGCCTGCGGATGATGGACATACAAGGTGGGTATATTCACACATCATGAAAGTTTACTTTTTTAAAAGCATGTTGTTTCCATTATATTGGAAGGGCGGTCTGTGTATCATGCCTTCTATTTGTTTAGAAACAAAAGCAACTTGAGATCTGAGAAACCCATGAGTGTATTTCTCATAATATGTAGCATTGATTTATTTTAAATATTATGCCAGAATGAAGGTTTGCCTTTTTCCCATACATAACATAGCATCAGAATAAGCTAGTTTACTAATGATAATTTTGTAAACTCATAAATGTCCAATGTATCATTGAAAGCAATAGGTGTTACTAGGGGTGTTTTTGCTTTCTGTTAAACAATTTTTCATCACTTTGTGGTCTTCCTCATTGCCTACGTATCTCAGTATGGAAAGTTCCCAGTGAAAGAAGTTCTCTTTATAATATCATCAGATTTAAGTATGGAAGGGCCAAATGCTACATATTGCCAATGAATTCAAAATGATAACCATTGATAATCCTTTGATTGGCACTTAACTAAATAAGAGTAATTGAAAGAACATAGAAGGAAATGGCAAACCACTCCAGTATCTTTGCCATGAAAACCCCATGGACAGTACTAAAAGGCAAAAAGATATGACACTGGAAGATGAGCCCCTCAGGTCGGAAGGTGTCCAATATGCTACTGGGGAAGAGCAGAGGGCTAGTACTAGTAGCGCCAGAAAGAATGAAGCGACTGGGCCAAAGCCGAAAGGATGCTCAGCTGTGGATATATCTGGTGGTGAAAGGAAAGTCCGATGCTGTAAAGATTTTTTCTCCATAGGAACCTGGAATGTAAGATCCATGAATCAAGGCAAGCTAGACGTAGTCAAAAAAGAGATGACAAGACTGAACATTGACATCTTAGGAATCAGCGAACTAAAATGGACAGGAATGGGTGAATTTAACTCAGATGACCATCAGGTATACTACTGTGGGCAAGAATCCCTCAGAAGAAATGGAGTAGCCTTCATAGTCAATAAAAGAATAGGAAAAGCAATACTGGGATACAATCCCCAAAATGACAGAATGATCTCAATTCGAATCCAAGGCAAACCATTCAATATCACAGTAGTCCAAATCTATGCCCCAACCACTGGTGCTGAAGAGGATGAAATTGACCGGTTCTATGAAGCCCTACAGCACCTTATAGAATTAACACCAAAAAATGATGTCCTTATCATCATGGGGGATTGGAATGCTAAGGTAGGAAGCCAAAAGATAACCGGAATAACAGGCAAGTTTGGCCTTGGAGTACAAAATGAAGCAGGGCACAGGCTAATAGAATTTTGTCAAGAGAATACGATGGTCATAACAAACACTCTTTTCCAACAACCCAAGAGACGGCTCTACACATGGACATCACCAGACGGTCAACATAGAAATCAGATTGACTATGTGCTCTGCAGCCAAAGATGGAGAAGCTCTATACAGTCAGTAAAAACAAGACCAGGAGCTGACTGTGGCTCAGATCATGAGCTTCTCGTTGCAAAATTTAGGCTTAAATTGAAAAAAGTAGGGAAAAGCACTAGGCCACTCAGGTATGAACTAAATCATATTCCTGATGAATATACAGTAGAGGTGACAAATAGATTTAAGGAATTAGATCTGATAGACAGAGTGCCTGAAGAACTATGGATGGAAGTTCGCAACATTGTACAAGAGGTAGCAACTAAAACCATCCCAAAGAAAAAGAAATGCAAGAAAGCAAAATGGCTGTCTGAGGAAGCTTTGCAAATAGCTGAGGAAAGAAGGGAAGCGAAAGGCAAAGGAGAAAGAGAAAGATACACCCAATTGAATGCAGAATTCCAGAGAGTAGCTAGAAGAGATAAGAATGCCTTCTTAAATGAACAGTGCAAAGAAATAGAAGAAAACAACAGAATAGGGAGGACCAGAGATCTCTTCAAGAAAATTGGAGATATGAAGGGAACGTTTCATGCAAAGATGGGCATGATAAAGGACCAAAATGGCAGAGACCTAACAGAGGCAGAAGAGATTAAGAAGAGATGGCAAAACTACACAGAAGAACTATACAAGAATGAGCTTAACATCCCAGATAACCACAATGAGATGGTCACTGACCTCGAACCAGACATCCTAGAATGTGAAGTGAAATGGGCCTTAGAAAATCTGAGCAACAACAAAGCTAGTGGAGGTGACAGTATTCCAGCTGAGCTATTCAAAATCTTAAAAGACGATGCAGTAAAAGTGCTACACTCAATTTGCCAGCAAATTTGGAAAACTCAACAGTGGCCACAGGATTGGAAAAGGTCAGTTTACATTCCAATTCCAAAGAAAGGCAATGCCAAAGAATGTTCAAACTATCGCACCATTGCACTCATTTCACATGCTAGTAAAGTTATGCTTAAAATCCTACAAGCTAGACTCCAGCAGTATGTGGATCGAGAACTACCAGAAGTACAGGCAGGATTTCGAAGAGGCAGAGGAACTAGAGATCAAATTGCCAACATACGCTGGATCATGGAGAAAGCTAGGGAGTTCCAGAAAAACATCTACTTCTGCTTCATTGACTATGCAAAAGCCTTTGATTGTGTGGATCACAACAAATTGTGGCAAGTTCTTAAAGAGATGGGAGTACCAGACCATCTCATTTGTCTCTTGAAAAACCTATATGCGGGTCAAGAAGCAACAGTGAGAACCGAACACGGAACCACTGATTGGTTCAAAATTGGAAAAGGAGTCCGGCAAGGCTGTATACTGTCGCCCTGCCTATTTAACTTATATGCAGAGCACATCATGAGAAAGGCAGGGCTAGATGAATCAAAAGTTGGAATTAAGATTGCCGGGAGAAATATCAACAACCTAAGATATGCAGATGATACCACTCTAATGGCAGAAAGTGAAGAGGAACTAAAGAGCCTCTTGATGCGGGTGAAGAAGGAGAGTGCAAAAGTTGGCTTGAAACTCAACATTAAGAAAACCAAAATCATGGCATCCGGCCCTCTTAATTCCTGGCAAATAGATGGGGAAGAAATGGAGGTAGTGACAGATTTTATTTTTCTGGGCTCCAAGATCACCTCAGATGGGGACTGCAGCCAAGAAATTAAAAGACGCTTGCTCCTGGGGAGGAAAGCTATGGCAAATCTCGACAGCATTCTAAAAAGCAGAGACATCACCCTGCCAACAAAAGTGCGTTTAGTCCAGGCCATGGTTTTCCCAGTTGCAATGTATGGCTGTGAAAGTTGGACCATAAGAAAGGCTGAGCGCAAAAGAATTGAGGCCTTTGAACTATGGTGCTGGAGAAGACTCCTGGAGTCCCTTGGACTGCAAGGCATTCAAACCAGTCAGTCCTAGAAGAGATCAACCCCGATTGCTCTTTAGAAGGCCAGATCCTGAAGTTGAAACTCAAGTACTTTGGCCATCTAACGAGAAGGAAGGATTCACTGGAGAAGAGCCTAATGCTGGGAAAGATTGAGGGCAATAGAAGAAGGGACGACAGAGAATGAGATGGCTGGATGGAGTCACTGAAGCAGTAGGTGTGAATTTAAATGGACTCCAAAAGATGGTAGAGGACAGGAAGACCTGGAGGAACGTTGTCCATGGGGTCGCGATGGGTCGGACACGACTTCGCAATTAACAATAACAGGGGTGTTTTTGCTTTCTGTTAAACAATTTTTCATCACTTTGTGGTCTTCCTCATTGCCTACGTATCTCACTATGGAAAGTCCCCAGTGAAAGAAGTTCTCTTTATAATATCATCAGATTTAAGTATGGAAGGGCCAAATGCTGCATATTGCCAATGAATTCAAAATGATAACCATTGATAATCCTTTGATTGGCACTTAACTAAATAAGAATAATTGAAAGAACACAGAACTAAAAAAAAATTACAGAATTTTATTCCGTGCCATTTCACACACCAAAACAAAAGTATTGTTGTGTTGCAGGCAAACTGGATATGCCTTTTTAGCTTTCATGTCTCACAGAGGAAATACCAAAACAATTGTAGAATATATATAGATGCTTACTTTGAGTGAGCATCTTCTACCTACTTCATTAGAGTTCTCTCAATGGTAAGGGAATCCAGGATATATTGCAAAATACATAATGACATTTTATAATATTTATATTTATTTTCTTTGTATATTCTCCTTCATGAAAATCATCTTTTAAATATCAAAGCAAGAGATGAAAGATTTGGATTGTTTTCTTCTGTCCCATACTTTTAGAACATAAGATTTATTATAGAAAGATCCCCTTAAACTTTCTGATTTTCTATTTGTTTAAAACCCAACTGGAACAATGGAAGGACAATAATTTAGATAGGCAGATAGACATTAAAATGTCACTGATGTAATAATTTGATTTTTACCCTTTCAGAAAGATCAGTACCACCTCATTGATTTCAGTATTACAAAGAAGTACTACAGTCCCAAAAGAATTGCAAAAATAAAGCAGAATACTGAGAGATTTTACTTGATATGAAAAATTTATCACACTATAATTCAGATCATTTGTTGGGGCTTATTTTTAAGTTGCTGTTGGACTATAGTTAGCTATAGTATTAAAAACTTTATGATTAAATAGCTGAAGAATTCAAATATATATTGACATGCAACAACAGGAAAATCAGTTATTGATAAAGATAAAATTTACAGTTAATTACATTTAGAGAAAATTGACATTTGACTGATGGCACGTTGCTCCAGTATTGATTCCAAAAACAGATAATTCATTTCCTTGAAATTGTTGGAAATGTAGCAATCAAGTAAGATCAGTTTTTGATATTGGTGACAATGTTATAAAGCTCAGCAATATTGAAAATCAATTTATAACAGACTGGAACCTACTGTAAAAGTGGGTTTCTCTTTCAGAGTGTTTTTTCTGATTAAATATAACCAAACCTTATATTTCTATGATGATTACAGAACTGGCATGGTATGTAATAACAGTTGCTAGAGTTTTTTTTATCTTGCCTTCTTGGAAATTATGAACAATATCTTCTCAATATGCATCAGGCAACTATCTGATAAAAAGAATCTGATAAAGAAGTTAATAATGAAGAAACATTTTTTGAACGACAGTCTTACCAGGTTTCTACCAGGTTTCTATCATAAACAGTTTTTCCTAATTTAAAATTACAATATTCTGGACTTTTTAAAATGATTTGCAAAATTTACAAAACTTCCTAGATTAGACAGAAATTACTGCAGTTCTTTTATCTCAGATTATAGCATATTTTATGTAACATATTTATTATATAGTAACCTAACTTTAATACTTACTTACTTTAGTGCTGACTTAAAGTTTGAGCTGATATGATGTCCTGATATACATATTTTAATCATTGCTGTTCTTAAATTTTGCAGTAAAGTTTATAATTTATTTATTTGGTGTTCATTTATTAGATTTTTACCCTATCTTTACTGCTTTTATAAGTCACTCAAGGAAGTGAACATATCTAATATTCTTTCTTCCTCTATTTTCCCCACAACCTTGTGAGCTGAATTGGACTGAGAGTGACTAGTCCAAAGTTACTATCCGGCTTTATGCCTAAGGAGGGAAACTCAGGGTCTCCTGGTTTCAGAAGTGACCTTGACCACTAGACCAAACTGCCTTTTTGATGCTAGTAAATTCCTTTCAATCTTTTAAAACTTTTTCCCCTTTTTGTCCCATTTAAAATTTCTTCTTTCATCTTTCTTTTAATTCCACCTGGAGAATTAATAAACTGTAAATAATGTTCTTAAAACGTAATGTACATTCAGCTGACCGCCGTCTCCCCCCTGAGCTTTCTGTTCCCCCGATCATCTTTTAATTCATATTGTTGCATTTTCATTATTTATTTTTATTATTTTATTGCTTTAATATTTTTGGATTTACATTTTTATCATTTCCCTCCATTTTTACTGTTGTAAGCCGCCCAGAGTAGCCCCGGGGCAAGAAGGACAGCAAATAAATTTAACAAGTTAATAAATATGTTTTCAAAAGATGTAAAATGGATCCAGCATCCCAAAAGGTTACTTATAGCACTCCAACACAAAGTCATAATGTTATATGTTTGCAATGTATATATTTAGCCATTGGGGCTTGCAAAATGTGTTTTAGGGCTTGGTGTTATGAGTCAATTAGATTTGCTCAACCAGCCATAGCCAACTCAAGCCATGGTTTATAATGTATGGTCCCAGCCATTCAATTCATACACTTCTTCAGAGGCATTCCAATCTAGTAAATGACAATTCTCAGATACTCTCTATAGCATCAGTGATGTATTTCCAGCTAAACTTACCCAGTCATATTATACTAATATATTTTCTTATTATCACCAAAACACAAGCATGCTTTTTGCTTCACACTGAGCAACAATTTGTTATAAACCCTCTTTGTTAAATAAGCCGGAATCCATGGTTTACAATAAATCATAAACCATTGTTTATGAATTTACACTGGCTAAAGTCTTAGATGATGAATCAGAAGTACAAAGCACAGTATATGAGCTCTGTGACAGAACTGGAAGGGACTTTGAGATCTAATTTACTTCAAATGATTTTTTTATTGAAAGCAAATATTTTCTTGGCAATAAGTCGCACAAAAATCAATAATTCATCTTTTTATTAGGCTGTAGGAACAATACATTTTCCAAGTTGTAGACAAGGATGATTTTAGTGTAATTTGCTAACTCCATCACTAAAGTATGTGCATATTTGTCTGTGTGCTTGAATGGGTACAGGGAGGTATCACAAGATATTCCTTAACTGGAACCTCATACTAAGGTTTAATGCACCAGTTATGTGAAACTAGACAAGTCAAGAAGAGTGGCATTCAACTTCAGCCAGGCTGAAATTAAAGATTAAATGCTGCACTTTCTGTGATTAAGTTTACACAGCCCACGTGGCCTGAGCACTTGAAGGTTTGCAGCATTTTAATTCTACAGATCTACTTTAATTCCCTCCGTTCCTGCACATGGTTCATTTTGCAATTTGCAATGATGCTATCAAAAACACATTCTTCTATTAAAGGACACATACCATCTTTTTAGCATTAACTGCTCCATCTGTACTGATTTTCCTTCAAAGTTTTGTCTTTTGTCCAGTCTTCATTCTCTTCCTCACTCAAGGGATCATTTCAAATTAGAAATATCTGTTTGATTATCTTTTAATGTACCAATGAAATTTAAGTTGGGTCCTTTCCGTGAAACAATAGAACTGAACAATGGATTTTTTAGTTTAGTATTCAAATAAATTGAGGGACAGGGAGAACACAAATGTGTTCACATCTCTCTGCTAAACTGACATTGCTAGACAAGATTGTACTCTTATTGTTTATTTAACTTGATTGCAGAATATATTGTCAGAAATGCTGGAATAGAAGAAATAGAAATTAGATTTAAATTGCCAGAAGAAATAACAGAATAATAGAGTTGGAAAGGACCTTGGAGATCTTCTAGTCCAACTCCTGCTCAGGCAGGAAACCCTATACTCTATACCACGGGTGTCAAACTCACAACATCACGTGACGTGTCACAATGTTTCACGACTTTTTTCCCATTGCTGGCATTGGGGTGGGCGCGGTTTTGGTGTGACGTATCTGGCCCATGGGCCAGCAGTTTAACACCCCTTCTCTATACCATTTCAGACAAATGGTTGTCCAATCTCTTCTTAAAAATCTCCTTAATTTCTGTAAGTCATTCCATTGATTAATTGTTCTGTCAGAATCTATCCTTAGTTCTAGGTTGGTTCTCTCCTTTATTAGTTTCTATTCATTGTTTCTTGTCTTGCCTTCTAGTGCTCTAGAGGATAGGTTGAGCCCCCCCTTCTGTGACAGCCCCTCAAATATTGGAACAGTGCTATTATGTCACCCCTACTTCTTTTCATTAGACTAGACCAGTGATGCCGAACCTATGGCATGGGTGCCAGAGGTGGCACTCGAAGCCCTCTCTGTGGGCACACATGCTGTTGCCCCATCCTCACCTCCCCCCATGACCCTCTCTCCAGCACCCCCCTGAAGGAGAGTCGCCCTGAGCGTGGCCCACATGGAGCAGTGCAGCCAAGGACATGGCAGCCAGGCAGCATAGACAAGACTCTATCCTCACACTCCATTGTGCACAGTTGATGCTGCAGGGCATGGGCAGAGGGCGTGACCGCCATAGCGCTGCTGGGCTGCCTGGACAATCTGTGGTGGGCCCTGGAGGCAGTGAGTGGTCCTGTGGACAGGTGGGATGGGGGATGGGGGCAGAGCTGGGGCGCAGCAGGGGGTGGAATGGGGGCGGGGCCAGTTTTTGGGCACTCGGTCTCTAAAAGGTTCGCCATCACTGGACTAGACATACCCAATTCCTGCAATTGTTCTTCATATCAGCAACCTCCAAGATGCTGATGGTTGGCAGTGATGAAGACTTAGAGAATGTTTGCTTTGCTGCTCAATTTTAAAAAAAAAATCCTAAAATTATTTAATGGTAATAGTCTTTCTTTTTCCAGGTTTAGAAATTCACAAGGACAGTGACAGTAAACGTAAACTAAAGATAAGTCTCTTTGAGAGAATGAGTCTGAAGTGTATTGTCATGGCCTAATTTTCTCAGTTGGGCAAATAATTGACAAAAATTCTTGGTCCCTTGAGTAACATATCCAGTTTTCTTCTTCACTTTATTGTTGTTGTTTTTATACTGTACATTCTTTACATAATTACTTGGAACCCTTTTTCCAATAAACTAATTTGTAACATTCATAAACGCATTCTAGGTCAGCTTCAGAATAAATCTGTGTGGTAAATTTTCCAAAATTTAAACTGTGGCTCATTGGGAATTAAAATGTCAGTCTTTCAGATTCAAGTCCAAAAGTACATATTGAGGCAATTGCTTTCTCCTGTCTAAGGAATTATTTTCTCCTGAAGATTTCTTACAACAGAAATAATTCAATTATTCCTCATCGTTCTAATTTCCTTCTTTGATGTTATTATTACCATATATACTGTTTTTTCTTTTCTCTTTTCCCCCCAAATCTATGGCTTAATTTGGTTAGTTGCTTTGTGATTAATATATTGCTACCTACCCAAAGACCTTAGAAAGATGGGATGAACATCTGTTTCTAAAATTTAGCCATATGTAACCAAGATTTATTTGCAGTTAATGTGTCAACACTTGATATTTATGGGTTTGTATTCCAACCCCCTTGCCTTATTACACTTCTGTGACAAAATTGGATGGTTCATTGGAATTACTACATTTGTGATATATGGCAAGAGACAATCAATTAGGAGACAAGTTTTAGCTTAGTGATATATAATGCAATGAGGTAGATATCTTGAATGTCTTGGTAGTTTGTCAATAAGTGTTGCATTCTTTTAGAGGTAATTCTACACATTGTATGCACATGAGAAGAACCCATAAGGAATCAAACACCCCCCCCCACCATCAGAATCCTTAAATTCCATGTGAAATGATAGCAATCAATCAGCAACCAGAATATACAACCATCCAAGACTCTATGGATTATGTATGGTTTCATGATGCTATAAAATGCTACATGTTTCATTGCTGAGCAGGAATTCCCTTAATGTCAGTGTATAAAATGTGATCTTGAATTTAACAAAGCCTATTATAGCACGCTCCATTTGCATGAAAAGAATTTCCTCAAGGCAGATTAATGAAAGCATTTTGTCATTCACTCCTGCCTGAGTCTGCACTTCTAGTATTTGAACTGAATTTGTAAGACAGAATTCAACAGCCCCGATGAATGAAAAATGAAAGCTGTTTTTTTTTTCTCTTTCTATCCAGAGAGGTTAGTGGAGAATTATTTAACTGTAAAGAACTAGTAGGAGATGTCAACTAAAAAAAAAAAAAAACACTCCAAAGAGAGTTTGGAATTTTCACCTACGGATAAATCTGAAACAAGCAATTGATGCTGCAGAAAAAAATAGGTTTTACAGAGCAAGGAGCAAACTATTTTATTTTTATCTAAAATAAAATAGTGAGCCATGCCACAGAACAACAAATGAAGATTAATAATAAGATAGTCCATATCTTTGCATCTCTACGATGCAAAATATAATATATAGATGTTGAAGGGAGAAGAAAAAGAAAATAAGATGAAATCATGCCCTTTCTGTGAACAGAAATAAAGGTTACAACTGATCGGTGTTTATATTGTTTTTATGGTGTGTTACATATTTTATATAATTTTACTTTTTAATAAGTTTTAATTGGCTGGACACCTCCTTTGGTGGTTAACTTTCAGTAATCTCCAAAGGTAAGCAATGTCAACTCTGATTTATAATAATAAAAGACCACCAGAAAATCCCAAGGCTGCACCCTAAAATTTAAAGTGATAAGTAAACATCCTCAAAGAAGTTAGTGTCAAACTATTTCTATAATGTTGATTGATGTGGTACTGATGCAGCCATTAGGAATCTTGTTCAAATCAAAGGCTACTTTAGTTCACCAAGAGAATCAGTAATTTGGAGATATAATAAGAACCATATATTATTTGGTGCTAATCAGAATTATGTTAGGAACTAGAGTTTCCCAGGCCAGATATGTAGAGATTATAAACTACTGACTGTCACTCATAAATGATTATGGAAAATGCAAAATGGGATAACATTGTTCAGTGCAAATTTAAGTCAGGAGGATATAAAGTGAAGCTTTAGCCTTAAATTTCAGATTCCATCAACAGTTATTATAATGATTCAGTTAAAGCTCTACTGGTATTGGAAAGCTTCTAATCCATCTAGGAAGTCTAATAGCATTCTTCAAATGAGACATAATGTCCCAGCCAGCTGGTCTTTGCCTATACTAATTGGCAATTATGAAAATAGAAGCTCAACACATCTAAATATGCCAGATTGGAAAAGGCTACGCAGTAATGGGCCTGCTTTCCATTGTTTGGTTTTCTGTGGCTCCAAGTTTGTAACTCAAATCATCCTGCTTATGGTAAGGGGTATGATCCTCTCTAATTAAACATCTCTATGAAGGTGCTGCGTGAGATTATCCAATGGTTTAGAATGAGTTATCATCTGTATATGTTTGCCTTGCAGGACAGATCAGATAGAAAAGACAACCAAATGAGTTAATTTTACTTTATTGTTAAACAGAATCTGGCTAGTCTGAAAGTATAATTCCCTCCTCCATCTGTCATATAGCCTGAGAATCTTGGGAGGGTCTCTTCTGAGTCTTTTTGCCCCATAGATACGGCCTACACTATCTTTTACCAGATTGTTTCCTTGGTTGTATCTCTTTACCCAGTCTCCTAATGTCATTCCACCATTCCTTTATAGTATGCAGATGATATCTCCACCCTGGACTATCTGATGATGCTATGGAGGTCTCATCTCAATGTCTGTTTAGATTCCCTCAGGTTCTGGGGACCTGGCTTTGGGTTTTAGATGCCTCAGATCTAAGGAACTTCCATCTCTTCTTCTGGGGAGGACTGTATGAATTACCGAATAATATCTGTGAACAATTTGAGGGTGTCCTTAGACTCATGGCTCCTGCTCAAACAGCAGATGATAGCCATGTTAGGAGGGCCTTTGCATACCTGTATACTATATGCAAATTATGCCTATTCCTAGACCAGGAGAGGCTGTCCACAGTCATTCATGCCATGATTATTCCCCAATTAGACTATTGCAACATGATCTGTGGGGCTGCCCTTGAAGACCATTCAGAAGTTTCAGCTGGTACAAAATGCAGCAACACAGGTAGTTTTGGATGCACATTTTGTTTGTGGCACATGACACCATTGCTCTGCAAGCTGCATTCATTGTCAGTATGCTTCTGAGTTAATTCAAGGCATTGGTGACATGAGAGTGTTTTCTTGGAGAAATGTATCTCCTCAGTTGTACTTTCCCCTCATGTGAGATCTACCAAAACAGAGATGTCCCAGAGCCTGTCCATTAGGGAATGTGACCTGGCAGGTTCAACAAAAGGGCTTCTTCTGTGCTGCCCTTTGGAATTAAAGATTAGGCACAATTTAGCCCTACTGGTCTTCTGTACAATCCTAACATTTGGATTTTGTTGCTAAGGGCCAAGGATATGTGGTTGAGCCCCTATTTGGTTATTAGTTTTATGTCAGCTTTTATATTTGTTATTTATTTATTTGTTTCCACTATGATGGTTTTATCATGCTGTTTTAATCTCTGTTAGCAGCCCAAAGTCATATGTGTCATACATCTCTGGGCCGAGAGATGCCCAGCCTTTTAAACTGAATGAATAAATACACAAAATAAATAGAATTCTTGCTAATAGTTAATAAATATACTGCAGGGAGGGTCGCTATGGTATTATAAACATCCTTGTGTTTGCTTCTAAGCCTTGTCTAACCTTGGTGACAATTGATTAATGGGTAATTGATTCCAAACGAAGAAAGAAACACTGCATTTTCTGTCAGCATTCAAAGCAATTGAAGAGATTTTAACATTTCTTAGCTCGACTTAGGTTTCCCTGAGCTGAAAGCTTCTCTCCAGCTGTTTTGGCCTAAGAAGTGATAAATACTGCAGACATGCGAGTTACATTATTGTAACATTGCTTTGTTTCATCAACAGTTGCCAGAGTGGATATTAGGTTTTAGAAAGCCATTAAGGGCTCAGCTGGAATGAAGGTGCTGCTTCCTACTAAGTCTCAGATAACAAAACACCATTTCTGAAACTGTGCCACCATTAATTAATGATATGGCAATCACTATCTTTTGTACATTTGCACTTTGTAAAAACAAAGCAAAACAAAAACCCTTCCCAGATGTATCATTTACACATCATTTTCGTTACAGCAAAGCAGATCATAGATTCATCCAATTCAGTTTTGTTCATAATTTCTGGTATTTCCAGTCTAACATAGAAACTTCTGCTAGCAAAGCATGTGTTCTGTCCTTGTGTTTCATAACAGAATAACAGAGTTGGAACAAACCTTGGAGATCTTCTACTCAAATCCCCTACTCACACAGGAAACCCTAT
This sequence comes from Crotalus tigris, assembly GCF_016545835.1. NCBI lineage: Eukaryota > Metazoa > Chordata > Lepidosauria > Squamata > Viperidae > Crotalus > Crotalus tigris. The sequence continues at coordinate 5,832,248 of NW_024096467.1, forward strand.
ACCATTTTAGACAAATGATTGTCCAATTTCTTCTTTAAAATCTTCAGTGAAGAAGCATCTTTCCATTGATTAATTGTTCTGTCAGGAAATTTCTCCTTAGTTCTAGGTTGGTTCTCTCCTTAATTGGTTTCTATCCTTTGCTTCTTGTCCTGTCTTTTAGCTGCTTTGGACATAGGTTGATCCCCCTCTTCTTTGTGGCAGTCCCTTAGATATTTGATTAGTGCTATCATGTCACTCCCAGTTTTTCTTTTCATTAGACTAAAGAAACCAATTCCTGCAACTATTCTTTGTATGTTTTATGAGTTCCAGTTCCCTAGTCATCTTTCTTGCTCTTCTCTGCACTCTTTCTAGAGTCTCAACATCTTTTTTATGTTGTGGTGACCAAAACTGGTTCATGGTAATAAGCTTAGGGGTGGAGTTTTGGATCCTACTGTGTTCAAATTTTATTTTTGTACCTATCACATGGAACTAAGGACTGCAGTCCATAACAATATAAATGGCAAGAAATTTATTACCAAATAAATTATATTTAAATATCTTTGTGGATAGTGGGAACGTGTTTACTTTGTTGGCAGTGTCTATTATCTTGGAATTGTACAAATAACTGCAGGTAGACTTCAATATATGATCATAATTGAGACTGGAACTTCGGCCACTACCTGATTTGCTCATAAAGTGAGTCACAATAGATTTTACAAGGTTTCTTTTTTTGTCAAGGTTATTAAGCAAATCATTCAGTCAATAATTGAATCTAGCTTCACCCAAAGATTTGCTTGTCAGAAATTCCCTGGGAAAGATGCAAATAGTGATCACAACCTGGGACACTGCAACCATTGTATATATGTGGTTCATCAGACCAGCCAGAATGTTCCCAGCTGTCTTGCACTTCAAAGCATCCAAATTTTGGTCATGCGAATGTGGGGACGTTGAAATGGTTGTAAGTAAGAAGACTGGTTGTAAGTAATTTTTTCCAGCACCATTGTAACTTCAGATGGTTATTACATGAATGGTAAGTTGAGAATTTCATGTAGGCTGAAAGAGTCTCTTGTATTTCATAATATACTAGTATCTAGGTTGAATCAACAAGGAAAATGAAAATGTGGTTCAGAAGATAATTTCATTGGGTCCAAGTTCTGATCAATTTGATTGTTTGCTGTTGTGTTTGGGTGTCTGTAATAGAAGGATATTAGTATTATATCATTCGTTCCCTTTATACAATAATCTCTCTTTCAAAGTCAGCTTGGATGATTTCTGTCATCACCCTGCACTACTTTCTTATCTTGTGGGATTTCAAAAGGCATACAGAGTCAGGGCTATCCAAGAAAACATGTTTTTCTTATGTTTATTAATTTCAATCTTTTCTTTAAAATTAAATTTCTGTTTAGACCATGTGTCCTCTTCTCAGAACTGAGTTAAATAAGAGGACTTCCTGCTTTTCTTTGCAATTTCTTAGCATCTTTCTCTTTTGCTGAGCAGCTGGTATACCTACTATTTCTCTCCTTTCTGTTTTAAATTTTTGTTGTTTTTATTATTCTTCATGAACCTCAGCTCATTTAGCTTTCCAAACACCATCTGTACAATTCCAGGTTACTTGTCTACTTCTCCTTGGAGATCTGTCCCACTTTATATTACATATATATATATATATATATATATATATATATATATATATATATATTTCATTTTCAGAATTTTACTAAATGTGTTTGTGATGTCATTGGTTTCTTCTATTGCTTTCCATTTGTCTTCACTGAAAGAATTCATAATTTTTTTTAGTGCTTTCTTTTTAAGAGCTTCTTTCCAAGTTCAGTGGGTTTTTTTCCTTCTAATTTTTTCCCCATATAATCTTTATGATTGCTTTCAGTTTCTTGAACTCCAAAACATGTATTTAGCTACACTCAGTTTTACTTTTCTTTAAAACTCAAAAACTCAAGCATAATACTTTCCTTCACTGTGTGGAAGAGAAAAGAGATAAGAAAAGCAAGAATTTCTTGAAGATCTCTTGGCAGACGGGAGATGTCAAGGTAACTAAATTCTACCGCTATTTCATACTTCTTTGCTTTTTGAAAGTATTATTTACAACTTTTCCTTTATTGAGAAGGTGATAAAACACACCAACAATACTGTTTCTATTTATTCTTATGGAGCCACTGGAATTGAGTCAGGATAGGCCATGCCAGAACTAAGGCAGAGTTCTTTAAGTGGGGAATGGTCAATGTGACTGTGATGCACCAGAACAAACTATAACACATATAGTTTGAGAACGTCTCCTCGGGAACTTTCAAGGCACCTGGGATGATCTCACTGTAGCCACACCAGAAGCAGTTAGATAATAACAACAACAACAGTGTTGGAAAGGACCTTGGAGGTCTTTTAGTCCAACCCGCTGCTCAAGCAGGAAACCTTATACTATTTCAGACAAATGGTTAGCTTCCTTAGATACCAGATGATAACATCTATCCCATTGCAATTCTATGGTTCCATATTATGGTGATATTATTATGGTTTTATCTTAATGTAATATATTATCTCTTGTATTGTATTGTATTGTATTTGTGTGTGTGTGTGTGTGTGTGTGTGTGTGTGTGTGTATATGTTTTCTGAGGTTTTCGCGGGTGTTTGTATGTAGGTCTTTGGTTGTTCGGGTTTTCTCCCGCGTAAAATTGGAAGTGTCTTGGCGATGTTTCGACGAAGTCCCATTCGTCATCTTCAGGCTGGTGTTTTCAGCTTCGTGCTTCTAGGAGCAATGTGTGATTGTAGCTGTTTCCTCCTTTTAACTGCCAGTGGGGGTATGAACTGATTGGATGAGAGCTTGGCTGTGTTCTGATTGGATGGAGGTGTGTTCTGATTGGTTAGGAGCTTGGCTGTGTTCTGATTGGCTGGGGGGTTGGCTGTGCTCTGATTGGCTGGGGGGTTGGCTGTGCTCTGATTGGCTGGGGGAGTGTTCTGTTTGGGTGGGGGCTTTGTTGTGCTCAGGTTAGTCTTGAGTTGCAGGGGGGATTTAAAATGATGAGCTGCATTGCTATTTTTTGGCTTCGCATTCGTGGTCGTGCCTCATCTTCATGGTGGGTGTCAGTTTGCTTCATGTAAACGAACGCGAAGCCAAAAAATAGCAAGTTTTGTTAATCCAGATGTCCTCCGTATTAACATTCACAGGGAACCAATCGATGGTGAAAGTAGAGTTTTCCCTTCCGTACTCATTTTCCAATATGTGCAGCATAGATTACTTTTTAAATGGTGGATGTAGAGTGCAAAAATCACTTAATAAGGCTTTCCAAACTTCCTATCATTGACAACTGTAGATACATTTGGTTACTACATGAAGTTAGGCGTCTCTAAGCACAAAAGAGATTTCATGCTGGCACACTGTTACACTCTTTTCATGCAAGATATCAAAAGATCCCTTATTTGGATCATTGGATGTCTCGCAAATCTGGAAAAACTGAATCCACTGAATATATCCTTCTCCAGTTCTTCAAATTTTAGAGCACTCTGATTTTTCCATTACTTTCAAGGCTGCCAAGTTCTCCTTTTATAATATATAAGATTGCCATGTTTTTGCAATAATGTACGAAATGAACTGCTCTCTATAATAATCAGAACAAAGGCTATACTCATATATTGTATTATTTGGATTATCTTAGTATTTTGTACTGTCAACATTTTCATAATTTCTCCTTTTTATTAGTATATATTTTTTCCAAAGGTTTATTACAGTGGTACCTCAGTAGTTGGTGTTAATTCATTCTAGGAGATATAGTGGGTACTAAAAAGGACAAGCCCCCTCTTCCTACAGTAGTGCAATGAGTACTAAATAAAGGCTGAGTACTGGGACATTTTCACGTGAAAATGCATCAAGAACCAAATTCGACGTGTTTTGAACCAATTGAATACCGAGGTATCACTGTATTGTTTAAAATACATAGGCAGTTCTACAGTATTAACATGAAGTTTATATATAATTTTTACAATTGTTTTGTAATTTTATATAGGTATTAAAGTCACAACTTTATAGCTTTGTATCACTAATTCTCATTTTTAGCTTTTTTTCTTTTGCATTTTTATTTAGCATTTTTGTACTATTTAGTACAGGGTCCAATATCACAATATCTTATATTGTGATCAACTTGGCTCTGCCAGCTGGATTGAGATATGATAGGGTGCTCAGTGCTTGGAGTGATTATATATATAATAATAATAATAATAATAATAATAATAATAATAATAATAATAATAATAATAGTAGTAGTAGTAAAGTTGGAAGGGACCTTGGAGGTCATCGAGTCCAACCCCCTGCTCAGGCAGGAAACCCGACACCATTTCGGACAAACGGCTGTCCAGTCTCTTCTTCTTTTTTTTTCAATTTTTTTTCATTTTTCATTTTTCAATACATTTGATACTTTCAATACATTATTAAAAAATACCTTTAAAATAAATTCATACATATAACCTTAGGTGTCGCTCGTCCATCTCCCCCCCCCGACTGCATCCGCCCTCTCTACCTTCCTTCCTTCCTTCCTTCCTTATCTCCTCCCTCTCTCCTCTCTTCACCTCTCTCCCCTCATCCCTTCCTCTCATCCTACTTCCTTCCATCCCTTCCTCCTCCCCTCTCATCCCTCTTCGGATACAGTTCAGGGGAAATACCCGAGCGGCACCTCTCTCTAAATTACTCCATCTATTTCATACTTTAATATTTCTATTTATCTAATCTACTTAATCCCACCCATCCTCACCCCCCACTTACCAGAGCAGAATACAGGGTTATTGTAAACAAAACAAACACAATCTATAACTTTTAAAACAAAAAAATTATACTATAAACAAATTCATACTTAACCCTTAACTCCCTCTAAACTTTAACATCATAATAATGTAAACAAATCTATTATAAAATTTATTATAAAATTCTATAAATAATAATTATTTCTTTCAAGAAAAAATTTAATCATAAAATAAATAGAACTTTAAAGTTCCATATTTATTCTGAATATAATCTATCCATCTTCTCCATACCCTAATATATTATTCTTGTGTATGATCCTTTAAATAAGCAGAAATCTTTGCCATTTCTGCTAAATTGGAAACCTTGAATATCCATTCTTCTAAAATAGGCAACGAATCCTTCTTCCAGTATAAACCTACAAGTAACCTTTCTGCGGTTATTAAATTCAACATTAAAATAGTTTCATTAACATCTAAATCTATAAAAATACCCAACAAAAATAATTGAGGAGTAAACTTTATCTTCTTTTTAAAAATCTTTTGAATGTTCCACCAAATCATTATCCAAAAAGCTTTAACATTCTTACAGGTCCACCAAACATGAAAATAAGTTGCATCAGTACTACCTCCAACATTTGGGCTGTAAGTTAGGATACATAAAAGACAGTTTTTTAGGATCTAAATGCCACCTATAAAACATTTTGTAAAAATTTTCCCTCAAATTTTGGGCCTGTGGTCCAGTCTCTTCTTAAAAACTTTCAGTGTTGGCGCATTCACCGCTTCTGGAGGCAGGTTGTTCCACTGGTTAATTGTTCTGTCAGGAAGTTTCTCCTTAATTCTAGGTTGCTTCTCTCCTTGATTAGTTTCCATCTGTTGCTTCTTGTCCTGCCTTCAGGCGCTTTGGAGAATAGCTTGACTCCCTCTTCTTTGTGGCAACCCCTGAGATATTGGAACACTGCTATTATGTCCCCCTTGTCCTTCTCTTCATTAAACTAGACATTAAACTAGAAGAGCTCTGCCCCAGTGTCACTTGTCCTTTTGGTGTTTTATTTATTTTTCTTAATTTTTAATTGTTTTGTATTATCTTTTTGTTATGCTGTAAATCAGAGATACCCCACCTTTTGGGCACCAGGGACCAGTTCCGTGCAGAGGTTTTTCTGCAGACTGGGAGGTGCATAGTTTTGTGTGCCGCGGATGGGACTTTGCTTGTTTGTGTGGCTCGGTTGCTGGCATGCTGTGATCCGGTACTGGTCCACAGACCAGGAATTGAGGACCCCTGCTGTAAGCCACCTGGAGTCTCTATTACAATGATAGGGATGCATACAAATTTAATAAATAATAATAAAATTTCTCACTTAAAATCCCCTAGCAAACTCCTATTAATATTCTCACTTCAATTGTTCCTTTGAAACAAACTGTCTTATAGGCTTGCCTCAGCCTCAACTTGCTAAGCAGCTCCACAATTGACAATAGGATAGGGAGGACAATCAGCAGCTAACCAGGAAAGGACATTTTCACTTCTCGTAGTGAGCACATAATGTAGTCCCTAAAAATATACTGCTTTTTCTGGTCACACAATCTGTCCCTTCCATTTATTGAATTCTGTTGTCAAACTCCACTGTTCAGTCTCATTGTTCCTTCACTCCCTAAGAACTTCCTTTTTCTCAAAAAATGTGAATTCCAGAGGATATAACAGCACACAGTGATATCCAGTCATTAGTCAGCCAGTTGTTTTCACAGACAAGAAAGGATATACTGGTTCCTTGGAGGCAGGAAGGGGGTGAGACCAATTAATTTTACAAATAAGAATGCCTTATTTTAGCATGCAGTGGGAAATTAATCTGCTTCACTAAAATCAATGTATGCAGGTAGAAGAATTTTTTTTTTAAAAAAAGTATTGATTTAACTATATAACTGTTTGTTTTACTTAAATGTGCCCCATTATGTCACTCAAAATTTAAGGTACATTATAAGTAGCAAATTTGAATAGCAACTTTAGCAGCAATGAATGAAATCTACAAAACAGAAGGCATTCGGAATTGTCAGTCTTGTTATTTTGCAGAAGATCCAGTAAGTTGAAGTAGTTCACAATTTATTTTAAAGCAACTGTGTGTATTTATTTGGGAATAAGTTTCACTGACTCCAAAGGAATTTGCTCTTACATTTAAAAATGTTTTGCCCCTGAGCATTACATATAGCCATTTCCCATGGTTTTTTATTATTTTCTTCAGAGTTTGAAGAAATTATGGGCCATAACAATTATGTACAAATACGATTTTAAAGGATAAAACAGACTGGAGTATGTAGGAGATAGTGGCTAATACATGAGAAAGAAAAGGAGGTGAAGAAATAGTAACTGAGTGGGGAGTAGCAAAACAGAAGTTGAACTTTATTGCATGCTGTTCCAGTAATTGAAACATTTCTGTGTAGTATTTTTTTCTCTGCCAAGTCCCATTTCAATATCGTCTTTAAAGTTTGCGTTTATTCCAGTCAGATCTGATGATTTCTGATTTTCAATGTTGTTCTTTCCAGAACTGACACATTCTTTTCAGTTATTCTCTTGTCATTGGATTTGATTTGTAATAGCCAGTCATTATTTTGTTGTTTTCAGTCTTTATATATTTGAGACCGATAAACACTTTTTTGTTCCACTAGTCCTACAGCTCCTGTTGTATTTGCTCAGCCAACTGTCCTAAGTCCAGTAGCCTGTTTTTCACTTCAACATCTAGCTTGGTCTTTGTTGCCTTGGACAATGACCATCCAGTATGAATTTCTGTAAATTACTTTCATCATATTGTTTATGGGAGACATATCCCTTTTCTGGCTCTGATGAGACCTATCCAGTATAGTTGACCCTCTGGCATACTTCTCATCTTCCTCAGAGCATGCAAGCCTGACAACCATGTTAAGACAGTGCCTCACAAGAGTTCATCGAATCTATGAAATTCATAGAATCATACGATTGGAAGGGACTCAGAAGTCTTCTAGTCCAGCTCAAGGCAGGAGTCTTATTGTTGAGTCCTTGGCGGGAAGCAGACATGAGAAGCAGTTGAAGTTCTCAGTTTCCTTTATTCAGCGTTCAGCTTACAAGTAGATGGCTTCAGCAGCTCCCCAAACCTCCCAGCTTCTTATATAGACGCTTCCCGGGTAAATGTGTTACTTTTCCCGCGCCAGCACCCGCGCATGCGCACGGCGCTGGCGACAGCCTGTCTGGTCCCGGGCAGCTTTGCACCTGCCCGGGACTGCCTGCAAACGCCCGAGCCGTTTGCAAGGCTCGGGACATAACACCCCTTTCCCCCGGGCTAAAACTACTACCAACATATAAACATTTATTTTATGCAGTGTTCTGCTTCTCAGTGCTCCTATCGTTACCTGGCTTTTGTTTAGCCAGCAATGTTATGTACTCCTCTAAGTATTTAGGAGACTTCTTTGCTCTCTGTGACCTTCTCAGCTCTGGGTTACTAGCATGAGTTCCCTGACTGGAGGGAGATGTGAGCCTGTTCTCCTTATTTTGCCTTGGTGCCTTCCAAGGACTGTGCCCCAATGCCTGGCCTGCTTGCTTGCCCACCGGGCTCGTCAGGCCAGGGCTTCTGTCACTTTGTGACCTGGTTGACCTGCCTAGCTGTAGACCCTCGGGCCCCTTGAAGTGATAGCCACTGCTGGGCGTCTCTGTTGAACCTCCTAGGTCCGTCCAAGACCTGTCAGGAGGCTGACCATTCCCTGAACCCCGTTCTGTGTCCGGGCTTGTGTGGGTTCCTGTACTTTCCCAAAACTCAGTTACTCCCTGATTTGGGCTAGAGGTGTTGTAGTCGGGACTTGGTTCCTCGACCACCTCCCTGTATGTTTGACCCCCTGTAGAATTTGGGGTAAGGTCAGGCCAACCTTGGGGATTGTGTGCCAGCTCTCTTGCGGGGAATGATTTGTTGGGATGCCCCCGGGTATCCTCCGTGACTGGAGTGCTGTGTGATGTGTGTGGAAGGTGAGTATGCCCCCGGGGTGACTCCCTGGCTGGAGTAGGCGTGAGTGCCTGTTGTGTGGGTAAGCTCCATGAATTCCTTTTCGGAGCAATTGCGGAACCCTGGGATGGGCCGTTTGTGGCTCCATCAGTGGAGATGGGCAGCAGCTCGTGCCCTTCCCTTTGCTCCAAAGGGTCCCCCTCCCCCCCTGGAAAAGACCCAGGAGTCTCATCTGAAAAGTCCCGCCTAGGGCGGAGTTGGTCGATGTGCCGACGCAGGACACGACCGTTGTCCAGGGCAACCTCGTAGGAGAGAGGACCTGTGACCCTGGAAATAGAAGCGGGGACCCAGGTATGACCAGGCCCGTAATTGCGAGCCCAAACCGGGGCACCCACAAGCAGTTGTCTAGGTGCCCTAGGATGTGAGGTAGATGAAGGCAGTCTGTCCGGATGCAACCGGTCAAGTTTAGTAGTAAGTTGACGCCCCCAGCGAAGTTCAGCTGGGCTTCTCCCTGTAGAAGTGGACGGAGTGGTGCGATAAGAAAGGAGAAAGTCAGCCAACCTGTGATGCCAGTCCCCGTAGGTGAGTCTTTTCAAGGCGTCCTTTGTGATGCGCACCATACGTTCAGCCATACCGTTGGTGGACGGGTGGAAGGGTGCAGACGTGGCATGACGAATCATGTTAGCCTGTAAGAAAGCTTGGAATTCGGAGGAAGTGAATTGAGGGCCGTTGTCAGACACGATGACATCTGGAAGCCCGTGTGCAGCAAAAATCCCCCTCAGTACCTGAATAGTCTTTGCAGTGGTGGTGGAAGAGACAGGTACAACCTCAAGCCATTTTGAATGGCTGTCAACAAGGACCAAGAAGAACTGGCCCTGAAAGGGCCCAGCGTAGTCAATGTGCACCCTAGACCATGGGGACTGCGTTTCCTCCCATTTATGCACGGGAGCTTGAGGCATCTCTGGGCGAGATCGTTGGCACAGGTGGCATGCATGCACCTGAGCCTCAATATCCTTATCTAAAACAGGCCACCACAAGTGGCTGCGTGCAAGAGCCTTCATACGAACAATGCCAGGATGACCCTCGTGGAGGGATTCTAAGACCCTAGTCCTCATTGAGGAGGGAATGACAACTCTGTTTCCCCAAAGCAGACAACCCTGAGAAAGGGACAACTCGTTTCTTTTGGACCAGAAACTCTGAAACTCAGGACTAGGGCAGTGCTCAGGCCAACCGGACAAAACCCAGGAACGGACACGTGAAAGTGTGTGATCTGTACCTGTTTCAGCGGCAACATCCCTGGCACAAAGAGGGAGCTCGGGCAAGGCTTGGATTGATAGAATGTTGACAGCTGGCGCAGGGTCAGCTTCTACTACTGGCAGAGGCAATCTACTGAGGCCATCAGCATGGCCCATTTCTTTCCCAGGCTTGTGGAGTAAAGAAAAATCATATGCAGACAGAAAAATAGACCACCTAAGCATTCTAGGGGAAATGATTTGGGGAGTCTGCTTACGTGTGGTAAACAGTCCCAGCAGAGGCTTATGGTCAGTAAAGACCGTGAAATGCCTGCCATAGAGAAAATCGTGGAATTTTTTAATTCCAGCGACAACAGCCAGAGCCTCCCTGTCTATCTGAGCGTAGTTGCGCTCAGCAGAAGACAATGTTCTGGAGTAATATGCAACAGGAACCTGAGTTCCATCAGACCTGAGGTGGCTCAGGACAGCTCCTACCCCGTAAGGGGACGCATCACATGCGATGCACACAGGAAGAGATTCGTTGAAATGTGCAAGTACACTGTTAGAAGTGAGCAAGGCCTTGACTTTGTTAAAGCAAGCCTCATGTGTATGTGACCACTGCCACACTGCTTGTTTGTCTAGTAGCCTGTGAAGAGGCTCAGCTACACTAGCTTTATGTGGAAGAAAAGAATTGTAGAAATTCAGGAGGCCCAGGAAGGCCTGAAGTTCGGCCTTGGACTTTGGCCTAGGTGCTTCTAAAATAGCTGTCAGTTTGGATTCAGCAGGGTGAATCCCAGCAGCATCAATTTTGAACCCCAGAAATTCAGTAGAAGGCACCCCAATCTTGCATTTGTCTTTTTTGAGCTTGAGGCCTGACTTCCTGAATCTTAACAGAACAGCCCTTAGCCTTTCAGCTAGAATGTGTGTGGAGTCTCCTGCAATTAAGACATCATCAAAGTAGGGGCAAACCCCTGGTATACCCCGTAGTGTGTTTTCCATTACGCTTTGGAAAATCCCAGGAGCGACATTCACTCCAAACTGCAGCCTTTTTACCTTAAAGGCTCCCCTGTGGGTCACAATAGTCTGAGCTATAGCAGCATCATCATCAACAGGCAGCTGTTGATACGCTTGAGCTAGGTCAAGCTTTGCAAAAACGCGCCCCCCCTTGAGGGAGGCCAGAATATGACTGACCACAGGAACAGGATAGGCATGTTGCTGCAATGCCTTATTCAGAGTGCATTTGTAGTCAGCACAAATGCGAATGTCCCCATTTGCCTTTAGAGGCGTGACAATGGGGGTCTCCCAAGGACTGGAATCAACAGGTTCTAGGATTCCCTGTTGAATCAGTTTGTCTAACTCAGTGTCAATTTTACTCTTTAAAGCAAAAGGGACCCTTCTTGCTTTAATTCTAATGGGAGTGACAGTGGGGTCTAGCTTTAAGGACACAGGGGGTCCTTTGAATGTGCCCAGCTGGGGGCTGAAAACATCTGCAAATTCTTTGCAGACTTCCTGTAGGTCGAGTGTTTGTAAACTGTTGAGTCCTGTGACGTGTATCCCCAGGGCCTCAAACCAATCGAGTCCTATGAGACTCGTTCGTTCACCCCCTACTACTAATAAGTCTAGTGGACCTTCAAAACTCTTGTATTGCACGTTAAGGGTGGCCTCCCCCTTAACACACACTCTTGAATTTTGAAAATCTGTTAACACAATGTCAGAAGGCCTTAACTTGGCCTGAGTTCCACTACCGGAACAAATCTTCCAAATGTATGCAAGGAGATAATTGAAAAGGCAGACCCTGTGTCTAGTTCCATAGATAATGGAACCCCTTGTAGCTTCACCTTGAGTGACAGCTTTTTCTTAATTGGCTTGTGTGTGCCTGTCCTAAGGATGCTTCTTCGCGAAGCGCAAAACCCTACCCTATTCTGGCTGGGGAATCTGGTACCTTTCAGGCGCGGTTCTTCCTGAGGTTGTACCTTTCGTCGGCCCAGACACACAGCTGCAATGTGTCCTTGTTTGCCGCATGCCTGGCAGGTAGCGGAGCGGAACTTGCAGTCGGTTCTCCTGTGGCGACTTCCACAGCCGATGCTCTTGAGCGGAGCTGAAGAGCTTCCCTTCTGTTTTTCTTCCGTCGTGGGGTGGAGACGGTCGACTTCCTCATCCGGATCCTCCTCGGAGTTCCTTTGGGCGTCTTCCTGGTGCACGGATGCAACCTCTGGACTGTTTCTGATCGGCCGCATGTTCTTGATAGCGCCGCCTGCTGCTTCTTCTGCGGTGACTTCCCTTAAGGCATCTTGGTAGGACAGTTCTTCTTTAGCGAAAAGTCTCTGTTGTAGATCTCGATGCCTTAACCCGCACACGAATCGGTCCCTCAGTCGTTCTTCGAGGTCTTTGAACTCGCAGTGCTTGGCGGCCTTCCGTAATGCGGCGATGAATTCTTTGGCCGACTCACCGGGCCGTTGATCCCTCTGCTCGAAGGTGTGGCGCCATGCGATGACGGACATCTTGGGGTGGAAGTGCTCTTTCAGTAGCTTCTTCAGATCTGCGTAGCTGACAGACTCTACTGGAACAGGTGCTGCAAGGTTTTCTGCGATGTCGAAGGCGTCTTGACCGCAAACACAAAGCAGGGTGGCAGCCTTCAAGCTCTCTTCCCTCACTTGGTTTGCCTTGAAGTAGTTCTCCACCCTGGCTACGTATGACTCCCACCGCTCTGGATGTGAGATGTCGAATTCCGAAAGCCTTCCGATTTTCGCCATCTTCAAATCTTCAGGAGACGGGTCTATCAGCCAGCCTACCCCCGAATGCGCACCGGATTGGCGGGCAGCTGCCGAGTCGACGCCGTTCCTTTCCGCCGCTCAGGACTCCTTGGGTAAGCTTACACTTCTTCCTTTCCAGGTAGTGCAAGGCATCCCACCTTCGTCGCCAGTGTTGAGTCCTTGGCGGGAAGCAGACACGAGAAGCAGTTGAAGTTCTCAGTTTCCTTTATTCAGCGTTCAGCTTACAAGTAGATGGCTTCAGCAGCTCCCAAAACCTCCCAGCTTCTTATATAGACGCTTCCCGGGTAAATGTGTTACTTTTCCCGCGCCAGCACCCGCGCATGCGCACGGCGCTGGCGACAGCCTGTCTGGTCCCGGGCAGCTTTGCACCTGCCCGGGACTGCCTGCAAACGCCCGAGCCGTTTGCAAGGCTCGGGACATAACACTTATGTCTTATATTATCCCAGTCAAATGGTTCTTCAGTCTAGTTTTGAAAACCTCCAGTGGTGGAGCACCCACAACTCCAGGAGGCAAGCGTCCATTAATTCTTCTCACTCAGAAAATTTCTCCTTGCTTCTAGATTGGATCTCTCATTAACAGGCTTCCAGCTATTACTTTTCCTGCCTTCCTCAGCTTTGGAGAATAAGTCAACTCTCTCTCCTCTACGACAGTCCCTCATGTACTGGAAGACAGTTTTCATGCCCCCCCTCAATTCTACTCTTCAGTAGGCCAGACATAGCTAATACCCTCAACCATTCCTCATATGTTTTAATTTCCAGACCATTTGCTGTATTTGTTGCTCTGATAATAATATCAAACAGACCATCTGCTTATCCCAGGTCCTGGAAAGGACTTGATGGACAAAAATGCTAAAACTAGTCTAAACATCTAGATGACTTTGTAACCAACAATAATAATAATAAAAAAATCTTCTCTTTTACCATTCCGAATGGGACTCTGTGCTACAGCTGTGTGGATCCAATACAGGTAAGGATGTTTCAGAGCAAAGACACACTTTGTTTAGAGCAGAGTTCCCCAATCTTTTGGGGATGGGGGGGAGGAGGGATGGTTTTGTGCTTTTTGCGGGTGAGCAGACATGCAGCTTTATTTGTAGGCACCCTCACCTGCCACTTCTGAGACCCAGTTCCAAAAGGCTCAAGGCCCGCCTGTGGGCTGCAGCCCAGAGGTTGGGGACCCCTGGTTTAGAGCGTTCCCTTAAAGAAGCCATGTTTATAAATCAATCAATAACATTTAAAAAAAATTAAATTAAAATTAAAAATAAAACGAAAAAATTGAAAATAAAAGGTATAAAATGCAAAATGAAAAAATATAAAATAATACAAAATAAAATAAGTAAAATTAAAGGTGGGATATAAATAAATAAAATCCCACCCATCCCGTCCCTCTGATCAAGTCCCCCGAAAATTCCCAAGTTCAGAATCAACATTTTCCATGTTCAGGAACCAGCTTTGTTACTTGGGACATCTTTCCCTTGCTCCGGCCTCCGCTTTGCTCCGCAAGCCTTTCCCCTCCTTGCTTTTCAGCTCGCCCTTCTCCCGGCTTTCTGAGGAAGCTTCCCGCTGCCGCTCGGCCCTCGCCGCTGCTGGGCTGCTCCTCCCAATTCGATCCTCTGTAATAAGCACGGGGCAGCCGCAGGAGGTGCAGCGGGGGCGGAAGAGTGAGCAAGGGGAAAAGCGCATCTCCCTCCCCGCTTTACGGCTGCTGAAACCCCTTTCCTCTGCTCCCCCCCCTTCCCCGGAGAGCCCAGTGTCGCCGTACAGCGTCCGGCCTCCTTCCTTTTTAAGGTAAATGCAGCCGATCCCGAGGGATGGGAGGGGGGGAGGGAAGAGGCGAAGACCGTAATTGGTGGGCGGAAAGTTGGAAGAACTCCAGGCGAGGCGTGCGCGCGCTCACTCCCTCGCAAGGGCTACGCAATAGCGGCGCGCGACGTTCCGGGACCAAGTCGCCAGGAGGGCGCGCGCAACGCTGCTGATGTTTGCTGCTGCTGCTGCAGCCGCAGCTCTTCCGAGGCAGCCACAACATTTATATATATAGCAGCGTTTGCAGCCTGCGCTTTGGTACAGTGGGGCTGGATCGTATTTCCCCCGTTCCTAGAATGGGCTGACCTGGTCGTGAGAAGGAGGAAAAAAAGGAGAGAAGGTGTAGATTCTTAAGAGCTGCACCCCCTCCCCACCCGCAAATGCAGGCGGCGGAACTCTTTTGAATAGAGGGAGGTCCGAGGGCTTTCTTGCGAAGACTTTGAAGAGAGTAGGGTTTGAAGTTCCCTCTTTGTGTGGATAGATGGAGGCAGTGCACCCCCGACTTTTAACAAACTGCTTCTGGTTTTAAAACGCGTCCTTGTAGCCTTCCGCGACTTGGCGCTCGGCGAATCCGGACAGTAGGGTGGGAATTGTCCAGCACACCGTAGAAAATTAGATTCGATTAGAGAGGAAAGGCGCCCTAAATGCTCTGCCACGACTTCTGGCCTTAATCGGGCGCTGAGATTACTTGAAACTCTTGGCCAACCCGAGGCGCGGTTGTGCAAGAGAATTCGGGAAAGAAAACAGTCCGCTAAACTGATCTGAGCTTGGTTTTCCAGAGGTTAACTCCCGATTTCCCTACAAGAAAATAAAGGTCCTTTCTTAGCAACCGTTCAGAAGTAGTTGGCTGCTGGACTCCTCCAGGATATCTTTCGACTAATTTATATCCTGGGGTTTCTTAGTGGTCTTCCATCAAAAATATTGAGCAAGGCTGGCGCTGCACAGCTTTCTTGAGATCAGCCAAGGTTGGGTAGGTGCTGCCACCTACTGTAGTATAGACTAAGGATTACGGTAGGTACTATGGATGGGGAAAAAAAGGCTTGCTATTTAAATCCGATACTCCAAATAGCATACAATTACCATCATAATCACTCCGCTAAAACAAACAAATAATAGGAACATGTCCTCTTATGGTTTTTGTTCGTTTAACCAACCTTGAACTGGTCCATGCCAATTACCCGGTGTCACCTTTATTTTTTATTTAAAATACAAATTTTCATTTTTATAAATATAATAGGGGAAAATGGGAAAAGAAAAATGCAGGATAAAAGAGAAAAAGAAAAGCATAGACTTCCAACTTTTTCAGCATAATAGGATAAAGAATATAATTACAGCCTCTGGTTTTTACTTTTACATACTGTAACAACAAATGAATAGGCAAATCCCAAAGTCAAGGTTTCATTCCCCCCCCCCAGCACAAAGTTTAGAAACAATTTCCCAATAGAAACAAAACTAGATATATTCTTTAATTAAAATAATTAATTTTGCCATATTTCCTAGCTCCATTACTTTTTCCATCCATTCTTTCTGTGTGAGGATGGATCAATCTTTCCATTTTTGCGCATAAAGAATTCCTGCTGCAGTAAAGGTGAATTTTTTGTTTCACTTTTACAGGAGCTGCAGAAAAATCTTCCTGGGGAAGCTTTGGTTATAGGTTTAGTTCTGCAACTTTGGGCCATCCGCTCTGATCCTGGGCATTTTTTGATAGGCATTTTGATTAGTTGGGTTCACTCAACATGCCAAACCACAGTGGAATTAAATTTTTCTTCGGTTTGTTGCATTTTGAGAATCTATCAATGGTGGTTTGCTAGCCATATTTTGTGATTTAGTGAGTTATGGAAGCCAAAACATTTGTGGTTTATCGAATTCCCAGTGGAACCATGTTTTGCCATGCTTTTTGTCCAACACAATTGCTCTTTGCATAATACATTAAACTGTAAAGTAGCCAACAACAATTTAGCATTTGATGTACAGATCTGTGGGTAGTTTATGATTGAATGTGTCAGTATAAAACACAGTAGATGAGATTATCACATGAACATATTTAGGTAAAAGTAATATAAGTAGACTTCTAGCCTGACATTATGATTGTACAGAAATAAACCCGACACTGGATTTAATGGTTCAATGGCAGCTTTATTAAGCCGTAAGCCCAACTAACCTCAGCAAAACCTTTTTAGGAGCATATGCAGCAATAAAGCTATACCCTTAAGGAAATTTATTTGGAAGTAACTTGATGTCAATTAGAATATAATGAATTAGTACCTAATTTTGAAGAAAATTAACAAATCTCCAAAGGAATGTGCTTTGGGATTATGTAGAGCAGTAGTTCTCAACCTTCCTAATGCTGCGATCCTTTAATACAGTTCCTCATGTTGTGGTGACCCCCAACCCCCCATCCAGCTGGCCAGGGAGGAGGGGCAGGAAGGCCACTCCGCCAGCTCCGCCCAGCCTGGTTGGAGAAGCGCCATTCCTCTCCATCTTTCTCTCTCTCTTTCCTCTCTTTCTCTTTCCTCTCTCTTTTCTGTCTTTTCTCTTTTTCTGTCTCTATTTCCTCCCTCTTTCTCTTTCTCTCTTTCCTCTCTCTCTTCCTGTTTCTCTCTCTTTCCTCTCTTTCTCTTCCTTCTTTCTCTCTTTCCTCTATTTTTCTCTTTCCTCTCTCTCCCTCTTCCCTCTCTTTTTCTATTTCCTCTCTTTTTCTCTTTCCTCTCTCCATTTCTCTATCTCTCTTTCCTCTCTATCTGTCTCTCTTTCCTCTTTCCTGTCTCTCTCTTCTCTCTCTCTTTCCTCTCTCTCTTTCCTCCCTCTTTCTTTCTCTTTTCCTGTTTCTCTTTCCTCTCTCTCTTTCTCTTTCCTCTTTCTCTCTCTCCTCTCTTTCTCTTTCCTCTCTCTGTTTCCTCCCTCTTTCTCTTTCTCTCTTTCCTCTCTTTTTTCCTCTATTTCTCTCTCTTTCCTCTCTTTCTCTCTCTTACGGCAGCATCAGTGGGGGTCCCCACCGCCCCCGGCCCGGCCTCCACCACATCCTCAGCCGAAGGGCGGGGAGGGGGAGCAGGATGGGAAGCAGTGGCTCTGGTGGCAGAGGCAGCACGGCTGCATCGTCGGGTCCCTGCCGCCACCAGCCCAGCCGCCACCCCCACCGGGACTCCGCGCTGCCTTCCTGGCCAGCGGGGCCAAAGGTTGGGCTGGCTTGGGATCCACAGGGGCTGGTCTCCCTTGGGATGTGGCTTGCGGGAGGGCTGGCCCACTCAGCAGAGCCTCCAGTTGGCTGCTCCCAGCAGGGATCCCGGGGCTTCCTCAGGCGGCTCCAAGGCCATGAGGCCCTGGCCGCGCTTCTCCCAGGGGGTGGGGCACCCGGGCGCAGGGCCAATCAAGAGCCCTGCATGAGGTAAGTCCGCCTGAGAGAAAGAGAGAAAAAAAAGCTTTCTCTGCAAATGGCGGAGGAGGCCATGTGGAGATGGATGCAGAACGGTGTCTCGGTTCCTAAGACCATTGGAAATATGTGTTTTCTGATGGTCCTAGATGACCCCTGTGAAAGGGTCATTCAACCCCCAAAGGGGTCGCGACCCACAGGTTGAGAACCGCTGGTGTAGAGAGTAAAGCTGATAGAAATAAGAAGAGTCGGTTTACCTAGTTGATCCTATTTTTTGATTGAGATATGAAATAGGAGCAGCTAATACAGGGAGTCCTCAAATTAAGACCACCATTGAGCCCAAAATTTCTGTTGCTAAGTGAGACAGTTGTTAACTTTGTGAATTTTGCTCCAGTTTACGATGTTTCTCACCACAGTCGTTAAGTGAATTACTTGCGGTTGTTAAGTTGGTAACATGGTTGTTAAACGAGTCTGGCTTCCCCCCCCTTGACTTTGTTCGTCAGAAGGTTGCAAAAGGTGATCACGTGACCTTAGGACACTGCAACCATCATAGATATGAGTCATTTGCTAAGTGTCTGAATTTTGATCACGTGACCATGGGGGGGGTGCTGCAATGTTTATAAGTGTGAAAAATGGTCATGAGTCACTTCTTTCAGTGCCGTTGTAATTCAAATGGTCACTAAATGAACTATTATAAATTGAGGACTACCTATATATGTGGATAACCTGTTTGTACCTACTTGTAATGTGCTTGGAATTTGCATTTCCTTGTGATTGAAATAGTCTCATTAAATGTGGTTCATAAGCTCCAGTTGATTAAATTTCTGCCTATAGATTGGTTTAATGATATGGTATTGAAATAGCAAAGCTTCTAGTTTTCAGTGGAAGTTTATTCCTAAAGTAAATACTGATCTGAGTTCAGTTAAAGCTACTCCTTAATAAGAACACTTAAGACTGCAAGATCCTGCTCTTAAATGCTTGTAGCATTCAGAACATGATTTACTACCAAGTTTTGTTTGCTACTGACACCAACTTGCTATATAGCTTGCATGGTTCTGTTTCATGCTCTATTAAATTCTGAGAAAACTGGAAAATAATTGGTTTGACGTACTAATCTGCGTAATGCAAATAAATGTGATTCATCCTGCACAAAGGCATATTATTTTTAATATGGTATTTCTTTTTTTATATACTGGATTTTAACACAGTCCTGCATTCATTAAAATGAGACCGTATAGCTGACAACCTACAAATAGGCTTCCTGGTAATATGATTGATGGGTTTGTTGTAATAATTTTAACTTTATTTCTTTACATCATTGCTTTCAGTTAGTTATTCAGAAAAGTATATAATTATTTGTTTTCAATATGTTTGGGTTATGGTTTTTAAGTCTGTGTGCAAGTAATGATCAAATAATGATCAATTGATAATGTAGCCTTTTACATTAAATATTTTGCAGGTATAGTGTCAACGCTGCTAACATTGGACGTTCCCGCTCTGACAATTAATGAAAATGCAGCCATTTTCTCTATTTCTTTAATATGCTTTCTCGCTTTTAGAAATCAGGTGCAAGGGGGGTTAGGATGTAAGCTTAGTTAGTCATAATAATGCTGTTGTGAGAACCCAAGGACAAACTGATTTGGCGGGCTGAGGAGAAAGCCCGCGCTTTAAGCTAATTGGGGAATATGATTTATGACAGTTTAATTGGGGGTGGGAATTGTACTTTGTTACTTTGTATCTGGGGGAAGAGATTTTAGTTTTGGGGTTCAACTATGTAGTGCCGATACTTTGTATCCCGAATAAGTGTTCTTTGAAGGAAGAATTCTGCCTTGAAGTTCTTTCGATGGGTTTCATCTATCGGAACCATGACATACACACAAATTGAACTGTATTCCACTTGTTCTCACCTATAGAAGATAGAAGGGATCTTGGAGGTCTTCTAGTCCAACCACCTACTCGAGTAGGAGACCCTATGCCATTTCAGACAGCTGGCTGCTGTGTCTCTTAAAATCTCCAGTGATGGAGCACCCACAACTTCTGAAGGCATGCCATTCCACTGGTTAATTTCTCTTTAGTTTTAGGTTGTTTCTCTCCTTGTTTACTTTTCATCCAGTGTTTCTTGTCTTGCCCCTCTGGTGCTTTGAAAAATAGGTTGATCCCCTCTTCTTTGTGGCAGCCCTTCAAATGTTGAAACACTGCTTTCATCTCACCCGTAGTCCTTCTTTTCATTAAACTAGACATACCCAATTCCTACAACCTTTCTTCACATTTTAAATTTTAGTCCTCTAATCATCTTTGTTGTTATTCTCTACTCTTTCCAGAATCTCAACATCTTTTTATATTACGATGACCAAAACTGGATGCAGTATTCCAAGTGTGGTCTTACTAAGGCTTTACAAAGAGCTATTAATGCTTCATATGATCTTGATTCTATCCCTCTGTTAATGTAGCCTAGGATTGCATTGGCTGTTTTGGCTGCTGCCGTGCACTGTTGGTGTTGTGGTTCCGGCTAATGAAACATTCCAAAGAACTTCCAGGCATTGATTTTCCAAAAAATCTTTTATTGTTACAAAATGTCAGCACAGGCACAATGGAGGGATGCTAGGATCTAAGTTCTCTTCCTCTGAGCAGTTAAATTATCAGCATGTTCCCTCCCTAAATTAGCCGTCATATCTCACACTATCCAATTAGTGTGAAGGTCAAATGTTTTCTTCCTCTTTCTTTCCTGGGCTTTACCCCCAATGCCCCTTCTGCTCTTTATTAACCCCATATTTACCAGACAATTCTGCATATTGTCAAAAGCAAGAATATACAATATTTGCAGCGTTGACAGCTGGCTCATATTTAAGTGATTGTCCACTAGGACACTAAGAACTCTCTCACAGTTACTGTTATTGAGCCTTTTCTATACCTATTCTTTTGGTTCTTCTTGCCTAAGTGTAAAACCTTACTTTTCTCTACATCGAATTTCATTTTGTTAATATATATTGTGGCATAACAAATATTATAGACTAGGTTAAATTTCTCCAGGCTGCTGCCCTCCAGATGTGTTGGACCACAATTTCCAGCACTCCCAGACAGTAACACATCTGGAGGGTACCAGGTTAAGGAAACATTAAATGGGTCTTGGAGATTTTCTAGTGCATCTTCTTGCTCAAAATAGTATCTTCATATGGACCAGACAATTGGTTGTCCAAATTTTACTTGAAAATCCCCAAATGATGATTTTAAGAGGCGGGCAATCCCATAGTTTAACAGCTGCAGTGGGAGCTTTATTTGTTGCATTGTATGCTTTTTGCTTCCCTTTTGGATTTGTACATACTGCAGACAGTCTGATTATTGAATTAACTCATTTTGTTTTGGGTTCTCAAGAAAAAACTTGTGGGGCACAAACTAATCCAAGCAATGGGGTTGATGAAAGTTTTATTGTAAAAAGAAACAAATTGTAACCTTTCTCCCACCAAGTTTGATACCAACTTAAAGGGCTGTACAGCTTGATACTCAAAGGTAAAAAGTTATTTTGGAGTGCATGAGAGTGCCCAAATAGTCCTTGTATGCAATTTTTATTTTTTTCAGAATTGCATGGCAAAGGTTCTTAAGAGCATACAAGAACATTTATGTTGCATCTATTTGCAACGTCTTAGACCAGACACAAGTAGTATATCTACTGAAATAAAGTTCCAGGAAATGCAAATGCAAAGGTTTAGGAAATGTATTTTGAGAGGGCTATTATTTTATAGCACTGAATGTGCTGAGGTTTTGCAGAGGAAACAAATGCTTGTTGCAATCTTCTCAGCATTTACCTCCTCTTCCCATTTAAAATTCCTACAGCTGGACCTGTGGAACACAGCTTGGATGAACAAGATTGAATCCTTCTTTTGGTGACGAAGGAAATTAGACTCTGCATTGTTCAGCTCCTTTTACATATAATAGGTATGAATTGCAGGTCGCCAGAGTAGAAAAATAATTCTAACTCTTTTCAGCTAAAGTTGCAGAGATAAACAATTGCTAGAATCACCAGTCACTTTTTCCTCATTTTGTACATATCCAAAACCCCAATCAACCTCTCCGTCACTGTTCGCATGGACCCTGATTCCAGGTTTGCACGCCTGGATGATCTTTGACCACAACCAAGGTATTTTGTAGTAGTAAATTCAAACTTTTCATCATGATTGTCATCAAAAGCATTCAAAAACCAATATGGAATATTTTACCCTCCACTCTGTTTTTAAGAATCTATTCCTAGATTCCAATATTATCATTGCATGTTTATGAGAAAAAGCATAGTTGCAATATTTAGTCAGGTTTGTCCCTCAGAATTTTTAGTTTTATAGAGATAATGTATCAAAGATGCCTGCTCATATTAAGGCTTTCAGAAAGTGCTTTTGATTCAGTATGCTTTTGATGCCTTATTCTGTAACATGTTAGTACATACCCAGTGCACTGATGATGTTTCCTAATTTGGGTAATGAAATGTCTGCAAGAAAATAACCAAGCTCAGCTCAACTTTGAGCTACAAATAGTCTTCTGTATCATTTTTCGTTTTATCTAGAAAATTGCAGAATAGCAGTTGAAAAATGTTCTTCCTACTCTGTGGTCTTCCTACATACCGGTACTTCCTATTCATCATTCTTTCCTGTGTCACCAGTTTACACACAGATTCATTACTTCTCATAATGGCTGGGTTGATATAACAGGCTAGGCTAGGCAAAAATAGTATTATGTTCAGCAAGCACAAGAGAATATTTCATCAAACAAGCAGCCCTGTTAAGTCATAACACAGGTACTCCTCAACATACAAGCATAATTAAGTCTGGCAATTCTAGTTGTATGTTGCAAAGGTTGTAAAGTAGGTGATCACATGACCAACCTGATTTTACGATTTTTTTTTGCAGTGGTTATTAAGTGAATGTGGCAGTTGTAAAGTGAACACCATCATGGTGGTTAGGCAAATGCTGCAGTTTTTAAGCAAACCCATTGTTCGCTGTAGGTCAGGTTTTGCCAGAAGTAAAAAATAGTAAAAATATTATAAATTGTATTCATGTGACTGTGGCACACTGCAAATGACTATAAATGCAGGCCAGTTGCCAAGCACCCTTACGTCTGGTTACTTGACACGCCATCAGAACTTCAAAACTGGGTTTTAATAGCTTTTGGGGGGTGGACTGTTATAACATTGAATGCTCTGCCTATTCATATAAGAGATACAGATAGTATATCTTATTTGAATGGGCAGAGTGTATTTTGGGAACACTGCAGTTGTGTTTTTCTTAACCTAGATTTACTCTTTTATCTGAATCTGGCCAATGCTCTTCATGGGCTTTTGTACACCCCTCTAGATGTCAATCATCCTGTGTATAATACTGTAGAACAGTGGTTATCAACCTGTGGGTCGGGACGCCATTTGGGGTCGAATGACCATTTCACGGGGGTCACCAAACAACGCAGTCTGCCATTTTTTCCCCTTTTCCTTAGCTGTGCTACTCCCTTTTATTCTATTGGCTTTTGAAAGCCAATAGAATAGACTCTCTTGAATAGAGTCTAATTCTGTTGGCTTTCAAAAGCCAATAGGAATTGTCCAGGCTGTCTCTGCCCTGTTGAGCCTGCCAAAAGTCCCATTCTGCAAATGGTGCTGCACCAGTTGAGTAGTCCTCGACTTATGACCGGTTGAGTAGTCCTCAACTTACGACCGGTTGGGGGTCGCGGCATTAAAAAAGTTGAGAACCACTGCTGTAGAACAATCTAGAGGCAGGCATGTTTGTGTGAATCCATTCCTGTCTGCATTTCAGTTCACTACTTTCAAGAACTCTTGGATTTTCATATATGTTAGGTTTATCCTGTTGCTTCATGGTATGCCTAAACAAGGAATGGAAAAAAATTAAGCTTTGATTTGTATGTTTGTTTGTTTGTGCTATTCATTGGTTCCCTCGATATGTCAGGCAGTGTTCCTGTTATTTATACAACTTGAGTCTATTACATCCAAAATCCTTTTATCTTCTGCAGATAGCTGTTACATATGTTATTTTGTTGCAGGAGGATTCTAAATTGATGGGAGAAGGTACGTGTGAAAATATAGATTCTTCAAATTATATGAACAGAAACATTTT
Source organism: Crotalus tigris (assembly GCF_016545835.1). Taxonomy (NCBI): domain Eukaryota; kingdom Metazoa; phylum Chordata; class Lepidosauria; order Squamata; family Viperidae; genus Crotalus; species Crotalus tigris. Next base: position 5,856,208 of record NW_024096467.1, read on the forward strand.
CTATTGCAGTGCAGAACACTATTGAATATAGCCTCAATTCCTATAGCTAGAGGATAGGCATCTTTTCCCTAACTTGGGTAATGCCAAAGTGACAAAATGTAGGTCATGACATCATTGCCCTGTTGCAAGCCAACTGCACACACATGCACACAGATAAGGCTTAAAATAAGTACAGGCAATGGCAGGCAGAGTGTGCAACCAACACATGCTTCAGTAAATCCCAATCACACGTGAGCTGGCCTGCAAACAAGCTCCAAATAGCAAGAGTCCAAAGCAACAAATGTAGCTAGGTCATGTACTGCCAGCCCCACTGGGTAGACCAGACCAAGACTCAATTTCACAGACAAACTAAGACTGCTTTGGTTATGTACTATCATAGCACTGTTTCTGACTCATAGCAACCTGTAGGACACAAGCTAACAGCATAACACACATTTAATGTTCAAGCTAACTGCTTTATGTCCACAGATATTTGCCTTCCTTTGAGAAAAGCTAGATAAAGCTTTATAGAGCTTGGATGTGTGTGGCATTCCTGGACCTCTTGCAGCTATGCAATGATTCAAGGCTAATTCCCTGCTTGAGACTTCCTCCCTATCTGGCTGAGTTTTTCCCAACACAACCGTATAGATTTTCTTTATGGTGCTTTATCCCTAGTCTGATCTTTCAGGTCTTCCAACAGTGTTGGAATCTCCACAGTTCCTAAGTCTATTCACCTTGCAGCTGGATGTTCTTGTTTCTTTGCTTCTACCTCCCCTGCATTAGCCAGTAGCCAAATCTTGCCAGTTGGAATATGTATTGCCTACTATTAGTCTTATACCCATGTGAGTTTCTGTGTGAGCTGCTTATGCTTACAGTTGGTACTCAGCTGCTTTGAAACTCATTGAATTTAGTATTCTACAAATTTTGATGCAAAAATGTTCTAATACTCATAGTTTGTTTGGTAATCAACAGACAAGCTAGAATTGTCACTGCTAGTTGCCTTGTAACTCAGTAAATTATTATTCATCAGAAAAATTGTTTGGTAATCATTGGTTTTGATATTCATCGGGCTTCTAGAAACCAATTAACAATGAATACCAAGGTACCACTCTGCTTTCTAATTGTGTTAGACTAAAGCCATGTTTTTCTTCTTGTTGGTTTGGTAATGGATCTTACCCCTCTTAGTCAAGATCATATTCTCTCTACGTGTTTTGGAATTACTCATCAATCTGTTCAAAGTGGCAAGGTTTTGGTAGACAAAAGATTCAGGGCTTTGTGCATACAGAGTTCAGGAGGTGTGGTTGTTCCCAAAGGAGTTATGCTGGTCTATAGTGGCTGTTAAGTAGAGCCTCTTCCAGGTAGGAACCAATCAAGGTGAGGAATGACCTTGCTGAGAAAAGAAATGCACAGAGTACTTTTGTTTTACCTCACAAAGCATGGCATGTTCAAGGGCTGTGTGGTCACTTGAAGTCCTGTCATCTACAAATAAGTGCAGCTACTTTTCATGATTACTGATGGAGTCAGTCCTGTGTGCTAGATTACTTATTGCCTCTTGAAGCTGACTTCCAGTACATTCAAAGCTGCCTTCCTGATGTCAGTCCTTCTGAGTCTGAGCTGGTCATGGCAATCATAGTGCAAATTCTGCCCTTTCGAATTTGTGATTTTGGCCACTGTTCAATGTTGTACATAGAACATAAGGGGAAGACTTTCTCCCCACGATGTAACCATGCTTCCTCTGTTGCTGCCATCTTGAAATCTACAAACGGGATGCAGGACTTTGTATTGCAATGTGTTTGCCATCAGTATATTCTTTTCACTTTTCCTATAGATGGATGGATGATACTTAAGTCCATAGCTGAGATTTCCTAGCTTCTTACTTATTTGATGCATTGTTAAAGTAATATTTTCTATCTTCTCCATCCATAAGCCTTGCAGGTGCAGCAGTGACCATAGTGACGATGAGTCAGGAGCATCCATTGGCTAATTGCAGCTGTAGTGCACATGCATATCTGCCTTAATCATTCATATGACAAAGTGGCAGTGACTGAAGCACAAGGTCCGTTTACCAGCACCTGTCAATAGTTTTCCCACCACAGTTCAACAGAAAGTTTTACTTTCCATCCATGGAGAACTTCAGCCATTTAGACCATACATTATTGAGTGAATGGATGGATGGATAGATAGATAGATGGGTGGGTGGGAGGATGCATTATTTTAGTAGTAAAGAATTTTCCTATTTTTTAGAAATAGTTTGTATTCTTAAATCCCATAAATCTAGGAACCAGATCTTCTAAGCATTCAGTCACTGAATTGAACTAAGGGGTCTCAAAATTTTAGCAAACAAGGTATTGGAAACCCATCTCTGTTTTGAGCTATATCCAATTTGTACATACCTTTAGTGCACTCCTAGGAGAACCTTTCACTTGGTGGAAAGTATGAACAGAATTAGGAAAAAATTGAAGGACTCTGGATAAGACTCACTAAACTACTTCTTGACATTTAAAGTTTGACAACCAGAACAGAAATGAAGCTGAAAGGTGAAGTCAGATAAGCTGTTAGGTGTCTTGTATGAATTCTTCACTTTTCTCTGGAGAGGATTTTTAGCAGCCATAGTAAAGCAGAAGAAGAAGGTCATTGAGATAAATGAAATATGCCTGGGTCATTCCAGATTGCTAAGTGATGCTGACATTTTTGTGTTCTGAGCTCTTAAGATCACAAGGCAGTGATTGGAGAAGGCTGATTGCACAGAAATAGTATGCGGGAGTTGGTCAAAAGAGCAAAAAGAATGACTTTTCAGATGTGTTTGACAAGGGCTAACTGTAGCTCCCTTTCAAAGTAATGTTAAAAGAAGGTATGCCCAAAAAAAAAAAAGCAATGGCTATCCTTGTCTTTGGGAAACATATTCAATATCCAGATTTGTAGTAGTTTCCTGGGTGAAGATGGGTTAATCTTAATGCCATTGCTTTCATTTACTGTCTAACTTTTACCTAACAAACAGGAAAAACAAGTCCTATTTTATTTCTGTGACATTCTAAAAATCCACCCAGAATTCAAATCAAATGATTTTTCATACCTCTTTATCAATGGCTGTATTTTTGGAAACATTTTTCCTAGCTTGCACAGTTGGTGAGAGTTTGTGCTTGCACTGCCGTATTATATTTATATGAGGTATTTTTTATGAGTTGTAAAAATGTCACAACTTTATGGAAAGAATGGATTTCAGTATGTGTGTTTTTAATTGTCCTGAAAATTCAGAGATGTAAATTAGCTCATTAACAACATTGGGTTGAAAGAGAAACCACCTCTGTTCTGAAGTAAAATGTATAGTTATATCCATGTAATCATCAGGAATCAAATTCAACTTGAGGGCATCTTTACCGTTTATACTTGTCAGCCCTTTAACAAAAATCAGACCCTTCAAGGACTATTAGAACTCTGCTGTATTGTAGTAGGCTATAATAACAGAAATTTGGAAGAGTGACAGAATTTCCCTCTGTTTCACTTTTATACCACAGAGAATCGATGGTATTATTTTGAGTCTCTTTCTTATGCTTACCACTTTCCCAGGGTTGAGATTTTGCTTCCTGCCTCTTTTATCTTTTAATGGCTTTTGCATTCCTTTGTTATCTCTGCCTCCCTCCATAATATGTGACAAGGATTACAAAAAACCTCAGATGCAAGCTTCTGTTATGGGACAAATTTTCATTTTTGCTGTAGTGGCACAGTGGTTAGAATGCAGTATTGCAGGTTTATTCTGCTGATGGCTGATTGCAGTTTGAATCTCACCGGCTCAAGGTTGACTCAACCTTCCATATTCTGACGTCGGTAAATTGAGGACCCAGATTGTTGGGGGCAATATACTGACTCTGTAAACCGCTTAGAGAGGGCTGCAAAGCACTGTGAAGCGGTATATAAGTCTAAGTGCTAATGCTATTGTTACTGCTAAGTGCTATTGCTATTATTGAAAATTTACCTATGCAGAAAATTGTTTCTCTTCAATTCTGTACTATTGTTTGGCCTTACGAATTTCCAAAATTGTGGGTGGGTGGACTTGAATATGGATCTTCTTCAACTCTTCATGACATGGGTTTTCCAGGCCTTTGTTATCATGGTCTCCTAAATTTCTGACCATAATGGTTTATTTGAGCCAACAAAGAATAGGTCAGAGTTTGACTGGCTTTATACAAGAAATGGTGAACACATCTTTGCAATATGGAATTGAATGACATCTAAGTTTGAGGTCTCCTGATAGACAGATACACAGCTAAGCACCATATCCCAAACCTTGTCTTTAAATAATTTAATTGCTACCTGGGATAATTATTTAAAACTAGCTTGCAGATTTAACAATTGCAAAGAGATTCTTTTATGGTTTTTCTAAGCAGCTCTCTTAAATGGTCTAACTGGTAGGAGATTGAATTGAACAGCCAAGTCCTTAAAAGATTTACCCTGCTCAATGAGCTTATCATTAATCGTCCAGCTAGTTGGGGACTTAAAACTCTTTCTAAAGACTACGAATGCCTTTGTTTTGCCGTAGTTAATTTCAAAGAATTCTCTAGTGTAACATAGCAATAAAGCTTTTAAGACATCTTTGGAGACCTATTGGATAACAGATAAAATGGCCACATCATCAAGACAAATAGAAATGAGGAAATGGATAAAGGATTGAGAATATGATTTTGGCTTGGCATCAACTGTCATTAATATAAAACAACAATGGGACAAAGATGCAGCCTAATTTGATACTTTGCAGGTAGTGATAGATTTTTAGTTATGTTGCTTGGGCGCTTACCCTTGGGTTTGGATGGTAGTATTAGGATATTTAAAGCAATTACCTGTTCCGGCCCCTTGGACTCTTCTCCAATACCTGGAGAGGGGGGTGTTCAGGACTCTGGCCTCAGGTTGCTGCTTCTTAATGCCAGGTCGGTTATTAATAAAGCTCCCCTAATCCGGGACCTGATACTGGATGAGGAGGCTGACCTGGCATGTATCACTGAGACCTGACTGGGCCAAGAGGGAGGTGTTCCTCTCTCGGAGATGTGCCCAGACAGGTTTCAGATAATGCACCAACTGCAATTCCAGGGAAGGGGTGGGGGAGTGGCGATTCTTATCCGAGAATCCTTGAGACCTCGCAGGATCCCGGCCCCAGAGGTTGTTGGGTGTGAGTCCCTTCTCTTGAGGTTGGATTCAAGGGTTCAGTTGGGCTTGTTGCTGACATACCTGCCTCCCACCTATGTGACAACAACCCTGCCTGAGCTGCTGGAGGTGGTAGCCGGGTTGGCGGTGGAATTCCCCAGGCTTATGGTGATGGGGGATTTCAACCTGCCGTCACTCGGCGAATCCTCCGGTGCGGCTCAGGAGTTCATGGCTTCCATGACAACCATGGACCTGACCCAGATAATTCAGGGTCCGACCCATAGGGGAGGACACATGCTCGACTTGGTATTCCTCTCAGGGCAGTGGAGATGTGATTTCGATTTAAGGGGTATAGTTACTTCTCCCTTGTCATGGTCGGATCACTTCCTGGTGAGGTTAGATTTCTCGGTCCTACTCCCCCACCGCAGGGAGGCGGAACCGATTAGATGGTTCCGCCCCAGGCGGTTAATGGACCCGGAGGGGTTCGGAATAGCGCTTGGGGGTTTTCCTGATTCCCTCCTTCACGAACCGGCTGAGTCCTTGGTTGCTGCTTGGAATAAGGTGGCATCAGGGGCGTTAGACCGGATTGCGCCTTTGCGACCTCTCCATGATTTTGGATCCTGGAGGGCACCTTGGTTTACCGAGGAGCTACGGGAGATGAAGCGTCAGAAGAGACGTCTAGAGCGACGCTGGAGGGCTAGTAACTCTGAACCCGACCGGACACTTTTAAGAGCCTATATTAGGACTTATTTAGTGGCGATACGAGCGGCAAAATGTTCGCATTTTTCCGCACTTATTGCGTCTGCAGAATCTCACCCCGCCGCCCTGTTTAGAGTGACCCGTTCCCTACTTAACATTCAGGAAGCCGGGGAGCCCTTACAGGGTAGGGCAGAAGAATTTGTGCAGTTTCTATCAGACAAAATCGCTCGGATTCGGACAGACCTAGACTCTGATTGGGCAGGGCCTTCTGAGATGACCGGGGCAGGTCTTAGCTCGGTTTTATGGGATGAATTTGAGTCTGTGACTGCTGAGGATGTTGACAGAGCAGTGGGAGCGATGAGTGCCTCCACTTGTTTATTGGACCCGTGTCCTTCCTGGTTGGTCTCGGCCGCCAAGGAGGTGACACGAGGCTGGCTCCAGGTGTTGATCAACGCTTCATTGAGGGAGGGGTCTTTCCCGCAACCCTTGAAGGAAGCGGTTGTGAGGCCCCTTCTCAAGAAGGCCACCCTGGACCTGGCTGATTTAAACAACTTCCGCCCAGACTCCAATCTCCCCTTTTTCGGGAAGGTTGTAGAGAGAGTGGTGGTGCTCCAGTGGATTACCTAGACCCTTTTCAATCTGGCTTCAGACCCAGTTTCAGCACAGAAACTGCTTTGGTCGCACTGATGGATGATCTCTGGCGGGCCGAAGACAGGGGTTATTCCTCTGTCTTGGTGCTACTTGACCTCTCAGCGGCTTTTGATACCATTGATCATGGTATCCTTTTGCGACGACTTGGAGGGGTGGGAGTGGGAGGCACCGTTTTACGGTGGTTCTCCTACCTCTCTGGCCGGTCGCAGTCGGTACTGGTGGGGCAGAGGTCAACCCCGAGGCCCCCGGGTGCCACAGGGGTCGGTCCTCCCCCCTCCTATTTAACATTTACATGAAGCCGCTGGGTGAGATCATCAGACAGCACGGGGTGAGGTTTCATCAGTATGCTGATGATACCCAGCTATATATCTCTTCCCCAAGCTCTCTCAGTGAAGCGGCTGATGTGATGGGCCGTTGCCTTGAAGCCGTGAGGGTCTGGATGGGGGTTAACAGACTCAGACTCAATCCTGACAAGACCGAGTGGCTTTGGATGTTGCCTCCTAAGGATCATGTTAACTGTCCAGTGTTGACTCTAGCAGGGGAAAATATATCCCCTTTGGAGCGGGTTCACAACTTGGGTGTCCTCCTTGATCCACAGCTGAAATTGGAACATCATTTGACGGCTGTGGCTGGGAGGACCTTTGCACAAGTTCGTCTGTTGCACCAGTTGCGACCCTACCTGGACCGGGAGGCTCTCCTTACAGTCACTCATGCCCTTGTCACCCCACGTCTGGACTACTGCAACACACTATACATGGGGCTACCCTTGAAAAGTATTCGGAGACTACAGTTGGTCCAGAATGCAGCCGTGCGAGTGATAATGGGTGCTCCTTGGTACACCCACGTTACACCTATCCTCCGTGAGCTGCACTGGTTGCCTATTGGTCTCCGGGTCCAATTCAAAATGTTGGTTATTACCTTTAAAGCTCTATATGGCTCAGGGCCAGGCTATTTGCGAGACTGCCTACTACCTCTTAGTTCCCTTTGTCCGGTTAGATCCCACAGGCTGGGCCTCCTTCAGGTCCCGTCGGCCAAGCAGTGCCATTTGGCGGGGCCGCGGGGGAGGGCTTTCTCTGTGATGGCGCCCACGTCTTGGAATCAGCTCCCCCCAGAGATTAGGACCGCTTCCACCCTGTTGGTTTTCCGCAAGCTGCTTAAGACCTGGCTTTTCCGACAGGCCTGGGGTTTATAAAATCTGATCTCTGGATGAATGTTATTGTATTGTTTGTTTGTCAAGTTATGTTGTGTTTTTACTGTAAACCACCTGGAGTCCTGCGGGAGTGGGGCGGTCTATAAATTTTAATAAATAAATAAATTAGTTAAACAGTTGATTGAAGAAGTAGTTAATTTCCTCCAGTCTTTCATGTGGTGTTGAATCAAATACTGACTGTTAAGTCTATAAAGGCAATATAAGTGGCACCTTTAGGTAAATTATAATATTTCTCAGTGAGATGGTGTTGTTTAATGCATTGGTCTATAGTAAAGCAACGAGGCCTAAAGTAACTAAGAAGTTCTCAAAGGGCATCCGAACCAAGTGCTCGTAATTAAACATGGCATACAATTTTCTGGTAATGGGTAAGCCAGTCATTAGGGATACCTAAGGAATTATTTATAGTTATCAAAAGAAGGGCTAGCATAGCAGCCCACCATGCACTATGCCTGTTTGTCTAATAAAAGATTCAGATTTGAACTGCAGAAGGTCAGCCTGGGGAATTCAGAGAGAAATTCATCAAGAAGCTGAATCCAGATCGTTCCATTAACTTTTATCCTGTCATAAATACACCTTTTAGATGACAAAATATGTAATTTTTATGCAGATGTTTTTGGAGAAATCCTGATAATCTCAATATTTTAAATTTTGGATTTAGGCTTTATTTTAGGGCAGAATTAGCCATCATCAATCTGACAGATGGCACTCTAGTGGATAGAGTCAGATGGTTTGGCCATCCTTGGTATTCTAGTGGCTTTATATATTACACCAGGGGTCCCCAACCCCTGGGCTGCAGACCTGGCACCAGTCAGTGGCCCCAGGAACTGGGCTGCACAAGCGAGCAAAGCTACATCCATGCATGTGCGGGATACAGGAAGAACGTGAAATCACTGCCCCCCGATTTTTGAACTGGTGTCTGGTGCCCAAAAGGTGGGCTGCTGTATTATACTAAACAATGCAGCAGTATCCTCCTGGATTATATCTGCAGTTGGGAACTGGGAGCACAGCACTGCAATGATTTTGCTCCTTTTGCAAGTTCTTGAAGTGTATTATTGGTTGGTGCTAATTTTATCCCCAGTATTGTTTAATATCCAAATGAATCAACTGGACATCCTCGAGTTTTGTAGTAGATGTCATTTATATATAAACTGACAGCAGATAGCATTTCTTACTAGCACTGATGATGTTACCTAGTTAGGGTAATGAAATGTCTGTGAGAAAACAAGCAAACAGAGAGCACCAAGGACCCCTCATTTCAACCCTGAACTACAAATATTCTCCTTCATTGATGTCATCGTATTCATTTATCCAATTTATAGCTGGCTGAGGAATTCTGGGAGCTGAGGTCCACAAGTCTTAAAGTTGTCAAGGTTGCAGACCCCTGACCCAGACCATCTATGACTGTTCTGTGAAATATTCTTTCTCTCATTGCCTAAACTCAACCTGTTATTTTATACTGTTTTATACTAAATTTTGGATTTGGATCTTTCTTTTTCTTGATTGTAAAAACCCCTTCAATACAGGTAGTCCTCAACTTACAACAATTCATTTATTGACTTTTTGAAGTTATAAGTCACTTTGTCCAGTGCGGTTGGGACCATTTTTCACACAACCATTGTAGCATCCCCATGGTCGTGTGATCATAAATTCAGATGCTTGGCAACCGGTTCATATTTATGATGTTTTCATTGTCTTGGGGGTTATTTGATCTCCTTTTGTGATCTTCTAGCTAGCAAAGTCAGTGGAGAAACCATATCTACCTAACCATGTTATCAACTTAATAACTGCTGCGATTCCCTTAACAACTAGTATCAAGAAAGGTTGTAAAATGAGGCAAAATTCACTTAAGAGCAGAAATTTTGGGTTCAGTTGTGGTCTTAAGTGAAAGACTACCTGGATTTGCAATAATGAGAAGAGGTATATAAAAGTGGTAAATATATAAATTATCCCTTTTAATGGCTTTAGTTCAGCAAGACATATTCTACTATTCTGAGTGAATAAGCAAGACCCATATTTTACAATCTAGCATAATCTAATAAGATTTTATGAAAAGAAAGCAAAATTTTAGCAAACTGTGATGCAGTTTCTCTTCTGTATTGTACAAGACGCTGTGCAAGGCATATATTATAAAGATAAATGTACAATTCCTGCTGAATAGTTAATGGTTAGAAAGGTTTATTTTGACAAAGCTTTAACTAGGTATCTATACAATATAATTAGTGAGGAATGGGATTTCCTCTTGATGAAAAGCTCATGCGCGTTAGCAGTTTTCATGTCGAGTTTAGCATATTTTATAACATTTTGCTTGTCTTCTCTAAAGAGATGTGCTTGCTTAGGTAAGCACAGTGCAAGGGAAAGTTTATGTGGCTGTAAGTTATCTTTACAGTGGTCTTTGTGTTGCGTATATCATCCTGTTCCCTAGAAGTGCAATTGTTTGAGAAGGATGATGGGGGGAAGAGTTATGGCACCCTACCTTCCCTTCTACTACAGCATTGCTTGCATTTTTTTATTTATTTCTGAGCACCTTGCAAGTGAGCAGGTGGTATTTGTGGAAAAGGACTTCGGCTACATTTTGGGGAATGAATGAAGTTGTAACACTTGGCTAAAAGTGAGAATAGTGAAGCTTGTAGATGATAAATGATATGTCTGAATTGCCAGAAATGCTTTTCCTGCATAAGAGATATCTGTTCTTCGCTTACTGGTTTGGTGTCAGTTTTTACTTTTTTCATTCACTCATTTTTTATTTAATAAATACCTGCTTATTTTACAGAAAAGAATACAGTAGTTTAAAGTTTGATTGGCTGGTAAACTTTTGGCTTAAAAAAGTAAAAATGTCTTCAATTTTTTTTTAAAATAATAACTCTTCCCAGAATTATTTTAAGGTGACTTTGTATATTTTGAATACTTCACATTTCTGGAGATGTAAAGGGAACATTCAAGGTTTAGAATCTTTTGAATAAGAGAAAACCAGAGAGTTCATTTATTTATATCCATTTGCAGATCCTTGTGGAGAGAATGATTTTCACTAATTTGCTGTCCCTGTTTCCATTTCCTATTTCATCTGAATATGATGATGTTATCCATCCAGTGCTGTCCGACTCTTGGCGATTCTACGAGCCAGGTCTCTCCACATTTTCTGATCTTTGAATATGTACCCTATTAATTTGTTGACACCAAATAGCATTAAGCAATATATATTAGGTCAGCATTTTTCACACCTGGCAACTGTGTGGACTTCAACTCCCCGAATTCCCAGCCAAAAGTTGCCAAGTTTGAAAAACGCTTTACTGTATTAGGTTCTTATAGGCAGACACATTACTTTTGCCTATAAAATTCTGGCTGCTCTTTTAGCCCCTGGCATGAATGTAAAAGCCCCTGTGTGAAGAAGAGCGTGCTCTTTCAAGTAAAGGAAGTATGAATATAAAATTCTTCAGAACTTAATCTTTCTCTTTCATAAAATAAGGCGAGCAAGGAGAAGAGCTATGGCTTATGGTCCTTGGCTGATTCCATAAAATACCGTCCTTGTAGTGTGCTGAAATATAAAACCTGTACATACAAGCACACATAATTTGGGTGAAGCTTGTCAAGTTGCCTAAGCTTGGATGGTTGATCACCTCCCAGTTGTCTTCTACTAATAGCTTTCATTATAGGGAGGTCGTCCATCTATCTTGAACTATGAGCAAGAAAATTTGACTGGTAACTTATACAACTGATAGGAAAGCAATGCAGCCATAAAATGTGGGAGTAAAGAATATTTGTGCTCATGTTTCAAAGTATCTGGGTCCCCTTTCAAGTCCTTTACTCAGCAAGCTGGAATATGTAACAACCTGTTGAATAATGAGACTTGTAGGATCCAATCTGGGTTGGTCACTGGGACCAGAAGTTTAGTCTTCCGAGCATTTGAACTTATGTTGGAGCGCATCCTCAGGGAACTTCTCTCTCATTAGACATTCTGGTGAATATGTGATTTTATTATCATAACTTTAAAAATGTGATGTATTTCAGATGAAGCTGTGTAGTGAAAGGATTTTATTGTGCTTATGATTTAAATATGTTTAAGTTTGACATTAGCATTTATTTTATATATAGTAACCATTTTATATTGATAATTATAGTGTTATCATGTAATCATTGTTTTGTTATTTTGTAATCATTATTTTATAGTTAATTGCTTGATCAGATGCTTTATATATATACTGGAAAAGTAAGGGCTTCATGCTTTAGGTACAGGTGATTGCTTATATGAAAAGAGCACAGCAAGGGGAGGGGGAAAAGGAGTTATGGATGGAGCTTGGGTTGCTGTGTATGAGTCATCATCTAGGAATTGTTTTTTTGTGCCATCTTATGCCTGGTACCAAGACCTGATCTCTTTGTTCTGAAAAGGTATAAAAGGTGGAAGACATCTTGTCTGGTTGTTGCCTTCATCTCTCTACCAGCCACGAAGAGAGATGGGGTCACCCAACTCTGTTTTGATCAAAATAAAAGTTGTTTGCTTGCTGAAACCTCAGCTCAGGAGTTTCTTTGGCTCTTTTAAATTCCTGAGTAATGCTGGGGCAATTGTGAGGTTAAGTGGAAAACCTTACAGTAGGGAGGAGGGCTTGCAAATATAAATAGCTCTTTTAGTTTTCGCAGATACAGAATGCCTGTGTAAAATAATTCTACTCCTACTTTGAATTGATACCATTAAATGCCACTTGTAACCACTGTGTATATAACTAGGTGAAGGTCTGATTTGCTGGGGCAGGGACAGAATGTTCTTTGGTAGATATTTCTTTTAATCAAATTCTTTAGGCACATGGAGACATACATAAATGGGAATTAAAACAACCAAGGTTAGGAGAAGGGTGTGAAATGAAACTGAGCTCCTGAAGTGACAAAGTGAAGATGACAACAGTTTCTCACTTTGCAGACCAAGTGGCTCTCAGTCCATTATGAGGCCAGGAGAAGAGTAATTATCTGAACCTTTAGACATATAAATGGCTTGAATCCTAGTTTGTGGTAGCTACCTTTCATCATAATTAAAGGCCTTCCTATATCTGCAGTAAACATACATTATCACAGAGTTGTGTCCTTCTATCTCTGACAAGGGAAGTCTTGACACTGTGGTTTTGACCCATGATTTATTTATTTTAGACATACTTATTGTGCAATGAGTGTCAATGTGGTATTCAACATTTGAAGAAGAATAAAATAATATACAAAAAGGTAAAATGCAATCCATCTAGTAATATGCCTTTGGCCCTAAGTAATGCAATAGTATCTTTATAGGATTTCAAATGCTGAAGTGGATAAAAATGCATGTCAATTATCAATGTCCTTGGGATATGCTTTATTGGAGGAATATTCTATAGAGCATTAAGAGAGTAAATTTATAAGATCAATGGAACACACCATGACTGAAAAGTTCAAATGAAATGAATATCTAAGATTAAGCATCTTTAATGTCAGCCACATTTGGAGTACATTAGGAGAATTTGATTCATTCACCCTGGAAGTCATTAGTGCATAAATATCCATTAATTTTATAATGCCATCTTTATTCTGTTTTTCTTCTTTTTATTTTTGTACTTGGTTGGTATTTTCTTTATTGTGCCTATTGTGAAGTTTGCACCATGGATATTCTAACGGGTTTTTATATTCTCTCCAAGCTGCTGAGAATCTTTAGGATTGTGGTTTAAGAAAAATATGTTTAATGAATGAAATAAAGTATTTGAAATATGCTTCAGCTTTCCAGATATGGTCACAATTGGTGTGATAAGTGGTATACTGGTATACTGTATAGGATACAGATATACAGGCTTTCTACCACATTGATAGAAAACAGTTCTGTATTCTACCGTCACATGAGTTTTCCCTAATCATGCTAAACTTTAGGTGATTGTTAAACTCAGTTTAGTTTATCCACTAGCTGTACAGTTTTGTGAAAAGGTGAAGCTGCTTTAAGATATTGGAGACTGAGGCTATACTTGTATTTCTGAATACTCCACACCCTTTTTTTGTGTGTGACTAAACCTGCCATCCCTAATAAAGAGAGCTGCTGGGACTCAATCAGCATATGCATTGAAATGATAATATTAAAAAATCCAACATGATAATATTAAAAAAAAACTTGAACATTAATAAACTCACCATCAGTCAATTGCAAAAGCCAACTTTACTTGCAACAGCTTATATTCTTTAACACATCATACAACAACATCTGCCTATCCGAGGACTTTGGGAAAAAGTTGGTAGGTGGATAAAAATGACAAATCCAGTCTAAACATCTGGCTGGCTCAGAGTTGAAGCAAAAGAAAATTGAATAGGAATTTATATTATTATATTTACTGCACCCCTTTTAATCCATATTACGGGAAATGTGTGTTAAGTATTCTTTTCTCTCCTTTCTCAATCTTGAAATTTACTTGTTCTTTTGAAATACGTAGAACTTTCTACAACTCAAAAAGCAAAAGTAAGCAATTCACAGTGTCCCGTGCTCTATGACAATTTTAAACATGTAAATTTGACATAAATTGGTCCATTAGGTTTTAAATTATGAATATTTAACCTTAGCAATTTTAGTGATTCAAATTACATTTGCGAAGTTTCTTTTTAAAGAAGGAACATTTCTAATATATCTTTTCCCCCATTTCTAATGGCCTAAGATACCATTAAATAAAATGTTAAATAGAAAAAAGTGTTAGTGGTGAAAAGATAATATTCTAAAAAAAAGAATTAATTAAAATAAGGAATCTAACTTAAATGGAATAAATTTTGTGAGACGACTGAATTATTTTATACAAGCAGAGTTACGGATTCAGCTTTCTTCATCTGAAGATACAAATGTCTGTTAAGCAGTTGGTTGATTTGGATTTCACAGAAAAACTAACTTTTCCTCTGGTGATGATGACTTTCAAAATCACTTCTGTGTTTGCTTTACTGTGGCGTTTCCTGCCATCTGAATTAAAAATGTAATTCAGAAGTAAACCAAGAGCCCTAATGGCACAGTGGTTAGAATGCAGTACTGCAGGCTGACTCTGCCCACTGCCAGGAGTTCGATTCTCACCGCTCAAGGTTGCCTCAGCCTTCCATCCTTCTAAGGTTGGTAAAATGAGGACCCGGATTGTTGGGGCAAATATGCTGACTCTGTAAATCACGTAGAATAGGGGTTCCCAACCAGGGGTGCGAGATGATATTCCAGTGGGTGTGAAAACTTGAGTTTTCAAAATTATAGTGTATATGCACAATTTGTTGCCGTTATTTCAAACTTTAGTAAGGGGTGCGAGAATATATCAGAAGCGGTCTAGGTATGGGGTATAGAAAAGGTTGAGAACCACTGACTTAGAGAGTACTGTAGAGCACTATGAATCACTGCATACGTCTAAGTGCTATTGCTATTTAGAATTCTAAAATTTAGAATTGCAAATTGCACTTCTGGAATTGCAAATGTCTCCTTCTTTTCTGCAATTTTTAAAGTTTCTCTAAGGAGAAACGTCCTGACAGAACAATTAACCAGTGGAACAGCCTGCCTCCAGAAGTGGTGAATGCTCCAACACTGGAAGTTTTTAAGAAGAGACTGGACAGCCATTTGCCTGAAATGTGACCATGAGGATGCTGCAACAGTTGAAAGCGTGAACAGCGGTCATAAGTCACTTTTTTCAGAGCCGCTGTAAGTTCAAACAATCACTAAACAATCAGTAGGCTATTGTGGTCACTCTATAGCAGTGGTTCTCAACCTGTGGGTCGGGACCCCATTTGGGGTCGAACGACCATTTCATGGGGAATCGCCAAACAATGCAGTCCACCATTTTTCCCCCCTTTTCCTTAGCTGTGCTACTCCCTTTTATTCTATTGGCTTTTGAAAGCCAATAGAATAGACTCTCTTGAATAGAGTCTAATTCTATTGGCTTTCAAAAGCCCATAGGAATTGTCCAGGCTGTCTCTGCCCTGCTGAGCCCGCCAAAAGCCCCAGTCTGCAAACGGTGCTGCACCGGTTGAGTAGTCCTCGACTTACGACCGGTTGGGGGTCGCGGCATTAAAAAGGTTGAGAACCACTGCTCTATAGCCTGCTACAGTTTCCATCTTAGCTGCAATCCTAACTTGATGGTGTAGTTTTGATTGTCAGAAAGCAGAAAATTAAAGCAAGTTTATCCATCTTCAGGGTTTTCCTGTGTCATTTTACCCCAACTTTTCAACAGCATAATGAACATTTCCCCTGAAGAAAGAGAGAATTATGTCAGATGTTTGTTCCATATTTTTAATTAATATTTTTGATGGAAGTCTCCAAAGATTTTTTGTTGTTGTTGTGGTTGTTATTAACTGGCTCATTCTGAAGACCCATCTTTATTTTTTCCTGTGCAATCTAACCATTGCTTCCAAAATTGTGGCT
Organism: Crotalus tigris; assembly: GCF_016545835.1. Classification (NCBI taxonomy): domain Eukaryota; kingdom Metazoa; phylum Chordata; class Lepidosauria; order Squamata; family Viperidae; genus Crotalus; species Crotalus tigris. Next base: position 5,872,251 of record NW_024096467.1, read on the forward strand.
CATGAAATCATGAGTTCTCAGGGTCTATGCAGTGATTGAAAACTTTACTGATGTTTGTAGAAAATTCTATTGATCTCCATGGTTAGCTTGTCTGGAGCTTTGAAAAAAAAAATGTAAGCAGTACTTTCATTGTGCTTGAACACAGTGGATTTCCCCTTGAAGTGACACAATTTTAATTAGCTAGAAATTTAATTAGAAATGAGAATGTTTGTGCTGATTGGCTGAAAAATCATGGGAATTTCAAAGAAAGAACAAGTTTTGAGTTGACTAGCCACTGCTTAAAAAGGTTCTATACCTTATATGTGTGTGTTATGCACAACATTGTTATCTGTTGATCTGGGACCAATAAACAATTCAGGAGAAAAAGTACCCTGTCCCAAATAGATCTTTCAGATTGGGTTATTATGTTATGAGTAAAATTGATTCCAAGCAAGCACTGTGTCTAATTTCAGTGTCAGCTGCCTTCCCAGGGAAATTGCTGTTTGACTTGAATTCCCTGGGTGAATTTGTGACAATTCTATGCATAAATAATAATTTGCAATTAGCTTTTCTTAAAAAAAATTGAAAAAAAAAAACCAGCTTCATTGATCTTGAACGTGGATGGCATGGTTTTAAGTACACCCTAGAGGATGTTAACAATTTTACAACCCTTGTCTCATGCTGGGAATATATATAAAAAGAAAGGAAGGGGGAAAAATAATAACCATTTGAATGCATATCTTTTCTTTAGTGCTATGAAAGTTGTCTTCTGCCTTCTTGCCTGGGGATTTACAGGCACCTAATAAAATTTTGAAGATTTGGGGAGATGGATTTAAGAGTCAACTGCTGGGAAAGGATAAGATGCAGAGTTCTATCTAACTGGGAAAAGAAATGAAACCCAGAGGGGATGAAACAATAAAAGTACTTCTTTTTGTTTATCCTTCCTAACTGCAAGAACAGAAGAAAAATAGTAAGGCCTGAAATTAAGCATGACAATTATTATTGAGGTTGGTCTCATGATCAGCCAGATGTTTAGACTGGATTTGGCATTTTTATTCACCTATTGAGTCCTTCCCAAGGACCTAGGATTGGCTTATTACTATGATTTTGATATTGATTGTGATTGTGATTATTATACAATGGTTAGAATGCAGTATTGCATGCAAACTCTGCCCATAGCCTGGAGTTCGATCCTGACGGGGCTCAAGGTTGACTCAGCCTTCCATCCTTCCAAGGTTGGTAAAATGAAGAATCAGATTGTTGGGGGCCACTATGCTGACTCTGTAAACCGCTGAGAGAGTGCTGTGAAGCACCTGAGTGATATATGTCTGTTGCTATTGCTACAGTTAGAGTCATAATCTAAGAATCTAATAATTCAAATCCAAAAGAAGGACCTAAGAATTATTAAGTAACCTCTAAGAATATAGGTAGTTCTAAGCAGGGTGGTTTTTCAGTTAATTTAGGGTGTTCAATTCTGATAAGTTTAATATTTCCAGATATTGAGGAAATTGTTTAGGTATGTCTCCATGGGCTCCAGTCACGTTTGGTATAACAATGCATTTCCTTTTCCATAAGTGTTCAATTCATTCTACATTTTGTAAAAATTTTCCAAATGTTTTTTTTTTCCTGAATCCTAGCATCACCCAGAATTGCAACATTAATGAACCAGACTTTCTTCTTTTCAATAACTGTTATATCAGGCATGTTATGGATGCCAATTTAGCTCTTAAAAGATCTCTAATAAGATCTTAATCCACTAATTTTACAATCCCTTCTCAACTTTATGGTCCCAGTACTTTATACAACATTCAAATTCAGACCAGTTTCTAATGAATAATTCTGGCAACTTGATCATGAGTCTGTTTGTAGTCAGTTTGAGAAATTTTGCTGCAGTCACTGATCAGATGGTCAATTGTTGCATCCTTTTCGCAACAAAGGCCATATTTGTTATTTCTTACAACGTTACATTTTAGCCTTCATGCATTTTGTTAGTAAACCTTGTTCAACCATCATATCTCTGTGTCACTCTTGCTTGTTCTCACTCACATGCTTCCTCCCAGTGGGTGGAACTGAAAAAGTTCATTGGAAGCTACTTCTATGGTTTGTTTAGGATGGGGTCCAGATTGAGAACTCTGATGTATTGCTGTGCTTGGAAAGCAGAGATAGGAGCAATGACCAAATATACCCTGGCCCTTTGCTAAAAAAATCAGAATTAGAAACCTAGAATAGACCATGGTTTTAAAATCTGGCTTATTAGTAGTTGTACAAGCCACAGTTACAGGTTGGATGTCACACTAATCACACTCCTGAAGGAACCCAAAAATGCTTTATCAGGAGGCAACTGGACTTTCCGACTTCCTGAAAAAGCACCTTTGGGACAACCAAACCTGAATGACTGAGAATCTCTATAGACTCCTGAAGGAACTTTTTTGATTCGTATAGCAGCTCTAGTACACAGGAGAAGCCACACGATCCTCCTTTTGCCAAATCAGAATTCTCAACAATTCTGATTTAGCAGGATATCCAATTGGACAGAGTTTTTGAAGGGCAATAGACTACAACATTAACATCACTCCACCCATGTACAAAGTTATTTGTTTTCTCTTTTGGTGGAGTACTTGCTGGTTTTTTTTTTTTTTTTTGCAGGGGGGGGGGGAAGCAAGTATCTATATGTTAATTACATAAAATTAACAAACACATCAATAAATGCAATCTATTGTGAGTGTTACATTCTAAGCCAGTGGTGGCGAACCTTTGGCACGGGTGCCAGAGGCGGCACTCAGAGCCCTCTCTGTGGGCACACGCGGTCGCCCCAGTCCTAGGCCTTCAGCTGGGTTTTATAAAACCTTTTCACTTTAGGCCTCCTGTTAAGTTTGGCCATTAAGAGAACTGAAGTTTTATTACCTCTTCCAAAATCAGATGGTGCAAAATTGTGTACAGTGAAATTAGTAAAGATGAGCTCAAGGAGTATAAGTGCTGAATGTTAGGGGAAAAAAAAGATGGGAAGGCTATTGTTTTAAATATTAATGAAATTCGATAAATTGTTTGATACCTGATCATTTGGATGGCCCTAAAGTACATGCTGTATTGTATACTGAAACATGAGTGTTTTAATGTGTCTAGTTGTTTTTAAGCAGTTATGGGGAAAGCTGAATATAAATAAGTATAAACAAACAAGGTAATATCCAGAGGGTAGAGTCCCAATAAAAACCATGGTTTTTTTTATTTGCTGTGAGTGCTATGAGAAGGAAATTTATCAACGGTAATAGGTTTTTTCCCCCTCCTGTAGCAAATAGCAGAATTATATTTAATGAATGGAGAAGAAAGGGAAAAGACCTCAATCCCATTTGCTTTCCCCACCTAAACAAATCACATGTGATTATGCACTTAATGTATTGTGTAATTTGGCCCTCAGTAACAATCGCTGATGAATTAAATGGTGCTTATTCCTCCAGTTAAGTGAACAGCCATAATCACAAATGTAACAAACATAAGGCGACATATAGAGGCTTTCTTTCCTCTGATGAGTGAATGGCGGCGGAATCTGTTCTGTGAAATATTAGCCTCCTTTCAAAACCTCTGGCTACAGCAATGGACTAAAGCCCTTGACTTTTGAACCATCTTTAAAATTGAGACCCTGTTCGGTGATTTTTATCCCCTTAATGATAGAAAGAGGTGAAAAGTGCCTGCTGCAAAATAACCAAATAAATAGCTGAAAATATAAAATAAAATAAATCAAACACCAGATGCTATCTCCATAATCTCTAGTTCAATGAGCTTCATCCAAGTGCGAAAATGAAAAATTTTAACCTGCCAAGCATGGGTGGCAGACTGAAATGAAAATAAAAATAAAATAAAATTGCAACTTAATAACAATAAAGGCTTCTAAAAACGTGCTGGCCAACGGAGTATTGTTTTGTCCAAGGTCACATTTAAGAGTTTATTTTTATTTATGGAAAGTCGAGTGTAAAGAAATGGCAGGGACAGTTTGAATAGTCAAGGTTATCTGATGTCTAGAATGAATGATGCTTCCAGCTTTATTTGCTTAAAAGTAAGCAGAACTTCCCTTTTTAGCTGCAATGGGGAAGAAAGTCTGAGCTATTCTTTAAGGTAAGGATAAAGTCACTGGAACAAGAGGGAAAGAGGAGACAAAAAGGGAAATATCTGAATTACGCCTTTGAAGGCCATGTTTCATCTTTGCAATGGACATTTGGTAATATATTCTTGATAGCATAGTTTAGAAAATGCAAACTCTCCAGGCAGAGCAGAAAGTGATGTCCTACTTTGTAAGAAAATGGGTCACCATTCGGAGACAGCATTAATTCTGGCAACTGAAATGCTCTAAAATCCAAACAACTTTGTGCCGGAGAAAAATCCAAGGTGATCATTTTATGCTTTACTTCCCCCCCCCCCAAAAAAGTGTTTAGGTTCACATGCCACTTTTATAACCCAAGGCTTAATGAACAAGCCACAATTGGCTTGGATGGTAGAACGTTCAGCAATTAATTATGATTGATCAAAGCATATTAGGATTAAATGCAAAATATAATGGCTTATATTAATACATGAAGCAGGGTTTTTATGTGAGATTACAACAAGGTTTTTCAAGCATGGTTTGTATCATAAACCATGTGGTTTTATTTGTCAGTAAGCCACAAAGACTAGAATTCTGTATCGTCCTAAAATGATAGCAAGTCAACGATTTAATGACTTAAATCCAATGTTGCAGGATCCAATCTGGGTCTGTCACTGAAACTTTTGGACTTGTGCTGGAGCTCATCTTCAGGGAATTTCTCTAGCAAGTTCTCTAGCACAGAGGTCCCCAACCTTGACAACTTTATGAGTAGTGGACTTCAACTTCCAGAATTCCTCAGCCAGCTTGGTTGGCTGAGGAATTCTGGGAGTTGAGGTCCACAAGTCTTAAAGTTACCAAGGTTGGAGACCCCTGCTCTAACACACAGAATAGCACACACTCTTCTAGAGAGAAGTTCCCTGAAGATGGGCTCCAGCACAAGTCCAAAAGCTCAGGAGAAAAAACCTCTGGTCCCAGTGACTGACCCAGATTGGATTCGTAAACCCAATATGTGAACCATGGCTGATTATCTTTAACAGTCCAGGTTTGGTAGCATTGTGTAATTCTAAAAGGAACTATAATTCTACATCTCCCCAAAACTCAGGTGTCACTTTCACTAACAACTCAAAACTTGATTTGCTTGTAGTGGAAACTGATTCTTTAATTGGTATGTGTATATATATATATATATCTGTGTATAGATGTTCATGTCCACACAGCCAAGGGTGCGCAAACATTGTTCTGCATTTTTGAAGCTTTTATGCATTTTTCTAAGGGAAACGTTTAATGCAGAATAACAGAATTGGAAAGGGCCTTGAAGGTCTTCTAGTCCAACCCCTGCTCAGCCAGGAAACCCTATACCATTTCAGACAAATGATTGTCCAATCTCTTCTGAAAAATCTCCAGTATTGGAGCATTCACAACTTCTGGAAGCAAGTTTTTCCACTGATTAATTGTTCTAACTGTCAGGAAATTTTTCCTTAGTTCTAGGTTGGTTCTCTCCTTGATTAGTTTCTATCCTTCCTTCCCTGTTTCCTGTTCCACAGTCCACAATGCAATCCTGTTTTTGTTTCCTTGTCCCATTGCACTGAATCCAGACCTCCCATGCTAGAGTTACTAAAATAATACCTTGTTCAGGTGGAGTGGAGTGAAGGGTATGGAGATCTGTGTTTTGAGGAAAGCTTGGCCTGCTATTCATATTCTTTCAGCTAAGACTTAATGTTGAATTAGTGTTCAGCAACTGTGTTCAACTCACATGCTTAATTAAGTCGGGAGAGATCTAAAAGAAAGTCAAGTAAAGAAGGTCAGGTAGAGCAATATGGTCAACCCAGTTAGTATGACCTTTGTTCATTTTTGCTTTAACTTAATGCATTTTGCAAACTCAGAAAACAGATTAATCCCATAAGCAGGTTAATTAAGGGGTGAGACTCGGCCATTGTGTCAATAAAGGTCAGAATCTGGCTGCCTTATGTTGTACCACTTCTGTACCACTTTTACTTAAAATAACAGGAAAAGATACGCTATTGAAAATGCTGATTAGAGATTGATCATCGTGGAGAAATTTGTAAAAGGCAGAAGTCCCCAACTCCTGGTCCACAGCCCGGGCTGTGTAAATGGTGGGCACGCGTGCAAAGCTGCATTTGCACAAGCAGCGTGCCAAAAGATACTCTCTCCCTTCTTTGCTGCCACAGTCTGCAGAACTGTATCACTAACAGTTCACACTGACTTGATGACAAATAATAGTCAATCATTGATCAAACTCCTTAGGTAGCTTCCGAAATGTACTCAGTTGGAAGGAGTAAGATACTTTAAAAAAAAAATTTACCGGCATATTTGTACTTTTTCAGATGGCCCTGCTACTTAGCTAGTTGGAATGAGGAAGAATTCCCAGCTCTTTTTTCTTTTTCTCAACAACATCTGGCCCTCTAAGCAACTCCCCTGGTCTGTTTTTAACATGCTTTAGTTTGTTTGGCTTCAGAGACCGGACAAGATCACAGTTTGAAGGCTTTTAATTTTCTTAGCTGTCAGATCATGGGGCACTTCAGTCAGTTCAAGCGCTCTTAATCTAATATGGGCTGCAATGAAATTGTGAGCATATCAGTCAATATGAGGTAAAGTCAGCAGGTTCGCACCACGTTGGCAGAACCGGTAGCTAATTTTTTGTTGCCGAGGCCCAGAACGGACTTCCGGAAGCGGCATCAACACAGAGGACTAGTTGTTCACATATTTGAATCCCGCCACGAGTAAAGCGTTTGGCAAACAGTGAGTGAGAGGATACAGATAGTCCTCAACTTTCCAACAGTTCATTTAGTGTCCAAAGTTACAACGGTACTTGTACCGCAAAGTGACTTGCGACCGTTTTTCACAGTTACGACCTTTGCAGCATCCCTATGGCCAAATGATGAAAATTAAAATGCTTGACAAATGGTTTATATTTATGTCCATTGCTGTGTCCAAAGGTCACGTGATCACCTTTTGAGACCTTCTGACAAGTAATGGGGAAGCCAGATTCACTTGCCAACCGTGTTACTGACTTATCAACTGCAGTGATTCACTTAACAACTGAGGCAAGAAAGGAGGTAAAATGAGGCAAAACTCACTTAACTGTCTTGCTTAGCAACAGAATTTTTGGACTCAATTGTGGTCGTAAAGCGAGGACTACTTGTACTGGTAATCTTGTGGCAACCTCTGTCCATTTTTAATCTTTGCCCTTTCATCCTACATCCCCTTGAACTTTCTACATCCTTCAGGCTTAACAAAAGTTGTCTTCAGTCCTTACATCAGCTTAATGACAGCAGCTTCTTTCCTTGCAAAGAACAATTCTCTCCAGTTTACACAAAGACAAAAAGAGCCACTTCTGGTAGTCCTCAACTTACAACAGTAACTGAGCCCAGAATTACGGTCATAAGCTGTGGTGGTTGTTAAGCTGGTCACCATGTGACTGACTGTATTTGCAAAGTCACAAGGCCACAGTTGTTAAGCAAACCTGCTTTCACCAATGGGCTTTTTTTTTTCTGCCAGAAACTGGCAAAAAAACACCAAAAATTGTGATCATGTGACTGTGGGAAACTGCAAACGGCCATGTAGTTTGGTTGTTAAAGACCTAAAATAAGGTCATGTGTTGTGTGTGTAGGGCCATCGGAACTTTGAAAATAGGTTGTAAATAGCTCTAGGGAGGTCTGCTGTAACTTTGAAAGGTTATTAAATGAGCAATTGTTAAGCAAGGACTATCAGGACTTTACAGGTAGTTTTCATTTAACAACTGCCTTGGTCACAGTTACAGTATTAAGAAAAATACAGTTTTGCTGACCAATACTTGCATTTACAATTTTGCAGGTCTGTAAAGTAAAGGTATGCTAAAGTAAGATCATAAGCACAATTGGAGTGTCACTTAGTGACCACTTCACTTAACAACCAAGTTGCCTGTCCTATTTGGGTTGCTACACAAGGATTTCCTGTGTGGTGCAATGGTTAACCACTGGACTAGGATTGTTAAACTCCATCCCATGAAAGCATATTCTCTCTTAACCAATCCTATCACGAAGGGCAGCTGTTACGTGAAAAAGAGAGAGGAAAGAATGTAGTATGCACTGTATTGTTCTCCTCAAGGAAAATAAAAATCTAACATACCTGAAAACGCTTTTGTACATTCTTTGATCATAACTGTTAATTTTAACTAATAATGTTGCATGTTCGTTCTAACTGCTCTTCTAATCTGTTTCTAATGTCTGGATTTTGAAAGTTACTTTGATAAATCAGCAAAAGAGATGTTCACTATTTGGGTCCAAAGCTGACAGGTGTGATTGGGGTCTGCCATAGTCAGGTCTTATACCTGTCAGAAACTCTTTAAAGGAGCTACATCTTTTCTGTTCTTACATTTTTATAGAAAGGGTAAAGAAGCTAAACAAAGTCATGGCTGGTTAATACTTGGATGAGAGAACTTTGGAGAATACTAGGATTCTAGGCAACACTAAAAAATTGAAAACAAAACTCCCAGAAGAAATACATAGAAAATCATCTACATAGGATTGTCGATAAATCTGCTTTGATTGTCATGGAGTTGAGTTTGCCTCAGATGAGATCCTACCTTTGTTTTCAGCTGGAAATACCCAAGCAGGCTAGAGATTTTGAATTCAATTGTGGCATTGACCTAGTAATTGAACTGGCTTGATTTCCACCTTCCTTTTTTTCTCTCTACTGTGATTTCAAGTGCCTCAGTCTGAAGAGGGAACTCATTAAAATAGTGCGTAAGATGGATCCACCAGTAAATTGTTTCACCTCCAGTTGTACTCTTCTGTTGATTTGGCCTTTTCCTCTTGCTCCCCTTTTAGGGGCCATTTGGTTAAGCATGTCTGGGAAAGGCTACGTTCTTCTTGATTATAATGGCTGTATTTAAAAACTCCTGTGAAGAAACTTAAGATGATCACGTTCCAATATGTAAAATCAAAGGAGGATTTGATATCTGGCATAGTCGATGGTAAATAAAAGTCAGAACTGAAATGTGCAAATGATTATTATTGGTACTGATGGAAAAGAAAAAAAGCTCAAGACTGAACTGTGGGGTCCTTGATGCTCTCTGAACTTGGTTGTTTTCTTGCAGACATTTCATTACCAAACTAGGTGACATCATCAGTGATAGAAGGGAATGGGGTTTGCTCTCATTTTTTATGCACTTGTGGCTTGTCAGTGTTGGTGGGAATGTTTGTGGTGGTTCTTTCATTTAGGCTGTTGTTTCCTGTTGTTTGAGTTGGTGGTTCCTTGATTAGGTTATTTGCTTTGTGACTGTTGGTATCTTGGTGTTCATCTCTGCTCATCTGGGTGTTGATTGCTGATAAAGAGGTGTTTTGATCTTTTTATTTCCTTTTTGGCTTTTTTTTTTTACAAATTTTATTAAATGTACATTTTAAAAAGAAAAATGGACATGATTCAACTTCCCTGGCTTCAACAGTGCTATTAGTATTACCTTATGTTACAGAAAGAAAAACAGAAACTTAAAATACATTCTGTAACAGGACAGAGTATAACAAAACTGTGCGTATAACATCTGTTTTATCATTTGATCTTCTGTTCCTAGAATGATTTTATCTAATTGTGTATGCTCTAATTTTATCCCTGGTTCTTTTTTGTCTTTTCTGTATCGCGACTGTATTTGTAAGTATGCCCACCATTCCAACTCTATACCATCTTCTGATAATCTTTTCCTTGTTTTCAGGTGCATGAATATCTCTAATATGGATAGCCAATTGGGAATTTTTATATAATTAAATTTTTATATTTTTATCCACACATCTAATAGTGCACGTCTAATATGGTGATTCTGAAAGTACTGATGAGCCTTATATTTCCCGTCCCACATTATAGCATGCCACCCTATTTGCATGTCATGGCCTTCTAATGCCAGTAGTTTTCTGTTCCTTAAGTGTATCCAATCTTTTATCCATACCGATATTGCTGCTTGATAATATTTTTCCCAATTTGGGAGGCTGAACCCTCCTCTTTCCTTTGCCTCCTGTAATAATTTTAATTTAATTCTCGGTTTTCTACCTCGCCAGATACATTTGGATGTAATTCTGTTTAAATTTTCAAAAAAATCCTTGCCTAATTTAATTGGCACACATTGAAATAAAAAGAGTAATTTGGGAAGTATATTCATCTTGATTGTCGCTATTCTCTCCATAAAGGAGAGCTGCAAGTTTTTCCATCTGTCTAAGTCTGCTATAATTTGATCTATTAATTTATCATAATTTTCTCTTTTGAGTGTAGTACATCTTGCCGACAGTTGGATCCCTAAGTACCTTACTCTTTTAGATGTCTGGATATTGATTTTTTTCTACTAGCTCAGTTTCTTGTAAATTGGACAAGAGGCGGATCCAGCTGTCAAACGAAATGGCTGTGCTGAAACGCCGCTCCGAATGAGCGTGCCGATTTCACAGCCATTTCTCTGTTCCCGGTGGGTTTTTTAAAAGCCCCAGATCTCTCGGAGGGAGATCAGGAGTGGAGGCGCCCAGCTGAGCGGCTCAGGACGGCGGTCTGAGCCGCAGAAAGCAGGAAAGCCTTTTTGGCTTTTTGATTGTCTCCTTTGAATCTAGGTGTTATTTATCTCTATGTATCTGTTGATGGCTGATTTGTCTGAGTATCAGACAAATCTCCAGCATTTTTGGATTTAGCTTCATTCAGGATGCTCAGAGTTTTCTAAAACTGTGGTGAAGTCTGTCTATGTGCGTGAAGTTAAGGAGTTTTCATTATGTCTTCTCATTGCTAGTTGGTGTTAGTACAGTGGCTAACAAAGTTAGAATGCTGGGCTGATGATCATGTTCAAGCATTTTCAGCTTGTGTTCAAGACTCATTACTGCTGTGGGGTGAGGTCCCATCACACACTCCAGTTCCTGCTGTCCCATGGTTGACTGCAAGTAGGTAAATGGGTATCCACTTCACTAGGCAACTTCACAGGGATACAGAAGGATTCCCTAACTGGGCATCCTCCTGGCAATGATAATGTCACCAACAAATCCTTTCAGCACAGAAGCATTAGTACTGCTAATATTGGTATTCACTCATAATTTTATGTTTGCTTCTGGTTAGGGTTATTTAGATTCATATTTCCCTCAGTGTTATGCTTTGGATTCTTCTTCAATTGAAAAAATTTACTGATTTTTCTATATGTGTCAATTTGGGTTTGTGTGTTTGTGTTGGGGGAGAAACGAACGACATAAACTACAAAATAAAAAAGGAAAATCATTTGCTGATTTCATACTAGATTATACTGTGGAAATAAATATTTTTTGTCAACAGTGATATAAGGTAATTTTGTGACACTTTTAATTGTAGTGTCATGGTTCCGACTGATGAAACTCTTCAAAAGAACTTCGTGGCATTGTTTACCTTAAAGAATCTTTATTTTGAGTAGCATAACATGAGCACTGCATAATCGAAGCCAAAAACTGAATTTTCCCCCCCCAGCACATAGTATGAAAGCACAATACCCTCGTTCAATTAACAGTCATAAATCGCATTCCCCAATTAGCTTGAAGCACGGGCCTCCTCTCCAGCTCTCCAGCCCAATTTCTTATCAACTCTGGTTACAATAATCTTGTTTCTCACGCTAGGTCTGGTGTTGTTATATCTAGCTGGACTCTCGTTCACATCCCCCAGCATCATCTAACTCTTAAAGCAAAAGGTAAAAGATGGCTACATTTCCCTTTGTTGTCAATGCAAAAACATCCGATGTTAGCAGCGTTGACATGTAGGGTTTCCATATCCATGCCTTTGGATAACTCATTTTCAAGTTGCTGGGATTTTATTTGCTTATTCAATCTAATTTAAAAATGTTTTGGTGTAATAATCACTCCATTGGTCTGATGATTACAAAAGAGTGGAGCTCTTTCAGTGATTTCAGAGGAAAACATTTCTACACACTGATTACCAGTTCTATTTTGCCTCTTAACTCCCAACCTTGAAATGGAATCTTTTACTTGAAAATTAACCTTGAATCTCCCAATGAATTTCCAGTAGTCAAGATAAATGTATAACATGATTCACCACACACAATGCTAATGATAAATGTAGATCAGGCTTGTTTTTCTTGACTTTCACCAAAAGAAAAATAAAAGGCAAGGGGGAAGGATTTTGACCAGTTAATATTCTGTAATAATGCTCTATTAGTTTCTATGGATGAATGCTGCATTTAATGAATGGATGCTGATTGAACACAGTTTAAGAAATTTAGTCTCTGTGCCCTATACAAAGAAGGAAAATCAAGGTAAGTTTCCTAAAGACTAGACTGTCTTATTTGGATTTGCATAATTTCATTTGGTTTCGGTCAAACTGAGATTCTCCCTTTGTATTTCTAGATAAAGAGGTCTATCAACAGTCTTTTGCTTGGCAAGGCCTTAGCTGCTGCATATTGAGATATGGAGAACCGTATCTCCAGAGCTTGAAAAAGAGAGAATATGCAGTGTCAAAGAAAAAGGTTAAATATATTCATGAATGCAAAACCAAAGAAGAAGAAACATCCTCTTCTTAAACTGATTGATTAAATCGGGTACACATGTGACTTTTTGTCTGAGATGGAGTGTGGATGGGCAAAGTAGATATGTCCTTTGTTAAGTTAAAATGGGTTCAAATCCAATTTTGAAGCATGACAAATGACTGTTGTTGAAGAAAACTTTCTTCTTAATGCTAGGGGGAATTTTCCCCCAGTTATTCTACAACTATTCAAACCCTTAAGTATCATCGACCTATAGGAGATAACATTTTTAATCCCTAGTAATGTGCATGCAGTATTGTACATAAGAATCAGTATGATGTAGATCAGGGCTTTTCAACCTTTTCACAGATTGTACCACTTTTAGGACATGACAATATTAGAGTACCACCAGTGCTTAACAAGGTGTCAAAAACTTAATGACTAAAAAAGAAAGGGGGGGATTTTGGGTTTTACTGATTAGATTCATTTGTTGTTATAGAAACGACTAGTTTATAATATTATGGAAAAGTAAAAAATTGAGGTTCAATGTTAATGAGTCCTTCCTACTGCAACAGTGGAACTCAGAAGTCAATGCCTTTTCTTTTTCCCTTCTCCCCCACTTTTCCCTTTTTCTCTGACCTTTTTCTCGCAACCCCCCTCACCCTTTCCTAGCAAAAGCCTCTTGCTTGCTCTCATTCACTCACACATTGCTAGCAAAAGCCTTCGCTTGCTCTCAAAAGCTTCTCTCTCTCTCTCCATTCAGTCACACGTTGCTCGCAAAAGCTTCTCTCTTGTTCTCATTCACTCACACGTTGCTCGCAAAGGCTGTTATTTGTGGATTATAGCTCTGCCTTTAACACCATTTTACCCAACAGGTTGTTTTTTAAAATGTCCAATTTGGGTATAAATCAGAGGATTTGCTTGTGGATAAGGGACTTTCTGACAGGTAGGCCACAGTCAGTAAGGATGGGATCTCACTATTCCTCTACTCTGATATTAAGCACAGGAGCCCCCCAGGGTTGTGTGCTAAGCCCTTTCCTTTATTCCTTGTACACGCATGACTGCACCCCACTGTATAACACCAACACAATTATTAAATTTGCGGATGACACAACAGTGGTGGGGCTCATTAATAAGAACAATGAGTCTGCTTACAGGAAGGAGGTACAAGGGCTGACATTGTGATGTAATGAAAATAGTCTCACACTTAACACCACAAAAATTAAAGAACTTATAATTGACTTCAGGAGGAAGAGAGGTGTACATCTACCATTGTACATAAATGGTGAGGAGGTAGAGAGGGTGGGTAGTTTTAAATTTCTGGGCACTTATATCTCGGAGGACCTCTCATGGACTATGAATGTTAACATGCTTGTGAAGAAGGCACAGAAGAGGCTATACTTTCTGAGAATGCTCAGGAAGATAAATCTATCTCAGCATCTACTTCTGTCCTACTATCACAGCACCACTGAGAGTGTCCTGACATACGGCATTCTTGCATGGTATGGGAACAGCTCTGTAGCGGACAAAAAAGCTCTACAGAGAATTATTAAAACTGCCCAGAATATTATCGGACTCCAGCTACCAGCCCTGGACAACATCTTCGAATCTCGCTGTTTGAGGAAGTTGCATAACATTCTCAGAGACTCCTCCCATCCTGCTTATAATTTCTTTGGACTGTTGCCTTCTGGCAGAAGATATAGAACATTTAAAACTCGGACCACACGTTTTCTGAATAGTTTTTATCCCAGAGCTATAATTGCATTTAATAATGAACTAAAGGGCCACCATCAGTGAACTGTTGGACAGTATTACTTGGTCTGTTGGGTGGATGTTTGGGCGGTTTTAGGGGTGGGGAATTGTGGTGGGTGGGAGTGTGTTTGGGGATTATGTGTGTGGGACCTGGTCTTTGGGTGTCACATAAATTTCATTGTATGTGTATATTGTGTATACACATACAATGACAATAAAGTTTATTATTATTATTAGCTTCTCTCTTGTTCTCATTCACTCACACGTTGCTCGTAAAAGCTTCTCTTTTGTTTTCATTCACTCACACGTTGCTCGCACAAGCTTCTCTCTTACTTCATTTACTCACACATTCGCAAAAGCTTCTCTCTCACTCTTTCACTCACCCTTTCTCGCAAAGGCCATTTGCTCACTCGCTCCTCATTGCTTTGCTAACAAAAGCCTCTTCTCTCTCTTTCTCCTTGTTTTTTCTCTCCCACCAAAACCTGCTCCTTTTATAGTTTCTACTCTCTCTGCCCTCCTCGTCCTCCTTTTCCAGGCGCACCAGAAGCTCCAATCAGCATGCAGCCATGCACACAGATCCTGGGGCTTCTGCCGAGCTTCAGCTGGTCTCTTCCAGGTCTGTGCAGTGCTGCTTTAGCTGGTTCTCTCCCCCACTACACTTGGCTAGGCAGTATAAAAATTTATTGTAAAAAATCTCTCTACATGAATCTGAACTAACGGTCAAAGCAATTTTGTGATAGATAAGGAATTCATGGTGGGCTGGACTTAGATCTCTTGTGGGAACGAAGGGATTCGAGATTGATGATGCATTTGATCCCTCTCTCGGGCTCAGCCTGATCATCTCCTACACCTCCAACAATAAAGCAAGCTTAAACATTTCACCAACGTTCTTAAGAAGTTTGTGTATAATAGAAGCAGAAACCTATTCTACAGAGGAAGAAACTTTTGATAAATGGTAAAGCAGATTTCAGAATAGTCTTGCTAGCCTAGAAGGAGGCTAAACTAAATAATCTTCCTTTCTCTTCCTTCCTAATTTGATCTAATGAACAAATTTGTATGAAATTAGCTATTGGTAATTTCATACAAATGGACACTAGCTAAAATTCCCTAACTTCACTCTGTGCCTGCTGCTATTTAGTTGGACTAGACATGATTGAGCCTCGAAATCAAAGGTGCTTGATTGATGCTTAACACATTTCAGAAAAACATCTTCAGCCCAGGAGAAATGGCAATGCTATTCTGAGAGTTGGGTACATTATGGATGATTGCAGTCAGCCAGGTGTTTAGACTGGACTTTTTTTTTATCCACATATAGACTTCTTCCCAAGGACCTGGGATAGACAAATGTTGTTGTTTGATAGTATTAAAGGTGTCTCAGGATGTAAGCTGTTCCAAGGAAAGCTGCCTTTTGCAATTGACTGATGGTGATTTTTTCAATGCTAAGTGTATCCAAGTGGTGCTCCAGCTGTTTTGGGATGGCAACCAAGGTGCCTATTACTATTAGTGCTACCTTTGCTTTCTTTTCATTTATTCTGGCAAGATTAATGTCAGGCACAAGAAACTAGAAGACACCATTAGCTGATCAGAGAAGTTTATTTATTGCTCCTCGTCTGTTTACAAGAATCATGCCACACCAGCTGAACTCTCCTGAAAACAGCCAGATAAGAGCTCCAATGAATTTTGTGTGTGTGTATGTGTGTGTGTGTGTGAGTGAGAGAGAGAGAGGTAGAGGGAGAAGGAGAGGGAGAGGGAGGGAGGGAGAGAGAGGGGGGGGGGGTTCATCGCTTCTTCCCTTGCAGGGATTCCTAGCTAGCCAACTTCTTAACTCCACCCTTTATGACATATGCCTTGTCTAACCTATTTCTTCTGGACTTTTGAAAGATTGTGTTTGGGACCAGAGACTAAATATTTAAAAGCTATTTGAATCTGCAGAATTACTTCTTTTCCACATCCAAAGCAAATCTAGAAATTCAACAAAATGATATGCTAAAAGTCATTTGTTGTCATTTGAAGGCATTATCTCCAATCTTATGCACAACTCGGTCTTTTAAACTGTGAGTACGAAATATAAAAGGAGTATTAATTTCAGCTATGTTCTTTAACTCCCTCAGTCTTTGGAATAAGGAATGATTACCAGTGCCTTATTCACAGGTATTCATGACTTAAAATTACTACTCTGATAATTAAATGAAATTGCTCTTTGTTCAGATGTCTGCAGTTGCTATTTATTAACATATAAAAGTTCTGTGCTGTGGTTATATTTCAGTATGAGGAATTAATTAACATTTCTGAATCATGCTTAGCATTTTATTCTATAATTTAAGTCTTGATTGGAGCCAACCTCATCTAAATGGCTTAGGCTAAAACACTGGCAAAACTGACTTTGTCAATGACTAAAACATCTAGAAATTAAGCTTGGGCTTAGGGTTAGGCTCAAATTTATCCATGCATTTATTTTAGTAAATTTATGACCTGTTTTTCCATAAAGACGTCAAGGCAGTGCATAGAACAGGGGTGCCCAACATGCCAGCAACTGGTCCGCACAAACAAACAAAGCCCCATCTATGGGATACAGGCAGCACACAAAACCATGCACTCTCCAGTCCATGAAAAAACCTTTCTCCACGGAACCAGGAGAAGATTGGGGACCTCTGGTATACTCTTTCATTCCACTCTACAATCATTCTATGAGGTAAATGAGTTTCAGAAAGTGACTGGCCCGGTGACATCATGGAAGTTTCCATGGTTGAGGGTAGACATGAAGTTGGGTGTACTGGTTCTAGTCCCAAACCTTCATCACTATCCCACACCATGTCCCACAAAGGTAGAAACTGAAATAATTTCCAAGTGGGTCCAGTGGAAGTACTTGTCCATGGTCAGATAGGTAAGAAACTGCAAAAATGGATTTCCCAAATTAAAAAAAAAAAAGTCAGTTTACTGGAGAAAACCCTAGAGAAGCCATCACAAAAGAACTCAGGAAGCTGCTATGAATCAAACACAAGGCCTGGTTAGAGTGAAATCAGCATTCAAATTATTTTCTCTCTTTCTTTCCACTTGCACAATGGGGAATTAAAGCTTTGGCAGCTGACTGATCAGGTAGAGAAACATAGAAAACTGATGGCAGAAAAAGAGCTAGTGGTCCATCAAGTCTGCCCTTTGAGTTTGTTTTTTGTTTTCTTTTTAATTAATTTACTTTTATATTTTATTAATTCTTACTTTATTCTTATTTATTTATTTATGTCAGATGATAGATGTGTTTATCCCAAGCATGTCTAAACTCAATGAATTGATGATTGACCCACTAGCTCCACAGTTGGTTCCACTGTACTCTTTCTGTGAAGTAATACTTTCTAACGTTTTGAACTTTCCTCCTTTCAGTTTGAAGTTATGCCCCCATGTTCTATTAACAGGATCAATGTCAGGTCTGTCCTAGCTTGGGCGTTTAGGAAAGAAAGACCCTTGACTCCATTGGTAGTGAAAAGTAAACTTTTACTAAAGTCAAGTGGTTACAGCGTTAGAAAGCCAGATCTGAAGATCATTGCGTAAGCCCAGGTTACTTTTCCTCCTGTTTCACTTCCTCCCCCTGGTCATCTCTCTAGTGCCCAATAAGTTTAAATTAGTTATTTTGGTAACAGTTCGGAGGATTGGTGGTTGCATTCCATTCCCATGCCTGTGTCCTTGGATAGTTCAACCAATGTGTCTGGTGGACTCTTGGAGTGGTTTCTGTTTTCTATCATCCCTGCTCTCTACAACTCCCCCCCCACCATATTTTATGGCAGGCTACTATCAAGCGAAGCAAGACTGAAGCAGCGAGATGGCAGATCTGACAATCTAGCTATTTTGGTAGCTGCTATCTAAGAACTGGCTGTCATCCTCATTTGGTCAGCAGTGCCTATAAATGTATGTTATACATAGGAATAGTTATAGTAAACAGTGATATAGTGGATAATCTTTAAGACTGAAATTACATCCAGTCTTGTATGATACACTTAGAGTCACAAACTAACACTATGCATAACTATAAAAGGTTACTTAAGCCAAAGATTATTTAATAACATTTAATTAGTCTCAAAGGTTATTACAAAAAATTTCCAACATCAGCTGGACATGGAACTGAGTCTCAAATAGCTTTTCTTAGCGGTATGTGAACTCTCTGAAACGTTGTTCTTGGTTATTTTATGGATTCATGAAGGGACTATCTGTTGGCTTGTTTTGAAGTTTCTTTTACCTTGAAAACATATCTATTATCATATTTTAGAACTCAGTATTGTAACGTAAAGTGGAATGCTTGGGAACTCAAAAGTCATTTGAATCCTATCATTTCCTGTCTGATTTGCTTTCTGATGTTTACACCAAGAATAACTTTCTGGTACTGTAATATGGAATCATCCATTTTAAAAAAAAGGATACAGAGCTCTTTCATTCTCATTCTCTCTCTTTCTTCTCTCTCTCTCTCCAAACAAGCACTTGACTTTCCACCAGAGCTTTTGATGGCAAAGTTAGTAGACAGTATTAGATTTGAAAACAAAGCTTGGATGCCAATAGTAAGTGAACATCATCAAGATTGACTACACTGAACTTGCTGGATGAGGCAAAACCCGATAAGATACTAATCCTATCTCCTGGGGTTTCACTCTCGGCTGAAACTAATCTCATTAAGTTAAAACTACCTGAGGCTTAAGAGAGAGATATACACTGCCATGAGAAATTATATTTATCTCAACCAGGAGAAGCAAAAGTGGGAAGGGAAAAAAAACAGTTTATACCTTGCTTTCGACTTTGTCAGTTTTGAATTACCAGGTCATTTGTATCCCTGGGGAAAGTTATTAGCTCATCTGGGTCTACAATTATGTACCTTATCTAATAATCAGTTACACAGACCTGCTCCAACTTGTGGATTGCCCTTTCTTTATCCACCTATTTAAAATCATTTCTGATGGGAAATAATGTTCAAATGGCAGTTGATTACTTGGTGGGGGAAATTGAGGTCTTTTGGTGCTTCAGAAATAATTTTGAAAACATGTTAGATTGCACATGGAAGCCCAAACAGCATTTATCTATGGCTGTTTAAAGCAATGATGGATTTTTTCAGGATGGCACAATTGCCCTCTACAATTACCACATAGTCCTAGGATAAGATGTGGCTGCTTTAAAATAGGGGTTTTGAGTAGAGATTTTATTAGTGCTTTTAACCTGCATGCTCCTTTTAAAGTTAGATGTCACCTTTTCTTGAGTGGAGAAATTAGATATGCAAAATCAATTGTGATTTGTCAGCCTGTCACTGTGAAAAAAGAGATGGGGGGGAAAGTCTGTTATATAAAATTATTATTATTGACTTTAATATTGTTGAAAGAAAGCTAGGTATTAAGCTACAGCTAGCATTTATTATTTATCATGGGCTCTTGTATTCTGCATTTAGATGACTTTCTTTTTGCTATGTATTATTAAAAAAAGCATACCTCATTTCCATCATTTAAAAAAAATGTATTTGTAACACTATCACTGGGAATGATGCTCTTCAAAACATAAGATAAAATATATTTTTTGAATTGTTGACAGTCTTAGAATCATTATCAGTGATGGCAGATGCAGTCACCTTCATTTCTCTTAGGAGATTCTTCTCTGAATGCATTATTTTCCAACTTTTATTGTCATCCAGAGTTATCTTGCTTTCTTTAAAAAGTGTGGTCCATTCTTTTCCTGCTCTCACATTTGGCCTGTTTGATGTCACCTGCCTTGCTTTCTTCAACTTTGGTCTCAAAGCCACCTTTTCAGTGAAGTCTATGAATTTCAACACCTCTCTGTAACTTAAATCCCACGAAACTGAGTATAGATTCACTGTACAGTAAGTCCCGATTCTTTTGTTCTTACTCTATCATTTCTTCCATATCTGAATGTAAATTATTGTACTTGCTCTTCAAACCAAGGCAGCAAATCAGCTTCAAATGAGATTCATTCCTATATAATATTGCTATAGATTGGATGATGGTGGTGATGATGATTTGTTGGATTTGGAATAGAATAGAGCTGGAAGAGACATTGGAGGTCTTCTAGTCCAGCCCCCTGCTCAAGCAGGAGAACCTATATCAGGGGTGTCAAACTGCCAGCCCGCGGGCCGGACGTGTCATCCAGAAGCCATGCCCACTCCATTGCCGGCAATGGCAAAATTGGTCCAATATGTTGTGTGACATCATGTGACATTGCGACTTTGATACCCCTGACCTATATCATCTCAGACAAGTGACTGTCCAGTCTCTTCTTAAAAGCCTGATGATTTCTGAAGGCAAGCTATTCCACTGGTTAATTGTCCTCATTGTTAGGAAGTTTCTCCTTAATTCCAGGTTGCTTCTGTCTTTGATCAGTTTCCAGCCATTGTTTCATGTCCTGCCCTCTGGTGCTTTGGAGACTAATTTGACTCCCTCTTCTTTGTGGCAGCCCCTCAAATACTGGAATACTGCTAATTTATTACTGCCACTCACCCCAAAAGATTCTCTGCTAATCATGGGTCATGGGTCTAAGGAAGAGGTCCACAATTTGAGATCTCACCCAAATTCTGTATGTGGCTTCTAGTGCGCTTCCAATGAATTGGTGATATGATTAAAGTAGCAGTAATAGCTTTAACTTATTTTGTCCTTGAAGTTCAACAGATAACTAGCATACCACGCAAACTGCAATATTTCCCATGATATGCAAGTTAGAGTAGAAATTATTTCTCAACAAATCATGGTAATATCAAGCCTAGTTCCGTACCCTAAAGTTCAACTGACACAACAAACACATCTAAATGATAAACAGGCAAATAAAAATCAGCAACCAACATAATACTCATAACCCATTTTATTTTTCTTCTAATCGCCACTAACTTCCACAAAATAATAAACACATCTCAGTGATAGTGGAAGTTTGGAGTGAAATAATGACAAAAGTGCCACTATTTTTGGCCATTGAATAACCTTGCTGATAGCCTCTTTTAATACAATTAACTCATGCTCTATTAAAGCTATTAAGTGCATCCGGAAAAGTCATATTCTGTATTAATTTAATTCAGATGAATCTTTGTTTTTGCCCTTGTTCTGTCCTGTCTCATCCCTACCTCTTTTGAAGTGCAACCACAGGCATGCTGTTCAAAGACTACATGTGATCCTCAGCCTGAAAAACATTACCATGGAAGGAGAAAGAAAGAGCATCAAATAATAGTGCCTCATTATTAAAAAAGTAACATTTTCAAAAGCCAACACACTGGGTTAATAGCTTGCCCTGTAGGGACAATAATTAGTCAGGAGCAATTGTAGACCAATTAAAGTAATAATAAAATGTGAACTGAAAACTCCTCCTTTTTGTCTCAGCTTTGTGCTTTCTGAATTTATTAAAAAATAAAAGGGGGATATTAAGACAACCCATGGACACATTATCATTGATTTATTGGAAGTTTTTTTTAATGAATTAAAGATAATTTAGCTGCTCGGAGAACAAATCTTTTGTATGATGTTAACAAAAAGTAGTCTCTGTATAGTTCAGAAGATTTTGGCTATATTGAGCAAACCTTGGTAGGAAATTGGAGTAAAAAAATATCTTGCAATTAAACCCACAATGGAAATCATAATTACAGCAGAACATTTGATTGCTGTATTATTTTTTTCTATTTTCTTATGAAACCATCTTCCACCTAAGTACATGATACACTGTTGGAAACCCTGTGAAGAGTTCCACATGTTTGAGGATTTTGTGTTTAATATGTGCCCAAGTCATTCTGACCTTAGCTGTTTTTCAGATTGAGTCATGAATATGAGATGACAGCCATATACATATAATTAATTAATTAATGTTCATTGGAACACACTCAACTTGTCATTTGCATTTGAGGGATAGGTAAATTCTTTGGAAAAATTAAGTTTTTAAAAGTAACAACAATAATAAATTTTGCACATCAATATCTTTGATTTATTTATATTTTGCAACATTTCTGCTTGGTACCCTTTCCATGTGTCCTGTGCCATTGCTTTATCCAGTTTACCTGGAAGCTGTCTGTTGTCTTGAGAACCATCCTTGTTTGGTCTTAGAGGATCCCATTCTGACCTTTTTCTGCACTGGCTGCTTTCCAGAACAACCCTTTTTGTTTCAGGGGTCTGCTTTGAATGTGTTTCATGTACTGCATTGTTTGCACCTGTCCGTTCATAACTTCAAATAAATGATGTTGGAATTTATAGAACCTATCATCTAGGCAAGAAAAACCAAATGCACAGGTATAGAATAGGTTCTATAGCTCAGTAGTAGTAACTGTGAGAGGGATCTTGCAGTCCTAGTGAACAATCACTTAAATGTGAGCCAGTAGTGTGCTGCAGCCACCAAAAAAGCCAATGTAATCCTAGGTTGCATTAACAGAGGGATAGAATCAAGATCACATGAAGTGTTAGCACCACTTTATAAGACCATACTTGGAATATTACATCCAGTTTTGATTGCCATGATGTAAAAAAGATGTTGAGAGTCTAAAAAGAGTGCAGAGAAGAGCAACAAAGATGATTAGGGGACTGGAGGCTAAAACATATGAAGAACTGTTGTGGGAATTGGGTTTGTCTAATTTAATAAAAAGAAGGATTCGGGGTGACATGATAGCAGTTTTCCAATATCTCAGGAGCTGCCACAGAGAAGAGGGAGCCAAGCTGTTCTCCAAAGCACCTCAAGGCAGACAAGAAGCAACAAATAGAAACTAACCAAGGAGAGAAGCAACCTAAAACTAAGGAGAATTTTTCTGATAGTGAGAACAATTAATCAGTGGAATGACTTTCCTGCAGAAGTTGTGGGTACTCCAACATTGGAGGTTTTTAAGAAGTGATTGGACAACCATTTTTCTGAAATGGCATAGGGTTTCTTGCATGAGCAGAGGTTGGACTAGAAAACCTCCAAGGTCCCTTCCAACTCTGTTACAATCTAATTCTGCTATAAGCACGCTCAGAGTAACTTTGGGGGTGCTTTATCCCACAGTAATTCCTCATGAGAGAAATTCCATGAGGGAAAATATAGACTCCCTGGTAACAAGCCAGAAGAATGCAAAACACAGATACTTAATAGTAACAGATGTTTTGGCAGGCATTTTAAAAATTCAGGATCATATCCAAAGTGGAGTGAGAAAGCTAAACATTGATTATGTTATAAGGTGGGCTTGTATGCTACTTATTAATTCTGAGTGACAGGCCAAAATCCCTATTTTCTTTAACAGAATTGCTTACTGAGTAAGATAATTCACACATCAGCAATGTGGCGTGGTGCCAGAAAATTATCCATGTTCTGCTGTTACGTTTTGAGCAAAAATGTTTTTGTGAGCATTATTATTATTATTACTCTTATTTTTTGAGCTGGGTTAAAAGTAAGATGCAATGACCTAGGAAGGGATGGTCTTGATAAAGGACAAGGTGGGGTTTCTGTACATCAAATGCTTTGTTGTTGAAATTAGAAATGTGTGTGTATCAGGGAGGGACGAGGTATGTGTCACAGTAGTCTTAACACAGAATCTCATTAAAGCAGCTGTCAGTGTTCTTCTATTTTACCATCACTTCCTCAATTCCATAAGATGCAACTGTCATTTTGAGTGAACCTTGTGCCAAAGAGGCATTTACAAATAAATGAAAAATGTCACAACTGATTTTCCTGGTTTTGGAATATGGGATGTCAGCTTTGTCACCAACTGTCTTTGTTACTTCCCTTTTTCAGATTTCTCAAGTGGACACCAGGAAATACTTTTTGATAGTTGTGGACCTTTCCCCCTTGAGTTTTGTGTCTCATCTTTTGCTACTTTTGGGGGTAGTTATTTGAGCCAGGGTCTCTGCAAAGAGACTCCCGTCGTTTGTCTCTCTGTTTTTGTCACCAGGCAAGGAAAAGCAATCGTGATTTTAGCATGACAATTGTTGCTGCAGAATTGTTAGCAAAAAGATGATGATAATTCACAATGGTTTTCTCCCTCCCACTCTCATTTTCAAGCACTTACAAGGATATTGCACAGAGCATCTGCTTGTTTATAGAAGTCATTCGTTTTCTTTCCTGTATAACTTTCCAGTTCTTTAAATCTATTTGTTGGTGATTCTTTTAGAGTGCATTTTCCTATTGAAAGAAAATGTTCCTCATGTTTATGTCATTAGAAAATTATGCAGAAGGATGAAGTTGTAGGAACAAAACAATAAACAAATTAAAACATTGTACATTATATATTTATACCGCAGATTCATTTTGTAGAACTGTAGAACCTGATCAGTTCTATCTCCATTTGTGATCCTCAGCCTGCTGACAAAACTGTGTTTTTAGGGCCTTTCAGAAAAGCAACAGAGTGAGGACCAACTGCACCTCAGCTGGAATGATGTTCATAAAGAAGGGGCCCCCACCGAGAAGGCCCTTTTTCATGGTCCCACCAGATGTACATCTCTAATCAACGGGATCTCTAACATGTTCTGCCTTCCCACCTTGATGGGTTGGGTGGATGTAATAGGGGAGAGGTGGTCCTTCAAATATTCTGGCTCCAAGCCACATAGGGATGACTTAAAGATGGCCTGCAGAGCACTCCGTCTTCTCATTATTCCTTCCCCCTGCCATAAAGCCCTGTGAGGAAGGTGAAGTTGAAGGAGAGTGACTGGCCCAAAGTCAGTTTCATCCATAAGACCTGGATCTCTCCAGTAACAGTTTAATACCTTATATCATGCTGCCTCATTGGTATATGGGATATTGGGTACCATGTGTCTCAACTGGTCTGCCTGAATTTTTGTGTTGGAGGAATAATAAGCAGTATTTCTCAATCTTGGGAACTTTGTGATGTTCCCAAGACTTCAACTCCCAGAATTCCCCAGGCAGCATTCTGGATGAGGAATTCTGGATGTTGAAGTCCACCTATCATAAAGTTTCAATATCGAGAAACACCGACTTAAAGTAACTACTTTAATGAGCAGCTGAAGATAAAAGAGTTGAGAATTCCAAACTTGAAATATAATTCTAATGGTTTGATTTAAAAACAAGACAAATCTTGTAAGTGTATTTATTTTTCTTTTATTTGTCTGAAATACCAATACTAGCTTTATAACTTTCTTTAAAATGTGTACAAACTCAACAGGAATTAACATGAAAAATAATAGTGAAGCTAAGTTGAATTTTAGGTCCACTTGGCAAAGCCTTATTAAAAGGCCTTTGGAATGTGTCTGCAGATGTAATCCTTTGAGAGAGTGAAGCTTTCCCTGTAAATTTTATGTAACTCCAGGAGTGCTTTGAATTATTCAAAGATCATCTTAGTTGCCTTAGTATCAATGGTTTATGAGAATTAACAGTTACAAATTTATAGAAGACAGTTGTGCACTAGTATATTAAATTTATGTTATTGCAGGCTTGGAAGAAATAGTTTATAATATCTGTTTTGCAGAATCAGTTTGAAAAATATTGAAATTGTATTTCTTCTGTATCATTCCTGGCGAATGAGATCCTGGTTTGACAGTCTAAATCTTGATATCTGCTGTTACAGTTTTTAATCTAAGCCTAAAGATAACGCTGAGAATTTTCTTATTTTACGATTTTCAGATATTGGGAAAAGAACTAAAATCTCTCTCTAATTGTTATTAATATATTTTAATATTGTACTGAGTTTTTAAATTTTTTAATACTGATTGTTTATATTTTTATTATGAGTGTTTTATAATGATTGGTTTTATACTGTAGTTTGATTTGGTTGTTATACATCATCCAGAGTCACTTCTGGTGAAATGAGCAGCTTTATAAATTTGTTTAATAAATAAAATAAACATATATATATATAGGTCTTTGGTTGTTCAGGTTTTCTCCGGCGTAAAATTGGAAGTGTCTTGGCGATGTTTCGACGAAGTCCCATTCGTCATCTTCAGGCTGGTGTTTTCAGCTTCGTGCTTTGAGCAGCACGAAGCTGAAAACACCAGCCTGAAGATGACGAATGGAACTTCGTCGAAACGTCGCCAAGACACTTCCAATTTTACGCGGGAGAAAACCCGAATAACCAAAGACCTACATACAACACCCGCGAAAACCCTTCTGCCAGCATCATCAGGGTAGCGTCCAGTCGATGGGAGAAGCTATTTATAAATGTGGCGCTCTTTGCGCCCGGCTTCTTGACCTCGTCATGGGTCCCAGCCAATCCACCTGCGTTTTGATCGTAGTTTCTGTGTTGCAAGCTGTAATTTCCTCACTTTCCTTACTTGTGCCGGTACCGCAGCTCTTCCTCCCTTCTTTGTATGACTGTAAGTCGGGGGGACTCCTTAATTCTACGTAGTTAAATGTGCACTGTTTATGTTTATGTTGTTTATTCTCCTCATCCTCCCTCTTAGTACTCCCTATTTCCATTCTCCTCCCCCTTAATTTGTGAAGGAGGATCGTAAACAGAGATGGGACCCTGATGATGCTGGCAGAAGCCAGCGAAAGCTTGGTTTTATTCTGGTTTTATTAAAACTTTTTATAGTTTTGTAACTTCCTGGTGTTCGTATATTTTATTGTTTAACATGAGTTTACCCAGGAATCACCGTTTTGTTTTTAATATTCATATATATATATATATATATATATATATATATATATATATATATATATTTTCTGAGGTTTTCGCGGGTGTTTGTATGTAGGTCTTCGATTGTTCGGGTTTTCTCCCGCGTAAAATTGGAAGTGTCTTGGAGACATTTCGACGAAGTCCCATTCGTCATCTTCAGGCTGGTGTTTTCAGCTTCGTGCTTCGAGCAGCAAATGCTCGAAGCACGAAGCTGAAAACACCAGCCTGAAGATGACGAATGGGACTTCGTTGAAACGTCGCCAAGACACTTCCAATTTTACGCGGGAGAAAACCTGAACAACCAAAGACCTACATATATATATGGTTAATAGCATTAAAAATATGAACCCTGGGAACATTCATATTCAAAATAAGGTGAGCACCAGGGTAATAAAACTATAAAAGTTTAATTTAATTTAAAAACGCCAAGCTTTCGCTGTCACCTGCCGGCATCCTCAGGGCTTAAAATGCCAGGGAGTGAGAGAGTCTCTTATAAGCAAGCCAAAGTCTGCGCCCAGCTCTTCGATCTCGTCATTGGACCTAATTGGTTAGATTGTGCTCCGGTGATTCGTTTCTTCCTGCATCCCTTCTTCTCGCAGTTTTATTACCCTGGTGCTCACCTTATATGCCTAGGCCAAAACAAACTAACACACTTTGAAATCTCATTATTAATCACCAAATGTTTTTCTTCCCTTGAAATGAGAGTCATTTAATGTAATTCTAGTTAAACTATAAAAGCTGAATTCTTAATAAGTCATTTTAGAATGTCATATTGTCAGTCGTAAATGACTGCAAAACCATAACATTTTGGCCTCCATGAATGGCTTGCTTACACTAAGACTCAGAATCATGGGGATAATTTCAAGGCAATGAATGAATCATAAAGGAAAAACTAGTTTGAAAAATAATTAATGTCATAAATATTATTGTAAATTTGTGATGGTGAAAATCCCTTCACGATGTCATTTAGGACAGCATATTTAGCAGAATGGATTCAAGAAATTTCATTGGAATTGCACATCTAAGTAAACACTTATTATAGGAACTGTAAATGCTTTAAAAGAGATAAAGGAAGCATTTTGTTAAAAGCCTCCAATTAGATATTATTTGACTATAAAGACTAGATTATCTATTAGTTGTGACAGTTAGTGTTATGTTTGCCTGAAAATGAGAATGAATAAGTAACAGAAAATAGTTGTGGAGTCCTTGGTGCTCTCTGAACTTAGTTGTTTCTTGTAGATATTTCATTACCTGACTAGGTGTTATCAGCAATGCTAATGAGTGTGGGGTTTGCTCCTTGTTAGTATACAATAGGTCAGTGGTGGCGAACCTGTGGCATGCATGCCAGAGGTGGCACTCAGAACCCTCTCTGTGGGCACACGCGCCATTGCCCCAGCCCCGCCTCCCCTCACGGCCCCCTCCTTACCAGCAGCCTCCCTGGAGGAGAGTCGCCCCCAGGCGCGGCCTGCACGGAGCAGTGCAGCCAAGGACATAGCCAGGCAGCAGGGACAAGACTCCGCCCTTGCGCCCCATAGCATGCAGATGATGCTGCGGGATGTGGGCAGAGGGCGTGGCTGCCATGGTGCTGCAGGGCTGCCTGGGCAATCTGCAGTGGGCCATGGAGGCGGTGCATGGCCCTGTGGGTGGGCGGGGCAGGGTGTGGGTGGGGGCGGGGCAGAGCAGGCAGGGCGGGAGGCGGAGTGGAGGCGGGGGGCAGTTTTTGGGCACTCGGTCTCTAAAAGGTTCGTCATCATTGCAATAGGTTACCCTGCCACTGTTATTTTCTCCTTTTTTATTACATTTTATTGAATGATAGAGTAAAATACAAAATACAAAGCAAATAGTAGGACCCAGTGAGGAGGGAAAAGGAAATGAAAGTGAGGGAGAGAAGGGAAAAAAGGCATTGACTTCTGACTTCCTCTGTTGCAGTAGAATAAAGAATTAACATCAAACTTCAACTTTTTGCTTTTTCGTAACAGTATCTTTAACAACAAATCAAAGTTTCATTTTTTTCCACCTCAAGCACAAAGTCCAGAAGTGGTCTCCATGTAGAAACAAAAGTACTTGTATTCTTTTCTTTAATCAAAACAGTCAATTTAGCCATCACTGCCAACTCCATCAACTTCTGTAGCCATTCGTTCATAGTGAGGATTGAAATGTCCTTCCATTTTTTTAATAGATATTTTATTGAGTTTTTATAGTTACAAATCTTTAGTGCTTAATAAACAACGTGTTATCTGGGTTCACATATTTACCATTAACAGTGACAAAACTTCCATTTCTGCTCTCTGTTCTGCTTTTCTAGCCATTTATAAAAATTATCCCATGTTTGAAAATATTCTGTATCTTCTTTCCCTTTCATTTTCAATGTAAGCCTATACATTTCCGCACAATACAAAATTTTCCTAATTATATCTTCTTCCGATAGTGTTTCTTCATTTTTCTAATACTGCGCAAATGTAATTCTTGTTGCTGTTAATACATGTAATATTAAATATATACATTTTTGTCATAGTTCTCTGTAATTATACCTAAAAGAAATAGTTCTGGCGTAAAATCTACATGTTTTCTTAACATTTTCTGTAATCACACATGTATTTTTGACGATTTTTTTTTTTGCTTTAGCACATGTCCAGCAAAAGTGATAGTACGTGCCTAGCTTTTGCCTACATTTCCAACAGTTATTAGACATGTTTTTAAACATTTTTGCTAAATAGTAAATGCCATCTATAAAACATTTTATATAGATTTTCTTTATAAGTAGCTGCCCTTGTTATTTTATAGTTTCTTTCCCAAACCAAAAATGTTTTGCCATTTTTCTAATTCTACATTGTGTCCAAATTTTTTTGCCCAAGTTATCATTATTTAACTTGTTCACCTTCCATCTTTGGGTTTAACAAAAAATTATAAAGTTTTTAAATCAATTTTTCACCTGGTAGCATCTGGTCAAAGACTCTTTGATCTTTATAAAAAGATATTTTGGCATCTTTTCATATCTCATTTGCATTTGCAAGTTTGGCCACCATGATAGCTCAATGCCCTGTTCTTCCAATTCTTGTTTAGTTTGTAATTTCCCATCAGTATTCAAGATGTCTTTACATGTCACAAGTTTCTCATAGTTGATTAAATTTGGGTACACAAAGGCTTCCATTGTCGAGATCCATTCTGGTATTTTCATATAAATTTTCATTTTTATCTTTTCCCTTGTCAGAAGTAAGGCATTTCTTATGTAGTGATTTTGAAAGTATTTATAGATTTTGTTCTTCCCATACCATAGAAACGCATGCCATCCAAGTTGTAGGTCATGTTCCTCTAGATATAGTAGTCTTTTGTGTCTAAGGGTTATCCACTCTTCTAACCATGTTAATACAGCTGCTTGATAGTATAGAACCCAGTCTGGTAGCCCAAATCCTCCATTTTCTTTTGCTTCTTGTAGCAATTTCAGTCTTATTCTGTCTTTTTTTCCTTGCCAGATAAATTTCAAAATCAATGCATTTAGCTCATCAAAAAAAAAAAAATTCTCTAATTTTATAGGTATTTTTTTGACTAGAAAAGTAGCTTTGGTAAAATATTCATTTTCACCATCGCTATTTTGCCCAAGACTGATAATTGTAAATTTTTCCATCTTTGCAAATCTGGTTTTATTTGTTTTAATAGTTTAAAATAGTTATCTTCTTTTAATGTTGCACACCTTGCTGTTAAATATATCCCAAGGTATTTAATTTTCTTAACTATCTGGAAATCTGTTTTTTCTGACAGTTGATTTTCTTTATTTGTCTGTAAAATTTTTAACTATCACTTTAGTCTTATCTCTGTTTATTTTCAATCCTGCTACTTCTCCAAATTCTTCAATCTTTGTCAATAATGTTCAGCACTTCCAGAGTTAAAATAAATAATAATGGACATAGTGGACACCCTTGTCTTGTGCTTTTCTAATATTAAAATTCTCAGTAAAATCTCAATTTACAATTATTTTAGCCATTTGCCTATGATAAATTGTTTTAAGTATATTTATAAAGTTTTCTCCAAAATCCATATAGTTTAATTGTTGTACCATAAATTGCCAGTTGACATTATCAAAAGCTTTCTGTGCATCTAAAAAAAATAACACCATTTGTTTCCCTGGATGTATTTCATAATATTCCAAGGTATCTAAGATCATTCTTAGGTTGTTCTTTATTTGTCTCTTTTGTAAAAATCCATTTTGATCTGGATGTATAAATTCAATCAGAAATCTCTTCAATCTTTCTGCTATTATTGAGGCAAAAATTTTGTAATCCACATTTAATAATGATATTAATCTATAATTCTTTATCTGAGTCAAGTCTGAATCTTCTTTTGGTATTAAAATGATATTGGCTTCTATCCATGTATTTGGTAGTTTGGCCTTTACTAATACTTCATTACATACTTCTTGCATTAATGGGCTTAGTATATCTTGTAGGCTTTTATAAAATTCTGCGAGTAGCCCATCTGGTGTCTTATCATTTTTTTGGTCTTTTTATAGCTTTTGTCAGCTCCATCATTGTTATTTTCTCATTTAACATATTTTTAAAATTCTCTGGAATCTTTAGTAGGTTAACATTTTCTATATATTGCCTTATTTTTTCCTGAGTAATGTCTTCTTTATCATAAAACATTTCATAAAATTCTTTATTTTTTTATCGTATCATTTTAGTATTGTAGATTGCCTCGCACATCTTGCAATTTATTTATCTGTTTTTTCTCTTTCTTTTTTCAGTTTGTAGGCCTTCCATTTTTGTGCATATAGTAGTCTTGCTGCTGTCAGCATATACAAGATCAAAGTTCCAAATTTTCTCCTTGATAGTTCCTTGTTTTGGATACTATAATAACATCTTAGTGTAGAAAGTCAGCACCCACCCAACTTCCTAGAGAATGAAATACTTTGGAGGATATTAAAAAGACAGAATATTATATTTCCCCAAATGAATAATGGAGAAAAAAATCTCCATTATTAAATGGAAGAGACCAGTCTTGCTGCCCCAAGCAGGAGGCCGACTCTTTAGAAATGCAGATATGGGGCACACCATTCATAAGCAAAATGCCTTCAGCCTCCACAGCTGATGGGATTATGAATTTACATTCCTCCATCCAAAATCTAAAGAACATGACCTTTAGGACATAATAGGATTAATCCTACACCCTCTTTGGACTAGCAAAAGACACAAAAGCCCACCTCATTGCACAACCCAGAAACATTCCCACTTCAGAGCCCTATAAAGTTCCATCCACTCTCAACTCCATTTGATCAACTGTTCCAGAACCACATACTGCTGCTGGTTCTGTTCATCATTAAATCTTCTTTCCAAACACCCAGCCTATAAGGACCCGCTTCAAAACCTCATCCCAAGAAAGCAGGACTCTTGGAACAGTTTCATTCCAAAAGGAACTTTTATTAGGAGAAGCTGACAGCAGGCATAGAAGGCAGGATCACCTTTCTTACCCCAGGTTGACATCAAGGGGAAACAGTTCAAAGAGCAAGCAGTTAAAAATAGCAGAGAGGATACATTGTAGTGAAGCAAAAGGAGAAATAATGCATCCCATAGGGCAGGGATAGGCAACCTTGGCTCTTTTATGACTCGTGGACTTGAACTCCCAGAATTCCTGAGCCAGCATGGATTTGTATTTCCAGCGTCTTAGCCTCCATTTTATTTACTCCCAACTTGGAACTGGACTTGATAATTTTTCTTTCAACACCAGTTTTGTCTTTCCTATGGGCAAATAGACAAAATACCAAACCAATTCTCAAGCTAGAACAAACCAATTTTTTGTATGTCTAATAACATTCATAACCTACTGGGCCAACATGGCCCAGAAACATTCTTGGATGCTAATGTGATTTTAGGCTACCCTTTTGCTTTGAAGATTCCAATATGACATTTTTTTTTATTAAAAGGACCCAACAGTGAAGGCAGATGAAACAGAGAGTATGTACACAAGACTGTAACTCTCTTTTAAGTATACAATATATTTGGCAATCCCTCTTGCTTCCTGGCACATTTAAATGGCAGTGGCTGAAAAAGGGACTTTTCCATAGCAAGTGCCATAACTCTATGGCATATTTCTTCTGTTTCTAAATTCCAATAATGCTCCATAACTTGATTTTCTATTCTCCCTTCCTTCATAAGTGTTTTTGTCCTTGCACATGTGCAAATCTGAAGATGAGGCTGCATAAGCAAAAAAGTTCACCATATTTTATTCTTCTGAAAGAAGTTTGTTTATTTGCCAGCTTTCACACTAAAATAATATTATTTAAACTATAATGAAATAGATGAGTGAAAAAATACTGGCGTTTTTTGTTTTTGTTTTATCTCCTGCTGTTGCTCCCATAAGGAGGAGATGCTGCCACAAAAATAGCAATGAAAGCAGTGGAAAAATCCTTTAAAAAAAAATCCAGAGTTTTTCAATTTTGGCAGCTTGAAGAGATGAATTCTGGGGAATTCTGGGAGCTGAAGTTCATACATCTTCAAGTTGTCAAGGTAGAGAACAATGCTCTAGTGTTAGGCTTTCTAAAAGTTTTTTTTTAATCAAGATGTTTTCTACAGTTTTGTAGCGTGTTCTTTTCCATTATTTAACAAAGTTTATTTCCAATCTGGGGCCACAGATAAATGTCTTCGTTTAGCATTCTCCATGCAGACTTTTCATTTTGGAAGGTGAAAATACATTCTCATTCTTTTCGTCCAATATAATCTTGAAATTTATAATCAGATTTTTAAGAGAAAGAGAGGGGGGAGAGAGAGAGAGAAAGAGAGAGAGAACATGCACTAGTGAACATCTTTGTTACATTATGAAAGGCATCTCTTTCAGGAGACATGTCAATTCCTACCTATTAATTAAAATTATGCTTTCATATAAGAATAGGAAAGTTCCAAGTTTTTTTTCTCAAGCTCCTGGATAATGTTAAAACCAAAGCTGGAGATGATTAAGGGATGCAATCAGTGGTGGGATTCAACCAATTCGCACCAGTTCAGCAGAACCGGTAGCTAATCTTTTGTTGCCCAGGCTCAGAATGGACTTCCGGAAGCAGCATCCACACAGAGAACTGATTGTTCACATATTTGAATCCCACCACTGGGTGCAATAAAGATCCCTAACCCCTTTTAACCCATTATTTTCCCCCCCCCAACTACTACTTTGAATCTTAAAATAAGCTTAGCATTTAGAAAATTGGTTTGGATCAGAGATCTTACAAAAATCTAGGAGATAAAATGGTTTTCGTTGGATTTTCCTTGTCAAAATTTCCTAATCCTTTGGTTTAGTCATAAAATAGTTTGAACAATTAATTGAAGTCTATTATATATTCATGTTTTATACTGCTTTTTTGCTGTTTTAGATTATAGTTTCCTTGTTTTGGTGGGAAAGAATGTTGTACACCACAAATAAATGAGAACACATTAAATGTTGTAGGCTTAGATGGCTTTAATATGATAAAATTTCCACTGAGAATCACATACACACAGAGATCCTTACTTAAAATAAAATGTGTCTCCCGTTCCACTATGAGTATTTTAATTGCTTTAAATGCATCAAGAAAATAACATTCATTTGTTTTGAAGCAAATATCGTGCATTTGGGTCAACATAAAAGGGGAAAAAAATGACATTGCCATAGGTGTATACTACAGACTACCCAACCAAACAGAGGAAATAGATGAACTTTTTGCTAGTCAGCTAACTAAGGTATGTAGGAAGCACATCACAATAGTAATGGGGGACTTTAACTACCCTGACATCAACTGGGAGACAAACTCTGCACCAAGTGGAAGATCAAACAGATTCATGGCAAACCTAGCAGACAACTTTGTCTCCCAAAAAATAGAGAAGGGAACTAGGGGATTAGCCATTTTGGATCTAATTCTCACTAACAGAGATGAAATGATAGTAGGTGTTGAAGCCATAGGAACCCTGGGAAGAAGTGATCATGCAATATTAGAATTCAACATTATGGAAGCACAAGCAATAGAACACAGTCAAACTAGAGTCTTGGACTTCAAGAGAGCTAATATCAATAAACTTAGAGAGGGCTTGGGAAGGATTCCATAGATGAAAATCTTCAAGGGGAAAACAACTCAAGAAGCTTGGGAAATTTTGAAAAATGAGATAATAAAAGCCCAGTCTAGCACAATACCAACAAAGAGGAAAAATAACAGCTCTCAAAAGAAACCAGCATGGCTGCATAAAGAACTCTTTGACAAATTGAAAGATAAAAAGGACAAGTATAGAAAGTGGAAAGAGGGGTACATAATTAAGTCAGAATATCAGCAAATAACCCGAGCCTGCAAAGATGAAGTGAGGAAAGCCAAGGCTCAAAATGAACTAAGGTTTGCGACCAAAGTCAAAAATAACAAAAAAAGCTTCTTTCAACATGTAAAAAACAAGAAAAAAGTGAAGGAAATGATTGGTCCACTAGTGGGTGAAAGTGGCAAGAAGGTGACAAGCAACAGGGAGAAAGCAGAACTATTTAACTCATTTTTTGCATCTGTCTTTACACAAAGGGAAAAAACAGACCAACCTATCAAAAATAGTGCCATAAAAAAAAGAATAGAAACACAAGTTAAGATAGGCAAGAAAATGATAAGTGAGCACCTGTCCAGCCTAGACGAGTTCAAATCGGCTGGACCAGATGGATTACACCCCAAGGTTCTCAAGGAACTGGCAGATATGATCTCAGAACCACTGAACTATATTTTTCAAAGATCCTGGAGCACAGGGGAACTACCAGAGGACTGGAAAAGAGCTGATGTAGTTCCCATCTTAAAAAAGGAAAAAAATGGACCCAGGAAATTACAGACCTATCAGCCTGACCTCAATACCTGGGAAGATCCTGGAAAAGATAATCAAACAACGAACCAGCAAACACCTAGAGACAAACAAAGTCATTACTAAAAGTCAACATGGCTTTGTCAAAAATAGATCATGCCAGACAAATCTTATTGCATTCTTTGACCAAGTGACAAAATTAGTGGATCAGAGGAATGCGGTGGATATAATTTACTTGGACTTCAGTAAGGCATTTGATAAAGTAGATCACAACCTACTACTTGACAAGATAGAAAAATGTGGGATACACCGCATCACCACCAGATGGATCCGTAGCTGGCTGACTGGCCGTACTCAGCGAGTGGTCCTCAATGGAACCGCATCTACATGGAGGGAACTGTGTACTGGGGTGCCCCAGGCCTCTGTTCTGGGCCCAGTGCTCTTCAACATCTTCATCAATGATTTGGACAAGGGGATAGATGGGGAAATCATCAAATTTGCAGACGACACCAAACTGGCAGGAATAGCCAACACTGCAGAAGACAGGCTTAGGATACAGGAGGATCTGGACAGACTTGAACACTGGGCGCTATCTAACAAAATGTAGAACCTTAACTTTTATCACTATTGAATTTCATTTTGTTAGATAGCGCCCAGTGTTCAAATCGGTCCAGATCCTCCTGTATCCTAAGCCTGTCTTCTGGAGTGTTGGCTATTCCTGCCAGTTTGATGTATAGGGGGTACCTTGCTTAATAGTAGTAACTGTGAGAGGGATCTCGGAGTCTTAGTGGACAATCACCTAAATATGAGCCAGCACTGTGCTGCAGCTGCCAAAAAGGCCAACACAGTGCTAGGCTGCATTAACAGAGGGATAGAATCAAGATCACATGAAGTATTAATACCACTTTACAATGCCTTGGTAAGGCCACACTTGGAATACTGCATCCAGTTTTGGTCACCGCGCTGTAGAAAAAATGTTGAGACTCTAGAAAGAGTACAGAGAAGAGCAACAAAGAGGATTAGGGGACTGGAGGCTAAAACATATAAGGAATGGCTGCTGGAATTGGGTATGTCTAGTTTAATGAAGAGAAGGACGAGGTGAGACATGATAGTAGTGTTCCAATATCTCAGGGGCTGCACAAAGAAGAGGGAGTCAAGCTATTCTCCAAAGTGCCTGAAGGCAGGATAAGAAGCAACGGGTGGAAGCTAATCATGGAGAGAAGCAACCTAGAACTAAGGAGAAACTTCCTGACAGTGAGAACAATTAACCAGTGGAACAACCTGCCTGCAGAAGCAGTGAATGCTCCAACACTGGAAGTATTTAAGAAGAGACTGGACAACCATTTGTCCAAAATGATATAGGCTTTCCTGCCTGAGCAGGGGGTTGGACTAGATGACCTCCAAGGTCCCTTCCAACCTTACTATTATTATTATTATTATTATTATTAGTAGTAGTAGTAGTAGTAGTAGTAGTAGTAGTAGTAGTAGTAGTAGTACCTCCTTTTTCTTCCACAGAGTTAGTTGATCTGGTACCAACTTAGTTATAAGTAGAAAAAAGAATAATAATAGAAACATTGATCCAGTTTATCCCCATTTATTTACTACATACCTCTATTAATTTTTTTTCTTTGGATTTGATTACTGCAGAAGATGTATAACTACTATTTAAGTTTGTATTAAAAGAGAGAGTAGACATCTGAGTAGATCAAATACTGAACTTTTATGATTGTAGATAGAACAATTATGAAAAAATCAGGTTCGGGTTTAGCAAATTAAACAGAATGGATTCTCTTCTGTCTGAATCTATTTGCATTTTAATAGAAATAAAAAGTTTCTTAATCTCCTGTAATCTGTTGGTAATTTGTGGTCTTTTATTTTGCACGTTCCATTCTTCCACAGCTATAATTGTCCATCAAAGAGATGCCTAATTTTATATTAGATGCTTCTTAAGTGAAATGATACACATGGCAACTTAAAGTTCTCATCATATGTCCACCCACATGCCATAGTAAACACAAAGTTCAAATTGCAACATTTCTCATTGTTCATTGTCTCTGGTTCAAAAATTCAAATATTTACAGTATAGTTATAGAGCCTTGGCTCTGGAATATCTGTAACTCCTTCCATATTTCATGTTGATGATGAACAGTTTCCTCATTCAAAACTCATAAGCTCAGTTACTGCAAGAATTTATTTATTTTATTAGCTGTTGCAATCATCACTCAACTTTGATCAGCTCACAATCTTATATACAAACAAGATTAAAACAGAAAAAGCTGAACAATAAACCTTTCATTAAAAAATATCTCTCCACGTTTTGGAAACATACCGCTCATATAATTGTTTACTCCTACACAGAAAGAATCCTTTGCAAATCTTCTCCCCTCAATGGCTTGTTGAAATAACCAAGTTTTGATTGCCTTTTTGAATCCCTAGAGAAATTCCAAAGAAATTCCAATGAAGGGGAGAAGTGATCAAGATCTTCAAGTAGAGAAGCACTGAATTTTAATGTAAGACTTATGGGTTCTCCTGTCCTCCTTAATAATGGGGGTACTTCTCTATTGCTTCTTATGATCTGTAGAGTCAGACTGAAGAATAAATAAAAGAAATTTAATGGCAGCATTTCAAAAAGGCTGAAGTAACCTCTCCGAGGCAAAAAAATGTGACGTCAAAGCCAAGGATATGGCATTTTGCTGAAAGCAAACAATAATCATTTGTACCTCTCTCAAAACTTGAGAAATACTACTTCAATCTCTCTTTAGGTGTATTATCAGTAACAAGCTCTCCAGAGACAGATGGCAGAACTCAACTGCTGAAGGGCTACATTCCCAAGGGGTTACTTGTCTTAGATTAGATGGGGGAGAATGGAAGAAATATAAGACAATCTAGAGAAGGCACTACAACATAATTTCAATGGTCACCATCTCACATAAAGAGAAAAAAAGCCAGATCATTAATCCAAGTATGAATAGTATTATAAAACAATTTCAATCAGATGCGTCAGCTTCAGTCTTTCAGGAGATTGGCTTCTTGCCAATGGACATGAGAAATGGAAATGGTGAACTGCAAACTTCCTATTTTTCCTCCCATTTCATACAAGCTTTCATGTCAGAATAACAGAGTTGGAAGGGACTTTGGAGGCCTTCTAGTCCAACCCCCTGCTCAAGCAGGAGACTCTATACCAGGGGTAGGCAACCTCTTGGCTCAGGAATTCTGGGAGTTGAAGTCCAGGAGTCATAAAAGAGCCGAGGTTGCCAACCCCTGCCCTATACCATTCCAGACAAGTGATTGTCCAGTCTCTTCTTAAAAGCCTCCTATGATGGAGCACCCACGACTTCTGAAGGCTTTTCATCCTCTTCCTCGGGTTATCCCTTCTGCCCGTTACATAGATTGGGAACGATGCTCTACTTTTTGTTACTTCTTCATGTATATTCCAATGATTCTTTAAAATACAGATAGTCCTCAACCGACGACCACAATGGAACCCCAATTTTTTCTTGCTAAGTGGATTTGATTAGGTGTATAGCGCTGCTTCTTTCATTTAGTCCTTCCAGTGCAGATAGCCCTTGACTTACAACCACAACTGAGCCCAAAATTTCTATTGCTAAGTGAGACGGTTGTTAAGTGAGTTTTGCTCCATTTTATAACTCTTCTTGCCGCAGTTATTAAGTGAATCATCGCAGTTGTTGAGTTAGTAACACGGTTGCTAAGTGATTCTGGCTTCCTCATTGACTTTGCTTGTCAGAAGGTCGCAAAAGGGGATCACATGACTTCAGGACAGTGTAATCAGCATAAATATGAGTCAGTTGCCAAGCATCCAAATTTTGATCACGTGACCATGAGGATGCTGCAACGGTTGTGAGTGTGAAAAATGATCATAAGTCACTTTTTTCACTGCTGTTGTAACTTCAAATGGTTACTAAATAAATGATTGTAAGCCGAGGACTGACTGTAGGCTAATGCTAAGATACAAAGAGGGATTTCCAGAGGGATATGTGACAAAAACTGTGTCCCATTTTTTATACCTTAATTTAATGTATCAGGCCATTTATGTATATGTAGGGATGAAAATTTTATTTTTTTAAAAATTGTAACACCTGTTGTCTGTCCCAAACCATGATAAACATGTGAGTAATTATCATGAAGCAAACAGTGTAATTATGTGTATTTGATTTATGTCATCACGCACATATTATATGCCCCCACCTAACATCCATTTATGAACACAGTGTTTTACAGACACAAACACATGCACACAAGAAACACACAACAAATTAACACTCATAAACAGTCTTACCAATATATTCATATCATGTTATATAATCAAATTGTAGGAAAATGGGGGAAAATATAAACGACTATGTGGAGTTCATTTTTTCTTTTTCTTCTTATTTTATTTTTGCATATGAAATGCAATTTATTTTTATTTTTTTTTAAAAAAAATTCTTCTACTGGATGTCATCATACCACCTACTCAATCCATTTCATATGTTGGATGAAATGGTTCTTGCCTACAGAAAAGTGTAAGTTATCACTAAGGAAACCCAGCCCTCTATGTCTTTCCCTTCTCTAAATATATTAGTCATCTTAGGCACCAGTTGTACCCTTTCCTCAATCAGGAAGTCCTTCAGATTCATGCCCTGGTCACCTCATGTTTGGTTTATTGCAGGGGTAGGCAACCCAAAACACTCAAAGAGCCACTTGGACCCGTTTCCCACTGAAAACAAAACACCGGGAGCTGCAAAATCCTTTTGATATCTAAAATGAAGATAACACTGCATATATCCTTTTTTACCTTTATTATAGGCGTGTGTGTCTGTGTGTATATATATACACACATACACACACAGGTAAAAAGGAATATATGCAGTGTTATCTTCATTTTAGATGTCAAGAGGGTCTCTCTCTCTCTCTTTCTGTCTCTCTCTCCCTCTCTATCTGCCCTTGGTCTGCCAGTCCTCTTCCCCCCCCTCTCTTTCTCTCGCCCCCTCTCTCCTATCTGCTGCTCACCTGGCAATCTGGCTTCAAGCTCACCTGGCAATCTGGCTTCAAGCTGTCCTCCAACAAGCTAGGGGGTAGGCAACCTCAGCTCTTTTATGACTCATGGACTTCAACTCCCAGAATTCCTGAGTCAGAATAGCTGGGCTAGCTAGCTCTCTCCTGCTCTTCCTGCTTCCTGCAGAGACGCAGCAAAGGGAGGAGCTGCGCCCAATAAGCTTTTCAGCTCCTCGGAGAACACTGTGAGTGCACTCTCTTTCTCTCTCTCTCTCTCTCTCTCTCTCTCTCTCACACACACACACACACACACACACAGAGAGAGAGAGAGAGAGAGAGAGAGAGAGAGAGAGAAGCGCAATTGCCTCTCTGTCTCTCTCTGCAAATGGAAGTGGAGGCTGGGAGCCACAGGGGAAGGCTCAAAGAGCTGCATGTGGCTCCGGAGCCACAGGTTGCTGACCTGTGGTTTATTGCAACACTCTACATGGGACCACCAAGAAGCTACAGCTGATTCATAATAGAATGGCAGAGCAGTAATGGGTTCCTCTTGGTGGGCCCTTATGTCCCCACGACTAAGCAAGCTGCATTGGCTGTTAGTCAGCTTCCGAAAGCAGTTTAAGATCCTGGTTATTACTTATCAATCTCTGTATGGCATGGGGTCTAGATATCTGAGAGAACCCATGTCTGTAATCATTTCTGCCCACCCAGCATGTTCCAGCACATTGCTTGTGCTCCAGAGGTCCCTTCCATTAGATGTTACCATTTCGTGGGATTAAGGAAGTATGCCTTCTCTGTTGTATCATCTGCCCTCTGGAACAGTGTTCCCCAGAGATAAGGAGGGTATCCTGTCTCTTAGAGTTCCAGAAAGCTTTGAAAAGACTAAAATAATCTGATAAAAAACACAATCAAGAAAACAAAACAGGGGTCTTAAATCATAAAGAGCAACCCCAAACCTGGGACCCAGGCAACCCCAATTTTGGTCCCAGGTTTGGGGTCGCCCTTTATGATTGTTTTGTTGATTGTGTTG
This sequence comes from Crotalus tigris, assembly GCF_016545835.1. NCBI lineage: Eukaryota > Metazoa > Chordata > Lepidosauria > Squamata > Viperidae > Crotalus > Crotalus tigris. The sequence goes on from NW_024096467.1 coordinate 5,913,867, forward strand.
TTCATCAGATTATTTTCGTCTGGACTATCTATCTGATTGTGTGTTTTTAGCTGGGTTTTAGGTTTTTTTTTTTTTTTTTTGAGTTTATTACTATCAGCCAAGGTGATCCAGAGAAGTAGCACACCTAGAAGTACTAGCTCTAACTTTGTTGTAAGTTTACATTAAGACAACCTTGTAAGTCTGAAAGTATATCTCTCCCCCATCTCCTTTACAGTCCAAGAAACTAGGAAGAGTTCCTGCTGAGTCACACTCCCATTCCTTCTGCAGACTCAGCTATAATCTGTCTGATCATTGTCTAGTCAGCGGCTCTTCCTCTGATCTCCCAAGAGCATTCCCCCATACCATTACATGTTCTCCACCTAAAGTTGGGTTAAATTTAAATGCAGGTAGTCCTCGACGTACAACCACAATTGACCCCAAAATGTTTGTTGTTAGGTGAGACATTTGTAAAGTGAGTTTTGTCTCATTTTATGAACTTTCTTGCCACAATTGTTCAGTGAATCATTGTAGTGCATAAGTGAGTAACCCGGTTGTTAAGTGAATCTGGCTTCCACATTGACTTTGCTTATCAGAAGTTGGCTATAGGTGTTGGCTATACATTACCTTGAGATGCAGCAACAGTCATAAATATGAACCAGTTGCTAAGCATCTGAATTTTGATCACATGATCATGGGGATGATGCAAAGGTCGTAACTATGAAAAATGGTCATGTCATATTTTTCAGTGCTGTTGTAACTATGAATGGTTACTAAGCAAACTGTTGTAAGTTGAGGACTACCTGTACTTAAATACATAAATAAAGTAGAAATCTAGTGCAGTGGGAGCTGACATATTCCTGCAATGCTAATTATTTAACACCTTGGTTTTCTCATGGTAGGTTGTGAAGTGAGGTGATAGAAGAGTCTACAATATGAGCTATGGATCTTTGCATTCACAGATCATTTATTCTGTTACTCTACCTTCCATACTACCAACTATATCTTCAAAAAAATCACAGCAACCTACGCAGTGGTGGGATTCAAATATGTGAACAACCGGTTATCTGTATGGACGCCACTTTCGGAAATCCATTCTGGGCCTGGGCAACAAAAAATTAGCTACTGGTTCTGCCGAACTGGTGCAAACTGGCTGAATCCCACCACTGAACCTACCTAGTTCAGTAAATCTGCATTGTACTGGGATGATTTATATTACCATTCCAAGCCTCTGTACAATGTTCAGGTAATGAAAGGGAGTTGGAAACTATTTTTTTAAAGAAAGAAATTGGCAAAGTAATGGTATTTCCATAGAGATAGTAATCATTGCTCCATAGTTGGTGTTAACATGTATTTGGGGAAAATTAGTATTAATTTAATAATACTCAGATGGCCACTTCAACTACAGTAGAGAGGCAAAAATCCAAAGAAAAACAGCTCAGTCCAACATTCAGGAAGACTGTTATATTACACTGGTGGATGAAGGACTTCATTCAAATACTTCCCAAAAGTGTGCTAGAACTTGTTAATTGATCTTTGGGGCATAGTCTGTTATTCTGTTATAATTGCGCTGTGACAACTGTTGCTCTTAGTGGACCACTGTTTTCTTTGTATGTCAGGGCCTGCAGTTTTGAAACAAACAAACAAAAAAAAAAAAAACCAAACTGAGTCCATATTCCCTTGACATCTTGACTGTGTGTGATTTAGTCAACAATTGCTACTGTTAGCACACTGCATTTGGCTGGAGTAGCTAGCCAAGTAAAAGAGCTGCCAATTATCTCTTGTTTGTGTTTTATGCAAGAGAATGATCAACTCACAAGAATGTCCGTGGATTATGGAAGGTGTGTCCCATTGGAAATGTAATAAAAAGGCTGATGGGAATAATAATAATAACAGAATTGGAAGGGATCTTGGAGATCTTCTTGTCCAGCCCCCTGCTCAAGCAGGAAACCCCATACCATTTCAGACAAATGATTGTCTGATATCTTCTTAAAAACCTCCAGTATTGGAGCACCCACAACTTCTGGAGGCAAGTCATTCCACTTATCCAGTGGAATGACTATAAGCACATATCAACTTAGTTCTTGGTTGATTCTCTTCTTGATTAGTTCCCATCCATTGCTTCTTATCCTGCCTTCTGGTGTTTTGGAGAATAGGTTGACCTCTCTTCTTTGTGTCAGCCCCTTAGATATTGAAGATTCTGCACAGCTTTTAAGAGTTCCTTCGGAGATGCAGCTACGTTGAAACTGTAAGAATTGCATTATCTGAAGAGAGTTTCTTACTGTTACTTACTTATAATAACTATAGTTATCAACATAGCTCAAACCCTACATTATACAAAGAAACAACGAAGGTAGGGCACATAAGCTTTCTGTCTACGCAAGTCTAAAAAGGAAAGGAAAATCATCATATTACATGTGGACATGAACTGACCCGAAGCTAGCAGTATGCATTCATTTAGTAACAAAAGAAAAATGAAAATTGAGAGGAAAGGTATTTTCAATTGTTATAGCAAAGAAATGAATGCAAGATGCACTAATGAGCAAATGCCCTACATTTGTTTCTTATCTGAGTGCTACTTTCTTGGCAGTCTTTTAGTTTCCCTTAGCAACCAGTACAGGTCAGGTGGAGATTACCAGGAAGGTATGGGAAGAGAGAGAGAGAAAGATTGTTGTGATAAACTGTCAATTTTCCAACTACATTTTAGCAGAAGTGGCAGAATATTTAGCAACATTCTTATAGGTCTTGCAAATAAGAAACCGTGTATATATAAAATAGCAAATGAGGGGTTTGCAAAAGCCTACACAATCTGTAAAAAAAGATAAGATTGGGGAAACCTACATTAAAGAAGTTCTCTTTGTCTTCAAAAAGTAACAGCACCTACCTGATCTCAGTATAAAGCAGGATTAGACTTAGTTAAGTACTGTAGAGGGAAAAATCTTCATCAGGGTCCAGTCCAAGTTGGGAGTAAACAACATGGCAACTGCTTTAGAAAGAAGGTTGTAGCTATCTTTTTCCAGACTGAAAGATAGCTCTGGAAAAAGAGAGAGAATGACTACAAGTAGTAGGGAGTGGGTTTTTATACCTTCTGGGGCTCTTGAGGTTGTTTCCTATTCCTGTTTGAGGTTTTGTATTTCCTGTATCATGTACTTTAACCTGAGCATGAATGTGCCTTTTTGGTATTCTGATGGTGGTGTGTTAATCATATTATGTTTCCTGTCCTTAGAATTTGGGTGGGATATGTAGATTTTAAGGGTCTTTGTCTTCCTAATTTCTTCAGTTTCTAGTTGGAAGGCTCCAACCTTCCTGAGTGGATTATTACATCTGCATTTCTAAAAGCTGGTTTCTGCTGAGTTGTCTGGCTGGGTGTGTATGTGGAGAAGTTTCTGCCTTTTTAAAGATCTTCTCCATTATTCCTTTGGGGAAATATATTCTGCTTTTTTAATATTCCACAAAATTTCTTTCTCTGGATTCTTCCCAAACACTAAATGGCAAATCCCATTGCTGTAGAATGAATCTTTGGCATGCAAGCTTTAAGAAGGGACTTGTCTGAAATGATATAGGGTCTCCTACTTGAGCACAGGGTTGGATTAGAACAGACATGTCAAACACCAGGCCCGGGGGCCGGATGCGGCCCGCGAAGTGGTTTCATGTGGCCGCGAAGCCATCCTGGAAACAGTGAGGGAACGGCTCCTTCTGCCTTGGCCCTGGCCCAGGCCAGCCGGGAGCCAATGTACAATTTTGTGGTGGCCATCTATGCTGAAATGCATTCAGTCTTAGCTCCACAACGCCATCTAGAAACAGCGAGGAACCAGCCTGTGCAGCGTTGGCCCCGCCCCCTGGGTGCATGGTGGGGAGTGTCACCCTTTGTGAAGAATGAAGAAATGCACCATTCCTTGGCGCTTGCCCCGGTCCTACACCCTTCAACTACAGTAGAGAGGCAAAAATCCAAAGAAAAACAGCTCAGTCCAGCATTCAGGAAAACTGTTATATTACACTGGTGGATGAAGGACTTCATTCAAATACTTCTCAAAAATGTGCTAGAACTTGTTAATTGAACTTTGGGGCCTAATCTGTTATTCTGTTATAATTGTTCTGTGACAACTGTTGCTCTTAGTGGACCACTGTTTTCTTTGTATGTCAGGGCCTGCAGTTTTGAAACAAACAAACAAACAAACAAAAAAAAAAAAACTAAGTCCATATTCCCTTGACATCTTGACTGTGTGTGTGGAGGGACAATAGAAACATGGAAGTGAATTCTATTATTTCTGTCTGTGTACTCTTTCAAAGTTGGCAGGCAATAATCTGCTGTGCTTGTGTCAACTTTTTGCATGATGTCAAACTCTTCTTTCCTTCCCTATGGGCAATTCTTATTAAAAAGAATTCATTCACCAAGTGATGCTTGATTATGGCATTCTTCAATGGTTCAGCCTTTGTCAACAAACAGCATCAGATACCTGCATATTGCACAGAATAAACTTTTCCATTCTTTGTTCTTAAGTGACTTGATTTAATTAGTGCCATCAGGTTAAGGTCAACACTTGGTCTAGATCAGGGGTCTCCAAACATGGTCGCTTTAAGACTTGCGTACTTCAACTCCCAGAATTCCTCAGCCAGCATGGCTGGCTGAGGAATTCTTGGAAATGAAGTCCCCAAGTCTTAAAGCAGCCAAGTTTGAAGACCTCGACATAGATTGTTTCTCCAGAACAAACTGTCTCTAGTCTGGTCCTTTAGATTTTCAGCAGCATGCCTCACTGAGTTCTTGAATTAATTCCTCTCACTTCCTGTCACCCTCTTATTCTCTTTCTTTCCAGTTTTCCCAAAATGATAGACTTCCCAAGATTATTGTTTATATAATGGATTATTGTTTATATAATCTGACTAAAGTATGATAATTTGAGCCTGATCATTTGCATCTCTTGTGAAAACTCTGGACTGATTTGTTGATGAGTCATTTGTTTGTTTTCTTGGCTGTCCACTGTATTCTCAAGACGTTTCTCCAAAGCTTAAATGTGTCAATACTTTTTCTGTCTTGCTTCTTCAGAATCCAACTTTCACTTTCATAAAGTATCACAGGGAAACCATGGCCTGTACAATTCAGATTTTTTTTTTTGTATGAACATATCCTGGCATCTGAATATCTTTTCCAAGATTTTCAAGGTTATTATATCAAGTGCTCGTGTGATTCCTTCCTTCCTTCCTTCCTTCCTTCCTTCCTTCCTTCCTTCCTTCCTTCCTTCCTTCCTTCCTTCCTTCCTTCCTCCCTCCCTCCCTCCCTCCCTCCCTCCCTCCCTCCCTCCCTCCTTCTCTTGATAAGTGATCCTGAAAGGTAAAAGCTGTGTAGCACTTCAGTATCTTTACTATCAGTCCTAATGTTCTTAGTCAATAAAAAAATGAAATTTAAAAATTAATCTTGACTGTCTGTGTTTAGGTGCTTGTAAACAAGAATGCCATTTTCCATATATAGAGTTTAACAAGGATTTCCTGTTATTTTGGAAATGTTTTATGGTTTTCTATAGCTCATTCCATTGTCTTTCTTTTTCTACAAAATATACATTAAGAAAAGAAGCTCCTTCTGTCTGGAATATAAGGTTTGTAAGAATAATATGCATGATGTGTATTATTTAAACAGGAAAGAAGAATTACCCATCTTCTTTCCAAATAACTTCACAACTGACTGCATACATAGGCATATGTATGGGTGCAGGTGTGTACTCACACACCCACACACCCACACGCATACACACAAGACAACATTCTGACTTTTGTACATGGCATCTGAATATAACCTCTGAAGAAGGTATGGGACAATGTATCTATAGGCAAAGCACAGCATGGATAAAATCTATATGCCAGCAAGGAAATAGTCTCGATGCTCAACCTAGCATGCATACATATTGGGCAAATGCATTTTAACCTCTGGTGGAATCATGCAGAAAGTTACTTAATGTGCTTTTTTACATTATATAAATAAACTGTTTGCTCATGAGCAACTAATACAATTATTTTCTCTCTCAGACAGACCCAGAATTTGAATTGTATACTTTTTCCTCCACTCTCTCTCCTTTTCTTGCCTTCCTCTCTTTTGTTTCTGAAGTTCTATTGATCAAGATCTGCTTTATTTCTCACAACCAACACATTAGTTTTTGTTGGGCTCTTTCATGTCCCTTGTGTTTTTAATTAACATTTCAAAATCTGAACTTCTTTCACTATTTTGAATAATCGAAGCTCATCTGCATTTCAATAGCATACCTCTAAAATTGTACACGTTTCATATTAAACACCAATTAACATTTTCCTTTCTCTGCCTCAGAATGGTCTAGTCTCCCTGAAAAAAACTTTAATAATAACCTTTGGGTTCATGTCACACTTAAAATATTTAAACAAAGGATATTATAGGGGGAAGAAATTAAAGCCAAATTAAAGCTAGTCTGAGCAAAGAGTAATGAATATGTAAAGCTGAACATAGCTCTATTCTTTATAATGACTTTGGACAGTCGTGTTTCATTCTTTATTTAGATATATATATTGGGATTCCCAGTGGTTAAGCAAACATAATATTTAAATTTATAAACCTTAGAATCAGTATTCCAAAATTTGCTAAATCTTTTGTGAAAGAGAAAATTTGTATATCTCTAGTATATTATTTTAAACACTGACTAAGGCCCCTTTATTTCTGTATCACCAAATATTCTGCACAAAGAAATGAGTTTAAAATTATTCTTCCAGAGCTCTTGTTGATAGTTGTTGTGAGCGGAAGTTGAAGGAAGGAAGGAAGGAAGGAAGGAAGGAAGGAAGGAAGGAAGGAAGGAAGGAAGGAAGGAAGGAAATTCAAAAAGATGTCAGCTGCAATTCAAGCCTGTTAGCACATTTTGCTGAGTGCAAAAGAATTGAGGCCTTTGAACTAAAGTGCCGGAGAATACTCCTGCGAGTCCCCTGGACTGCAAGGCGATCAAACCAGTCAGTCCTAGAGGAGATCAACCCTGACGGCTCTTTAGAAGGCCAGATCCTGAAGCTGAAACTCAAGTACTTTGGCCACCTAATGAGAAGGAAGGACTCATTGGAGAAGAGCCTAATGCTGGGAAAGATTGAGGGCAATAGAGGACAACAGAGAATGAGGTGGCTGGGTAGAGTCACTTAAGCAGTAGGCGTGAGCTTAAATTGATTCCAGAAGATGGTAGAAGACAGGAAGGCCTGGAGGAATGTTGTCCATGGGGTCGTACATGACTTCACAACTAACAACAAAACGCATTTTGGCTTAGCCACTTCTGTGTTTGTCTTTTTTTTTTTAAGTTTCTTTTTCTTACAGGCTACCTAAAGATTTGTTTAGATCACATGGTCATGTCTTCATGTCAAAACATGAAAAGGGACAGGGAAACAGTGATTATTTCCCCACTTCTGACTGATGAAGCTCTCATAATATTTGTGGAAAATAACAGAGTAACAAAATTGGAAGGGACCTTGGAGGTCTTCTAGTCCAACCCCTGCTCAAATAGGAAACCCTACACCATTTCAGACAAATAATTGTTCAATGTCTTCTTAAAAACCTCCAGTGTTGGAGCCCTCACAACTTATGAAGGCAAGTTGTTCAACTGATTAATTTTTCTAGCTATCGGGAAATTTCTCCTTAGTTCTAGGTTGGTTCCCCCCTTGATTATTTTCCATCCATTGTCTTCAGGTGCTTTAGAAAATAGGTTGACCCCATATTTTGTGTGGCAGCTCCTTAGATATTGGAACACTGCTATCATGTCACCCTAAGAGAACCAACTTTTTACAATGAAAAGGAGGACACAAATAAATTGAAGAAAAAAATATCGTAAATAAAAGAAACATTTTATTCATTGCAACAATAATACAGAATACACTATAATATGATAAATGCATAATAAAAAATATTTGTAACAATAACATTTTATATTGTAATTATGCTTATATGCCGTGCCCCTGTCTGCAGCCGCCCCGCCAGCACTGCTGCCCCGCCGTGCTCCCATAGCATGGGGGGCAGCCGGCCACTGCCACCCCTCACACCCCCACTCGCAGCAGCCCCGTCGCCCCTGCCTCTTGTACCTGCAGCCATTATTGCCCTAGCAGGGCCGAAGATCAAGAGAAAATTACCATGGCGTTGCCGCTCCAGTCTCCTCCAGGTATCTTCGGGACTAACTAGGAGATGGTGTAGTTTGGTAACAGGGAGGAGTGCAAGGTTCCTGCCAATTTGCCTTCGCTGCAGACAACTTTCATGTGCAAAGTTTGGCGCGCTCAGCAGCAATTCCTATTGGCTTTCGAAAGCCAATAGGGGGAGTAGCACAGCTCATGCAAAAGTTGAAAAAAAAAACATCAAAAAAAGGTGCTGGAATGCCGTTCTGAGTGTTCTATGAAAAAAAAAGCCCTGCAGATTAGTCTTCAAATATCAAAAAGGAGGACATGTAGGAGGACACTTTTTGAGGGAGGACAGAACTCACAAAAGGAGGACTGTCCTCCCTAAAGGAGGATGGTTGGTCACCTTATGTCACCCTTCTTTTCATTAAACTAGACCAGGGGTAGGTAACCTTGGCTCTTTTATGACTCGTGGACTTCAACTCCCAGAATTCAAGTCCACGAGTCATTAAAGAGCCAAGGATGCCTACCCCTGAACTAGACAAACCCAATTCCTGCAACTGTCCTTTATATGTTTTAGCCTCCAGTCCCTAATCATCTTTGTTGCTCTTCTCTGCTGCACTCTGCACTCTTTCTAGAGTCTCAAAATCTTCTTTTATTTCAAAACTGGATGCAATATTACAAGGGTGGTCTTACCAAGGCATTATAAAGTGGTATTAACACTATGAGTGATCTTAATGCAGTCTAGGAGTGGGTTGACCTTTTAGGCAACTGCAGCACACTGTTAGCTGACATTCTGAAGTCAGAAGATGGGATCTGATGTTAACGCTGAGACTAGATGATGTAGCCCTGGATATATGACCATAATGGAGCCTGGAATTTTTGTTGTATGTTATGATGGTCTTAAGTCAAGGAACCAACATGACTGATCTAATTTTATGATACTGTTTGAATGTTGGTTAAGTGAATACAAGAATTGTAAAGCGAATGCTATGATCGTTAACCAAATACTATGGGCATTAAGGGAACCCATTGTCCACAAATAAGTAAGTCCAGAAATAAGCATTGGTTACCATAAAAATGTCATAAATTGTGGTCATGTGACAATGTTAATTTGCTGTAATTTAAATATGCATTTTTTTCAAGTCCACCAGTCATTAAAGAGCCAAGGTTGCCTACCCCTGAACTAGACAAACCCAATTCCTGCAACCGTTCTTTATATGTTTTAGCCTCCAGTCCCTAATCATCTTTGTTGCTCTTCTCTTTTCTCCAAAATTTGCATTTCTAAATCCACTGTACTCCTATTTATACATTTTAATTTTTAGTGCAATCTATTTTGGGTGAGATACCCAAGTATCAAAATCTGCAGCTTGTGGAATTTCCAAATTTAGGGGATAAGGTTTTTTCTGCTTAAATTGCAGAGATAAGAATTAGGTTATTTTTTATATTATATTGCCACTAAGTCCTCAAATATTCCTTCTTTCCAGTAAATGTATGTAGTATTGAAGCCTGGGCAACTTTACTGGTTTGCTGCACTACCCAACATCTGGAGTCTGTTGTCAGCTAATTATAAATTGTGCTTAAGAGACTTGATAAGTGATGATTTTGTTTTTTAGTTTTTTTATTTTGCGTGTGTACATCTGTCTTCCTCTACATGGTAATCTGAAAGCAGCCGGCACCAGCACTTTATTAACAAATGAAAACTGAACATCTTTCTCTTCTCTTGATTTCTGTGTTTCAAAGCTACTGCAAGACGAATCGGACTTTTTTGGATGCAGATCCCAAGAAGGGCATTCATAAGGAAGTTATGAACAATTATCCACTTCTAAAAGGATAGGTTTGGAATAGGACCATCTTTTTACTCTAACTTGTTTCTGTGCTAAAGCTTTAGGATTCTTTAACATACTCCTTCTCTCTCTCTCAAACAAAAGCTGAATTTAAGCAACATGCTTTTGCTATACGTGGAAAAGTTCTTTTTTCCTTCTTCTTTTCTGCTAAAGGCCACATTCTCACGAGATCATCTATTGAATGGGCGCATGGTAACATTTCAGCATCAAAATTGGCAGAATCAACCTCTCTCTCTCTCTCTCTTTCTCTCTCTCTCTTATTATTCTCTCTCAAATGCTCATTTCTCTCTCTCCTCTCTTTTTTTCCTTTCTCTCTCTTTCTCCTCTCTCTCTCTTTCTCTGTCTCACATTTCTCGCTCTCTTTCTCCTCTGCTGCTTTCTCTTTCTCACTCTTTATCTCTCACTCTTTCTCTTTCTCTTTCTCCCTTTCTTTCTCTCTCTCTCTTTCTCTTCTTTTGTCTCTCTCTCCCTTTATCTCTCTTTATCCTCTCTCACTTTTCTCTTTCATTTCTCTTTCTCTCTTTCGGTCTTTCTTCCTCCCCTTCCTTTCCAGCAAACCTCTGAGTATTTTTTTTCCTTTGAACTGATTCTTTGTGGAAGATATTTGTAATTAGACCACCATCTATAGGCACTCATCTGTTATTAGTAACTCTCAGTCATATTTAAGACGTGTGGCACTCTCTCATTGAAGGGAGAAGGTTTCAGAGATGCAATGTTAAAATCATCTAGACATCAGGAAAATGAGTAGGCAATTGCAGTGTGTCATATCAGGAAATGGGCTAGTTGAAATTTGTTTTTTCCATCTCTGTCTTGCCTGAAAGTGATGGCATATACAGTATGCTCCCCAGAGATAAGCTGTAAAGACATACTCATTTTTTAAAAAGGACTTTAGTGCTGGAAAAAAAATATTCCTCTCCTTATGACTGAAAATATCCTTTATTAATCCTATAAATTGCTCTTTCTTCCAATTCCATTTGTCTACTTTTATCATAGAATCATAGACTTGGAAGCACCATTGAGCCCAATCTCTTGCTCAGTCATCCAAAGAGGTAATGGAGAATATGTAGGAACCCAAATTAAGGCATCTTTGATAGACTTCTATAGGAGGTGTTATGGCTCAGCAATTAAAGTTGCTGAGCTTGTCAGCTGGGAAGACCCAAGCACAAACAATAGTAAAAAAAACTCATGTTGTTTTTGGTTCTTTGTGTTTGACATTGCTACAGTAAAGTAAAGCAGTGTTTCCCAAACTTGACAATTTTAAGGCATGAGGACTTCGACTCCCAGAATTCCACAGCCAGCATTGCTGGCTGTGGAATTCTGGGAGTTGAAGTCCTCATGCCTTAAAATTGTCAAGTTTGGGAAACACTGAAGTAAAGCAATAAAGTGGAAAAAATGACTCAATCAACTGTGATTTAACTAGAGGAGTATCTTTGGGTTCAAATCTTATGATTTCTGGGACCATCAAATTCTAGAAATCTAGTTTTTATTAGTGTAACAATCATTGATCAATATAATAGATATATTATATTCATTGCATTTTATGCAAATTGGAAATAGCAGGCTTGAAAGGAGAATGTCTGCCAAACTCTACAAGGAGAGAACTGCAGTTCCAGTTGGCCTCATGAGTTGGATTGAGAACTGGTACTCGTGACTACAAAAGAAAAATTTTGTACATGTAGTTTAATTTGAAGCATTTGTTGATGGATGTATCACTGCTCATAAGGAACAGCCAAACCATTGCTATTTTCCCCTTCATCCTTTGAAATATGTATTACTATTATTACAGAGATACTAATGGATTTCAAGAACTAGAGTTAACGACAGAATAATAGAGATCTATAATTATGCTGGATGGATAAACTCAGCAGTTTTGTAAAGCTGATGAAAAAATTGCTAGTTTTGTGGACAGGCTGAAGGACAATTTATTATTCCAAAAACCAACTTGCAAAAACATTATATCAGCAAACTCATACCATACACATATTGTCTAAACTCATACCATACACATATTGATAAATAGGAACTATTTTGTAAATAGTTCTGAAAGTGGTGAAGAAAATAATCAACCGTTAGAGTCATGGAATGTAGATTCCATGGATGGAGGCGTAGGTACTTGTAATGGTATGTGAGAATGACCTTGGGAGAATGGTCACAAAGACACTGACTATGAAACAGTCAAGTAAGAGATTGCGTAGTCCGCAGCTAGACAAAGGGCAGAGATTCAGAAGAAAGTGTCCCTATTTCTCAGAGTGTAAAGGAGAGGAGGACAGAACTGTAGTTTCAGGCTTGCAAGATTCGGTTAATGTAGGCTTATAATAAAGTAGAATTAGCCCACCCAGTTGTGTTTCTTGTCTGATTCACCTGATAAGGCTGATAGTCCCAAAACATGCATATTATAAGCAGAAGGTCCAAGTTGTAATTCTAATAATTTTGGAAGATGGGAAAGAATCCAGCTTGAAATCCTGAATAGTGTTACTAACTCTTGCCAGCTGTATTGGAGCGGCATGATGGCCTAATACAGTACTGGGATTCAAATACGTGAAGAACCGATTCTCTGTGTGGATGCCCTTTCTGGAAGTCCATTCTGGGCCTGGGCAACAAAAAATTAGCTACTGGTTCTGCTGAACTGGTGTGAACTGGCTGAATCCCACCACTGGCCTAATAGTGAAAATGCTTGCCTCCCACTCAGAAGGTTAAGAGTTGAATCCTAGGTGGTGGCAGATGTTTCTTTCCTACCGTATTTCTCCGAAAATAAGACAGGGTTTTATATATTTTTTGTCTTCAAAAGAGGCACCAAGTGTTATTTTCGGGGTAGGCCTTGCCTCACCTCCGGCACTGACAGCCCCATCCAGCTGGTTCACTTCTTCTGGGGCCGAAGATCTGTAGCTGCAGAAAAGTTGAAGGAATATTTTAACCATTAAAATTTCCATCTCAGTAAAAGAGGTCCTGCCTCTATCAGGTTTGGAGTGCAGATCCTGATATGCTGCACAAAATCTAGTGCAGTTGTTGAGCAAACAGAATTTGCATTATAAATTCCTGGTTTAAAAGAAGATCTTCATAGAGTACATAAAATGAAATAAGGTAAACACAAGGCAAATTTGGCTGAAGTATTCATGATTGTTTCTGTCTTGTGTATCAGATTCATTTTTCTTCTTCCCCTTCTATATTGTGTTACATTTAAGTTAACACTGCATATTCTGTCCTCAAAATATAGACCTGGTAATAATGCAAAATTATATTTTTAATTCCCAGCATACTTAATCTAACATTGCATTTACTTCCCTTCTTACTAATCTTCTGCCATCCTGAGCAGACTTGATTAAAAAGGTTGCATTTATTAAAGAAAGAGAGAAATAGCCACCATATATCAACTTGAATAGAGCAATGCATAATATTCAAGTAATTCTTACTATAATGTTTAATATGCTTGCTTTCTGATAGGGGATACCCATTCACATAGTTTTCTTTTGTGCTCTGGTACATTTACACTCAGTTTATATTAACCAGGTGGTGCATAACTGCTTTAAGTTACTATTCCAAAGATACATGCATCTAGATCAATCATAAGACAGGGATTGTAGAATACTCTATGAATTACAGAAAAGGCAACATAGTGGGTCACGGACTATAATCTCGCCTACATTTCTCCACTGTCCTTATTAATGTGTCCTTTATTCAATTATCTTGAATATTTGAAACCTTTTGACTGCCTTTTCAAGAAGGTTTAGCAATTTACAGAAAGACACTTCTGCACATGTGAATTGCATGCACATAAGCTTCATTTAGCTATTACACCTATCCAAGGAGGCAATAGGAGTAACACAAACACCCAGCTTCACCTTGTTTGTATATTCATCCTGCCCAGTGATTTTTTTTTCCCATAGTATTAAAGCTGCTTTTCTAAGTCCTTCGATCTTATCTCCTCATTAGCAGCGCACACTCCATTCTGTCCTCAGGCTTCTTGTACAGAAAGAATGTTCAACTGTTTATGAATGTTCTCTAGCATATGACCATGTAGCATCTGTGGTATAGAGAGACATAGTACGTGTCAATTCTTAAGGCAAAATATAAAATATAAAATGGTGATGATTAGAGGATTGGAGGCTAAAACATATAAGGAATGGTTGCTGGAACTGAGTATATCTAGTTTAATGAAGAGAAGGACAAGGGGAGATATGATAGCAGTGTCCCAATATCTCAGGGGCTGCCACAAAGAAGAGGGAGTAAAGCTATTTTCCAAAGCGCCTGAAGGCAGGACGAGATGCAGCATATGGAAACTAATCAAGGAAGAGAAGCAACCTAGAACTAAGGAAAAATTTCCTGACAGTGAGAACAATTAATCAGTGGAACAACCTGCCTCCAGAAGCGGTGAATGCTCCAACACTGGAAGTTTTTAAGAAGAGACTGGACAGCCATTTGTCTGAAATGGTATAAGGTTTCCTGCCGAGTTGGACTAGATGACCTCCAAGTTCCCTTCCAACTATTATTATTATGGATCATCGCACAGTCAGCCAGATGTTCAGACTGGATTTGGCATTTTGTCTACCTATCGAGTCCTTACCCAGGACCTGGGATAGGCAGATGTGGATGTTTGATGGTATTACAGATATCGTCGCAGGATGGAAGCAGTTCCTAATAAGGCCGCCTTTTGCAATTGACTAATAGCGAATTTGTCAATGCCAATGGTGTTCAAGTGGTGCTCCAGTTGTTTTGGGATTGCACCCAAGGAGCCTATTACTATTGGTACTACCCTTGCTTGCTTTTGCCACAGTCTTTCTATTTCTATTTGTAGGTCTTTGTATTTTGTTATCTTCTCCAGTTCTTTCTCTTCTATTCTGCTATCTCCAGGCACTGCCACGTCCACTATCCAGACTTTTTTGTCTTTCTTATCGACAATTGTTAAGTCTGGGGTGTTATGTTGCAGGTGCTTGTCTGTTTGAATTCTGAAGTCCCAGAGCAGTTTAATTTTATCATTTTCTATGACTTTCTCTATTTTATGATCCCACCAGTTTTTGCTTACAGGCAAATGATATTTTTTGCAGATCTTCCAATGCACCATTGTTGCTACTTTGTCATGCCGCTGCTTGTAATCAGTCTGTGCAATCTTCTTGCAACAGCTTACCAAGTGGTCCACTGTTTCTTCAGCTTCTTTGCATAGGCGGCACTTACTGTCTGTTGCTGTCTTCTCAATTTTGACTTTGTATGCATTTGTCCTTAAGGCTTGGTCTTGTGCAGCCAGAATTAGTCCCTCGGTCTCTTTCTTCAATTTTCCTGCTCTTAGCCATTGCCAGGTTTTATTATTATCTGCTTTCCCAGCTATTTTTTTCATGTATTGGCCATGTAGTGCTTTGTCTTCCCATGCCTCTATTCTGTTCTTCATTTGGTCTTTCTTGTAGGCCAGTTTGGTCTCTCCAGTAGTTAGTAAGCCTTCCTGATATACTAATTTCAGTGCATCTTCATCATTGTTCTTCAGATATTCTTCCAAAGTCATTTTTTCTTCTTCAACCATCTGATGTACTTGTAGCATTCCACGCCCACCTATTTGCCTTGGTAGATAAAGTCTATCAATGTCACTGCGTGGATGAAGGGCATGATTCATTGTCATTATTTTTCTGGTCTGCCTATCCATTGCTTTTAGTTCTGCTTGAGTCCAGTCCACTATTCCAGCTGTGTACCTAATGACTGGGATTGCCCAGGTGTTGATTGCCTTTATGGTATTTCCTCCATTGAGTTTGGACTTTAAGATCTTCTTCACTCTCTTGATGTATTCACCTCTAATCTTTTTCTTGACTTCAGTGTGCTTGATGTTGTCAGCTTGAAGGATACCCAAGTATTTGTAGTACTCTTCCTCATCCAGACTCTTAATGTTATTTTCGTGGGGCATCTTGATTCCTTCAGTTTTCACTATTTTTCCTTGTTTGATAGTAAGTGTGGCACATTTGTCCAAGCCAAACTCCATTACAATATCTTGGCTATATATACGGACAGTGTTGAGCAGCGATTCTATTTCAGATGATGTTTTTCCATACAGCTTCAGATCATCCATGTAAAGGAGGTGGGATAGTCTGGCAGATGTTTTTGATGTTTGATAGCCATGTCCTGAGTTATTCAGTATTGTTGACAGAGGAAACAGTGCAATAACAAATAGTAATGGTGATAATGAATCTCCTTGAAATATTCCTCTCTTGATATTAACCTCTCCCAGCCTCTCACCATTGATCTGCAACTGTGTCTTCCATTGTGCCATCGATCTTTGCACAAATTTTCTGATGTTTCTACTGACTCCTGTTATTTCTAGGCACTTTATTATCCAATCATGTGGCAGAGAGTCAAATGCCTTTTTGTAGTCAATCCATGCCACATTCAGGTTGGTCTTCCTTCTCTTGCAGTTTTCCAAGATCATTTTGTCTATTAGGAGTTGATCTTTTGTTCCTCTGCTATTGGGGCGGTTTCCTTTCTGCTCAGGTGGAAAGAGATTGTTTTCAACTAGATGCTGTTGTACTGCATCAGCTACCACACCAGTTAGTAATTTGAAAGTTGTTGGTAAGCAGGTAATTGGCCTGTAGTTACCTGGTGTTGCCCCTTTTGCTGGATTTTTCATTATTAGGTAGGTTTTCCCAGTTGTTAGCCACTTTTCAATTTCTCCTCCTTGTAGTATATTGTTGAACTGCTTGGCAATGAGTGGGTGTATAACAGTTAGATGTTTCAACCAAAACCCATGCAGTTCATCTTCACCTGGTGCTGACCAATTTTTTATTTTCTTTGCTCTTTTTTCTACCATTTTTGTTGTTATTACTAGTTCTTTCATTTCAACTTCTGTTTTATTTGTATCCACCTCTTTTAACCAAGCTGCATCCTTGTTGTATTTCTTTGGGTTATCCCATATCTGCTTCCAGAATTGCACTGTTTCTTCCTTGTCAGGTACTGACTGATTCCTTGCAGTTTCTCCATTGATGGATTGGTAGAAACGTTTCTGATTGGATTGAAATTGGAGGTTCTGCCTATAGTTTGCAATTCGAGCTTCATATCTACTGATTTTCCTGGCTATAGCTGTTATTTGTTGCTTTATTATTTCCAGTGCTTCCTTGATCTTCCTTGTTTCTAAGTGGTATTTCTTGATTAGGTATTCTTTGGTCTTCTTGTTCTTCAGCTTCTTTTCTTTCATCTGTTCTAGCTTGCTTGCATGTGATCTTAACTTGCTGATCTTATTTTCTAGTCTAACCTTCCATTTTTGTGGTGCACTGTTTGTTTGTTTTTCTTTTTTGTTGATTTTGCATCCCAGGTATTCTGTTATAACTGCAGCTGTGCTGTACATTAGTTGGTTTGTTTCTTGCAGTGAATTGGTGCTTATACTTGCTATTGCAGTATTTGCATCTTTTAATGCTTGTGCTAGCTGTTTCTTTGGAACAAGCTTCAATGCAGGCAGCCTTATTCTGTTGTTTTTGTGCTGTTCTAGATGCTCAGTTATTCTTTGTTTCAATTCTTTTATTTCTTTAGTTAGAGGGTTTTGTTCTTCCTGAGGTAGAGGTGCCTGGTTTCCAAATGAGAACAGTTGTATATCTCTGCTGGATTCCTTCACTGCCAACTCCCCCTGGTTTGCCTCTACATTCTGAATTACTTCTTGTAAGGCTTTGATTTCTTTGCCCTGGGTAAACCTTTGCAGTTCGTCCAATTCTGTTTCTGTAAATACTTTATTTCGTGTTATAAATCGGCGTTGATCTGCTAGTCTCTGTTCTGTTATTTCTGATTCTGGATGTTGTTCTTTCCAGAACTGGTGCATTCGTTTTAGATATCCTCTTCTTGTTGGACTTGATCTGTAGTAACAGATCATTATTTCTTTGTTTTCCATCACTGTGTATCTGCGACGGGTAAACACCTTTTCTTCCAGTAGTTCTGCAGCTGCTGGCCCTGGTTGCTCAGCCAACAGTCCTGAGTCCTGTAACCCATTTTTCACCAGATATCCAGGAACTCCAATATCTAGTGCGGACCTTGTTAACCCGGGCGACGTCCGAGCCGGTATGGCATTCTGAAATTTACGTCTCACCATATTTTTTATGGGAGAGACACTCTTTGTCTGACTCCTCTGATGAGACCTGTCCAGTATGTTTGAACCTCTGGCATAGCTCTCATCTTCCTCAGAGTACACAAGCCCCACAACCACGTCAAGGTAGTGCCTCACTGGGGGTTATTATTATTATTATTATTATTATTTCATTTTCATGGTCAGTACTGGAGACCACCTTGAGTTGTCATAGAGAAACATGGCCCTTATTTTAATCTCAAGCAGGCATGTTCTATTGAAAGATATATTTTATTATTATTATTTGAGGGAAGAATAATACCAAGAAATGTCAGGAGTCCCAAAGGTGCTTTTTTCAAGAGGCAACTGGACTTTCTTTTTTTTTTCTTTGAAAATGTTTTGCTTCTCATCCAGGAAACTTCCTCAGCTTCTGACTGGATGGTGGGGAATGGAAGGATTTATAGTCAGCTGGTCATTTGCATTCTTTTAGAGCAGGAGTGTCAAAGTGCCAGCCCGCAGGCCGGATGCATCATAGCGAAACCACGCCCACCCCATTGCCGGCAATGGCAAAAAAAGTTGTGATACGTCACATGACGTTGCGAGTTTAACATTCCTGTTTTAGAGAGTCATTGAGGCTGCAGAAAACATCCTGCAGAAAAACAAGAAAGTCCAGTTGCCTCTTGACAAAGCACCTTTGGAAAAAACTTGACTGAGAATTTCCATAGACTAATGTCAGGAATGTACATTATTTTTTATCTGAAGGAAAGACTAATATTAACTCCAAATGCATTAATCTTGATCAGGCCACTGCATTTTATACAGGTAGTCCTCAACTTAAGATCACAATGACGATCAGAATTTCTGCTGCTGAGCAAGGCAGTTGTTAAGTCAGATGCACCAGGTTAAGTGAATTGCTGCAGTTATTAAGTGGATTATGTGGTCGTTAAGTGAATCTGGATTCCCCTATGGACTCTGGTTGTAAATTGAGGACTACCTGTATTGTCAAAGAGGAAAAAAAGTGGAAATAAAGTGGGTAATATACAGATTTCAACATTTTAGCTCTATAGAATAGAATAGAATAGAATAGAATAGAATAGAATAGAATAGAATAGAATTTATTACAGAGTTGGAAGGGACCTTGGAGAGTTTCTATGATGATGATGTTATCCATTCAGTCGTGTCTGACTCTGGACGATGTGATGGTCCAGGTCTCTCAACATCTTCTGATCTTGCAGTACTTCATTGAGTTGTTCTATGCTCTGGCTGGTGTCAGCTCTAATGGTTGTCCAGCCACTGTGTTCTTTGGCAGTCTGGTTTCCTTTTACCAAGAACTTTTCCAAATATAATTTCTTTCTCCAGTGAATCCCTCTGCATGACGTAGCCATAGTAAGTGAGATGCAGTTTTGTGATTTTGTCTTCCAGTGACATATCTGGTGTGATTGCACTCCAGTACTTGCTTGTTGGTCACCTTTGTTGTCCAAAGATTTCTGGTATATAACATCCAATATCTGGAATGGAGAATTGTCATCTCTCTCTTTTAACAGAGTCTAATTAGCAAAACACAAATATGCTGTGATTTCATTCAATCCCATCTGTCTCTCCAAATAGATCCCACTGAAAAGACTTACAGAAGCCATCATAAAATCAATTGGGCTATAAGGGATAAACGAATAGCTAGAGAAACAATTTTGGTTACTTTTGGAACATATGGGTTGGGTTGGATTACCTTTTTTGTCTGAATGAAGGTATAAATTAATAAATTTGGATACAGTTAGAATAGAAGGAAAAAAAAACCCCAAGCATTTCATTTTCTTCACAATTTAATTAGAAAACTTGTTGCTCATTTCACACCATTTTAATAGAATTGCTGCAATTAATTCTGGGACAAAGAATACCGACAAACAGATAAACCATAGAGGAAAAAGGAAAGGAGAAAATTAAAGTAGAAATAATGAGATCGGTATTAAATATATGTTTATTTTCTTGTGGCTTTTTTATCCTCATTTAGGAACTTCCTATTGTTTTTCTTGTTGACTGAATAAGCTAGATGAAAAATATGGTCCCCTGAATATTATTGTATTGCAACTGCCATCATTCCTCATTGATAGATATGCTGACTGGCCTGACCTAAATTGTAATTTGCAACATCTGGAAAACCACAGGTTTCTTGCTCCTCCTCTTACGCCTTGATTACTTATGCCTGTTAAGTTTTCTGAGATAATGAACGTTCTTTTATTGGATATTAAATTATTTTTTTTAATTTATTAAAATTTATAGACCGCCCTACTCCCGCAGGACTCTGGGAGGTTAACAATAAAAACACAGCATTGCATAACAAAACAAACAATACAATAACATTCATCCAGGGGTCAGATTTTATAAACCCCAGGCCTGCCGGAAAAGCCAGGTCTTAAGCAGCTTGCGGAAAACCAACAGGGTGGGAGCGGTCCTAATCTCCAGGGGGAGCTGATTCCAAGACGTGGGTGCCATCACAGAGAAAGCCCTCCCCCTGTCTAATTGTTCAAGTGACAATTAGACAGTCACCGGGTGGGAAGACAGAACTATAGCTATAATACTGCAGTCAATCTCTAAGCATTGCAACCCCTATTTTGGAATTCATGTGGGATGATAAGCATGACAAGTAGAAGGCAGATAGTCCTTGACTTATGACTGTTCATTTACCAATTGTTTGAAATTATGATACAGCTAAAAAGTGGCTCAGGATGGATCTTGCACTTACAATGGCCGCAGCCTGCCTGTGGTCACCTGATCAAATTTGGATGCTTGGCAACTGACATATATTTATGACAGTTGCAATGTCCCAGGGTCACATCATTTCCATTTATGACCTTCCCTCTTGACTTACAGCAAGCAAAGTCAATGGGGGGAGCTGGATTTGTTTAACAACCATGATGATTTAATGCTGCTGCAGTAGCAGCAGCAGCAGCAGCAGCAGCAGCAATAATAATAATAATAATAATAATAATAATAATAATAATAATAATAATAATAAAATTATTTAAATTATTATTTAAATAAATGATAAAATTAAACTGCTCTGGGACTTCAGAATTCAAACAGACAGCACCTGCTATATAACACCCCGGACTTAACAATTATCGATAAGAAAGACAAAAAAGTCTAGATCATTGATTCTCAACCTTTCTAACGCCGTGACCCCATAATACAGTTCCCCATGTTGTGGTGACCCCCAAGTGGGTGTGGCCACCAATAAGAGGGAGTAGGACAGCTAGGGAAAAGGGAAAAAAATGGCGGACCGCATGGTTTGTGACCCCCGTGAAATGGTCATTCGACCCCAAATGGGGTCCCGACCCACAGGTTGAGAACCACTGGTCTAGATAGTGGACATGGCAGTGCCTGGAGACAGCAGAATAGACGAGAAAGAACTGGAGAAGATGCAAAGACCTACAAATAGAAATAGAAAGACTGTGGCAAAGGCAAGCAAGGGTAGTACCAATAGTAATAGGCACCTTTCATGCAATCCCAAAACAACTGGAGTACCACTTGAACACCATTTGCATTGACAAATTCACCATTAGTCAATTGCAAAAGGTGGCCTTACTAGGAACTGCTTCCATCCTGCAACAATATCTGTAATACCATCAAACATCCACATCTGCCTATCCCAGGTCCTTGGTAAGGACTTGATAGGTAGACAAAAATGCCAAATCCAGTCTGAACATCTGGCTGATTGTGCGATGATCATCATCATAATTATAATATCTAGAATGACTCACTTAATGACCATATTGCTTGGCAAAGTCAATCCAGTCCTGATTATGGTTGTTAATTGAAGACTACCAATAATAAAAATTATTGCACGAGGAAGACTATGATAAAGATGAAGATCAGCTCTCAGTGCAAAAATGGCTCCTTGCAGGACTGAAATTCTATGAATTTTACGAGGGGTACAAATGGAAGTATATTTTCTTCCATAGATTTCAATATAGTATTGTTGTGAAAGATAGGATAATTGGAAATTCATTCGGAATTGATCTTCTAGTAGCTCATACGAAACATCTCAGTATGTATATTTCCTGTTGGAAACGAGAGTCCTCAATATTGTCTCCATAACAGCAATATAAAATGCTAAAAGGAACTAAAGAAGGCAGCCAGAAGAAGGCATGATAAAATCCTTGTGATTCTGAAAATAACAGCCTAAAGAACTAGAAGATTCCTCTAGGCATTGCCATTTTTGAGGACATTAAAGATTTGAAGGGCTATCACAAAGAAGACAATTCTGTAATTTTATTTATCATCCCAAAACATAGATTAATCATTTTTCTTACAGGAAGGCCAATGCTAGTTGATTGCTGGGAAAAACTTTCTGACTTTATTTATTTGTTTGTTTATTTATTTATTTAGCATATGTCATTCAATGTCCGGGAAATCTACACAAGCTAGATACTCAATGCAGTCCTGACAACCTAGATGCTAGTTCATTCTGTTCAGTGCTTACACGCCTATCCTTGGTAGACCGTGGGAAGTGAACTGTCAGAATCCAATCATATTTCATCTTTAATTATCAAATATAGAAACTCCCAATTCTGCCTTCTTTGGATTCTGCCATAAGAGGGAGAGAAGGGGGAGAACAAAGGGGCTTTATGGCCCTCACTTCCTTCAGTACACTTCAAAGAGCTGAATGCTGAATGTGTGTTTATTGTAACATCAAAGCGTTAGCACTAGAGAACCTTATCATAACAAAGCAGGATACTTGCCTTTCATGTAGTTACCTGAAGTCTCCATTCAGACGGAAGAAAGAAGAAAGGGGGTGGAATTGTGATACTTGAAACTATCACTGGAAGGGGGGTTGATTGGGTGGGACTACTGGGGAACTCCTTAAAACCTTGAATGGGAGAGCTTGAACCCCAAGTCCTGTCTAGCATGCCTGCAACCATTTTCTCTTAATAAAGGATTCCTGTTGGAAGAATTATTCCAAGAGTTCTGTCTTCTTAAGATGCAAAGTGGGGTGGGTCCTTACATTAGACAGGACTTGCAAAATTAATCCACCTGGAAGGAAGACCCTTGCCGGGGGATTTTGCAAAAATTTACCATGTCAGACAATGGAGCAAGAGAGGGGGAAAACTCCCTGGAAAGAGAGCCGCTGACCCAGTTGGAACCTTGCCAGATGTTGGGATCCGAGAGGCCAGATTCCTCAGGAGAAGAAGTGGTGGAGACACAGGACCACAAGCCTCGCTGGTCGATGGGCGTTGGAAAGAAAAGTGAGTGGGGAAAGGAATCAAGAAAGGTGACCCTGAGACGGGGGACCAAGCAACCAGAATGGAAGCAGGAGATGGAGAAATCCCTGCACGCAAGTGAAGAGGGAGGAAGCTGGGCACCGTACTCAGACTGGATCCTAGAGAAAGCTATTGACCTGATGAAGAGAACTCTCAGCTGCCTAGGAGAGGAGAATACTGAACCCTATGGCCGCCCCAGTTCCTGGAGCCGCAAAGGGAGAGACACCGAGGGGGACATGGAACCTGCAACCCCAGGGACATCTACTGATCCAGGAGCTCCCATCCCCTACCGGACCACAGATGGCAATCTGGACGGAAGGCACTACCACCCACAACAGAGGCACCGATCCATTCCAAGACGTCCACCATTGGAAGTGAAATTCAAAGGGGAGCCAACACGCTTGGGGTTTTTCCTAACCCAAGTCCTCAGCTACATGGAGGAATATGGGCAGGATATTCCCAGCGACAAAGCCCGCATCCGGATCGTGCAATCTGCCCTGGATGGACCAGCTGCGGATTGGGTAGTGAACTTGCATGACTCCAATGCCCCAGAACTCAGTAACTTCAACCGTTTCATGTCCTCTTTGAGAAGACGATTTGAAGACCCCCTGGCTGATCGCAAAGCCCGTGAAAGAATAACAACGATGAGGCAGGGCAAACGCCCAGTGGCTGAGTATACACAAGAATTCCGGGCCATTGCCAGCAAACTGAATTGGCCAGAAGACATCCTCCTTGGCCATTTCAAAGACGGACTAAACTATGATCTATATGATGCTTGCCTGCCCCGAGGGGACCCACATCGACTTGAGGAATGGTACGTCTTGGCAGAGGAAGCAGAGATCGACATATTGAAGAGGCACCGCCGAAGAAAACAATGGAGCCGCCCCCCGCCTGAGCTGACACACCAACCGGTGAAATCATCGGATACAGCCAAGAAGCAAATGGGATGTTTCAAGTGCGGAAGAGAAGGGCATCGAGCTGTAGAATGCCGCTCAAAGGCCCCCCAGCACAACCCAGACAGATCCCCAATCAACAAACCCGGAAAGTATTCAGCTAAGCCAAAAGAAACGGCCATGAGAATGATG
The DNA here is from genome assembly GCF_016545835.1 of Crotalus tigris. Classification (NCBI taxonomy): domain Eukaryota; kingdom Metazoa; phylum Chordata; class Lepidosauria; order Squamata; family Viperidae; genus Crotalus; species Crotalus tigris. The sequence continues at coordinate 5,938,147 of NW_024096467.1, forward strand.
GAAATTGCAGAAACCCCCACCTCTGCTCACCAAGGGGAAAGGACTCCAGCCTACACCACAGGGCCGGTGGATGCCTCAGATGACAGCTCGGAGGGCGAACCCCTGGTAAGTGGATGCATCACACCCATCTTCAAAACAGTGACTATATTAATCCCCCCCATGCCCGAAGCTGTGAAGGTGAAAGCCTTAATAGACTCTGGCTGTACCCGCTGCCTCATTAGCCCAACACTAGTGGGGAATCTGGGCATCCCATCCAGGAGACTGGAACAACCAATCTCATTTGGCCAGCTAGATGGATCCATAGCAGGGGGGGTGCCAGCTACCCTAGCCACTTTGCCAATACATCTCTCCCTGGGCAACCATGAAGAGGACTTAACGTTTGTGGTGACCCCAGGTATGGAATGCCCAATGATTCTAGGGATGGAATGGTTGAAAAAATGGAACCCCTGGGTAAATTGGAGGACGACAGAAATCAAATTCCCGAAGGGGGACCCTATGGACTTAAAACCCCAAGGGAGGCTACCAGAATCAAGAATAGAAAAAGCATCCATAGGAGAGGAAAAAAGATTAACAGAAATACCAGAGGAATATAGGGACCTTGCTGAAGTCTTCAGTGAGGAGAGGGCGAATGAGCTTCCCCCCCACCGACCCACAGACTGTACCATTGAATTCAAGCCTGGGGCAAAACTCCCAAAGCCCAGATTATACTCCATGAGCCCAAAGGAGAAGGAGGAAATGGAAAGATTTATAAAAAAAAACCTGGAGAGAGGTTTCATTGAGCCAGCCAAGCCTAAAGTGGCTGCCCCGGTCCTTTTTAGAGAGAAGAAGGATGGCTCTTTACGTTTATGCGTGGATTATAGGGCCCTGAATACAATCAGTGAAAGCAACCTATACCCGCTGCCCCTCATGAAAGACATGCTGTCACACCTATCGAAAGGGAAAATTTTTTTCTAAACTAGACTTAAGGGAAGCTTACTATCGAGTGAGAATCAAGGAAGGGGACGAATGGAAGACTGCATTTAACTGCCCCATGGGGTGCTATCAATTCAAAGTCTTGCCATTTGGATTACAAGGGGGCCCTGCAGTCTTTATGCAACTAATCAATGACGTTCTAAGGGAGCACCTGTTTAAGGGGGTCCTTGTTTACTTGGACGACATTCTTATCTTTACTGAAACAAAAGAAGAACACGTCAAACTTGTCAGAGCGGTTTTAAAGAAGCTGCGAGCCGCTCACCTATATGCCAAACTCTCAAAATGCGAATTCCACCAGGAAAGGATAGACTACCTAGGCTATCGCATATCCCCACAGGGCATTGAAATGGACCCAGAGAAGGTCAAAGCAGTACTAAATTGGGCACCACCCCGCACAAGAAAGCAACTACAAAGTTTCCTGGGCTTTGCAAACTTTTACCGCCAATTCATCCCCTCATTTGCCCAGATAGCCTTGCCCCTCACTAACTTACTAAAAACGAAGGGAGCATCCTCAGTAAAACCTAGCCAGCCACTAACATGGACAATGGAGTGCCAAGCAGCGTTTGAGAGACTAAAGAGACTTTTTTCTGCCGAACCAGTACTAAGGCACCCAGACATGGACAAGCCCTTCATAATACAGGCAGATGCAAGTGATGTGGCAGTGGGGGCTGTGCTATTACAAGAAAATGATGATGCAGTATTGCAACCCTGTGCATATACATCCAAGAAACTCACGGAAACAGAACAGCGCTGGCCCGTATGGGAGAAGGAGGCTTATGGGATACGTTGGGCATTACTCACGTGGCGACAGTTCCTGGAAGGCAACAAAATCCCCTTCCAGGTGTGGACTGATCACAAAAATTTAGAAGCCCTGAAAACTTCCAGGAAACTCAATCCCAAACAAGCCCGCTGGTCCCAGCATTTTCACCAATTCCAATTTAAGCTCAAACATTTACCAGGAAGAAAGAACTTCCTGGCAGATGCTCTATCTCGCATGCCCCAATATAACAGCGCACGAACCACAGACTCTAGACCAATAATGGCAGAGTCACAACTGGCAGCACCAGTAACCACAAGAACCCAAGCCAAAATAAAACCACAACTGGACAGCCAAACTGGGATTGAATTCAGAAAAAGCTTTGGAAACAGATGAATGGTTCCAGAAAAACAAAAATGTGTGCACAATGAGAGACGGGTTGCCTTGGGTAGGGGAAAAGTTATATATACCAACAACTCAAAGAGTAACTTTCATGCACCTTTGCCATGACACAAAATCAGCAGGGCATTTTGGATTTGTAAAAACTTTACACTTAATTAAACGGCAATTTTGGTGGCCATCAATAAAAAAGGACATAGAAAGTTATGTTGCCAGCTGCCCAACCTGTGCATCGGCAAAGAGGTTGCAAGGGAAGTCGCCAGGGCTATTACAACCAGTGGCAAGTCCCTCAGCCCCCTGGAGGGAAATAGCCATGGATTTTATAGTGGAATTGCCAGAAAGCAATGGGAATACTGTTATCTGGACAGTCACGGACCTATTTTCCAAACAGGTGCACTTTATCCCTTGCCAGAAGATTCCCACTGCAAAGGCCTTAGCAAAACTTTTCATCCAGCACATTTACAGATTGCACGGGGCACCCCAACGCATCATCTCTGATAGGGGAGTGCAATTTACGTCTGCATTTTGGAAGGAATTTTTATCCCTCTTAGGGACCACTCAGGGACTGACATCTAGCCATCACCCTCAGACAGATGGACAAACAGAACGCTGCCATTCGGTACTTGAGCAATATTTGAGATGTTTTTTAAATTTCCAACAGAGTGATTGGACGGACTTACTTCCTTTTGCAGAAGTTGCCTACAATAATGCAGTCCACTCCAGCACAGGCTACACTCCTTTTCAAATAGCCAACGGTCAAAGTTTCAACCCTATGCCAGAGTTAACCCCAAAAGAACCAACGATCCCTTCACTGAAAGAATGGATGGAAAACCTACAAAACACCTGGCCAATAGTCAGAAAATCACTAGATGAAGCTAGGCGGGCATACAAAGCACAAGCCGATAAAAAAAGGGTTGAGCCTACACCATTCATTATAGGAGAAATGGTGTACTTATCTACAAAATACCTAAAGTCCCTACAGCCCTGTAAAAAACTTGGACCAAAATATATAGGACCTTTTCCAATTAAAAGAATCATAAATCCAGTAACAGTAGAATTAGAATTACCCAAAAATCTCAGGCAAATACACCCAATTTTTCATTGCAGCCTGCTGAAAAGAGAGCATCAGTCACCTCTACGGCCAAAAATCCCCCCCCCACCACCTCCAATCATGGTGGAGGGTGAACAACACTTCGAAATAAAAGAGATCCTTGACTCTAGGAGATATCATGGAACAACTCAGTACCTAGTTGCCTGGAAACACCTCCCTGCCTCACAAAATGAGTGGGTTCATAAACGTCATGTCAGAGCCCCGAAGCTATTGAAGAAGTTTCACACAGAGTATCCTAACAAGCCTGACTAAATTTTTTACTTGTGTTTTCTTTCAGGTGGATCTCTCTTATTTTTAAGAGGGGCCGGATGTCAGAATCCAATCATATTTCATCTTTAATTATCAAATATAGAAACTCCCAATTCTGCCTTCTTTGGATTCTGCCATAAGAGGGAGAGAAGGGGGAGAACAAAGGGGCTTTATGGCCCTCACTTCCTTCAGTACACTTCAAAGAGCTGAATGCTGAATGTGTGTTTATTGTAACATCAAAGCGTTAGCACTAGAGAACCTTATCATAACAAAGCAGGATACTTGCCTTTCATGTAGTTACCTGAAGTCTCCATTCAGACGGAAGAAAGAAGAAAGGGGGTGGAATTGTGATACTTGAAACTATCACTGGAAGGGGGGTTGATTGGGTGGGACTACTGGGGAACCCCTTAAAACCTTGAATGGGAGAGCTTGAACCCCAAGTCCTGTCTAGCATGCCTGCAACCATTTTCTCTTAATAAAGGATTCCTGTTGGAAGAATTATTCCAAGAGTTCTGTCTTCTTAAGATGCAAAGTGGGGTGGGTAGCAGTACTTGGATTATTGGCTCTTCCAGGCTCCTCCACCGGTCCTGCCTTGCCTCATGTCATGATGCCTGCCATCCAATCAGGTCTGATGCCAGCTTCTGCTCTCCGCACACATGAATGCAGCTAGGTTTTTCCCACCAAAGTGATACCCATTTATCTACTTGCAATATGGCATGATTTTGAACTGCTGGGTGGGAGAAAGCTAGGCTCACTCCATCTCACGGAGCTAGGCTCAAACTGCCAGAGTGTAGACCACTTCTGGCATGAAATTCCAGTGTTATTAAGCTTCTGCATCACTGTGTCACCCACTTTATGACTGCAAGGCGAGGCACAAGTGGAACCATATATTGATGGACATTTGCTGGTTATTTCAAAAGAAGCTGGCCGAGAAATGCATCAATTAAGATGCTTTGATTTGGCATCATCCAACTCTATGATGGGTTGTGAATGAAAAGATTGGATTGTTGATCTTTTGTTCTTACAAGTTTGCACCGTTTTGTCTTTCATCATTTCATCAAGCAAACAATAATTTGATACATTACCATGACAGTTAGATAATCAAAGGCTGTTTCATGTGTGATTTGTCAGATGGCAATCAGAGCAAATTTAGCTTAAATATTCAGGATGCAACAATCAGATATAAAAGAGAATATTCATCAGACAATTTTTAGCTAAACTTTTAGACAGTAAAATGGATCCTGACAAACTGCACCAATCTGAGACAAAGTTTTTCATTGAGATGTAATTGAGTGGCATTATTAAGATTTACTTTTATTCCCCGGCTCTCATTCATTTTTTAAAAAAGGAATTAAATGTGAAAAGGAACATGGGAATAGGGAACATTTTCTCTATAGCATTTTTTTTTACTTTTTGATATTATTCTACATACATAACTGACACAGCTAAGAATTTTCATTCCCAATAATAAGCAGAGGTTTGCCTGAGGTTTGGCAGTTGACATACTTAATTTATGTAACTTCCATGAAAAATGATATATATCATCACGTAGAATTATGAAAATATTTTGAAAAACAGCAGTTAGAATAAGTAGTTTGTGGTCATCATTGCCACATTATTTAAAAATAATGTCATTATTGCCACATAGTTTAAAAAAGTGGGTAAGGGGAGGTTATTCCTAAAGCTAGTTTTATGAGCAGATTTTGATCTACATTTTTTTAGTTTATTGGATTACTGTTCAAAAATAGTTCTGAATAAATGAAAAATACCACAGATTAAACAATGAGCTGTTTTGCCTAAGCTAATAGGAGTGTGAGGGGAAAAAAGGTATTTGTAAAATAAACCTGTTCCAATAAAAAAAAAAAATCAATGTTGATGGCCTTAGTTGTTTATTTTTTGTAATGGAGAATTTTGTTGTTGTGGAGAAAGGTATGTAACTTGTTGTTATCTGATTAATTCCCAGTGCATTCTCTTCTCTCTTGAAATATTTGCTAGATGTTTCTGCATGGTTTCCCCAAAGTGCCAGTGGTGTATTATCAATTAATTGTTTGGACTTACTCCTGGTTATTGAGATTTAATGTCATAATGGGATGCTGCATAGCAGATGCATAGCAACTGAAATTTCAAGGACATTTGCATTGCTATAATACTAGAAGCATACGCTGTTAATTGTGTTTGTCTCTCTCTCTGCCTGTGTGTGTCTCTGTATGAGAGAAATTGTCATTATTATTTTCATCCAGTCCCTCTTCACTTGTTTATATGTTCCACAATACATATTCAAATATTTCTGGAGAACTGAAGTGGTGCTTAGCCAGGGAAGGTGCTGTACAATTGATAGATGTGATGCACAGATCTTAGAATCATAGAATAATAGAATTGAAAGAGTTGGAAGGGATTATTTAGGTTATTGAACCCGACTCCCTGCTCAATGCAGAATCTAAATTAATTCCATTTGTTGTCTAGCCTTGGTTTGAACTCATCCCATGAAGAAGGACTACCACTTTTCTTTTCTTTTTTTTAAATTTTATTTAAATTTTCAATACATATAATACTTTCCATACATTATATATAAAACTAAAAAAAGAGAAAAATACCTTTAAAATAAGACCCTAGGTGTCGCTCGTCTATCTCCCCCCGACTGCGTCCGCCCTCTCAGCCTTCCTTCCTTACTTCCCTACTCCCTCTCTCCTCTCCTCTCCTCTCTCCCCTCACCCCTTCCTCCCATCCAACTTCCTTCCTTCCCTCCTCCTCCCCTCTTATCCCTCTTCGGATACAGTTCAGGGGAAACACCCGAGCGGCACCTCCCTCTAAATTACTCCATCTATTTCATACTTTAATATTTCTATATATACTTAATCCCACCCCTCCCCTCCCCCCTACCCCCCCCCCCCACTTCCCAGAGCAAAATACAGGTTATGATAAACAAAACAAACACAATCTATAACTTTTAAAATAATAAAAAAAATCCTATACAATAAACAAATTCATACATTACCCTTAACTCTCTCTAAAGGACTACCACTTTTCTTGATAATTAGTCCTCCTGTCAAACTTCCCCAAATGTCAGGACATTTTTTTTCTTACATTTAATTAGAACCTACCTTTCTGTAACATAAATACAATATTGTGTGTCCTCTAAAAGGACAGAGAACATTTTTTTTTACCTTCTTCCACGTGACCTCAGTTTTCAAGAGTGCCTTTGTGTTCTCCCTGAGCTTTCTTTTCTCAAGGTTAAGTATGCCCAGTTTTTATCTCTCAACTGCACTTTTCTACAATTAGAAACCTTCTCTACTTCCTCTGAATTAGTGTGGTGTGGTGTGGTGTGCCCAGAATCGGATACAAATCTCGAAGTAGGATTTGATCAATTCAAAATACAGGTAGTCCTTGACTTATGACCACAACTGAGCCAAAATTTTCTCTTTGCTAAGGTGGGACAATTGTTAAGTGAGTTTTGTCCCATGTTATGGCCTTTCTTTCCACTGTTGTTAGATAAATCAATCAGAATAGAGCTGGAAGGGACCTTGAAGGTCTTCTAGTCCAGCTCAAGCAGTAGACCCTATATCAGTGATGGTGAACTTTTTAGAGACCGAGTGCCCCAAAACTGGCCCCTCCCCCACTCCACCCCCTGCCCCGCCCCTTCTCTGCCCCATCCCACGTCCCGCCTGCCCATAGGACCACTCATCACCTCCAGGGCCCGCCGCAGATAGCCCAGGCAGCCCAGTAGCACTATGGTGGCCACACCCTCTGCCTGTGCCCTGCAGCATCAACTGCATGATGGGGTGTAAGGGCAGAGTCTTGTCTACGCTGCCTGGCTGCCATGTCCTTGGCTGCGCTACTCTGTGTGGGCCACGCTCAACGGCAACTCTCCTGCTCCTCTCCTCGCTGCTGGAGAGGACAGGGTTTCGGGAGGAGGCAAGGCTGGGGCAATGACATGTGTGCCCACAGGGAGGGCTCCGAGTGCTGCCTCTGGCACGCATACCATAGGTTTGCCACCACTGCCCTATACCATTTCAGACAGGTGACTGTCCAGTCTTTTCTTAAAACCCACCAGTAATGAACCACCTACAACATCTGTAGGCAAGCTGTTCCAATGGTTAATTGTCTACACTGTTTGGACATTTCTCCTTAATCACTGTAGTTGTTACATTAGCAACATGGTTGTTAAGCTTCCCCATTGACTTTGCTCATCAGAAAGTCACAAAAAGTAATCACATGACCCACGGACACTGCAAACATCATTAATACTTGCCAGTTGCCAAGAATCTGAATTTTGATCACATGACCAAGGGGATGCTGTAATAATCTTAAGTATGAAAAAATGGTCATAAGTCACTTTTTTTTCAGTGGCATTGTAACTCCAAATGATCACTGAACAGAATAACAGAGTTGGAAGGGACCTTGGAGGTCTTTCTAGTCCAACCTTCTGCTCAGGAAAGAAACCCTATATAATTCCAAACAAATTGTTGTCCTGTCTCTTCTTAAAAGCCTCCAGTGAGTCAATCCACTGATTAATTGTTCTCACTGTCAGGAAATTTCTTCTTAGTTCTAGGTTGCTTCTCTCCTAGTTTCCATCCATTGCTTCCATTAGTTTCCATCCATTGCTTCTTAACCTTAAAACGAAAGGTTTTAAACTGAGGACTACCTGTACAATGGAAAGATTCACTGCTGTGGTTATGAAATTATAACTCTTTGGCATTTGATCTTTCTTTCTTCGCCTTACTCTCTTACTGCTGTATAAGTCATAACATACTGCTGGTTAATATTCAGCTTGTAATTTATTACTACTCCAGGATTTTCAGAAGTGTCCTTATGTAGCCAGGTATCCCCCATTCTGGGCATTTGGAAACATCCATGAATTCAGTGAATTTCTAATTGAAGACCTTTTGCATTTGTCTGCCTTAACATTTCATTCTCTTACTTTCCAGCCATTTCTTTTAGCTACTAACATTATCTGGGCTTTTATTTCTATTTCGTATCCCATTGAAATTTGTGTCATCTGCAAATCTGGTAGGCCAGACTAGGAAACCAATGCCATCTCAGGTAATGACTACTTTTATTGCAATATTATAATAATAGAACCTTGCAAATTTAAATGTGCTTCCCCCCTCCCTCTCTTTATCTTTGTGAGAACTAGGGAGGGTCTTGTCTGAAATATTTTCTTAGGTTAGTTTCCTAGTTTGGGCTGAAGGCTCTCTCATCTGCTTTGGTAGCAGCTTCTCCTCTTTGTTTTATGCCCTCTGCTTTCTGATGAAGTCACTGAATTCATGGATGATTCTAGTGTGTCCTGTGGGTCTGTTAGAAATGGGAACTCTCGTTATCTAAGTTCCCTAGCATAGAGGCAGGGCTGAGTGATTTATGCAGCAATTCTTCGATGTTGGCTGTAGGCAGGCTGACAAAAGTTTGTGTATTCATAAGATCTTTCAAGTCCCACGGTACAAAGAGATCCAAACTCTAATATATAATGCATAAGTGAAATACAGTCGAAAGAATATAAGAACAACAATGGCATACAATATTCAACCAACCTGGTTCAGAAGTGGAAGTTAACATCCTCAGGCCATATTGAAAAACAAACAAATAAAAACAATGTAGTCCTCATGGCCACTATCAGCTAAGCACCAAGAAACAGCTGGGAGGTTTTTAATTAACAGTGTCAAGAGCACTGATCTTTGCTCCTTTATGTAGCAAAGAGAAGTAGAATAACATGTGCAAACTAAAAAAAAAAATCTAATTTTTCTTTACCCGATATAGAGAATACACCAATCAAATACCTAACTGCAGAAAGTTATGTTGTGTTAACTTTTCTTTTGTAACAAAATGTATGCAGATCTGACTATAGGAGTAGCACACTCAAGTATATTAAAACTGCAGTAAATCTCCAATAGTGTTGAACAAACTGTTTGATTTATTATGAGACATAATGAAAGTAATAATACGCACTCAACGTGTAGTCCTTAATGGAGCAACATCTATATGGAAGGAAAGAAACAGTGGAGTACACCAGGGTTCTGTTTTAGGCCCAGTATGCTTTAATATCTTCATAAACACAAATGATTTGGATAAGGAAATAAAAGGAAAACTCATCAAATTTATAGATGACACAAAACTAGCAAGAATAGCCAACACCCCAGAAGATAGGCTCAAAATCCAGATGGATCTCAATAGACTTAAACATTGGCCCCTATCTAACAAAATGAAATGCAATGTAGAAAAAAGTAAGGTTTATACTTAGGCAAGGTACAGAGTAGGTGAAATCTGGCGCAACAGCAGTAACTGTGAGAGGGATGTTGTAGACCTAGTGGTCAATCATTTAAATATGAGCCAGCAATGTTCTTCAGCTGCCAAAAAACCCAATGCAATCCTGGGCTGCATTAACAGAGGGATAGAATCAAGATCACGAGAAGTGATACTACCACTTTATAATGCCTTGGTAAGACCACACTTGGAATACTGCGTCCAGTTTTGGTCACCACAATATAAAAAATACATTAAACTCTGAAAAGAGTGCAGAAAAGAGAGACAAAAAAATAGTATAGGGTCTCCTGCTTCAGCAGGGGTTGGACTCCAAGGTCCCTTCCAACTGTTATTCTATTCTGAAAGGCCATTAGTAAGAAGAGATTTAAATTTGATCTAATTTGAGCCATGGCTCGTGCATTCATAATTCCATCAGTTACCTCACTCCCTCTCATCAGATACAGTGAAGAATTGTGTAAGAAGCAGAGGCACCCACATCAAGAACCCCCCTACAGAATTGTGTTGGGATAATGTATTGAGATGCTTCTCTAGGTTCAGATGAATATGCTAGAAGATGCTAAAACAATGGGTTCTCTTTTAATTGTATTAGACATCTTCAGCAAGAATGAGTCAGATCACAAATAGTGTCATTGTGTTAAACTAAACTGAGAATTAATTTGCAACACACAAAATAGAGGATCAGTTCAAACTTATTACTTAGCAGAACACACACCAGGTTTCAAAAGAATCCTCATCTTGTATTCTACCTTTCATAATTGTTTCAGACTGGAAAATACACAACTATTACAGTTCCACAAGGGGAAAAAAGGTTACAGAGTTATCCAAGTATGTAGCTTTGTTCATTTGTCTGTAAGGCTTACAGTATATGCTTATCCAATCATAGGAAAGTAACCTTGAGCAGCTTGCCAGCTACAACCAGCATTAAGATTAGAACAATATATAAGAATCTCCATAACCAGAATAGCACCTGACCTACGATGACAATGGAGTCCAAAATTTCTGTTGCTAAGCAAGAGAGTTGTTAAGTGAGTTTTGCTCCATTTTACGACCTTTCTTGCCACAGTTGCTAAGTTGTTAAATTAGTAACAGGGTTGTTAAATGAGTCTGGCTTCCCCATTGATTTTGCTTGTCAGAAGGTCACAAAGAATGGTCACATGACCTCAGGACATATACACCAGTTGCCAAGCATCCGAATTTTGATCATGTGATCGTGGGGATGGTACAATGGTTGTAAGGGTGAAAAATGGTCATAAGTCACTATTTCAGTACCATTGTAAGTTTGAACAGTCACTAAACCTATGCTTGTAAGTCAAGGACTACCTGTAGATTTATATAGTATATATGAATATTCATTCTGGGGGTGAATGATGCATATCACCCCTCAGACCTGAATGCATATTGAAAACAATCATGTCTTAGTACTTTTGTAGAAAATCCAAGGAGTCCGATTCTGTCTGATGACAGGGGAAATGCTGTTCTAGAAGAGAAGGAGAATGACAGAACACATGGGGTTACACTCTATGACTTGGAATAGGAAAAGACAAGACATACATGATGAACCATAGAGTTGTTTAGTTAGAGATTCATTTATTTATTCTTTCTAATGTGTATGTATATTAATCCATAGAGTGTGCCTGTAACATTATTTATACTTTTATTACCTCATTTTTCCATTCTACTGATGGCACATTGTTGTTGTTATTTCTCTGTTGTTTTGCAAGTACATTGAGTGTTTCTGTACCAGACGCAAATTAACAGAATAACAGAGTTGGAAAGGACCTTGAAGGTCTTCTAGTCCAACCCCCCTGCTCAAGCAGGAGACCTTATGCCATTCCAAACAAGTGGCTGTCCTTTCTCTTCTTAAAAGCCTCCAGTGGTGGAGTGCCCACAACTTCTGAAAGCAAGTCGTTGACTCCCTCTTTCTTATGGCAGTCCCTCAAATATTGGAACACTGCTATCATGTCACCCCTAGTTCTTCTTTTCATTAGACTAGACAAATTCTTTGAGTCTAGCAGTGAGCCGTGGTGGCACAGAGGTTAGAATGCAGTATTGCAGACCAATTCTGGTGACTGCCAGCAGTTTGATTCTCACCAGCTCAAGATTGACTCAGCCTTCCACCTTATAAGGTCATAAAATGAGGAACCAGATTGTTGGGTTCCTGACTCTGTAAACCACTTAGACAGGGCTGTAAAACACTATGCTGACTCTGTAAACCACTTAGACAGGGCTGTAAAACACTATGAAGCATTATATAAGTCTAAGTGCTATTGCTATTGCTAAATAAATACTTGGCTAAATAAAAGTATTCTATTCTGTTCTGTTCTCTTTCCCTATCCCTATCCCTATCCCTATCCTATTCAAATTTCTATATCTCTTTAATTGATTCTAAGTCTCTAAGACAGGAGTGTCAAACTGCCAGCCCACGGGCCGGATGCGTCATGTGGAAGCCGCGTCCACTCCATTGCCTGCAATGGCAAAACCGGCCTGATACATTACGCGACGTCACATGATGTTGCGAGTTTGACATGCCTACTCTTAGACATACTACCTTATATTATTCAAGCCAGTTTAAAAGGATGAAGGGTGGAGATATGGAGTAATAGATAAATGAGCAGTAGATATAAGCTGAATTTGAAATCCAATTGAGATTGTTTCTGTGTACTCATGATGGTCTATTTACATAGCAAACTCCACACCTAGCTACATGAGGTTTTGAGCAGGTTGTTTGGCTAGATTATGTGTTACAAGAATATAAAACAAGGATTTGGGGCACTCTAGCACACATTTTCTAGTCTGCATCTGCATCTGGAAGCTTAGCATTGTCATAGTCATTTAACCTCCTTCTGTTAAATAAGATTCACCTTGCTGAGACAGGAGGTTGAATTGCAAATAACAGGAATATTTCAGGAAATGTCATCTTTAAAGCCACCAGGACTTTTTATTCTGGCATTTGAGTATATGGAAAAAGAGAAGCTTCAGATCTCTGTCCTTTTCACTCTGACCGAAGCATTATTGCTACTATCTTAGCCAGCCAGATCTCATTGGAAGAAAAGATATTTGAGGGATCAAGAAGTTGAGTGAGCAGTTTCAGAAATGGAATTTGCGTTGGAAGAAGCAATCTCTGGTCATTTTTTTTTTCAATTTGATGTTATGCAAATCATGAAAAAATAATTAACCTCTTTAAGTTATTGCTGCTTTGAATGCTTATTCATGAAAAAGACAAGTTGAAAAAAAGCCAACACTGGCTATTTTTCACTGGCTACTCATCGTAATTTATTTCCCTGACTTCTGTCTTCCTAAAATGCTTATGGCAGTTCAAGTAATGCACAATACCAAGTACTGGCATTGGAAGAAAAGGTTGACGGCTTTTTGTGTTTTTTAGTAATTGAGATTCTGGAGCATATGGGTGCATTACAGCAGAGTTGACAATGGAATGCAGCCTTCTATTCAATGCACCAGACTGTGTATAGTTAGTCAAGCTCGACTAATAATATCACAAAGACAGAATAAACTCAGGAGCAGTACCTTTACTCTGAATAAGCTTTCTGAAAGTGTAATATAACCAGTCAGGTCTGAATATGAAGTACAGCTAGTCCTCCAATTATGACCATAATATAGCCAAAATTTCTGTTGCTAAGCGAGGCATTTGTTAAGCGAATTTTGCCACAGCTATTAAGTGAACCACTACAGTTGTTTGGTTAGCAACAAGTTTATTAAATGAATCTGGCTTCTGCATTGACTCAGCTCATCAAAAAGCCGCAAAAGGGGATCGCAGGACCCCGAGACACTGCAACCGTCATAAGTACATGCCAGTTGCCAAGCGTTCAAATTTCGATCGTGTGACCACGGGGATGGCTGCAACGGTCGTAAGTGTGAAAAATGGTCCTAAGTCACTTTTTGGGTGCCATTGTAACTTCGAACAGTCATTAAATAAATGGTTGTAAGTCGAGGACTACCTGTATCATCATAGACTAAATCATAGTGTTAATCAGATAGTCCTCAATTTATGACCTGGAATTATGGCCGTAAATCCTGCTGGTTGTTAAGCAGTCTTCACCTGACCACACCCAATTTTACAACTTTTTTTGATAGCATTACCCTATCTCCCTTCAGTAAACTACTTCTGCAGGCTAAGTATACCCTGATCTTCTAAACCAGCGGTTCTCAATCTGTGGGTCACGACCCCATTTGGGGTCGAACGACCATTTCACGGGGTCGCCAAACAACGTGATCCGCCATTTTTTTTCCTCAGCTGGCGCAGGGGGCGCTGCCGCGCATGCATGCCGCCTGCTTATGACCGGGGTCGCCGGTCTAAAAAGATTGAGAACCACTGTTCTAAACATTTCTCATAGGGCTTAGTTTTCAGACCCCTTATCACCATTGGCTGCCTCCAAACTCTATCCAGTTTGTTATTATCCTTTTCAAAGGGCAATGGACACCATAACGAGGACTATACACTTTATTTCAAATGGGGTTTCAAATGGGGGCAGAACAAAGTAAAACTTCCTTTCCCTCAAAGCCAATTTATAATCCACTAACTCTCATTTTATTTCAGCTGTAATGAATGTACTTATTAACCTAAAGGAAGGAAATTAAATGCCACATTCTAATGCTTTTTCTCTCTCTGGAAGAAGAAAGAAGGAAATATAGGTAAAGCTCTGCCTACTTTTGACTTAGTCCCCGCATTAATATTTTAATTGTGCTTTGGAAAATTATTCAAAGAAACATTCTTGTTGGTGAAATAGTATAGAAAGAGGACTGCTAGGCAGATAGCTTTATGTAGCACAAAGGATGCATAGAGAGAAAAGTTAAGCATGCAGCTTTTATAAGAAGTATTCTTGAGACTGGTGCTGCCATGAAATCAAGCTTTATTTCATATAAATAATAAAACATGGAGAATTTCTAATGCACTGCTCAACTTGGAAAAAAAATCACAGCAATTCAGAATTAACATTTACATGAGAGACATTCTCCAATTCCCAATGACATTCTTTACCTCTGCTTTAATGAACCAGTAACAGTTAATACTTAGAAGAATAATGGATAATACTGTATTTAGGAATAGAAATGTCATTTCTATATTGTCCAACATAACTAGCATAACTAAAAGCCATACTGACCATTTCATGTATTTATTTATTATTTGTTTATTTATTTGTTTAATATCCCCAAATATAATGCATACAAATTTTACGAACTGTTGTAGAAAAATGCAGCACTATTGCTATTTTCAAGGGAATTGTATGAAGTAGAATTCTTCTCCATTTTCATGGAATAATAGGACATGCTCTCCGGATGATTAGAAGTCCTAATTAGAAGTGTTTCAGAGTGCTAGGAGCTGAAGTCCTCACATCTTAAAAGTTTTGAGAAACACGTCTCTAAAACAGTTTTGTGGGTCACTCAGAGAGTTGTGCTGCCATACAAGTGAATGGGAGTATAGATTTCCTACAGACTTCCAAGCTGAGCATTTTACCAAGGACACCTAGGGATGTCATCTGACTTTTAGATCAGCTCCAAGTATATAGAGAGACTAAAGGATCTTTAAGCAACAGTCGGAAATAGCTCTGATGCATTAAATCATCTACCGCTAGAGATAATACAACTTTCTCTTCCAAATAAAAGAACATCATCATCATCATTATTATTATCTTTTATTCATTAAACATGAACCTCAGTCAACTGAACATTCAAATTGGCTGGCGCTGATGGTTGACACGGGTTGCTACCAGCATCCTAGGTGTCAACCAGGTATCTCCTTAAAATATAAGATGTTCCGAGTAGCGCAGTTTTTTGTAACATTGCTGGAGTTATTGCAGGAAGCTGCAGTTTCTTGATGTGTTTTGCAAAGTTTTTGGACATAGTTCCAAGTGTCCTGATGACAATGGGTACCACTGTTACACGTTTCATCCATAATCGCGCAGTTTCGATGGCCACGTCGCAATATTTCATAATTTTTTCCAGTTCTTTTTCTTCGACTCTGGCATCTCCTGGTACAGCAATATCAATCAGCTGTACGCTTCGGTTCTCTACAACTGTGATATCCAGCGTATTGTGTTCCAAATGGCGATCTGTCTGTATTCAAAAGTCCCACAAGATCTTTACCCTCTCATTCTCAACAACTTTTTCCACCCTATGTTCCCATGACTTTTCGGACACAGGCAAGTTGTATTTTTTACACAATGCCCAGTGGATTAATTTAGCAACTCGGTCATGTCTAGATTTGTAATCAGTTTGCGCGATTTTGCTGCACTCACAAATTAGGTGTGAAACAGTTTCAACTTTGTCATTGCAAAGTCAGCAATTTGGATTGTCAGTGGATTTTTGTATCTTCGCTTTCATGGCATTAGTTTGTAGTGCTTGTTCTTGAGCAGCCAGTATTAGGCCTTCAGTTTCTTTCTTGATGGTTCCCATCTTAAGCCATGCCCATGTCAAGTTGTTATCACATTTTCCTTCAATGCTTTTCAAATGCTGTCCATGCAAAGCTTTGGTTTTCCATCTATTTAATCTGTCATCCAGCCTTTTTCCCTTATATTCTGCCTTTGTTTCTGTTATTTTTATAGTGCTCTCTGTTTTTACAGCCTGCAGCAGTTTTTCTGTACTTTGATTCACATAGTCCAGTGGCGGTGAACCTATGGCATGCGTGCCAGAGGTGGCACTCAGAGCCCTCTCTGTGGGCATGCATGCTGTGCCCTGGAGATAACGAGGGATTAGCCCCACCACCTTGGCCCTGCCCACCCAGTCTGCCATGACCACCGCAGCCACGCCCACCTGGCACCTGGTGATAAATAAGTGGGTTTTGGGTTGCAGTTTGGGCACTGGGTCTCTAAAAGGTTTGCCATCACTGACATAGTCATTCAAACTTCGTTTTTCTTCTTCTACAGTTTGGTGGATTTGCAATAGTCCTCTGCCCCCTATTTTTCTTGGCAGGTACAACCTGTGGTTGTCACTTCGTGGATGTAAAGCATGATGCATATTCAGAAGTTTATGCATTTTCCAGTCTAGGTGGTTGTTGTTGTTGCTGTTGTTGTTGTTGTTGTTGTTGTTATTATTATTATTATTATCAATCATCGCACAGTCAGCCAGATGTTCAGACTGGATTTGGCATTTTGTCTACCTATCGAGTCCTTACCCAGGACCTGGGATAGGCAGAAGTAGATGTTTGATGGTATTACAGTATCGTCGCAGGATGGAAGCAGTTCCTAATAAGGCCGCCTTTTGCAATTGACTAATAGCAAATTTGTCAATGCCAATGGTGTTCAAGTGGTGCTCCAGTTGTTTTGGGATTGCACCCAAGGAGCCTATGACTATTGGTACTACCTTGCTTGCTTTTGCCACAGTCTTTCTATTTCTATTTGTAGGTCTTTGTATTTTGTTATCTTCTCCATTCTTTCTCTTCTATTCTGCTATCTCCAGGCACTGCCACGTCCACTATCCAGACTTTTTTGTCTTTCTTATCGACAATTGTTAAGTCTGGGGTGTTATGTTGCAGGTGCTTGTCTGTTTGAATTCTGAAGTCCCAGAGCAGTTTAATTTTATCATTTTCTATGACTTTCTCTATTTTATGATCCCACCAGTTTTTGCTTATTATTATTATTATTATTATTATTATTATTATTATTACACATTATTTTGTGATACAGCAAAACCAGCAATAAATACAATCAATGCTCATGATTTTAATAGGGCAAAAGAGTCAGTTGCAGCCTGAATAAAATTTCCAAATCAAGGTTAGCTCTGCAGAGTTGGTGTCTATGTTTTTGATCCCTTTAGTCTTGCCTGGGAGCACATGTCATGTTTGAGAAAGACTGGCTGTAGGGGAGAGAAGGAACATGATAATTGATACATGCAGTACGGTGATGGAAAGAATCTTAAAATGAGTGAATAAGAAACACTTGGGTTCTCCTAGGAAGTTTTGTTTTCTGCTGTTAAGGAAAAGAAAAAGAAAAACAGACAAAACCAGGAAAAGGCAAGCTTGCCACTCATTTCAAGGGGACAGGGAGCAACTGTGAGGAGGGCCCAGTCTGGAGATGGAAATCCTCATGGAGACAGAAAATTACTGTTCTTAAGAGTCCTGCTGACAGATTTATAGTGCAATTGGAAAATAGGTGGCCTTGATCTCTGCCACAAGATAATAGAAAGGGCTCAAAACACTACAAAGCTCCAAGAATTCTTTTCCTTTCCTTAGGCCTCACTGCTTTCATATATGGCTTTGCACTATGGCACTTGAGAAACTTTCTCTCTGTAGAAAGATGAACTGTCATGAAATAAAAAAAAAAATGCTACATGTGTCTGTCAAGGTTAAAGGCTTTTTTAAAAAAACAAAACAGCAGAGGTCATACTTTCAGCTGCCCAGCTTAAGCACATTGTAGCAAAAAGACAGGGAAAGATTGAATCCCTTCAGTGTTTCTCAACCTTGACAATTTTAAGGCATGTGGACTTCAAGTCCCAGAATTCCACAGCCAGCATTGCTGGCTGTGGAATTCTGGTAGTTGAAGTCCACATGCCTTAAAATTGTCAAGGTTGAGAAACACTGCTTTAGAATAAGGAAGGAAGGAAGGAAGGAAGGAAGGAAGGAAGGAAGGAAGGAAGGAAGGAAGGAAGGACAGATGATTAGGTGTATTGGGATTCTATGCTGCTGGAGGGAAATGACTAGATGGGAACTAAGTACAGGATGAGTAAAAAACAAGCAGCTAAGAATTGTATTAAGAAGGAAAGGAATATTAATATCATTTAGTTAACTCCGTTAGTATGCCTTATATTTCGTTAAGGTTTTGTTAAGATTTACATTCATGGTTTTCATTCTCCTAAATAACACTCCTTTTTGCCTACAACACAAGGCAAAAAAAAAAGGACTCCTTATAAAAAGCCATTTCATGACTTATGAGTGGATCCAAGGGTTTTTCTCCACTTCCTGTTAGTACAAACATCCACTGGTATCATCTTTATCCTGTCATCTGACATTGCCTTAAGCCCTGGTTAGCTATACTGATGCCATTTCCCCTTAAAATGACAGCAGCAATTTCAACGGGTAGAGTCTGGACATTGCGCCACCCAGCAGCAGGCTCAGGTTGCCTGTAGACGGCAGGAATAAACCTATCAGCTATTGGTAACTTTAAGTTGGTGTGCAGATGTTCCTCCCTTTAGGCTTCTGCTCCCCATTCTTCTACCCCTAAACTCCATGGGGAAAAAACATGGCACAGGTAGCAGTGGACATGATAGCGGTGTTCCAATATTTAAGGGGCTGCCACAAATAATCTCAGACAAAGAACTGTCTATTCTGAGTGAACACACTCAGCAAAGAGGAGCCCACCTCTTCTCTGAGTTTTATTTTTAAATTGTTCTTGCTAGTTTGAAGTTCTAAGATTCATTATGAATCTGCCTTCATATGACTTTGCTTCATTGTTTTGTATCCTACACTCTAGAAGAATAGAAAACATGTTTCGCCTTCCAAATATAGATAGAGCCATTATAGTGTAATGGTTAAGATGTGGAACTAGCAGTGGGCAGATCCAAGTTCTAGTCCAGTGATGGCGAACCTTTTAGAGACAGAGTGCCCCAAAACTGGCCCTGCCCCTGCTCCACCCCCTGCCCTGCCCCTACCCTGCCTGCCCGCAGGGCCATTCACTGCCTCCTGGGCGATCTGCCCGCTGCAGATCGCCCAGACAGCCCAGGCAGTCCCATGGTGGGCATGCCCTCTGCCCGTGCCCCTCAGCATCAACTGAACGCGATCGGGCATGAGGGCAGGTCTTGTCTACACTGCCTGGCTGCCATGACCTTGGCTGTGCTGCTCCGTGTGGGCCACGCTCGGGGGCGACTCTCCTCCAGGGGGGCTGCTGGTGAGGAGGGGGTCACGGGGGAGGCAAGGCTGGGGCAACAGCATGTGTGCCCACAGAGAGGGCTCCGAGTGCCGCCTCTGGCACCAGTGCCATAGGTTCACCACCTCTGCTCTAGTCCCTTTAGCTCTGGGAATATCACTGGGTGAGTTTAGGATAATTGTTATTTTGGAACCCAACTTACCACTTATGGGGGAAAAGAGGAGGCGGGTGCTTTGAGTTCCTAATTCAGTGGTTCTCAACCTTTTTAATGCCGCGACCCCCAACCGGTCGTAAGTCGAGGACTACTCAACTGGTGCAGCACCGTTGCAGAATGGGACTTTTGACAGGCTCAGCAGGGCAGAGACAGCCTGGACAATTCCTATTAGCTTTTGAAAGCCAATAGAATTAGACTCTATTCAAGAGAGTCTATTCTATTGGCTTTCAAAAGCCAATAGAATAAAAGGGAGTAGCACAGCTAAGGAAAAGGGGGAAAAAATGGCGGACTGCGTTGTTTGGTGACCCCCGTGAAATGGTCGTTCGACCCCAAATGAAGTCCCGACCCACAGGTTGAGAACCACTGTCCTAATTGAAGATGGGCAATACATCTAATGAACAAATCATTATTTCGAGTGAGCTATTATATTTTTCTCTTTTCATGGCTGTACATTCCAAATTCATCTAATCTGTCTTCAAGTAGCCTTGAGAAGCCTTAGGATGCTTCCTTGTGGTTATATTAACAAACTATTCAGATTAAGAACAGTACATTATGGAAAAATCTATCTATACGATTGCCAACAGTCAACATCAACCTGATGGCATGTAATCATGATAATAATAAAAATCATCTAATAGAAAAATAAGTTTACATAACTTAAAGGAGTCAAGCTATTCTCCAAAGCACGTGAGGGCAGGACAAGAAGCAACAGATGGAAACTCATCAAAGAGAGAAGCAACCTAGAACTAAGAAGAAATTTCCTGACAGTTAGAACAATTAATCAGTGGAACGACTTTCCTCCAGAAGTTGTGGGTGGTCCAATACTGGAGGTTTTAAAGAAGAGATTGAGCAACCATTTGTCTAAAAGTGTATAAGATTTCCTGCTGGAGCAGGGTGTTAGACTAGAAGACCTCCAAGGTCTCTTCCAACCCTGTTATTCTGCTAAGTTGGCTTAAGATGCCAGGAAAACAGGAGAGCCCTATTTGGGCAACTCCTGCACTCCATATAATAGTAAAATTTAGATTGACTGTGAATATAACGCTCTTCTGAAACTGCATTAAAACAAAACCTGCACGCTAAAAACAAACAAGAACAGAACAATTGACTTATGTCCTTTTCCAGTAGAAGTACGTATACATGTGTGTGGGTATGTGTGTGGGTATACAAAAACACACCTATGTATGTATGTATGTTTGGCACTGTGCAGTAACAAATGAGCTTGCAAGTTTGTTGCAAAGATTCCAACTTCCCAGTGCCAGAACTAGCGACAATAATGTGTGTTTAAGTTTTGCATAAAATATTAGTAATTTTTTTTAATAAGGTATGAAGTCTGGGACCAAGGTGCAAACCACTAGAGAGCTAATTGTACAACGAAGAAAGGATTTTTACACTGACTCATAATTACGGAAGGTGCCACCCCAATATTTCAAAAACAGCTTCTTTTGCTGCAAATTAAGAAAACTTAAAATTATACATAGAATAAATTATTAGTACACATCAATGTGAGCCAAAAGCAATTTAACAGATACACGCTGTTTCTGCAGGTTTATGCATTTTTTAAAAAACTGAATAAAAAAAGGCCTAAAGCTTGTAATTCTTCTAGAAGGACGCTTCTGTCTGCTTGATTATTTTGCTTGCCTTTTCCTGTATCTTTTTTCAGTTCTTCAGCTTCCTTTTTGAATTGTGGTGATCCACACTGTAACAAGATGTCATTATTTCTGCCAACTTGAAGAACTTTAAGGAGGATTATACAAATTGATGGGTGATAAGGTTAAATAGCTCCTGGTTAGGGCAACATGTTTTGAATTACAGTTTAGGGGAGATGAGCAGGTAAGTTTTCTTTGCAAGTATCCCTTCTGCATTTAAACAAATGTGGGACCATATACTGTAGGTCTTTAAATTAAACAAGCATAGCTCTTCTTCTGATATGACTGGAATAGTTCTTAATTAAAGAATTCTCTGTTGGGCTTAGTTGGCGAGGCAATAGATGAAAGGGATGTGTGCCTTTCATGAGAAAATGTATGGTATGTTGTGGTTTTCTGCTCCTTTTGGCATTTGGGCCATAGAAGAAATTCTGGATCAATTCAGGGCCCATTTTTCACAAAAAGATGATTTCCAAATTTCAAGACAGGATATAAATTGGGAGAAGAAAGAACCCCAGACCTGAAATGGAACTCACTTTTTAAGTCAAGGTTACAATGTAATATTTATTTTTAAAGAGTTGCCTATTGTTATCTCCAGCCTTTTCAGCTTATTTGAATGTCTTTTCAGTGCAAGTCACCACAAGAAGGAAAATTAAATTACCTTGGACTAAGTGGATTAATTCCTCAGAGCAAAAGTACACTAGGGTGGGTAGGTAATCATGGAGATTTGGTGTTGGAGAACTGCTTCTTGGCTACTTCTTTGCAAATACGGATTGAGTGACTTCATGATAAACTCCCAAAACCTGAGCAAATGACCAAAAAATGTCTACAGAGCATTAGTTATATTGAATAAAATCAAACATTTAAGTTATTTGACAGGCAATCAGAACTTCCCTCTCATCCTGCAGAAAAAAATTGAGATTCTTGCTATTACCAAGTAGTCAGCTATTACGAGATGAGATCAGTCTGCTCCTTCTGAATGCCAAGTGGTGATTGATAATTCAACTGGAGATTTTTGAGGGCCTGGGCAGAAGATCATGAAACACTATCGGAAGAGATAAAAATGTTTATAGTATCTGTTCTTTGTTCCAGTCATAACATGCATTTACTTACCCACTGTGGAGATCAACTGAAATCATATACCAGCTAGAGTGAGGGAAAGAGGGAAATGCTCACTCTAGCTGATCCTATAGTTGACCAATTGTAACATGCAGGGAATCCTGATTTGACAAAAGCAACAGCAACACAATCAACTTAACTATGATTCAATGGCTGGATCCCAAAACAGTTTACTTCTTCCTATTATTGGTAACAGGTCTTACCCATTAGGACTTGCACTGATGACGTTACCTAGTTTGGGTAATGAAACATCTGTAAGAAAACAACCAAGCTCAGAGAGTACCAAGGACCCCTCATGACAAATAATTCTACAGTACTTGTCCCTGGTAATGATTCTCATTCTCTCTCTCTCTCTCTCCCTCTCATCTTCTTTTGTAGGTGGAGCTTTTATTGCTGTTTACTTACACGTGACTTTCAAAATAGGTATTTTCAGGGAAATGCAATTCATTAGATAATGCTAATAGAAAACTTATATTAAAAATATAGACCCGTATACAGCCAAAAGGTCAATATCTGATCTCGGCAGAGAGATTTATTTCTAGGTTGTACTAGAAAATTATGAACTAAAATACTGTGCAGATAGGAAGCATCTCAAAACAGATTGAAAAGGATTATGTATATTCAATGTAAATCTGACTGTGGATCGAGGAATAGTTACAGGTGAAAATATAAAATGGAGTATTTTGGAGAAAGACAAAGAGCTGTTGGTAGCCTACCTGCAAAATATACTACCTGTAATTGTTTAAAAGCAAATATAGGTTGTGTGTTAAAAAGAGTTGGGAATGTGTGATATGTCAGGTTTCAGTAACTATATCAGCATATTTTTTTTCAAGCTAATATTTTTAGGTTGTGTGGAATAACAACCCACCTGAGCAGGTATGAGCACCTGTGCTGCTCCTTTCCTCTTTCCTTCTCAGCCTTTCCCCATTATCAGGATAATCCATCTGTCAATCAAACTGCAGCTGCCAATAATACAAAAGGGGGGGGGGGAGGAGGGAAGACAAGATGGCTGCCTGGGAGCTGTGCAGCTACTATCCTTATGAAGAAGTGGCTGAATAAACAGCCACAACTTGGAATAGAGGCAGCAGATGAAAAGTTGGAGAGAGAGGAGGGATTTTGTTTTCTTACCCTCAGATTGGCATGAGAAAAAGATTCTTCAAGCTATATCCCTCAGATGGAACCAAGACTGGGAAGAAGCGAAGGGTCAAGAAACCCAGCCAGGCACAAACAAGGCAAAGAAAAAGCCAAGACTTTGACAGAACAAAAATAGAAAAACAAAAACTGAAAAAGGTAACAGATGGATCAAACTTAGTAGAAAAAGGAGTATAGCTCTAGAGTAATTCTTTTCCTCCATGCTTAATCTCCCTTTGGTTAGTCCTACCCATTATTCATTTGTTTATATTTTTGAAATTTAAATCCTATCTGTATTCCTATTTGCCTGTATGATGTCAGGCACAAATAACCAGAGCCATTTTTTGAGTTCATAGCACAGTCAACTAGCAGTCAAATTGGCACTAGATAAAGGTCAATTAAATTCCCTGAGGGGAAGTGGGGCTGGATGTGGTCTTGTGGCAATGCAATGACTCTAAGCCAGGGGTCTTCAAACTTGGTCCTTTTATGACTTGTGGACTTTAACTCCCAGAATTCCTCAGTCAGAATGCCTGGCTGAGGAATTCTGGGAGTTGAAGTCCACATGTCATAAAAGGACCAGGTTTGAAGACCCCTGCTCTAAGCTGACCCCACCTTCCAGCTCAGCCTGCTCTTCTCTTGCAATTATCAGAAAGAGAATCCTCTATCAAACTATGGCAATGACATATCTATCCGCTGCAGGGTAAAAGGACATGTGAAAACTTGCACATGAGCTGGAACTATGATAGTACATTCCTTATGGAGATCCTATAGGAAAAAGATCAAATGAAAACAAAATAAAGCACATCCAAAAATTAGCAGATATAACTTGAATATTGTTAAAATTTAAGACTGTTTTTGAGTTTAAAGTATAGGAATAAAGACAACTCATTCTGCCCTAAAGTCATGATGTTTGGAGTACCCAGGTGAATTATTAGAGAATAATGTTTATCTTCTCAACATTATCTTCTTTTAAAAATATAAGTATTAAGTATCAGTTCTACCCAAGCATGTAAGTATTTATTTTTATTTCAAAAATATTCCAATGAGCTATGACTTTCCTCTTGATTCCATAATGAAATTTTAACATAGTTAAAAGTGGAATGTATTTATTTTTAGCCATATTCTCGCTTTCCTAAATACCATTGATGAAATATTTTAATATATAACATATTTTTGTTGCTATGTATGAGATACAAAATTACAATTAGTAAATTTAAATAAAAGTGATACAAAAAAATTGGCATGTGACATGAAAAAGCTACATGATTGAGGGCACTAAGATTTTGTTTTTTTTACAGCTCCTAATTACTTAGGTGCTCTTGATATTTTCCCACAGTCTCATAAATTAACTAATTAATCAAGCATTAATGGCCTTGTCAAGGCAGATGTTAAATCCAGCTGCTAAACAGAGTTTTAATGGGTTTTTTTCTCATCTTTTTTTTTTTTTTTACAAAGCCAATTAATTACAGGATAAACTTATGCTCCTGAGGGAAGGACATGTACTATTTGTCAACCAAAAAAAACAGTATTTCTATCATGATTTAAGGTCATTTAGAAAGTCTATTCATTTTAGCTAGGAGTATGCCAGAACATTCAGTATGGACCACTTTGAACGAATGTTTATGTATGATGAAATGGGAGAAATTTGGAATTCAATTCAATGTTAGAATTTATTCAGCCACAAGTTGTAGAAGTTGTAGAAGTGTGTAGTAAACACCACTAATTAATAGACTGGTTAAATGATGCCAACAATTGTTAATGATGCTTTACCAGATATTTAAAAGAAATTGAGTGATATTTTAAAAATCAAAAGGGAAATACAAATAATAAGCCAGGAGAATGACCTGGATATTTTTTTTTTTAATTGGACTTACAGAACAAGCTTGTTAAAGCTTTGAAGACTGTTGTGAAAGGGGGCAAAGAAGAAATGAAAAGAAATCATATCCTATGACAAAGTTTATTTGAACAGACTAAAGATTAAGACTGTTAGAAGTAAAAGGAAAAAATATAAAGGTTTTTTTTTAAAATCAAAATTTTCTATGTCCCATTCTTTTCCCTTAACCTTGCCAAATGCCATTTTTCAAAACTATCATATGCTCATTTTGCATTCCAAAATTTGGCAAGGTTTACTTGCAAATAGTCCTATCAATTGATTGGATCCAGAATTTCTTGACTATTACTTAGTAATCATTTGCCCATCCCCCCTCTCTCCCTACCTTCATTTTATATGCTGTTATAATCCATAGGATGTCTGGATAATTTAAAAGAACTTCCTATCTATCTCAGGATCCAAGTTTCACTATCACACTTTACTAATGTAAAGAATATTACTTTTCTGACTGTTTATTTTTGAAATGACTTTATGCTTCATGCGCTTCCTAACTATCAATAAAAACTTACATATTTTGTATAAAACTTCTCCAAAATAACTGGATTTATCTAATTAATAACCCAATTACCTAAAATAAGTATTATTATTTTGTAGGAGGAATGTAGGAGGGTTTTTTTTAGCAATCCAACTTAACAAGCATGGTTTGTTTGCTTTAAGATTATCAATATAATTTACTACTATTTAGTAGGTTTATATTCTTAAATACTCATTGTAGAGCTTTTACCCATGCTCATACCATACCCAAACATATCTTAAATGCCTTTTACTTTCCACAGAATATGTATCCTTTTTTTATTTTCCCTTCTTAATACATGCAGTCTGAAACTCTCTGTGCAGAAATGTGTAAGCCATAATGTGACATAAGAAATGTATTCTTCAAATAACATGTATAGAAGAGTGGCAAAGATATAGAATAATTTATGTTTCTTGACTTGGGGGAAATAAAAATGAATGAAGATTTTGTAGTGAGACTTTGTGAATTGCTGCAAGATTTTAGAATGAAAAAAAGAGATAGGATTGAATATTTTGGGGGGGATTGAAGAAAATTGGGTGCACTGTTGTCTGAGATTTGATTGCAGGTTTCAAAACAATGTAAGAAGTTAAAACTGATTACATTTCATTCATTATATAATACACTGATTTTGAACTCTGCTTTCTTAAGGTGCATTTTTGACCATATAAAGTCTATCTCTAATCACTTTGGCTCTGAATCCTCCCTCATAATTACTTTAAAAAGAAAACAGAACTTTGATTTATACTAATGATATTTTATTTGATGCTATGGGAGCCCTGGTAGCTCAGTCGTTAGAATGCAGTATTGCAGACTAACAGCCCACAGCTTGGAGTTTGATCTTGGCAGGGCTCAAAGTTGACTCAGCCTTCCATCCTTCTGAAGGTAAAATGAGGACTCAGATTTTTTTGGGGGGGAGGGTAATATGTTAACACTGTAAACCACTGAGAGAGTGCTATAAAAGCACAATGGAGCAGTATATAAGTCTAAGTCCTGTTGCTATTGATAATGAGCGTTCTACATTTTTAGAAAACTTGCACACTAAGTTCAGGAATGAATATGTGTTAGAGTCTTGATCTGTACTGGCAACTTGCATGCACTACCCGATCAAAATTTATTTCTGGTTAAAAAGTATCACAAAAGTTACAGTTTGTAAATAATCCCACTCAGGAAATAAGCTTTTGACTTTATCATGGATATGCTTCATAGTACTTAAGGTCTGTTGGCAAGGAGATTCTTGTACAAAATCTTGCTCATCCACAAATCCCATGGATTAGTCTCTTTGAACCTAACCTATTTCACAAGATTCTTGTAAGTGTAAAACGTACCAAGCAAAAAATATGTTTTCTTTGGAGAAAAAGCGGGATGGGAGCTTAGTAAAAGAAATCTCACACAGGGAGAAACACAGATGGCAACTACAACTTTTCTAATTAAATCAGGGTTCTGTGCTAATGTGAAACAGGGAATCTGCCTTGCTATGATCACATGTAAACACTGAATCCCATTTTTCTGGGCTGAGAGTTTTGTTTTTTTCAACTATGATTGCTGAATTCCATATGGCAAGCCATTTATGGTAGGAAGCATATTGAAATTGAAGTATAAATTTTAAAATAAGCTGAACCCAATTGAAACTCATACATCCCCAAGAAACCTATGAAATTCTATAGATCTCTGGTTCTATTCACATAGTGTCATGATCTTCTTTGGCTCTTTTCCCCTTAAAGAAAATACTACTACTACTACTACTACTACTACTACTACTACTAATAATAATAATAATAATAATAATAATAATAATAATGCAAAAAATATCATTTGCCTGTAAGCAAAAACTGGTGGGATCATAAAATAGAGAAAGTCATAGAAAATGATAAAATTAAACTGCTCTGGGACTTCAGAATTCAAACAGACAAGCACCTGCAACATAACACCCCAGACTTAACAATTGTCGATAAGAAAGACAAAAAAGTCTGGATAGTGGACGTGGCAGTGCCTGGAGACAGCAGAATAGAAGAGAAAGAACTGGAGAAGATAACAAAATACAAAGACCTACAAATAGAAATAGAAAGGCTGTGGCAAAAGCAAGCAAGGGTAGTACCAATAGTATAGGCTCCTTGGGTGCAATCCCAAAACAACTGGAGCACCACTTGAACACCATTGGCATTGACAAATTCGCTATTAGTCAATTGCAAAAGGCGGCCTTACTAGGAACTGCTTCCATCCTGCGACGATATCTGTAATACCATCAAACATCCACATCTGCCTATCCCAGGTCCTGGGTAAGGACTCGATAGGTAGACAAAATGCCAAATCCAGTCTGAACATCTGGCTGACTGTGCGATGATCCATAATAATAGTAAAGTTGGAAGGGACCTTGGAGGTCATCTAGGCCAACACCCTGCTCAGGCAGGAAATTCTATACCATTTCGGACAAATGGCTGTCCAGTCTCTTCTTAAAAACTTTCAGTGTTGGAGCATTCACCGCTTCTGGAGGCAGGTTGTTCTAACTGTCAGGAAGTTTCTCCTTAGTTCTAGGTTGCTTCTCTCCTTGCTTAGTTTCCACCCATTGCTTCTTGTCCTGCCTTCAGCTTGACTCCCTCTTCTTTGTGGCAGACCCTGAGATATTGGAACACAGCTATTATGTCCCCCCTCATCCTTCCTTCATTAAACTAGACATACCCAATTCCAGCAACTGTTCCTTATATGTTTTAGCCTCCAGTCCCCTGATCATCTTTGCTGCTCTTCTCTGTACTCTTTCTAGAGTCTCAACATCTTTTTTACATCGTGGTGACCAAAACTGGATGCAGTATTCCAAGTGTGGCCTTGCCAAGGCATTGTAAAGTGGTATTAACACTTCATGTGTTAATGTAAGTGTAACCCTTGAAATCACCTAGGGATGGCTTATTCCTGATATATAAACATGACTAGTTGGCAAAGATAATTTGGCTCAGTTGCGTAATTCTGGAACAGTCGTAACACAATTTCTGTTGGTTCTGTGTAGGCCTTGAAAATTAATTAGCTATTCATATTAGGGCAACAATAGATGAAAATAAAATGGAAAGGATTACACATTTCTCCCTGTGGAGCAGAATGGTAAAACCTGCTGAATTCTATAGGCTTTTATTAGTCTTAATTACCTACTAATGACTTGGGTGGAGGGGAAAGGCATACTAGTAGACATAGCGAAGTGAACAGGTTTGATGAAAGACCATGATACAATAAAAGATGGTCAAATGAACCTGCATTTACAGTATTGATATGGAAGATTAAAGAGAGTACAAGTTATTTTTTGAAGCTATCTAACCAGCAGACATTCATGGGATAATCCAGAGGGTTTAACTGTGGCTGTGCAACCATTACTAACATGATTTTTAGATGTTCATTTGCACTGTGACTTATTCCAATTAAATGTCCCCTCTAGACAATAAATTTTGGTGGAAAATACAGTGGGTGGCTCTCTTTACAGGGAATGCCAGACCAATTTTTATTTATTTATCTTATCCTGAAGAAATTTCCTGGGAGAAAGATTTCTATTTGTCTCTTCTCTTTGACTGTTGTCCAAATAGCTATTTCTGGGTTGTCCAATTTGGCACTTGTACCTGTACTATCTACCTCTTTTGGGACCTGGAATTTTTAAAATCAAGCTTCCTTCTTTTTAGTTTTATATAGTGCATCTTCATTTCTACCTGTGTTCTTCATTTCTGACTGCTGACTTTATCACCATGATAAAGATTTGACCTGAAGACCTCCCACGTCCCTTCCAGTCCTATGGCTCTATGGTTTTTATCCAGTTTTGAACCATCCCATTCCAGGAATCTATCATAAGATAAAAAGTTGTTTTTGAATGTGTGTGAAATGCTTCAGTAAGTGTTGATTGAAAATTGCAGTATTCAAATCCTTTCGTTCAGGATTTCAGAAGCTGTTCTCCCACCTGTTCTGCTTTTGGAGAGACTGTTAGAAAAATAAAAAAGAAAAAGAAACGTGATCATTCAATGCTAAGAGGATTTTGTTGATTAGGAAGAGAACTTTAGACCACACACTGATTTCAAAGAAGAAAAAAAGGGAAACCGGTGTCCAACAGTTCACTTTAAGATTGAAGTGCTTACCACAGAGTTAAACCTGTTAACTCAGGGTTCAACTTTTTGAATGTCCTATGTATAAAATGTCACAAGAAGCTATTCATCTTTGTATGTGGCTTCCTTGTTAAAAAAAAACTGCTTTGCTGAGCAGAGCTTTAAGTTAATGTCAGATATAAGTAGAGTCAAGAATAAAATTCCTATAAATCTGAGAGCTGGCATGGTTTCAAATGCCCACTATAATAATAATAGGTCCTCGACTTACAACAGTTCATTTAATAACCATTCAAAATTACAACATCACTGAAAAAACTGACTTATGACTGTTTTTCACACTTACGACCGTTGCAGCATCCCTATGGTCACCTGATCAAAATTCAAATGCTTGGCAACTGACTCATATTTATGACCGTTGCAGTGTCCTGGCTCCAATTTTGCAGCCTTCTGACAAGCAAAATTAATGGGGAAGCCAGATTCACTTAATCATCATCTTACTAACTTAACAGTTCCGGTGATTTACTTAACAACTGTGGCAAGAAAGGTCGTAAAATGGGATAAAAATCACTTAACAAATGTCTCACTTAGCAACAGAAATTTTGGGCTCAATTGTGGCCGTAAGTCGAGGACCACCTATACATGCTCTTTTTTTCTTCTTCTTTTTTTCTCTTTTTTTCTTAAAGAAAAAAAGACGGATTCCTCTCATACACCCATTTAAGTATGCAGTTTTTCCACAATTTATTCTTCATTTTGGATGTCATTGTGTCAAATATACAGCTATGAATTTGCCATTCGTTGCTACCCATCCATAACATAATCCATTATATGAAGTTTGCTCTGTTTCACTCTCATTGAAATCCCTGGCAGATTTCTTTGGCATCCTCTGTGCATTGTGTTTGCTGGGGAGGGGAGAGGGGGAGAACTCTGCCTGGAAAAAAGAATTGAAACCTGAACACAATATTGGTCTTGGAAATTGGCTCTCAGCTCACATAGATTGAGGGGGGAGGGGATAATATTGCATAGTGGCATAAGTACATTATAGAGCATTTGCCTAGCAAAGAAAATGCCAGAGTGATGAGTATTTTCCCTGGCTGGGTATGCATTCTTCTATTCCTTGTCAGGGGGAAAGTAATATTTTATACAGTTTGTAAAAAAACAGTGCAAATCATCTCATAACAAATAGTGATCAAGCTATTTGCAAACGCTTGCCCAAGGATGTCAGAGGATAGTCTGAGGAATAGCACTGTTGCCTTGCTGACAGATTTCAGAGGCTGATGGCTTGCTATTACGGTAATGCACATCTGCTGATGTGTGTCAGCAGTGAGTCAAAACAGCTTTTGAGATTATGTTGCTAACATGCTGAGAGAAGGGACTGAGTCAATGGCTAACCAGCGGCTGACTGTGCCAGGGGCAACAGAAGTTCCTTTGATGTGAGTTGCTGGTAGACTGTGTAAAAGCATTTAAGGCAAATCGGATTCTGTATAAGAAGCTTTCTCTTGGACAACCGGTTTTTTTTTACTTTGACCGAGGGCAGATGTACTAAAATGACTTTCGGGGGAGAGTGAAAACGACAAGCGAAAAACAGTTTACCACACAGAGAACCTGCTGGGAGTGTGAAACACAGAAATAACAGGTAGGGCGAGTTGGAATAAAAGAGTTATTTGAATGGGACAGAATGAGTCTTCAAGAGGGCAGGAGAACAGAGTGAACCTGATAGGCTGATAACAATTACACCGATCAAGAGGAGTATCGCCACCTTTTGGCTAAAGCAGAGAATGACTGGATCTGAGCAATTGTTTGGCACTTGGATGTGAACTAGATTTGCCTTTGCATAGTCAGTGTAAATAATAATAATAATAGTAATAATAATAATAATAGTAATAAACTGACATTGACAAACTTTATCTACCAAGGCAAATAGGTGGGCGTGGAATCCTGCAAGTACATCAAATGGTTGAAGAAGAAAAAAAATGGCTTTGGAAGAATATCTGAAGGACAGTGATGAAGATGCACTGAAATTAGTATATCAGGAAGGCTTACTGACTCCTGGAGAGACCAAACTGGCCAAAACGAAAGACCAAATGAAGAACAGAATAGAGGCACGGGAAGATAAAGCACTACATAGCCAATACATTTTAAAAAAATAGCTGGGAAAACAGATAATAACAAGACCTGGCAATGACTAAGAGCAGGAAAATTGAAGAAAGAGACTGAGGGACTAATTCTGGCTGCACAAGATCAAGCCTTAAGGACAAATGCATATAAAGTCAAAATTGAGAAGACAGCAACAGACAGTAAGTGCAAAGAAGCTGAAGAAACAGTGGACCACCTGGTAAGCTGCTGCAAGAAGACAGACTGACTACAAGCAGCGGCATGACAAAGTAGCAACAATGGTGCATTGGAAGATCTGCAAGAAATATCATTTGCCTGTAAGCAAGAACTGGTGGGATCATAAAATAGAGAAAGTCATAGAAAATGAAAAAATTAAACTGCTCTGGGACTTCCGAATTCAAACAGACAAGCACCTGCAATATAACACCACGGACTTAACAACTGTCGAAAAGAAAGACAAAAAAGTCTGGATAGTGATGTGGCAGTGCCTGGAGACAGCAGAATAGATGAGAAAGAACTGGAGAAGATAACAAAATACAAAGACCTACAAATAGAAATAGAAAGACTGTGGCAAAAGCAAGCAAAGGTAGTACCAATAGTAATAGGCACCTTGGGTGCAGTCCCAAAACAACTGGAGCAGCACTTGAACATCATTGGCATTGACAAATTCAGCATTAGTCAATTGCAAAAGGCGGCCTTACTAGGAACTGCTTCCATCCTGCCACAATATCTCTAATACCATCAAACATCCACATCTGCCTATCCCAGGTCCTTGGTAAGGACTCGATAGGTAGACAAAATGTGAAATCCAGTCTGAATATCTGGCTGACTGTGCGATGATCCATAATAATATTTTTTAAAAAGTTGATAGGGACCCTGGAGGTCATCTAGTCCAACCCCCTACTCAGGCAGGAAACCCTATACCATTTCAGACAAATGGCTGTCCAATCTCTTAAACACTTCCAGTGTTGGAGCATTCACAGCTTCTGGAGAAAGGCTGTTACACTGATTAAGTGTTCTAACTGTCAGGAAGTTTCTCCTTGAACTTGAGTTTTGCTTTTCTACTTTCACATGAGCTGCAAAGGATGTCCCCAAAATATGATTTATTTCAGGTTGTCACTTTACTTCTGTAAAATATGAAACAGAATTCACATTTATTTGGAAATATGAGCCATGGTGGCACAGTGGTTAGAATGCAGTACTGCAGGCTACTTCTCCTGATTGCCGACTGCCAGCAGTTCGGCAGTTCAGTTCTCACTGACTCAGCCTTCCATCATTCTGAGGTCAGTAAAATGAGGACCCAGATTGTTGGGGTGGGGGCAATATGCTGACTCTGTAAGTTGCTTAGAGAGGGCTGTAAAGCTCTGCAAGTGGTATATATGTCTAAGTGCTATTGCTATTGAACACAGTGAGACTTATTTAAGAACTGGGGCAAGAAAAGTCATAAAATGGACCAAAATTCATTTAACTGTCTCGCTTAGCAACAGAAATTTTGATCATACATCAAGGACTTGATAGAAAGTAGTGATAAAGAAGAAGTGGTTCTGCATTAAGAAGTATATTGTCTCTTCTGATAACTTCGTAAAGCCGCTTTAGAACTGAAGGTTAAACTAAGTAGTCTTGATAAGTGAGTTTAACCTTTTTAGAACAAGCAGAAGTATGTCTTTTTTCCCCTCTTCTCTTGGCTAATTTCTTGAAACAATCCGCAACCTACAGCAGATTAAAAGTGGCTTAATTATAAATCCCAAGAGATGCTGATCCAGTTTTAACTATTCCGAATGCAACGTCATACTCTAATAAATGCAAATTGATGCCTGCAGTTCCATGTTCCCACTTCCCACTCCTTGTAAGTAACAATCCCCCTTTTTTCTGCTCTTGTTCTCTTTCCTCCCCATTTCAGAGGAATAAATGAATGCAAAGGAGGAGAAGGAAGCAATATGATAATGTTGATTATTACCTGGCTTTTAAATCTGGCATTTTAAAATCATGGAAAAGCACTGTGCTTGTTAACTTTCATTAGCAGCACCCTAATCTCTTTCAGCTTTGGGGGGAAAAAACATGCAAAAGCTTCCGTTTGAATTTGTGCATGTAAAATCACATAATTATAATCTCAATATTATAATGACCAGAGAGCTGGGAAATAGGTTTCTGTGTATGTCTGCATGTTTATGAGAATGGACTTTGAATAGAAGAGTAATAATAATCATTATTTCTTTTATCCAAGGGAGACAAAAATGATGCATCCTCCTTATTTCCCAAGACTACTTAGTTTAACCTTCAGGCTTGAAATTGCTTTCTTCTTCTTGTGCCATATCCGTTATTGGACGTTGCGATCATGTTGACGATCCTGCTTTTATCAGAAGCCGCACGAAAAAGTGCTGCTGAGTTTTATCCAAACCAGTCCCTTAGATTTGAAGCCACAATGTTCTTCTTCTGCCTAGACCTCGTTTTCCTAGCCAGGTATTTCAGTCCCAATGCTCCTTAGTTTCCCAGTTCAGAAAAAACATCTAGTTCAGGTAGTCCTTAGCTTACGACCACAGTTGAACCCAAAACTTCCATTGCTAAGCAAGACAGTTGACATGAGCCGAGGTGGCGCAGCAGTTAGAGTGCAGTACTGCAGGCCACTTTAGCTGACTGTGTTCAGCAGGTCAGCGGTTCAAATCTCACCGCTCAAGGTTGACTCAGCCTTCCATCCTTCCGAGGTAGGTAAAATGAGGACCCAGATTGTTGGGGGCAATGTAAATATATATACATTGCTTACTGGTGTACACCGCTTAGAGAGTGCTCGCACTTCAAGCGGTATATAAGTCTCATAAATAAATAAATAAATAAGTGAGTTTTGCCTCACGAATGAAGGCGAATATATGTGGCCCAGGATAATGTTGCAGGATCAAATCTGGGTCTGTCCCCGGGTCCAGAGGTTTAGTCTTCTGAGCTTTTGGACTCGTGCTGGAGCCCATCCTCTGGGAACTTCTCTCTAGCAGAGTGTGTGCTGTTCTGTGTGTGGTACTTATAGTGCCTGTTGTAACTGGCTTTTTAGATGTTGATTGGAGTGTGTTGATACTGGCTTTTAAGTCATTAGCTGTCATTGCTTGTGCTGCCCTTAGGCATGAAAGCTGGCTGGGGAACTTTCAGCCAATGATTTGTCCTAGTCCCGCCTTAGGCACCAAAGTTGGCAGGGTGACTTTGGATCGATCAGTCCTTCTCTTTCAGCCCAACTCACCTCACAGGATTGTTATTGTGGGAAAAATTGGAGAACAAA
Source organism: Crotalus tigris (assembly GCF_016545835.1). Taxonomy (NCBI): domain Eukaryota; kingdom Metazoa; phylum Chordata; class Lepidosauria; order Squamata; family Viperidae; genus Crotalus; species Crotalus tigris. The sequence goes on from NW_024096467.1 coordinate 5,973,661, forward strand.
GGAATATTAGGTACGTTTGCTGCTTTGGGTTACTTATAAAGTAATAAAGGCAGATAAGAATCTAATAAATAAATCATTAAAGGAAAAGGGGCAGCACAATTCTCAAGAGTTACAGATGTTTCAACGTTTGTTTTCTTTTTTCTCCTTTTTGTATATATAAAGTATATGTATACACACACATGCGTGCACATAACACACAAATAATAATGAAGTTAAATTGCAGACGAAGCTACTAAATTTCATGAAAATCATGTAACAAAAATATTTTTGCTACCTGTTTCTATAATAAAGGGCCCAGCATATGTATTAGTGATGTAGTGACATGGCATGGTGTTAATTCATATCCCTCGTATTTCTTATATGTTTTGGTTTAACAAAAACGTTTTTTTCCTTCCACCCATAGACCTTTGTCACAATTTCCAATTATATTTCTTTTAGAAAGATACGGAGAAGGAACAAATGACTAATTGCAAATCATCCATCAACATAATTATTCCATTTACAAGCATATGTACTAATGTGAACATTACTTGTTTACTTCAGAAAGCCAAATGGTAAACAGAAGTATATATAGATAATCTCTGAACCTATTTGTCTGGCATTTGACAAACGTCTTTGCTAAGAAAGCAATACCATCCCTTCATATCCAGCCCATATTAAAAAAAATACCGTAGTAGGAAAACAAGTAACAGTAGAAAGAAATAAAGCTAGATATGTCCATGAAGAAAACAAATTTAATAGTTTCCAGAATGAACTGATAAATTTGAAGCAAATCTGTGTTTATTACTTTCACAGCAGGTGTAGTATGCATATAAGCACAGTTTTGAAGCTTATAAATAACATGTTTTTACATGTGCATTCAGGCATTCAGTTGTCAGTAGGATAATATGTAAACATTTATTGGAATTCATATACAGAATGGAATTTATGGTTTGGCTTTCCACATACATGCATCTTTATCTCTATTCTATGTATTGTGGGTAATGCAACAGCTTCATACAACATGTGAAGAAATTAACAGTTACTCTGTTTTTAGTATTGCAGATTTTCACACATTTTTTTCTTTTACCAACGAAAAAAAAAAATTGGGACAACTACTGCATGTGGTACCAGATTGTGGAGTTTTGTAGAAAATGTAGCCTAGCATACACTTTAAAATATTCCCAGTGACCACATCAGCTTTAATAGATAATTTCAAAATAATATTTTTGGAAAGAAGAAACCAGGAAATTTTTTTCTCCCACTTTTAATAACCACAGAGCTCATTTTGGCAGATCATATTACACACCTGTGTACTCATGTTGTATTAAAATTGGCAATGAAGTTTCTAAAAGTTTTCCTCCCTGAAAATGAAATTTTCTCAGGGAGCTTCAGCATTTCCTTCAAATTTATCTGATAGTAGTTTTGCACTTACCGTATTTTCCAGCGTATAAGATGACTTTCTAAACCATGCAAATCTTCTCCAAAGTCAGGGGTCGTCTTATATGCCCAGTCGTCTTATACACCGGAAAATACGGTACTTAATTGTTGGAGATGGCCAAGAGAGGTAATGCTAATGTTTTTGATTTATATTATTTATATTTCTATTATTATGAAACTCCACATGGTTGTGCTTCCCAATTGTTCCTCCTCCTCTTCCTCCTCTTGAAAGCACAAATTTTAAAATAAACTAAGTCTCCTTCAAGGTGCAGAACATTGAAATGGAAACTGTAAGGAAAATGGAAATGCTATTTTTGCAGTGAATAATTTTGCAGATAATGAACTGTTTCCTTCATCTTTTATTAGCAACCTTAAGGTATCCATGGGCTCCTTTGCTTTACTTCTATTCGTACCTCTTTACATTAATTCTGCTAGAGCAGTATTGAAGGTCCACATGGCTGTGCTTCCCAATTGTGCCTCATCTTCCTCTTCCTCCTCCTCTTCCTCCTTTTCCCTGGGGTTGCGAGATGATATTTCAGGAGGTGCAAAAACTTGGGTTTTCAAAATCATAATGTATATGCATAATTAGTTGCCGTCATTTTGAACTTTTTTAAGGGGTGCGAGAATATATCAGAAGTGTTCTAGGGGTGCAGGGTATAGAAAAGGTTGGGAGCCGCTGTGCTAGAGTATCCCTCTTCCTTTGTTTTGTCAAGACTTTTCTGGTGGACAAGGTCTGTCTTTTGTCTCAGCTAGATAATAACGTGTTTTTGACCTCACTTCCATATCTGGGTTGTAGAGTCCTAGGCAACCCACTGGATGATGGGGAAAAAAAGATTTAGAAATTTAACTGTGTTCTGCTCTCTAGTGGTCTTCATAGATTTGGTAGCCCTAGTTTATGTATTTTGAGATGAATTATTTTATAGGGTTTCTCTACATTGACTGTCCATTAAGGAAAGTGCATTGAAGTCCAACCTATAACTGATGAAATAACACATCCTTTAGTACCTGTTCAAATACACTAGCGGTTCTCAACCTATGGGTCGCGACCCCATTTGGGGTCGAACGACCATTTTACAGGGGTCGCCAAACAACGCGATCTGCCATTTTTCCGCGCATGCGCGGTGGCCGCATACATGCCGCGCATGGGGGCGCCACCGCACATGCATAGCGCACATGGGCACTACCACGCATGTGTGCCGCACATGGGGTACCGCCGCGCATGCGTGCTGCGCATGGGGCGCCACCACGCATGCACGGTGTGCATGGGCGCTGCCACGCATGCGCGGCGCGGTACGCATGCACGGCACGTCCGTGTGACCGGGGGTCGCCGTATAAAAAGGTTGAGAACCGCTGAAATACACTGTCACAAAGATAAGTGTAACCCATACAAATAGTAAAGTTTCCTATTCAGAGTACAGTAAGAAGTGCTATACTTTATTTATTTGTTTATTTATTTTATGTATTTGTATATTGTTTTCTACTTGAGCAGAGGGTTGGACCAGAAGACCTTCCAATTCTGTTATTCTGTTATTCCACCCTTATTATTTTTAACAAATAACTCAAGACAGCGAACATATCCAACACAACTTCCTTCTCCTATTTTCCTCACAACCTCCCTGTGAAGTGGGTTCGGCTGAGATAGATTGACTACCCAGCTGGCTTTCATGGTTAAGGTGGGACTTGAATTCACAGTTTCTTGCTTTCTAGCCTAGTACCTTAACCATTAAACCAAACTGTTTATATTTCACGTATGCATGCGTGCATTCTTGCTACTTCAAAGGAAAGATAATCTTGATTCAAGAAATTCAATCAATGCCAGCCATTTCTGTGAGACACAAGAGAGACTGGCAGTTTGGAAAAAAATCTGAAGAATTCTATATCATGGTTTGTGTGAATAAACTAGGGTCAAGAAAGAATAACTTGTAAAGTAATTGCAAGCAGAAAACATTGTGATGAATTTTGATATCTCTGTTTTGATATTGGTATGTACACCTACTACATTTTTAACTTGACCCTCTTATTCTACTTCAAAAGCTTGAAAGGGAAACTGCAAAGTTCAGTAAGCAATATAGAGTTAAAAAGAACAGTCAGAGTAAGTCTGGAGAATGAAAGGGTAGCCAAAGGTAATTGCTAGAGAAGAAAATAGATACTACAAGGCAGTGGTGGATTCAAATAATTCAACAACCAGTTCTCTCTGAAATCCCAGAACCCTTTAAGAGGTGCATGAGTAAAAACTAGGGCAGGGGGTAGGTGCCCCACACATCCCACATCTGCTTACTTCAGGGGCCCCGTACCCAGGCCACTTCCTTCTCAGTGACCTCTGCCTGGCTGCCTGCTCGCCTCTTCCATTTCACTCCCCACCTGCTATGGAGGATAGACTTTATCCAATCCCCTCTACCTTTTTGGAGACGGGGAAGTGATGGTGAAAGGCTGTGCCACCATAGTGCAACAGCTTCATCTGCCACTGGAGAGGCTTTCTCCAGTCCTCACCAACCCTGCCGACCCCGCTTCACCCCATAGATCACCTGCCCGGTGGCAGCTGCTGTCTCCTTCTCCTCCAACTCTCCAATGGCTTGCGCTGTGACTGGGGGGGGGGTACAATCCTCCCCTGCTGGCTCCTTCCACCAGCCCTGGTATCCTTCTGCCAGCCCTCCATTGCTGCCACAGCATACCTGCTTGCACCAAGCAGCAGACTGTGTGGGCTGCCTTCTTCCCAGCCAAGAAAGAGAGAAAGGGAGAAAGGCAGCTTATGGTAACTTCCCTTGCCTCTCTGGGTGTCCTTAAGTCTTCCTTCCTTCCTTCTGCTGATCTGCACTTTCTTGCTGCCTTGCATTGGCCAGCATTTCCCTTCTCCGTTCTGGAAATGGCAGCCCCGTTGTCTGCTGCTTTCCTCCCGACAGAAGGAAGGAGGAAAGAAGGAGGCTTTGTATGGAAGGATGCTAAGCTCCAAGAAAACTATTCCAGCTGGAGCTGGGCGAGGAAGGCCAGGCTCCTCTTTCCCAATGGTTTCGCAAAGCCCTTGAGGAGTGGATCTGTTTCCCTCAGGTTTAGCCTCAGTACCCGCTTCAGATGGCAAACAGAAGAGCTTTGCTCTTTTCCTCCAGGCCCTTTGAAATTGCCGCCTAGCCCTTCGCTTTTCTGCCTTAAAATCCAGAGCAGACACTCGGCTTCTTACGAAAATCATACTGGTAGCTACTGTATCCTCAGCTGATCAGGAGGAAAATGTGTCTTCTCTGGATTTTAGGGCAGAAGAGCGAGGGGGGGGGACAATTTCAAAGGGCCTCCTGGAGAAAAAGAGCAAAGCTCTTCTGTTTGTCCTCTGAAGCAGGTGCCGAGGCTAAGCCTGGGGGAAACAGATTCGCTTCTTAAGGGCTTCGCAGAACCATCAGGGAAGGGAAACCTGGCCTTCTTCGCCCAGCTCGAACTGGAGTAGTTTTCCTGGAGCTTACCATCCTTCCATATGAAGTGTCCTTCCTTTCCTCCTTCCTTCTGCCAGGAGGAAAGCAGCAGAAAATGGGGCTGCCATTTCCAGAACAGAGAAGGGAGATGCTGGCCAATGCAGAGCAGCAAGAAAGTGTGTGCAAGAAAGTGTGGTGGCAGTGATGGAGGGCTGGTGGAGGGATACCAGGGCTGGCGAAGGGAGGCAGCAGAGGAGGCTTGCACAAGATTTATTATAACCGGTTCACCGAACTCAACAAAAAATTAAGTATCGGTTCTGCCAAACTGCTGCGAACTGGCTGAATCCCACCCCTGCAGGTCCTCATGCAAAAAAAATAGTCCAGAAATCCAACATTGAAAATTGAAACTGAAAATGTCTGCAGAGAACTAGATTGAAAGTGATGGCTGCAAAAGCACCACAGATTTTCACAGAATAAAAGAATTGGAAGGGACCTTGGAGGTCTTCTAGTCCAGCCTCTGCTCAAACAGGAAACCCTATAACATTTCAGACAAATTGTTGTCCAATCTCTTCTTAAAACCTCGTGTGTTGAAGCACTCACAACATCTGAAGGCAAGTCTTTCCACTGATTAATTGTTCTACCTGTCAGGAAATTTCTCCTTAGTTCTAGTTTGGTTCTCTCTTTGATGGGTTTCCACCCATTGCTTGTTGTCCTGCCTTCAAATGCTTTGGAGAATATGTTGACCCCTCTTCTTTGTGGCAGTCCGTTAGATACTGGAACACTCCTATCCTGTCACCCCTAGTCCTTCTTTTCACTAGCCATGCCCAATTCCTGCAGCCGTTCTTTTTTTTTTATCCCCTAGTCCCTTAATCATTTTTTTGCTCTTCTCTGCACTCTTTCTAGAGTCTCAATATCTTTTTTATATTATGGCAACCAAAATTGGATGCAATATTTCAAGTGTGCTCTAACCAAGGCATTATAAAATAGTACTAACTCTTCACCTGATCTTGATTCTATCCCTCTGTTAATGCAAACTAGGACTGTGTTGGATTTTTTGTAACTCTTCTGTACAGAGATTTTTTGTTGTTGTTGTGTATTACTTATGGGCAACTCTCCCTCCCTTCCTCTATTCATTCCTCAATGCTGATTTCTAAATTATAGAAATAATTCTATATTCTGCTGCAGTACTGCTTTGTTAACTGCTTTGTGACTGTAAAGTACCGTACGTGAATATTCTAAATAGAACTGGCTCCAGGAATGTCAATGTCAGATTTGAAAGTACAGGAATATTCCTTTCAGGAGATTAGGACAGACATTTCCCATTTGCAAATATGTTCCAATTTAGCCACTAATGGCCAAAGCTACAGAGCAATTTGTGCTTTAAAAAAGAGTTGAAGAATATTATTAAGAAGCATCTATTTTACATTTTGTGAATTTGTGGGTGGGGGAAGAAGCTGATTTCTAATGCGATACACATGTAAATGTGTATTATTAGGAGGAATAATTTGTTGGTTTTCTGAGAAAAAGAAAGCTCTGCCTGCATTTGGAATTGCATGTAAGCTTGGCTACCTTGTGTTCAGATACTGCTTAATCTGCTAAAAGAAATGATAGAGCCATTGTACTGATAAATGGTTGCATTCTGTAGCATTAAAGAAAATTTATGTTAAAGCAACGTCACTAAAAACATTAATTAATCAAAGACACTTGCACACTACAATTTAATTTGATTTCTATTAGTGAGACATCAATACTACATTAGCTAATCTTTAGTTTAATGACAATCATTAAGTGGCCTCTCCACCCCTAATTCTCTAAACTTTCTCATTTTTTTTTTTTTTAGTATTCTATCTTATTTGGGGATATGATGGTATTCCTGCAGATTTATATTTATCATCCTCGGACAAGTTTATGTCTATAATCATCAAGTGAAATGCTCTAAACTGAGCCCATTTTTAATTGTGTCATTGTAGTCATTTGTTGTTTTTCGTCTGTTTCAAGCTTTAAAATGAATTTATGTGCTGGTTTTGTGCAGGCTGGTTTGACAGATGAAGATTGATTCAGTTACGCATCATAACAGGAAGTGATTAATCAATGAAAGTTAGAGTTGGACAGGTAAGTAGACTCATCGGATAAGTGTTTCTAGCAGGGTCTCAAGGCATCTTTAATAGTGATGGTAACAGGGCTGCTGAAAACAGAGAGAATAAATGTCCATGGGAATCTTAGATCAATTGATCTAAATTAAATTAGAATGTAAACAACTAAAATTATATTAAATATGATAACTTCTAAAATTGCAACAAAGTAAAAGTATGCAAAACAATATCAATTAAGTAATAATATATAAAATTTAAATGAACTATATTTACAAAGAATGTATTGAGGGATATACATGTGAGAATTTAAAATAACAACAAAAGACAAACAGCAATTAAGACAATATTGCAATATCTACATTTCCATCATTGCGAAGGTAAGGATAGGTAAGGAAGTGTAGTTTCCTTCAATACTGGCCTGGTTTTGTCATTCCAACAAATATTAAGGGTGTGGTAACCAATTGTGGTAACATTCTAAGGCTTTTTGTGTCCCGCATTAAGCCTTACCATATGGTTCCTGATTTATGGGGATAATATTCAAATAGATTTCATTGAGTTGTCAAAAGAAGAGAGGAAAAATTACTCATTTTGGTTTATGATGTGTGGGTAATCTACAGTTAGATTCACAGTCTAAGACTGGTGGAAACTTAATAATTTATTTAGAACCTAAGAATTGTTAAGGTAGTGTCTAAGATTATGGGCAGTTCAAAGCAGATCTTTTTGTAAAATTGGGATCTTCAGGTCTGAAAAATTCAATATTTCCAGATATTGAGGAAGTCTTTTTGGTATCATTCCAGGGGGCTCTCGTCATGATAGGTATTGTAATGGATTTCCTTTTCTATAAGTGTTCAACTTTAATCAGCAAATCCTGATATTTCATTTTTTTCAATTGCTTTTACTCAATCCTAATATCACCCAAAATAGCAACATCAATGAACCAGACTTTCTTTCTTTTTGATAACTGTTATATCTGGCATGTTATGAACAATATGCTTACTTGGATCTGAAAGTTCCCTAAGAACTTAACCCACTCATTTTCGAAAACTTTCTCAACTTGATAGTTCCCTTTGAATGTTTACTACATTCAAATCCAAAACTCTGGCAAAGGCAAAGTAGATTATTTGTATTATTATTTTAAATTGATTATAGCTGCCCATTCTCATATCCTTTGGGTGGCTTAGAAGTACAAATATAAAACCATAAAATAGTTAAAATATTTGGTAATTGATCTGAGAACCTTTCCAATGACTAAGACTGATGCAGCTGTGGTAGCTAAGACACAGAACTCTTTCTTGATGGCTTTAATCCAGATTATAAACTCAGACCAAAGGGATTGCTTCATTAATAAATGATTTGAAGCAGGCTTTGGAGATTAATATGAAGCTATACTGTTTGTATTGTTCAGTTACATACATATTTACAATAATTATAGTTGCATGCATAGTTTAGTGGTCGGTGGTTGTGTTGCACACTGTGTTCCATTCAGCATCCAAAATGGAGCAGGATGGTTTGCCCCAAATGCTGTCGACATGGCCCAATATTGGTAAAATGTCAGCTAGTTTTAATCCTATTTATTCTATATATTTTTACACATGCTATGTTTCTGTGACCTATTTTATACCTGTTTTATTCGCTCAGTGTTGAATGATGTATAGCTATAATTTGTAGGTGCTTCTGACACAAATACAAAAATAAAAATCAATAGGGTATCAACAATATATAAGTTCAGCAATGTCCATTCCATTTTGGGAATATTGTATGAGTGTGACGCATATTCATAAAATACCGTTTGAAGCAACATCCATTGAATCTTTTAGGAAAGATCACAAAAAAGACTTTGACAATAATGTAGCTTTAGGTAAAGTCATAACTAGTCTAACTTTTCTATGAATTTTTATTTGTTATTAAAATGTGCATTTTGTGGCTTTTATGCCAAAGGCACATGAACAAATTCCATACATTTGAGCATTCAGATCTGAATCCCTTCCTCTTAAAACAAAAATGCTAAAGAATAATTTGAAAGATGATCCATCTAGGGCAGGGATCCCCAACCGCTGATCTGTGGACCAGTACTGGGCCACGGCATGCCAGCAACTGGGCCACACAAACAAGAAAAGCCCCATCCATGGGATGTAGGCACCACACAAAACCACACACTCTCTGGTCCATGGAAAAACCTTTCTCCATGGAACCGGTCCCTGGTGCCAAAAAGTTTGGGGATCTCTGATCTAGGGGGCAGGAAAGAACATCAGGAGACTTTTGCTGCTGGATCCAAACAGATCTACGAGAACTTTACCAGGTTCAGCTGATTTCCAATATATTCAGCCTTTTCCATGTGATCAAAGCAAACAACTCTGCTATAGTTGATTCCACAGTAAGGAATGAACCAGCTAACATGCACTCAAGGTAGGTTATGTGCATGTGCTACAATGTCCAAGTCATTAGAATTGCTTTTGGGTGGTGAATGAGCTACCTGGAAGAAGCACAGCATTGCTGTGGGTCAAAATATCAAGTTCTAAATGCCCCTAATACATGGTGATAAAAGAATAACCTTAAAGAAAGAGTTTAGCGATACCAGTGAAAAATATAGATTGTGAAATGCATTAGCTCAATGAAAAGAAACTGCGACTTCAAGAAAAGTATTTGTTAAGGTCACTGTTTCTTCTCATTGCTCTCATTGTTAATCATCAGTAGGGTTTTTTTAAAAAGTGTCATCTATTTCAGCCACTAGGACACAGGTCTGCAACCTACGGCTCCGGAGCCGCATGCGGCTCTTTGAGTCTTCCCTTGTGGCTCCCAGCCTCCTCTGCCTCTGCAGAGAGAGACAGAGACAGAGAGAGGCAATTGCGCGTCCCTGCTTCTCTCTTTCTCTCTCTCTCTCTCTCTCTCTCTCTGTGTGTGTGTGTGTGTGTGTGTGTGTGTGTGTGTTTGTGGCTGACTCAGGAATTCTGGGAGTTGAAGTCCATGAGTCATAAAAGAGATGAGATTGCCTACTCCTGAGTTTGTGGACAACAGCTTGAAACTTGCCAGGTGAGCAGCAGATAGGAGGGGGGGGGAGAAAGAGAGAGAGAGAGAGAGGGAGGGGGAGAGAGAGAGAGAGAGAGAGAGGAAAGAGAGAGAGAAAGAAAGAGAGTGGGGGAAGAGGAGTGGCAGACCAAGGGCAGATAGAGAGGGAGGGAGAGAGAGAGACAGAGAGAGAGAGACCCTTTTGACATCTAAAATGAAGATAACACTGCATATATCCTTTTTTTACCTGTGTGTGTGTGTGTGTGTGTGTGTGTGTTTGTGTGTGTATGTATGTATGTGTGTATATACATACATATATATGTAGGTCTTTGGTTGTTCGGGTTTTCTCCCACGTAAAATTGGAAGTGTCTTGGCGACGTTTCGACGAAGTCCCATTCGTCATCTTCAGGCTGGTGCTTTCAGCTTCGTGCCTCGAGCAGCAGTGTGTGGTCTTGGCTGTTTCTTCCTTTTAACTGCCAGTTAACCAAAGACCTACATACAAATACCCGCGAAAACCTCAGAAAACAAATACATACATATACATATATACATATTATATATATATATATATATATATACACATATACATATACATATACATACACATACATACATACACACACACACACACACAAACACACACACACACCTATAATAAAGGTAAAAAAGGATATATGCAGTGTTATCTTCATTTTAGATATCAAAAGGGTTTTGCAGCTCCCGGTGTTTTATTTTTGGTGGGAAACGGGTCCAAGTGGCTCTTTGAGTGTTTTGGGTTGCATACCCCTGCACTAGGAAATATAATAAGAGTTAAACTCAGGGGATAATAAAATGTATAATAAGCAACTACAAGCATATTGGAAACTTTATTTATTAAATTTATATGCCACCCATCACACTCTGAAAAGCAACCTTTTTCAAGAATACATCAAAGTCTTCAGCAAGAGGTAGCAAAGATATTGGATTTTACTATTCTTAAAAAAAATAAAATAAATGCTGACTTCCAGGCCCTTGAAACATTTTGTTATACTGTATCATAAGAACTGTGGATATGCAAGAAGACATGATGTACAAAAAAATGTGCTGAGTCTCATATACGACTTAGATTTTGGTTTTTATGTGTTTCCTACCACAAACTGGCAAGAAATTGCACTATTGATTTACCATAAGCTTGTTTAAAATTAGGCTCCAGAGACCAACGTAAAAAAAAAAAAAAAAAGATATTGAAGCGTGATATTGCCTGAGGTCCCAGTGTATAGAACGGTAGTCTAAATCTCCAAATAAGCTTGCATAGGTGTATTACAATGTATATCCCATAAATAATTTTGAGAATCAAAAAGTCTTCATTTAGCTTTCAGTAACTATATTGCTTGACTTGGTTTAGGAGCTGAATCATACATATGTGCATCCCACACGATTTGGTT